>NW_025999949.1:5975310-6005624 GCF_001458135.2 Marmota marmota marmota
TTTTTTTTTTTTTTTTTTTTGGTAGACATTCAATACGTATTTATTGAAGGGAGAGAAAAACAGAAGGGAGATGAAAGATAATGACTGTGACATGGTTATCACAGTGCCTGGTTCATAATAGTTGCACAATAAAAAAGCTGCTTGGATTTGGATTTGTAAATGATGAGGTTCTGTGAGTGAGCATATCAAAAGGAATCTGCAATGAATTCTGAAGAAGTGATTAAAGAGAAGTATTCTAGGTGCTCTTATTAATGCCTTTGCTTTCTTAGTAGAAAGGGGGTAGATTTTGATGGAACCATCTCTTCTCTCCTTTTTCTTAGGTTGAACATAGATACGATGCTCAATATTGTGGCATGCAGTAACAGAGATGGAACAAATAGCCACATGTCAAAGATGGTTGATAGAAAGCCAAGAAGCTCGTGATCCTGGCAGCATAAGGGATGTAGCATGTCAGTCCTACAGGGTTGACCTCCTGGCTCATGGCTAGATGACCCTGATTTACAGATGAGTGAGACAAGAACCACAGAGTTTATCTAACAACCACTTGTGGAGACTCCTCTACCTATTAAATATCTGCATGCTGATCAAATCCAGGGAGGCGGTTCCCATACCCCACTGTGTAGATGCCACTGCAGAATTGTGCCATAAGAATAAGAATAAGAATTGTGCCATAATTGTGCCACACCACAGGAGCCCCATCAGTGCATTAGGTTCTGATCTTACTTTACAATGTGTGTAAGGAGGGAACAGGGGAGGTATCAGATGCTGTGTTGGTTGTGTAAAGCCAAACACAAAAGGAAGGTATAACTCAACAGCATGGCAAAGTTTAAAGAGATGATAGATAATGAGGAGGAGAAGTATCATAAATGGTTTTGTATAGATAGTAGTACTTAATATGGAATTAAAAAAAAAATCTGGAATCTGTGTGCATTAATATAGACTGGTGAAAATGAAACGTCTTTATTTAGTTTGGGTTATAGATGGGTACATAGTTTCTGTTTCATTTAAACTTCATTGAAATAAGTTTATGTGTCATTGTCTCCTGGATACAAGAAACTGGAAAAAAGAAGTGAAGATCTTGCCCAAGACTTTATAGCTAATAACAGGGGACACAGGACTTACAATCAGATCTACTTGCCGTCAAAATGCATGCTCCTTTCTAGGTTCATATGGAAATAATGTTAGGCAGGGGAAAAGGAAATTATGTGTGCTCTGAGCAGGAAACTACAGCTATCTACTGTCTAATTTTGTTTGAAGATTTACTCATCTAACTGTCCCAGAAAGATCTGAAAGTGGCTGGATGGTCCTCCCTTCACAGAACCCCTGTGCCACATTACACAAGAAGTGGTGATTGTGCTGCCCTGGTTTGGGTCCAGGAGTGGCCAATTTCAGGGCCATTTACCTTCCTCTCATGCCTGTGGCCTCTTATGTATCTTGCCGCAGTAGGTTCTGCTACAGGAATGGTGGATCTGACTCAAGCCTAAAGCCCAGGCCGGGGAAGCTGCATCAGAAGCTGACCATTGCAGTGACCCCCTTCTCCCATCTGATTTGCTTCGTTGACAGGGGTCTCTGACAGGCAGGGTGTCCCATCTGGAAAGCAGATCCTGAGGCAGTGGCTTGTTTTGGTATTCATTTTGGGAAATGACCACAGAGAGCAGGAGTGGGGCAGGGATGGGTGAAAAGGGAAAGGAGGGGGATCCTTAGAGTGGCTGTGATCTTGAGTTGCCATTGCTTTGAGGAACGTGCTCAGCTTCCCCTGGAACCTTCTGAGGAGCTGTGCAGAATGCACCTCAGCAGCTTCTGGTCAAGGACAGAGGAAGGTGGCCTTGTCCACCAGCCCCTCGCCTGCAGGCGGTTAACTCCCTGTCTCTTCCAGGCAGGATCCTGGGGTCCCTTTCACTGTGTCTGGGACACATAGTACAACTGAGGTGCAGGGTGGTGATCACGGTGCCAGGGTGGACATAAAATATGGGCTGCAAGGGTGTCAAGTGGGGGCCAGAGGTATCATAAAAGGAGACACAGGTCAGAAGCTGCCTCCATTCTGAAGCAAGATTCAACTGTTAGAGGCCTGACATTGGTTCTTCTCTGATCAGTTTTATGATCTCAAATCATGAAATTCCATACAAATAGCATCATACAACGTGTGGCCTTTGTGTCTGGCTTCTTTCACTTAGCAGAGTTGTTTCACTGTTGAAAAACACCAATTTTTAAAAGGAATATTTTTTTTTGCAGCAGTTCCTTGGTCCTGTTTGGAGTTAGAAAGAGGATCAGCCCCTGGAGATGTCACTGCTTGCAGAACAGCGGCCCCTGGTGGACTGCAGGTGAAGTCCGCGGGCTCAACAGCACAAACGTTTGCCACATCATCCTGTTTGAGAAAGGTAAGCGAAGTCTTTTAAAAAGCCTAAAGAATTTGAAAAATAAAATTTAACTTGTCTATACTACTGGAAATCTACTAAAACAAGATTGATAGGGGGAAAACCTGTCAGCGGTGTTAGCAATTGTTGGTCATCACACTGTGTATTACAAGGGGTCTGTAAGGTTGAGATAAGTACATGGGGCCATTTGCCTTGCTCACAATTACTCCAGCAGGATTTGATGTCCAGTGAAATAGCAAGTGCATTTGGAGAAATCCATACTTAAAGTTATGCTAAATGCCTATAAATTAAACCTAAACACAGTTGTGCTATTACTTGGGCTATTAGTAGCAATCAAGCATTTAAGCCTGAAAATTGCCACATCAAAATTCAAATCTATGGCTGACAAGATAATAAAGAAGAAGCATATTCTTATGTTAATAAGGCTTTATTAGACCTGTCCTCCCTGAGTTAGACGTGTTAAATAGATCTTTGGCCAAATATTTGTTCCTATTATTTCGTTTCTCCACTACTTCAGTCTCAGCACTTTCCAAGGCACATTTTCTTCTCCTGATCTGAAATGGACTTGGTGCACCCAAAGAGGGGTGTCTAGAGAGAGATTTTGTTCACTAATGAAACAAGAAATCTCCTCGGGTGTATGCTTCTGCGGTTCCCTGAACTTCTTTTCAGCAGTGAATACATTGGCAATTAATTATTTACTGTCTGGGTTCTTTCTTCATAAGGGTATGAGTATCGGTCCTGCTGGTTGAGCTGAATTTATATACACACTGTGTTTCTGAAGCCCAAGAGAAGGCCTACTATGCAGGAGATGCTCGGTAATTATTTTGGATTGTTTGAATGAAAAGTCTTCTGAAGGCATGTTTTTTTATTATTTTTTTTTATTTGGGAGGTTACCTGGGATTGAACCCAGGGGCAGTTGGCCACTGAGTCACATCCTCAGCCCTATTTTATATTTTATTTAAAGACAGAGTCTCACTGAGTTGCTTAGTGCCTCACTTTTGCTGAGGCTGGTTTTGAACTCTCGATCCTCCTGCCTTAGCCTCCTGACCCACTGGGATTTACAGGCATGAGCCACTGCACCCAGCTGAAAGCATGGTTTTATTTCTGTGACTTGTGCTCTGATCTTAGCTCACTAAGTGCTAGTGAAAATCAGATAAGAAAATGTGTTTTACCATAGTACTTTTAAAAAGTAAATTTCCATAATGTGACTTATTAGAACCAATGGTAATAATCAACAATCTACAGTCTTTGGTTTGACTCTATTTAGTGCCTACTTTATGCCAGGTATTGGAATAGACATTTTTCAGGAACATTAGAAAATTTAGGAATAGCCCTGTTCTAAATGAGAGGGTAAGGTTTGGTAAAAGAAGTGGGGAATAATACACAAATGAAAATGAGCTTATCTGGTCAGGTATTCAAACACTTAATTGTGGTTATAACAATGAGCAACCTACTTACTGTAAGAAGGGGATCCTGTTGATAGTGCTGAATATCAATCCTAGAAAGAGATAACATAGATTTTGTCTTTTCTAGTCAAAAAGAGGAAAGGGGGTAATGCAATTGTGCAGGTCAAACTTTCTCACTGAATTGCATTTAACAGGTGGCAGATAAGAGTTTTTTTTTTTTTTTTTTTTTAATTTCTAGCTCTCTGGGACTGTATGGCTCCAAATAGCCAGTAAGAATTTTAAAATCATTTTGGAGTCCTGGGCTTTATCCCCAACATTGTATATATTTTGCATTCCTGAATAATAATGTACCCCATTGCCTTGTGCTATAATACATAAAATACTTCTTACTCAAAATCTGAATGTAATTGATATTCCAGGAAGCCTTGCTGCATTTTTAGGTAACCATGGGCAAGTTTCTTTGCCCTGCAGAGGATGTACCCAGCTGAGAAGCTGGGAACCCCAAAGGGAGAATCAGAGTCAGACCAATCAATCAAAAATGGACTAGTGTTCCTGAGAATCTGCTTTTCTTTTAAGTATGAGTGTTCCATGTGTGAAGGGCAGTATATACTCTTAATTTAATTTTGTTTACTGTAAGCCTAGAAGGCTTGGAATTCTGTCATTACTATGTGATTTTTGAAATAAAATCTCAGCATTCCTGTTTCTAGACTGACTTGATGGAATTTTCTATGGTAATTTTGTATTGTGCTTACATATTATATATTGTACTGTATTAAAAACAAAATAAGTCAGTTGTGTTGAATATTAATCCTTCAAGTGCTCCATTTCTTTCTTCCATGGAGGAAGAAATACAGGCGCCAAGGGCTCACAGTTAGTAGGAGGCAGAACCATAATGTCAATTGGTCCAAGGGTTTGGAATTTAATTCTAGTGCTTTCCTCATTCATTCTTTTGAAACCCAAGTCATGAATATAAAATTTTATTTAAAAAGTGTTTAGGTCAAAGGTAGTTTTTTTTTTTAGCTGTGACTTTTATGAATAAGGATGCTCTTACAAGCTCCCCAAATTTCCTGAATGGCTTCCCAGGGCTCAGGAAGGGCAACCAGGGTCCGAGGTTTAGTTTGCACTCAGTCCCTCCACTTTCACCCAACCCCCACTGTTCTGTGAGGTCCCTGGTGATGTTCTGATGACCCAACTCAACACCTTTCTCTCAAACTCACATACCCAATCTCTCTGCAGCATTTGGACAGTGGGGACTGTTTTCTCCAACTTGACAAAAAGCCTTTCTGGGATTTGTGTGAAAATGTCATTGGAGACGCCATATCGCCAAAGAAAGGTTCTTGGAGTTCCCAGAGAGAAGAGGGACCCTGACTCAGAACCAGCAGGGTTATTGGCATATGTGTTGGAAAAGAATTTCAGGATATGCCAAAGACAGAGATTTATTTAAGAAAGTAGACATGTAGTCAAGGGAGAATAGGGGCAACCTCAAGAGAGATGCCTTTGGGATAAAGCAAGGAATACACATTCAAGGGAGAATCTCCAAAGGGAGACACTGCTACCTTTTGGTAGCACGAGCGTTATATTTGTAACACTGTATATAGGATATTGTAACCCTGGCATATAGGATATAGAGGGCCCGTGTTAGGGGCTGGACAGAGGTGGAGCCAGAGTGGAGCTATACAATTTTCTCTAGTTTCCCCTGCACTTGAACATTCCCCTCATTTTACATGGGCACGGACCAAGGGCATGTTGTTTAGGAGTTACGATTATTCCTGAGTGCTTTCTGCATTTCAGTGGTTTTATGGGCACTTCCTTTGAGAGTCAGTATCTTTCCCTTTATTCTCAAATGATCTCAAGAGCACACTTTTGTTTCTTCTAGTTTTTTCTTTTACTCTTTCCTCTTCAATGTGGGCAGTCTCTCCCCCTGTTTTTATTTTTAGCAGTTTGATCCTCCCTCTTTACTATTTGTCTGTGGGCATGCGGATTCTGCCTTACTTTCAAGGACTGCTAACGTAACATCTGCTGCTAACACAGCCTTGATGGATAAGGCTGCAGCCCTAAACCCTGCCCCCATCTCCAGCTCCATGTTCTACTTTCCATCACCTCAGCCTCAATATGCCCTGGGCATGGGTCATAGTCTTCATCTTTCCTAGACTTACCTCACTTCCCAGTTTGTCCTTTTCTGCCACCACAGCTACCTCCATCCTTACAGTCACCCTGGCTCAAAATTTCCCAACTACCGTTCCTCTCTTCCTTCTTAGTTATAACTTATACCCACCTGGTTGCCAATGCTTACACAATGAATGATTACCAGCTGCTGAAATCCGAAACAGTCGTCCCAAGATTCCACTTCACATTAATCTTTTCATTTTTTTAAAAAAATTTCCTGCCCACACTTTTTGACCTGGTCCCTGCTTACATTCTGTTGGCATCACTTGAAGAGGAATAGGAATTTCAATGCAGGAATGTAAAAAAGAAGAGTTAGCTTTTTGCTCTTTTGACTTCCAAACTTCGCTCTTGGGAATCCAAAGAGAAAGCCCCAGAGAAGGTGGGGTTTAAATGCTTATGTGGTAATAATGATTGGAAAGCAAATTAATGGAGAGGATTATGGTGTAAAGGGCACCTGGATTAAAGTGGCAGGTGAGGCAGGTGAGGTATGTGTGTGTGTGTGGGGGTGCTGAGTGAAAGGTTTAGAAGGGAGCTGCTGGGAGATGATCCCTCTCCTGTCCAAAGTCCTGCCAGCTGTACCCCTCATAGCTGGTAGAGAACAGGGGCTCTATCGAGTCACTTCACCTCATCCGTGGTTATCCTATGAGATTCATCCTAACTGACCCACACATCAGTCCCCTTTGGAGGCAGAGGAGGCAGGAGGTTGTTAACTTAGCAGGGTGGCTGAGGCGTAGAAGAAAAAGTGCCAGCACCCCGACTTGGGCGAGGCTCTGATCACAAACACCATGGAAACTGGAAGTTACCAGAGCATCATCAAGGAGGATGCAGGAGCGTGAACTCCAACTCCTCTTTTTTTCTCCCCTCAGTTTGTGCGGCCTGCAGGAGATTTGGAGATAATAGTCTCCCCGGCCACCCTGACCTGGCTCTTTATAAAATATAATAAAAGAAATGAGAATAGATAGGATCTGAAAAACCACGAAGGAGCTGATTTTGTTCAGGCTCTCACAATAGGGACAACATTTATTAATGATGACCATCTCAAAGGGAGGGAGAAACCTGGAGTTTGTCATAGAGGAAGGGTGGACACAGAGCCCATCAGAGGGTCCAGGAGTATTCATGAGGGTAGGCCAGCCCTTTGGGGTTTGCCCTTTCTTGGCTCACAATAGGACTTGAGGGGGATTTCTTAACAATAGCTGCTTTCCAGGAGCCCAGGGTTTGGATGGAGTTCAGTGCTGTCCCAGGTAAACTAAACAAGCAAGTGTGCGGTTTTCCCACCTCTGGAGTGAGGCTCCTTCCTCACAGCTGGCTTTTTATCTTATTCCCTACTGGTGTCAACTAATTTTTTAATCAAGTGTGAAACACCTGAGGTTCTGATCTACATAAAAATGGTATTTGTGAGGTTATGCTTGGAGTATGTTTTCACTTTTGGAAGAAAAGGAGAACCACATTTATAGTGATCTTTCAAAAGCTAAGCTTCTGACAGACGACAGGACACCTGAACTATTACATGAAAATCTCTGTCGTAAAGGGAAATAACTCGAGTTTTCTTTACACTCCCACATCTGCTTCATAAGACTCCTATGACTATAAATTCCTTCTGGAGCCTCTTCTAAGTAGAAGTTGCTCAATCTCTTGATATTTGGGTCTGATTTTGCTGGAGTAGGGGGTCCTGCATTTTTCGGTTACGTTAGCAGCATGCCTGGCCTCTAATCTCTAGGTCAGTAGCATCCTCCCAGGCCCCAGTTGTGACAATCAGAAATGACTCCAAATACTGCCAAATATCCTCTAGGGGGGACAATCATTCCCACTTTGATTCCAGATCCATGTTTCTGGAGTTTATGTTTTAGACTCAAAAAATGTCAGGACTTGAGTAGGAACAGACCTTCTGTACTACAGTTTGAGATCAGTAAAGCAATTAGGCAGGTGGGGTAGCAGCATGAGGCATTGGAGGCCAGGGAAGCAGACAGAAAAGCACAGCACAGCTAGTGCCAGGTGTCAAAGATCCAAAGTGAGGGCGAGGGAAAGACTTTGCCTGATTAGAAAAGACTTAGGAGTTTCCCAATGAACAGAATCACAGGACTAATGGGTTAGGAGACTGCAAGTCCAAAGGACATGGGTTGCTGTAGCTTATGTTGTAGTGTTTTATATTTAATTATTGAGATATGTTTTGTTTCTTCATTCAAGTTATATTAGCATAGTACAACAAAATGGCATTTTATGTTTTAAGGAACAAGTGTTCAACCGTGATGCTACGCCTTCTTTATATTCCAAATTAAGAAAACCTTCACTGACTCCAGTTGTGCCATCTGGTGTTGCAGACCTCAAACTGCAGGCGAAAGATCCTGAGAAAATTCTCTGGGAGCCATCAGGAAGTTTCATTGCTTTCACAAACAAAAAGAAATGACAGACAGGGTGTTTTGAGAACAGCTTAGCATGAAACCCTTCTCAGCAGAATTTCTGTCTTAACAGTATTTTTAAAACTGGTTTGAGACTCTTAAGGGCAGGGACCATGTCTTGTTTGCCTTTGTATTTCTAGCACAGTCACAGTAGATGCTTCATAAACACCCACAGAGTAGATAAATACGAACATCTTGAGACTCAGAGAAATGGGTCTCCCTTGTAGAATTTCATGCACAGACAACTGTGTTGGGGAGACCAGTGGTAGGACAAGGAAAGAAGCGACATAGCAGGTAAGTAGTTTCTATGCTGTCCTCAGGAGGCAGTTCTCATAGAATTGACCCACTTCAACATGATCTGCAGCACGTGTCATTGTCCCTGTGAAGGACAGTTGTTATGGATGTACTTAAAAGCAGTTAAGTATAGAACAGAGGGAAAAGAGTCAATGGATTTCTGTTTTTTAAGTATTTAGTTTTGAACAAATATAAGTGCAACAATGATAAAACGGTAATGAGTTTCATTCTTTTAAAACTTTATTCCTGCTCTCAGTACATGCCAAGCTAGTGCTTATTCTGAGTAGACAATTGCATTAGAAGCCTGGAGAGGTCCAGATGTGAGGAAGGCAGAGTCTCTTTCCTCCAAGACTTTGAACCAAGAATGTAATCAAGGTGGAATGATTTGCAGGAAATAAGGCACACTCCCTTTCATTAGAAAAAGAAAAGAAAACAAGAATGCAATAGTTAAGTAAAATCGCAAGTGTTGCACTTTATAAGTGAGTGCCTGACTCATTCTGTGGTGATAATTCTACTTGGAACATGCTTATTTGGTGTCGTGAGTCTAGTAAATTCCCTGTGTTCATTCTGATGTTTATCATGCTCCTATTGGCTCTCTGTTTACATGGGGTAAGTGGAAGAGAGGGAAGTGCTTTTGTCCCTTAAAGGGAAGATTGGGCCACGATTCCAGTTAACAAATACATATTATTGGAAAATATCTAGAAAAGAGGGCTGGAGAGAGAAAGAGAATCCAAAGAGGGAAAGGGAGGAGAGCAGAGGAGAAAAAATGATAGATCCCCATGGGGGCAGAATCACTTCTACGCACATGATTGAAGTACTTGGTAGTGTGTGCCCAGCCAATACCTGTTTAGAAATAGAGTGAGGGTGTTGGTTTTCTCCTTTTATGCAACAAGAAGCTGAAATTTAGAAATAATTGACTTATAAATAATTTTAGAAATAATTGACTTATCTAAATTATAAAAGTGGTTTAGAAGCCCAAAATTGGAAATTGAACTTTCTGATTCCAGATCTGCCTCCTCCACCCCACTCCTGTCAGTTCCTGTCCTATAGTTGAGGGTAAACAGAGGACTATGGTTGGTTGGTCCTTGTTTATCATCCCTAATAAATTCATGCATCTTTCTGCAGTACTTAGGACAACAGATTTTACCACTCTGAGGGCAGAAGTGAGCAAAAATTGTCCCAGTCCTTGGGAACCCTGGGAATTCTTCTGGAGCTGTGCTCTCGCCTTCTCAATGGCTGGTCAAGACCCCACATTCTCCATTACAGTAAGTGTACCGCCCTTCCAAAACTCTTGGTCCAAACCTAAAGATTTCCTTTTCTCCTTCTTTTCCTTTTGTGAGACAGGGTCTTGCTATGTTGCCGGGGCTGATCTCAAACTCTTGAATTCCTGGACTTGAGTCATCCTCCTGCCTCAGCCTCCCATGTAGCTGGGACTACAGGCCGACTTTGCTTCTTCTTTTATACCTACACTTTTCTTCCATTTCCCAACTCAGACAGTGTAAGGACTTCATGACTACATGTTTAATTACTAAATAGTCTCCTGAGTAACTGCTCCTCGTCCAGTGCACTTGGCATGAAGCTCCTGGAGCTATAGTTTATGAATGTATTTTATCATCTTGATTGCTCTAAGAATATACAATGTCTTATTTTCTGTATCCCATCTCATCCTAACTCTAGCCAAGCATGATGGACTCTATGTTGCCCAGCTGCCTGGTCTTCCCTCTCAGGTTACCCACACATATTGCCTGGCATAATTCCTTCACTTGCCTCAGACTTCACTCCATTATGCGCTGCAGGCTTGTGCTCACGCACACATTTGTTACCAATTCTCTCCTTGAAATTATGCCTCAGAAAAGGGGTGGAGGATGAATAATACCCATTTCATTAAATAATATAGCACAGAAAATAAATGCTCTGCCGGGTGTAGAACAAGATTTAATAAGTAAATAAACTATTAATTCATATTTACCTTCATCGTAAAACTCAGTCCTCATTGAACACTCTGTGCTCTGTGCAACCTCCTCAGAACTTATGTATTGAAGGAGTCCAGTGTGGCATAAAAACTATTTCAAGCTAAAGACATTGAAGTCTCTGAAATCCCTTATCTGCCTAAAAGCAGAGTCTCCCACAAGAGCCCAGTTGTTATAAATCCCCTTCCAAGTAGCTGGTCTCTGGGAGCACTTCTGATCTCTTCTTGGAGAGAAATTGGCACCACACCCAAACTGACATTGTCACAAAACTATCATATGTCCCATCTATTCTCCTAAGGGCCCATTTATCTTTCCAAAAAGCCATTTATTTTTTCCATAAGTGCCCTTTCTTCTCACTTCCGAGAAGTCATTTGTTCTCCCAGAAGTACCCCTCTGTCCCAATTCTAACTGCCTCCTTGAGTCACATTTCTTTGACAATTTCTGTGCACACATTTGGAATTAGATCCATTTTCTCTTGCTAATCCTTCTGTTACCTTAATTTGCAGGCCTCTGGTCACCAAATTTAAGAGGGTAGAGGAAAAGCTTTCCCACCCTACGACATTATTTATATGTTCTCTTGAAACATTTAGTTTTGCTTGTGTGTTTACTATAGCTGTGCCTTTTCTCCTCTAGATTGTAAAATACTATATCTCAAGGACCATATTTGTGCACACGTACGTGTGTGTGTGTGTGTGTGTGTATGTGTGTGAGTGTGGGTGCATGGATGTGTGGACATTTTATGGCACCTATTATACTTTTGTAGTTACTCCAGAATTTAATGGTGTGTTACAACTTGGCACACAGAAGAAACATGTTTGAATAAATGAATAAAGGAAATCATGAAGACTGGTCAGCTGGTGATTATTCTTTAGGGTACAGAACTGCCTGTGAGGCTCTCTTTATAATCATTTGCTCCTTTTCCAGCTTCTATTCTTTCCTCCTCCCCTTCCCTCATCCAGTCAAAGGTCATGTTTTGTCAGTTCTTGACCCCAAACTGGGTTCTTTTTCTCTCTTGGAAGTGTGGAGCCAATAACTTGACAAGACTGAGGTCCAATCAAGTAGTGAAGGAAGGTTTGTTCTTGGCCAAGAACAGGAGAAACAGGGAGAAAGGCTCGCAGATGGGCTTCTGGAGCCCTGGGGATCAGGAAGTTATAGCTGCAGGGTGAGAGAAGCCAGAGGGAGGAGTAGGCCGGTAGAGGGGAGGAATACTCATGGGCTTCTGGGAAGGGTGGAGATTTTCCAGAGATTCGAGTTGCCACCTCTTTGCTCTTTTTGTGGTCCTTCCCGGTTGTCACCATGGCAATCGTCAACTGTCATGGCACCGGGCTGTGTGCATTTAGCGGGCAGGTGGGATGATAATGAAGTCAGGGAATGCCGGGCATCAGTCTGGCAGCTCTCTTAGATCCAACTGGCTTAGGCTAGCCCACCTGAAGGGGAACTTGGGCCTGCAGACCTGCTGTCCTTAGGATAAACAAGAATAGGGATAGGGTAGAAATTCAGCTGGGTCATCTAGGCTCTAGGAGATAAGAGGGATGGGGTCTACTTATCTCATCAATATTAGATCTGTATTTCTATTAGTCCAGACACTCTCCATCTCTTATAGGGCACCCTGGATAGACCTTTCTAAGGAATAGGAATGATTGTGTGGAACTTTCACTCTAAATCCTTTATTGGCTCCCCACCCTTTTGGGATAAAGTCCAGATTGCCTCTCATGGCTGTCTTAGCTTAGTTCTGTAGAGACCACATCCTGAGACATGAATTCAGGTGGAGGTGGTTATTGGTAGGTGGTCCTATGGGATAGAATCGTGGAATCAGGAGAATGAAAAGGAATAAAAATGTCAATGCTGGGTTTGATACTGAGCTGGATGCTGCAGTGGGTGACTGGCCTCAGTTCACTGGAGACCATGTGAGGATCTGTGTAGAATTACTCTCAGAATTGTTCCTAGAGATGGGATTGGGACAAACTACCTACTGATTCTGTTTTTGTTGGCTAGAGGATTGGACCTTGAGCTGAACTGTAAGCTGAGGTAAAAAGCTATTCTCCTTGCATTAAGGAGGACTCACCTTCAGGAAGCAATTCTAGAGCAGTCATGGGATCATACTGCAGCTGGTCTCCAGTATGTGTTTAGTTTTCCACTGTCCTATCTGTTTTCCTCAGGAGTGGGCTGCCCACTCCCCCAAACATCCAGCTACTCCCCTGCATGGACTGAGCAGCTTTCCACACACTCTGAGGCATAACAGGTCTTAGGTAGGGCAAGGGGCCCACACTCTGGCCATACTGATATCCCTGGATTCCCCCAGAGAACCCGTGCTTTTGCTCATCTTTGTTCATTTGCATAATAGTCCCTCTACCTGGAATACTTTTCTCATAAGTGACTTCTGCTTTCTTTAAGTTTTAGGGCAGATTTTGGCGTCTCTGGGAAATCTTCCCTGACAGGCATTTCTCCCCTCTGCTCCTCATTTTTTGTGTTCCCACAGCACAACTGTCTTCATTACACTTATTACTCTGCATTCTTACAGTAAATTTTCATGAGGCCAAGGGCTATGTCTTTTCCATCTTTATGCTCACAGATCCTAACCCAGTTGTTGGAACACGGTAGATGATTGACAAATATATACAGACTAAAGAATAGAGGAACCAGGTAATAATTGTGCCCTGGATGACTTCTCACATACTCTAGTTTATAAGCAACACAAAGCACAAACCAAACTAGCTAAAGGTAAAAAGAAAATTCAATGGCTTACTTAACTGAGAACTCCAGGGCCAGGTCTAGCGTCAGGTACAGCTTAATGAGGAGTGAAACCGTCCTTGACCTTAGGCTTTTCGGGAGGAGAAAAGGAGAGGCAGATGCAGGGCAGCAGTAATACCTTAGGCTGAGTTCCCTAAAAGCAGAAACTCAGAAATTTTAAGGAACACTCTCAGAAGGGAATGAGGAAAGCAGGATCCAGGGTAGTGGGAGACTAAATAAGGATGTGGTCACAGCTGCAACAGGATCCCATCAGTGTACCATTGAAACCCTGAGGTGCTTCCTCCCTAAGGCAAGGAGAGCTGACTGTCCCCCAGCTTCCGTTAACGGTTGGCAGTGGGCTGCTTCTAGAGAGGCGGGGTGTGGGGTGTATGTGTGAACTTCTATCCAGGTGGTTCCTGATGGGCAATTGAGGGCAATTCTCCTGAAAAGGTGGGCCCAGAACTGGCAGCAGGTAGGGGATGGCATAGGCCTGGTTCGAGGAGTCTAAGTCAAAGTGCCTAGCAGAGGGAGGGGACATGCAGTTGCTCTGGAATTATACGGACTGAGACTTAAGAATGACAAATCTATAAAGGAAAATCTGGATGCTGGTGTTCAAAGAAGGGGCGAGAGCCACTGGATGGCCGAAAGAGCAACCTCTGTGCTGCATCCTGGGAGCAGCAGTCTTCTGTGTTGGTTAGCGGGGGTGTGGAGTGCACCCTTCTGTCCTTCAGAACCACTGTCCTAAAAGGACACCCCAATAGTTTTCACCTGTGCCATGCTGAGTAACAAGATTTGCAATCAGTAATTTGGTTCTGATCTTCCTCTGTATTGTCTTTTTGTTTTGTTAAGCATTTGTGTGGCCAGAGGTTTAATTGGATTAGATAAAAGAAAAAAAAAAAAAGATAAGCAGAGTGAAGGGGAAGTCAGGGGAGGGAGAGAAGGACAGTTTCTGATAGAGAAATTTTCTCACTTTCAGCCTTTCTGCTTTTGGGGTACAGAAAGAGAAAAAAAAATCTACTCCTAAATATTACATCCCAATAATCCCAAGGCATGGGCTTTCCACCATTAGTTGGCAGGATCCTGGAAGAAACTTATTTTTTTTTTAAAGTATGGAGGATTGAAGCCAGGGGTGCTTATCCCCAGTCCTTTTAAATATTTTATTTAAAGACAGAGTCTTGCTGAGTTGCTCAGGGCCTTGCTAAATTGCTGAGGCTAGCTTTGAACTCATGATCCTCCTGCCTCAGCCTCCTGGGCCGCTGGGATTACAGTGTATACCACCACGCCTGGCTGGGATTAAATGTTTAAAAACCCACCAGAACACTTTCAACTGAAAAGAAATGTGAAGTTTCTATTTTATCTAAGAGCCATGAGAAGTTCACAACACTTGACCTACCTAAAATTGGAAGGCATGCCACCTGATTATTTTCCCGCTCCTTCAGTTTCCTTTAATTAGCTCTAGGTAGTAGACCTTAACAGATAGAGCCGATGGAACTTTCATACATTGTCTGAATCATTTTCTTCCACAGACTCTTACTTCCTTCAAGTGCTGAGGTAGATTTAAACAATCATGCATTTTGGTGGTTGTTCTATTCAGATTTCAATTTGAACATATGTTAGATATAGTTTCTGAACTTGAGTTAATGTCTTAAGGGGACGACTTTGAGAAAATTTCTTAATTGGGATTCTGTTTGAGTTTGATTATTAAGAATAACGAGTGTAACTATTTATTAGTTTGAGTGAGTCCTTTCATGGAAACATCTGTCATGTGAAAGTATAAAGCTATGTTCTTTGTTGGCAAGCATGGGATACAAGTCCCCTTCAGAGATGATATTTAATCTTAGCAACTACCAGTGAAAGAGCCTGTAAGGATATAAAAATATATCCAATTAAAAAGAAGTGTAGGGCTGGGATTGTGGCTCAGTGATGGAGTTCTTGCCTAGCATATGTGAGGTACTGAGTTCAATTCTCAGCACCGCATATAAATAAATAAATAAATAAAGCTATTCAAAACAACAACAACAACAAAAACAAAAACAACAACAAAAGAAGTGTAAACTTGACTTTAAATAAATACTGTCAGTGATTGTTCTTTATTTACAAACACTAATCCTCATTTCATCTTCAACCTGATGGGATCTATTAAGTTGTTTTGATTCTGTTCTTTGGGTGGTATGTTCCTCAATCACGTCCCCAAATTCCAATATTTATTTTTTATATTTTGGTACTGGGGATTGAGCCTAGGGGTGCTCTACCACTGAGCTACGTCCCTAGACTTGATTTTTTTTTTTTTTTTTTGAGAAAGGATCTCACTGTAAGAGATAGTGATGCTGAGGCTGGGCTTGAACTTGTGATCCTCCTGCCTCAGCTTCTCTAGTTGATGTGGTTATAGTGTACACCACCACACCCAGTTTTATCACTCTTTAAGTAGTAATTTAAAGCTGCTTTTTATGCTACATACAATTGTTGAGAGTAATTTAAAGCTGCTTTTTATGCTGTGAATACAATTGTTGAGAGCCCTGGAATTGGGTCTACATTATACACATTATGAGTGCATGTGAATGGTATATTAAATACAATCATTGCTGGCTACAGAGACTTCTACCTATGGCTGCATACATCTCCCTTTTCTTCTGGGGCATGAGGTAATACTGGTTTCTCCAAGGTCAGTTATTGGCTATTTTCACAACTTTTGACATATCCATGTATTGTCTGGACAAATTTTTATTTAAAAAATCTCCTTAAGGTAACTCACCTTTTTAAAGCTTACATACAGCTCTGGTCCCATCTTAAGCAATTCTCTCAGAGATTTGATGTGCCTTTTTTCTTTAGATACACAATATGCATTTTTTCACTCTGTCAGAGTTTCTGAAATCATGATGAGCCTTACAACGGATGCCAGTTCCTGTCCTTGCACTTTCTGTTGACCAGGCAGCAATCAGGACATAGTTGTCATTGCCTGACACCTTCTGGTGAGAAGAAGAAGGCACCAGATAAAACTTGAAGAATGGATGTTGCAAAGTGGATGAAAATCCTGAAGGCAGTGGAGGGCAAGTCTTGAAGAAATACACCATCCTCCAGGTAATAGGGGACATAGACGGTGACATCCTATGGGAAAACATGGGCATCATTGCCCCGGAGTTTGAAAGTGGTTCAGAATTGAACACTTGATTGTAAAGAAATGTAAGAAATATTTTAGCCAGTTAAATTCTCACATATATTCCCTTTTATGTATGCTTACATGTAATCTACTTTAATATTCTATGTCTAAAGAAGCCAAACAGAGTTATTCCAATAGGAATTAAATAGGAGTGTTCAGGGATGAGAAATCCTTGGGGCAGAGCAGTGTTCTTTTTGTCTTAGCAGTATGTAAAATACTGGTATGTAACACTTGAAAGTGTCTCAAATTTGATGAAGTATTGCATGACTTTTCTAATACATATTAAAATAAAAACAATAACAATCCATCCGTGTACAACCTAAAAGCTTCTCAAGTACCCTTAGGGGTATGAGTGCTATTTGGGTGGTTAGTATAGTGATGAAGTGGAGTCCCTCGTGGGCTGGAATCTGGCACTTAACAGTAGTAGGATTTGGGCAACTTACTGACTTGTTAAGTCCCAGTGACTTTCTCTTTTAGATGGGTTTCTTTGAGTGATACCATCAGAAGTGGATCCTGAGACTCAGAAGTGGATTGGAGTGTAAATAGTATTAGGCTCCCAGGAAGCAGAGTCTCAGTGTGCTACTGTCACAAAATACCATAGATGGGGAGGTTTCCAAGTGACAGAAGTTTGTTTCTCACGATTCCTGTCCAGGACAGGGGCATATTCGACATCTCACAGGTGGTTCATTCTTGTGTCTTCACTTTATCAAAATGGCTAGCTGGCTCTCTGGGGCCTTTTTAATATTTCCCTTCGTGAAGATTCCACCATAATGATCTAGTCCCCCTCCCAAAGGCTCCACTTCCAAATACCATCACTTTGGAGTTCATGATGTCAACATATGAATTTTTGTTGGACATAGGCATTTGGGTCATAGCACAAAGAAAAAGGAAAGTGAGACATGGAGAAAGAAGAAGGCGACACAGGTTTGTTAACAAGCAGACGATCACTGTGGGCTGTTGAGCTCCATCCCACTGGGGAGCCCTGACCTAGGCATGTATACAATGTGCCTTTGCATTAGCCCATTCAAGGGTGGAGAAAACTTGGATATTTATTTACTAAATACTGTCCTGGGTTGGTTGAGGGCAGCTCCCAGGGATGTCAACATCATAGTATTTCTGGGCTGTGCCCCAGGTACCTGCAGCCAGAAAAACTCCACAGGCAGAGGAGATTTGGTGCCTATGGGAAGAACGATCAAAGCAGATAGGAATGGTAAGCACTAGGAGAACACGGGCACCAACGCCATTTCCTTCAGTGGAAACTAATAACACTACCTCCAAGTGCTGTTTAAGGGGACAAATAGATGAGGATGCTGAGAAGTAAGAGGCAAAGTTAAGAGAATAATTCTATAAAGTGAGCCCACTGTACTGTATGCTTTCTTTGCCAAAAGCAGTCTGCCTACAGCCCCTTCTGGTCTGAGTGGATAGGACATGTCACATTCCTCAGCAAACTGAGGCAGGAGCGAAGGTCAAATAGTCAGAGGATGAGGCCCAGAGGATGAGGACTGGTTATCAAAGAAAAGACAATGGGTTGCTAACACTAACCTCCAGGATCCCACCAGGCACAATGGGTTCCTAATGATTACTCCCATATTCCTGCTCCTTCCTGCCCTTACGGTGGGGGATCCTAGGGTCTATAAAAGAGCAAAACACACCCACTAGAGACCCACTGCTAACCTTTGGATGTTATGTTTCTTTCACATATTTATATATTTTAGGCAGCACTCATCTATCTCCTATCCATTTCCATTATGATACTATTTCCTTTCCTTCCCTTCCTAAACTATAACCAGATTTTGGGGATATGAACACCCCTTTTCACCCCAACTATATGAGGTATACTTACAGTTTATTCTATGGTCTGATTGCTTGTGTCCCCTTGGAATTCATACAATTGAAACCTGATTTCTAGTGTGATGGTACTAGAATGCAGGGACTTTGGGAGGTGACTGGTCATGTGGGTTCCTCCCCAAGGAAAAGGATTAGTGCCTTAAGTAGGGACCCTGGAGAGTTACCAGTCCCTTTCACCATCTGACACAGCATGTTCTGGAGTCTTGATCTTGGACTAACCATCCCTCTGTATGGTTAGAAGTAAATTTATTCTGTGTATGAGGCACCCAGTGTATGGTGCTTTTATTTTAGCAGCAGAACAGACCAAGATACTTTGGAGGGACTGACCTAGCTCACCTCCAGGGATGGGTCTTAATGGCCTAAGTTTTTCAGAAAATTCCACCTCTGACCATTAAGGAAGGGGAAGGGACCAGGGGGAGGGAGGAGAGAGGGGAGAAAAGGGAGGGAAGACATGATCCGAACACAATAGGTTCATGTAGGGAAATATAATAGTGAAATCCATCAGTTTATACCTTTAATATGCATTAATAATTACCCAAAACATCCCTTCTCCTTGGTAGAATTTGTGTTGTCTTTGTTCAGTGATGGACTTTAACTCAGGCCTAAGCCAATCAGGGCATGAAATCCCACTGGTTTAGAAATAGTCATAAAATCAACAATGTCCCACAAAGATTTAAGGGAAGGGTCTTATTTGATGACAGGTCCTGGGCCAGAATGAGAAAACCTGTAGCCTGCATTCCTGCGGACAGCTTCCCATCCCATAAATCATGAGGCTCAAACCTTATACAGTCTTGCAGTATATGGAGAACAGAGAAGTCAGGAGAGAGAGGATTGGGTTCATTGTAAGACATCATTCTAGAGATTCCTGAGGGGGTGGGTTATTTCAGATTCCTCCTGTGATGTGTTGTTCCATACCAGGGAAGTGACAAGGATGTTTCCTTGTAGTTCCTCATGAAGATCAGCATTTACGGATAATACAAATAATCATTTTTTACTTTCTTCATGGACTTAGAAAGATCAGTGGTGAGTGCCAACCCTTTTGGGAAGCCACATGTTCTTTTTTTGGGAGGGAATACTGGGGGTTGAACTTAAGAGCACTCAACCACTGAGCCACATCCCCAGCCCTATTTTGTATTTTCTTTAGAGACAGGATCTTGTTGAATTGCTTAGTGCCTTGCTTTTGCTGAGGCTGGCTTTGAACTTGTGATCCTCCTGCCTCAGCACCCCCCCATACCCTGCAGAGCCACTGGGATTACAAGTGTGTGCCACTATACCTGGCATGCCACATGTTCTTAATGAATATCCCAAGGAGATGCTGCCCATCTTGGAGATGAGTCAGGGTGTTAGTATTTCTCAGGGCATGAAGAACTGCAAGAAGTCTTCTGGCATTCTTTTCTCATAAAAGATTCTCAAAGCTTGCTTCATGGTAGAACTGTGTTCTAGGGCAAGCCATAAATCTGCAAAGATAGCAATATTTAATGGTCATATTTCAAATGAGGTTTGTGGGAACCAAGACATTTTGGGACTAAGGATCCTGAATCTTCGGGTAGGTCCTTACCACACCTGTCTTGAGGGAGCTCTGAGGAGGGGATTGTTGAAGAGCCGTGGATGCTGTATCTCTGGTTCTGGTGGGCTGCATGGACCTATGGTGGGCCACACTGTCTAGCTATAAATTCAGGTTCCATTATTTCCTAGCTTTGTAAACTCAGGTAATTGACACAAACCCACTGAGCTTCAGTTTCCTCTTCTTTGGAAAACACAATAGGAGCACTTCCCTCATAGGGTTGTGGGGAGGATTAAATTAAAATATGATTGCAAAAGACTTAGCACTAGACAGTTTGCCTTCTGTATCTACTGGTTCTGCTTCTGCAGAATCAACCAACTGCAGATTGAAAATGCTAAAAAAAAAAAAAAGTGTTGCATCTGTGTTAAACATGTACAGATTTTTTCTTGTCATTATTCCCCAAATAGTATAGTGTAACAACTGTTCGCATAGCATTTTCATTGTATTAGGTGTCATAAGTAATCTAGAGATGATTTAAAGAATATGGGAGGATGCCTGTAGGTTATACACAAATACTAAGCCATTTTTTAAATGAGGTATTTGATATCAGAGGATCTTGATATCCACTGGGGATCCTGGGAACCAATTCCCAGGATACCAAGGTATGGCTATAACTGGGACAATACCTGCTTAGAATATATTACTACTACTGTGGCTGTTGCTGCTTTGGTGTTGTTATTAATTATTATTATTATCTGCTTAATAAGACCCAAATTGATTGCACTAGATATAGAACTCTATTCCTAGATCCAGACACTGGTTTAAGTCAGTTTTTTTTTCCTGCTGTGACCCAAAGACCTGATAAAAACAATTTTATAGGAAAGTTTATTTGGTGATCTCAGTTTCAAAGGTGTCAGTCCATAGGTGGCCAACTCCATTACCCTGGCCCAGAGGTAAGGCAGAACAAATTCAGGGCAGAAGCTGGAGGTAAGCAGCTCAGGACTTGATAATCAGGAAGCAGAGATTCCTTTTACGAGGGACAAAATATACAACCCAAAGCCACACCCCCAGTGACCTTCCTCTTCCAGCCATACCCTACTTGCCTACAGTTACCACCCATTAGTCCATTCATGTGGACCAATGCACTGATTGGGTTAAGGCTCTCATAACCCCATCACTTCTAAACTTTCTTGCATTTCACTTCTAAACTGCTAACCTTTCTTTCATTTTCTCCAACACGAGCTTTTAGAGGACGCCTCATACCTGAAGCATAACAACCCTCAACTCTTTTTGTACTCTCATCCTGCTGCAGTAAAGAGAGACCCCGAAGGAAAAAGAGACTATCAGAATCTCAGCCTGAGTAGAACTTTTCCCTGGAGCAGAGTTGACTCACTCCATCTTTGGTCCATCTGGTGAGGGCCAGAGAGGCCTTTCCACACAGGAGCCAGGGCTTCGGCTCTTTGCTCAGCATCACAAAAGTCATGTTCTGCTCCTTGGCATTGCTGTCCAATGGTGCTCTCCATTGTGACTCCCTGGGTCTCTTAGTGATGGGCAGAAAGGAGGGAGAACAGAATTGTGAGAAGAGGGCACTTGAGCTTTTCCTAGATTCGATGATATTGCAGAATCTTTGTTTTATGAACTTGGACTTCCAGTTTACAAAGCATTTTCATCAATATTTCCTATAAATCCTACTGAATATGAAAAGTGTAACAGAGTTCCTTATAACAGATGTGAAACACATATGATCCACCAGCATGTAAATCTATGCATACAATTCGGGCACAGTTTTGAATATATTTGTAGGATCCCAAGAAATAGTAGCAGTAAGGATGAGGCATGTTCTAAATTAGTGGAGAGCTAAGGCTGAAAACCAAAAAGGGCTGAACAGAATGTCTTTTAAACTCTAGCTGCTGTATGTTCTCTTGTATAACTCACAAATATCAATTTATAGAAGAGTTTTTATTATTCCCATTGCATTAGTGACCTAACATCACAGATAACAAAGTTGCAGAGGCTAGATTCAAACCTAGAATGGTCTGGGTTTGAAGCCTGTGTCCTATCCACCAGTGTCATGTTCTACTTTTCTTTACAAAGTAGAAAAACAAACAAACAAAAACCACCCTGCAATGAAGCTAAATGGCTAAATAGAATTTTTCTGTTAGTGAGTCACACTGAGATGGTACAGTAGGGCCCCTCTTGCTTTGCTTATTTGATAGTGTTCTGCAAGTTGTGGCCTACTTTATGTATCCAAACTGGATTCCACTAGATCTCCTATAGAGGCTCTGTTCAAGCACAGCCAGACTTTTGACTTTAGTAAATTATCACCTCTTTCTTGTGCTGTGTCTGAGATGCCCTCTTTGTACCACCTGAAGAACAAATGCCTAAAAGTAGATTCCAAAACGGAAAATAAAGTTACCGGAAGCTGGGTGAGGAGGAGAGTGGGAGAGAATCGAGGGAAGAGGTTTTAGGTAGGTGTCTCCCTAAAAAGCCAGCTTCCGAGAGTCGGAGGTTTGGGGATGCATGAAATTATCATTAGTTTGGGGAGTGGAAAGCAGAGATGGCTGTGCCCCAGGTCTCAGGGGAGAGCTTGCAGAAGTAGCAAATCTCCAGTGCCCTGTGCTTTCACTTCACATGGTTCAATGTAATAATGTCCTTTGCCTAAGAGGAGCCCACAGCAGTCCTGAGGCTCTATAGGGATGAAGTAGATAGAGTTCCCTGCCGGGCAGCCTGGACTAGATATCCAGAGAGACACTGGATTCAAGGGGCCTTGCGGTTGGGGACATGGAGGACACAGCTTTGTGCACCAATAGCCAAAGTTCAGGTGGGGAAGAAAGACATGAAAGCAGATTCCATGTAGGTGGAGGACAGTGAGACCCCACGTACCCTGTCCCCCACCTGAAATACTGCAGTATGCCCTCTGCCCCAGCTTAATGTATCCCTGATGAGAGGGGACAGATTAAAGTCCTGAAATAGGGCTCAAAATAAAAAAGACTTCAGTTTAAACAAATACCTCTGAGTTCCTGAAGTGACAGTCTGAGGTAGCTGCCAAGGTGAAGGATAGCACTCCAGGCTCCATGATGGTCCAGTTCCAATTTCATTGCTTTTCAGGTTAGAAATCACTTCTCCAATGTGAGAAAACTGTTCTTGAACCTCGCAAAGCTTTGGCCAACTTCTTGCACAGAAGGAGCATGAGACCTTCACTTCTAGGAGGCAATAATTGAAAGGAGACAAAGCTGGGGGGAAGTCGTATTGTTGTGGGGGCAGATGGGGTCGGATTAGAGGCAACTTCATTAGCTTTGCAGCCAAGTGGAGCTTTGTATGGAGACATTCCATGCAGTGTCAGGGTAGCAAAGGTCATGGTTAGGATGATTAAAGATGCAGTCTATAAGGGTGTATCAGGCTGAAAGATTGACAGTGAATTATAGAAGTTAAAAATATCCACAAGTCAAACAAATATGAATGGAAAAAATAGTTACCATTTTATGATGATTGGTTGGGACAAGAATTATAACACCCAGTGTTGGTGAGGAAAACTGGAGGAGTATAAATTGTTCAAGCCTTTCTGAAGGGCACTTTGGTCCCAAGGATCA
The DNA here is from genome assembly GCF_001458135.2 of Marmota marmota marmota. NCBI lineage: Eukaryota > Metazoa > Chordata > Mammalia > Rodentia > Sciuridae > Marmota > Marmota marmota. The sequence continues at coordinate 5,998,747 of NW_025999949.1, forward strand.
AAATGTAAATTGTTTCCCTTTGAGTCTACAATTCTAGAAATTTATCCCCAAAGAATAATCAGACAAGCATGAAAATATGTATGTGTAAGGAAGTTGATCCCAGCTTTGTTTATAGTGGTGAAAAACTGGAAACTGCAAACACAGTAATAAACAGTAAAGCGAATAAATTATGGGCTATCCGTATACCAATCAGCAATCTATATGCAAATGAGGGCCATTATGTAGACATTGCAATGATTATGTAGATTCATATTTATTAGCATAATATGGTGTTTAAGATATGTTGTTAAGTAATGAAAGCAGCTAAGACATGGCATATTTGGTATTAATGAATTAAAAACATGCATACATAAAAGTCCAAAGGTCATATACCAAAATACTAAAGGTAGGTGTTTGGGGGGTAATGGTGACATTAAAATGATTAAAGCTAATTTTTAACCTTGTCTTTTTTGCTTTATTGAATTATCTGGAAAACTTTTAGAATGAATGTTAATTGCATTGATAAATTCAATGGGCATTAGATGAGGTGAGGTTCTTCGCTCTCTGCAGGCTGAGCTTTCCCTTCCCTCCACTGAATTTTCTCCTCTAAACTTCTGGGGCAGTTAAAATCCCAAGATAAGAATTTTTGCCCAAGGTAAGAATCCAACAGGGCTTTTTCATGAAAGAGACCATTGCTGATGGCTGTCTTGAGCTTCCTTTCCCAACAGCTTTGTGGATTCCGACAGGTCCTAAGTGGTTTGAGGTCAGGAATCAACATCACAATGATCATGTTCTGATGTGACCTTACACACCTCTGAGAATGCAGAAGGCCCTAAAGAAAGCTTTGTTGATTGATGTAGGTATAGGAAGATTGTAGAGGTAAAATGGCCATCTTGGATTTAGATGATTTTTTTTTTTTTCAAATGGGGTATAATCTGAAGTGGTTATATGGTCAGTTCTAAGCTCATGGTCATGAGCAAAAATGCAGGGCAGGTACAGTCAAATAAAGGAAGAATGTCCTGGGATCCTTCTCTTCCCTCCTTCCTAGCAGCAAACACTGAAGCTGCTTTTGCAATGCTCAGGGAAAACTGTTGCAATGGAATATTGAACATCTATCTGTCTGGGGTGCTATGTGGCATGACCCTTTTATTATCAAGTAGAAGGGACAGCAAGGCCTGCCTCATCCTTGAGCTTTGACTCAGGGGTAAATTTGAAAAGCAATGATTTGAATTACTTGCTCTTCCCTAAGTGTTGAGAACAAACCAAGGAGAAAATTTTGGTTGCAAGCAAGTATGCCATAGAGATAGAGAAAAATGGAAGAGGTGGGGGTATTATTGTTTGGATCTGAGGTGTCCCCCAAAAGCTTACGTGTGAGATAATGTAAGAAGCTTCAGTGAAGAAATGATTGTGTTATGAGAGCCTTAACCCAATCAGTGAATTAATCACTTGATGGGATTAATTGAGTGGTAATGGAAGGCAGGTGGGGTGTGGCTGGGGAGGTGGGGCATTAGGAGTGTAGTTTTGGGGTATATATTTGTATCTGGCAAGTGGAGCGCTCTCTCTCTCTCTCTCTCTCTCTCTCTCTCTCTCTCTCTCTTTCTCTTTCTCTCTCTCTATTTCTATCTCTCCTATTTCTCTTTCCTATCATGTGAACTGCTTGCCTAAGCCACATTCTTCCATCATGTTGTTCAGTCATACTGGGAGCCCTGAGAAATAGAGCAAGCTGGAATGGACTGAGACCTCTAAAACCATGAGTCCTCAAATAAAATTTTCCTCCTCTATAAATGTTCTGGTTGCATCTTTTAGTTGCAGCAGTGAAAAAGCTGACTAAAACAGGGGTAGAGGATGGAAGAAGAAATAAAGGAAGGAAGGACCAAAGGAATGAAGGCAAGATATAAGAAAAAATTTGGAAGAAAAATGATAGAGGAACTTTTGCACATATTATCTTTGAAAGTTGTTGTAAAGGACCTTTTGAAGATTGTTCTGTATTTTATAGAGCTTGAAGGCATTTTTAGGGTCCTGGAATCATGAAAAACTAATAGTCAGAAAGTATGGATAGAGTTTGGAGAGTCCTCATTAAAAAAAAAAAAACTTATATGAAGTATATTGTACATACCATAAAGGCATATTTTTACATATGGATACACCTTTTAATCAACACTCAAACAAATATATAGAACATTCTAGCACCTCAGAACATTTTCTCATGCCCCTTTCTAATTAATACCTGTCCCATTTTTTCCCCCTGGAGGATAATATTTTGATTTCTATCATCACCAACTGTTTTTTTTGTGTTCTCCAATTTCATATAAAAAGATTCATGCACTGGGTGCAATTTGGGTCTGTCTGGAGAAGTCCGTTAGTTCACTTCCTGGTAACAGTTAGCTCTTGTTAATCAATATAGCCAAGGCCACCAGGATGTCCCATCTGTCATATGTACTGATACATGTGACTTACACCGTGCAATTTTACTCAGATGAATTAAACTTATATAGAGAGCTGCAAAATTCTTTAATCAGGTGCCATGCAAGTTAGGCAATAAATAGTGAAACCAGGGAAACAGAGGAACCTGTGGAAAACAGGAACCAGGCTAAGTGGTGAGATAGATTGTGCAAAGGGGTTAAATGGTTCCTCTTTGTTTCGTTGGTGTCTCTTGGTAGGTATGAACCTTTGAATACTTTTTGAAAGGGCCTAATGACAGGAGGTATTTTAATTCTGCGCAATGAACCTAACAAATGCCTAATTCTTTTGACTCGCAGGCCTACTCAGAAATGCAAACCATATTGCTATTCAGTATACCGCCACTAGATGGGGATCTTGAGTCAATCATCACTAGCTGGCTTCCTTTATCTCGTTTTCTTTATTTGAATCTGTTTTACTGGGGTCTGAATACATATATAATGCAAGTTTACAATTTTGGCATTTCACGTTTTTAGCTGAACTTTTGGGGGATGATAATTTGGAGTAAAATGGATTTAGTTTTAAATGTATTAGCTTAATTAATTTTTCATCTGGGGTCTCAGGGAGATGGGAATGCCCTAACGTGCAGGCGGCATGCTATTAATCTGGTATTTATTTCTGGCAGAAGTTACTAGTGTTTATTCACATTGCCCCCACAGGGTGTGGCTAGTTGTGGAGACTGTCATTATTCCTTATAACTGATTAAAAGAGGAAATCCTCCAGAAATTGCTCGGACAGCCAGTAAGTGAACACAATTGTTTTATTTCCATAAAATAAGCAGTCTCAATCTCTTTATTTATAACACAGTAGCAGCAAAAGCTAAGGCTTTTTGTCCTTCATTCCGAATAAAATTCCAAAGTGATTTTTTTTTCTTTTTACTCACAATGTAACCTTATAGAAAAATCTTGAATTCGAAGGTAAAAATCTCTGCCTTTCTTTTCTATTGGTGAAGGCAGTCATGCCACTCAGGAATAAAATCCATGGTTCGCTGAAAACAATGACTGAGGCAGCTTGTCTTCATGTATAAGTTTTCAAGCAAACTCAGGAGTTGGACAGTTTTGCCTGTAATGTGCTGACCTTCTACCTAGGGACATTGTGGCCATTTAGCTTTGGCTGCTATCTGAAATGAGTTTGAGTGTCTCAGCTCATTTCGTATGAAACACAAATAAAGCCCACAAAATAAAACATGCAATTTGGGATTATTGCCAGTTTCTGTTCAGAAGGTGCCCAGAACTCCATTTCTGAAATCTGAATTCCTGTTCCACATAGATAGAGACTCTTGTACTTTCAGATGGGCCCAGTTGGAGTTGAAGGAAGGAAGAAAAAGAAAAGGAAATTGTAAGCCTGGAGACATCATGCTAGAGGAAATGCCTCTGGTGACCCATACTGAGCGCGCTCTAGTCCTAAGCACCCTGTATTCAGACCGTGGACACATCTGGACTTGTCTGACCTGAAATCTCAGGCAGGGGCTGTCTGTCTCTGCTTTTCCATTTCGTGTTCTGCTTTTCAGTTTCTTCAAAGTGGCATAATAATGATAAGGACTTTACACCCTACTGCCTTTACTGGTCCTTGCCACAGTTCCCACCCACTGGGCAGCCAGGGCGGTCGGTCCCTGCCCATGGGACTGTGAGCAGTTAGCTGTCTGTCTTCTTTCAACCTATCCAGCTGGAGAAAAGGCTCCAAGATCTGGCAGTGGCTAACATGGAGGCTTTGCCACTTGGGTGTAACTTTGAACCAAATTTTCATAAGTATGGGATGTTATCCAAGAAATATTTCAAATTTCAGACTCTGATCACTTTCAGCAAGAGAGGATATTTTCATTTGTTTTTCTTCACATTTCTTTATCGTAAGCAAAAGTAAACAATGTTCATTAGAGAGAACAATTTTAGTAAACAGGAAAAACCCTAAGATCATTTGTGATCTTGCCACCTAGATATCAACTCTGTTAATGCCTTTTTCTGTATCTTTTAGCCAAAGATGCATGTGTGTGTATGTGTACATATATATTCAAATATATGTATATTTGAATAGTGGTCATTTTATAATATTGCCTTATGACTTTTATTTACAAAATAATGTATCATATCTTTCTATTTTAACAAGCATTTATATGTAGCCTGGCATTTAATGACTACCTTATTATTCCATTATAAACAATCCCTTACTTTTGAACAGTAGCGACCCTCTCCCCATTTTATTGATGATACAAACAAAACTGCAATTAACATTCAGAGGTGATTTTTTATTATGTATTCTAGTTTTCAAAGATATTGAATTTGTAAGACCTCACTATTGAAATATTCCTTCCCATGTGAGACTGCATGCCTTTTACAAGAAAATGGAGAACATAAACAAACATTTATAAAGAATACAAAATGTTTCTCTCTCCCCCGCACGTGTATTTTATCTGAGTTGTACATATATGTCTAAATATTCCCCAGTACACCATTTTAATGTAATGGAAAATAGCTACTTTAATCCTTAGAGTTGGTTCTTCTATGGGTTAATGGAAAAAAAAAATACTGGGACTACAAGATGCATGAAAAATGTTTTAAAGTCTTTATTGGGCTTGAAATGATGAGAGTTTACATAATTAATCATAAGGGGATGTTTTTAGTCACAGAAATGATCATTAGTACTGCACTAGAGTTAAGTAATCTTTATAGCAATATAAAAATGCCATTTTACCCTTAGATCTTACCGAGATTTTGTCTCTCTTTTATGCTCTTTGGCATTACAACACTCAGTAATTGAATGCTACTTAATAATGAGGGTGGGTAATGAAACCATCTAAGCTAATGTGTCCATGGAAATTTCTGAAGCACAAACCCCAAATATCACCACCGTACGTTGTTTTAGCTCACAGCTAGGAAAAAGAGAAATTAAGTTGTGATAATTGTGGTGTTTAAAAAATTACCCCCACTTTAAAAATTATTAGCCTTTGTTCTCCTTCTTCATTGTTTTCCTTTCTTCCTGTTTTTAAATGATGTTTTAAGATGCCCATTCGGTCTTTCAGCTGCAGCTCACATTCTCATTGATTGCTTTGGTGGGGTCTGTCATAAATTTTAACTGTCCTTCATAAATTATAAGAATGTTTGTGGTGAGTTTTTTGATACTCAGCTGGCTCGTGTTTGGTCTGTTTTGACAAAGAAGGAAAGACATTCAGTGATTTACTTTGCTCACCTGAGAATGTAGGTCAATGATTAAGAGAAATAAGGGGACCACAATGTGTTTATAGTTGAGGGATCTTGGGGCCGGATGACGGGAAGATCTGCTGTCCTTCAGGGAGAGATTCACCTGAAAACTGGGGATGAAATGTTTTTGAGGATTAAACAAGGAAATGCACCGTCTCCCTACTGTGCCTGATGAGAAGGAGCTCAACTGTTAGCTATTATCAAAAGTTGAATTAAACCATGGAGTGAAATTACACCTTATTTTTTGTCGTTAAATCAAAATGCCTATGGCCCAAGGGTGAGGGTAGTTGTACATTTTTTAACCTATTTGGTCAAAATGAATTGTATCATTATCTTACTAAAAATCCTCTAAGAACTTAGTTCAGAGACATTTCCATTTCTAGAAACAAAAGCGTACAACTTTGGACTAGATGTTTTAACTTTTCTCTCATCTGTTCAGTGAAGCGACCCTTCAATTGAGATACATGCCTTCTTATCAAAAACGTCTTCTCATTATGGTTTTTAGCAAATGTAACTTATTGAAAATAGGAAAGCTGCCTAAAGTATCATTTAATGAAGCACCTTTAAATTTAAAAAAGCAAGAATATCTCTTGTGCCTTCAAAATGTAACTTAATTGGTTCCAAACATGAGCGGTTGGATTTTGATCTCACTCTATAAAATAAAATAAAAAAAAAACTTTGATTTTGACTATAAGGCCTGGTTTAAACTTTAACTGAAAATAATTGATTTGTAAAATTTCAAAAGCAACTTTTTAATCTTTCACTAAACTATTAATAAGTTAATAACCTTATTCCATTGAATTTCTTCTTTTATTATATAAGTTCAGATCCTTGAGTAGGTCTTTATTCATTCAAAAATATGCTTTTATTTTTTGAAATGCTAATTTTGCTGTGTTATAAAAATGAACTTGTAGCATCTTTTCTTAATTGAAGTTTTTCACTAAAACTTATCTTTAACTGAAAGTGGGGTGAAGGAGAGCAGGAGAAGGAAACCATGAAAAACTCTTCTCCTATTCATACAGGCTCTCAATTTTAGCGTATTTAGTTTTTAAGGAAGTGGACTTTCAATTTTTTTTAGGCTTTCCTGATAATAGATATAGTTGCATAAATCTAGTGATTTGTCTTTGTCCATACATTTTGAAAACAGTATTTTTTTATGACTATTGCATAGAAAATAACAAATTATTTCTGCTCTGTAATAAATAGACTTCCGTATTCATTTTTTTTTTTTTTTTTTTTTTTTTA
>NW_025999949.1:6007637-6069298 GCF_001458135.2 Marmota marmota marmota
GGGCGGCGACTCTGTTCTGTCACTACTCCAATTAGGGTGGTGTTTGTACCACGCCGGCAGGCTCCTGGGCCTGATCCGCCGGTCTGTTGTAGGTCTGCCTACCTTGGAGGCGCGGGCAGCGGATCTGCCCTGCCCCTCCTACCACGCCTGCGGACCCCTGGGTTTGATCTGCAGTTTGATCACTGGTCTGCTCACCCTGCGGGCACGAGTGGCGGTTCCGCTCCGCCCCCACACCAATTTGGGTCACGTGACCACCCCACCGGCAGGGCCTGATCCGGGCGTGGGAGAAGGATCTGCTCTGCCCCTACTCCAGTTGGGGTGACATGTGTACCACACTGGCAGGCCACTGGGCCTGACCCGCCCGGCTGTCACAGGTCTGTTTACCTTGCAAGCGCGAACGGCGGCTCTGCCCTGCCCCTCCTACCACACCCATGTACCCCTGGGTCGCGGGTCTGCCCACCTTGCGGGTGCAAGTGGCGGCTCCGCTCCCACCCCCTCTCCAATTGGGGTCACGCGGTCACCACGCTGGCGAGCCGCTGGGCCTGCTCCGGGCGCTGGCGGCGGCCCGGCTTCTCCCCTCTGGCTCAACGACAAATTGAGGAGGCTCAGGTGACTGTGCCTCACCCCCCCTACCAGGAGACCAACTGCTTATGTCACCACTGGTATTGATGGAGTTCTCTCCTCCGCCGCTTTCTGCTGACATCAGATCTCTGCCATGTTGATATCGTATGCGAATGTCAGCCTTTCGTTCCCTTTGCCGGGCAACCAAAGCAACGGGTGAGTCCTGTCCGGCCCTCGGCAGGACCCCTACCGAGAAGCAGTTTCCGCGGGCTCCCAGCCCCGGCCCAGGGAAGTTCCGGGAGCCGGAACTCGGCCTCTCCGAACTCGGTGTAAGCTCGGCCTCTCCGAACTCCTGTAAGCTCCAAGAAGCAGTCCCCCTCATTTTTTTTAAGAGAAAGAGTTGGATGCAAACATTTTCCATCTACCATTTACTTATAAATTTTCTCCCTTGCTACAGTATTGACATCATCTCTTTTAAGCTTGGGATGATTGTCTCTTTAAGAAGTGAGTTAGATGTGTTCATTACCCCTTAATTCTTAGAAGACTGGTGCATTTAGATTTAACAATGAGAAACAATGTAGATCAGTTGTTTTTGATTTGAGTGCAATAACCAACAGATTCAGAAGTAAAAGCAAACAAACAAAATAACCAAAAAACAACAAAAAGGAAATCAGAAGAAGCTTTAATGATATATTCAAATCTATCACAGGTGGTGATTGTGTTAGTCATCTTTTTCCTGCTGTGACCAAAATACTGAACAAAAAACAATTTAGAGGAGAAAGAGTTTATTTTGGCTCATGGTTTCAGAGGTTCTGTCCATGGTTGGCCAACTCCATTGCTCTGGGCCTAAGTGAGGCAGAATATCATGGAAGATGTTCTTCCATGATCGTGGAGGAGGAAAGCTGCTTAACACATGATCGTCAGGAAGCAAAGAAAGAGAGAACATGGTGCCAGGGATAAATTATAAACCCTTAAGGTATGCCCCCAGTGACCTACTTCCTCTAGCCACGTCCTACCTGACTATAGTTACCACTTAATTTGTCCATTCAAATTATTAATCCATCAAATGGATTAATCCACTTATTAGGTTACTGCTTTCATAATCTGATCATTTCACTCCTGAACATTCCTGCATTAATACAGGTGCTTTGAGGGGGGGTCACTTCATATCCAAACCATAACAGTGATTATGTCAATCAGTGTAAATTAATGGGAATAGCTAGGTTTGAGAATTCACAAGAATTAGGTCTTGTGTCAGCTTTTAAAAATAGGTTCATGAAATGGACTTAGGAAACTCTAGCGTCATGGCTCTGTTATGAAGGTGGTTCCCACATATTTGTGATTGGATTCTAGATCTTGTCTCTAAATTTTCATTGGCCCTTGGACCATCTAAGAATTCACCATAGGTTAGATAGTGCTTGTGAGCTGGGGCAATTGGCAGGATGAGAGATATATTTTCTAGTTTTATGATCTGACTCCACTGTAATGTAAGACATATGACAAGCAAGTCTCTGTTTTATTCACTTTTGTATCCTTAGTGCCTAGAAGTGAGTGTAGCACATAGTAAGCACTCAATAAATATTGAAGGAATGAGAACATTAATTGAAAATAGGAGTAGAAAGAATGTGCTCAGAAAAGATGAAGCTTCAGAAATGGTGAAACAATGCATTTTTCAACCACAACAGTCAAAGAAGTCCTAATTTTCCAGCCCTGAAAGCCTGGAGATGGTGTGGATGATGGCACCAAGTAGTAATGATGCAGAGTGTCACTTAATTTTCTAGTTCCCTCTTAAAACTTCCTATAGCTTGGAGCTTCTGGCCACCTCCTAGCTTCTCTTTGTTTCTCAGTTCCCTGGGGGCTTCATCCCTCTTCCAGTTGCCCTCTGCTTGTATCAACACGAAGCCTGGGCTTTCTGGTTAATGAGCAGAAGGGTGTAGTGGTTGAGAACATGGGTGTGGGCATCAGACATTTCTGGGCATCTATCCAGGACCCACCTCTTGCTGTATCTGATCCTCAGCAAGCTACTTAGTCTAGTTCAGCCTCATTTTCTTCATCTGTGTCTTCAAATTGATATTAATTATACTTATCATATTAAGTTGCTGAAAGATTAATGAAAAGATGCCTGAAATGAGGACCCAAATGAGAAAGACATTGTGTGGGTGGCTGATTGCCCATAGAGGGGCAATCCTGCATTTTAAGCACTTAGTGTGGGACTGGCTCATGAGAAGCTTTTTTATTTTTATTTTTTGGTACTGGGGATTAAACCAGGGTGCTTAACCACTGAGTCACATCCCCATCCCTTTCTGTTTTTTTATTTTGAGACAGAATCTTGCTAAGTTGCTTAAGGCCTCTTTAAGTGGTTGAGGCTGGCTTTGAACTTGTGATCCTCCTGCCTCAGCCTCCCAAGGCACTGGGATTACTGGTGTGCACCACCACCCCCTGTTCATGAAAAGCTTTTGATAGTACAGTTCATTTCTCTTTCATTGTTCCCAGTGTTGAGAAACAACTTGAGAAGGAAGCAAAGAAAGAAAGATTCTGAACCTCAAATGGGATGTGGAATTATGAGGAGTTCTGTGTTTAGCAGTGTCTCTAGGTTCCCCATGATCTGAGCAGATGTGGGCATGTGCCACTATCAACATGGACACGATCTACATGCAATGGATCTTCTTCAATCTGGGAATTCAACTTCTTTTGGTATATTATCAAAGTCATTTTCAGTTAGCTGTTGCAAAAGATATTCGTTAACAGTTTTTGATTCTCATTTCAAATTGATTTTCAAATGCCCCAATAGCATTTGTCTTCACATAACAGGGTTGGGATTGTTAGGCCAGTGCTTAAGGCTGTAGATGTCTTTTAGATAGAAAAATGTGCTGCTGTGAAGGGACCTGTGGTGCTCAAGAGGGAGGTCCCCTCCACCATGGTTGTGGTCAGTCGGCTAGTCTTTCAAGAGAAAGAAAAAAAAAATGATTTGACTGGTTTTCCCCAATGGACTATTAACAGTCTAAAGAAAACCAGAACTCTTTATTAAAACAACTAAACATAAACATAGTTCAAAGCTACAAGATTTCCTGTACGGAATATGCAATTAGAACAAGATAAAAAAATAAAATAAGCATCTAATTAGAACTGAATGCCTTTATCATTAACCTTCAACTACTAGGAGTGTTATTTTTTCCCGTTGCTTCTCTCTGCAACTTTAAAGTAAGATAGAAGCACTCAGGCAATTCCTTTCCATAATCTTCTCTGACATCCTCAACCTCTCCCTAGGTACCCACTCCTTGACTTTTGGAGTTAAAATATTCAAATCTGTCTGGAAACCTAACACTCTCCCCTACCTCTTTGCCCTCCCTCTTTTTCATATACCATTTCCTCAGTCAGGTAAGCTTTTCCTAAAGGAGGAGGTCCAGGCCAGGCCTTAGGGGGAGGTTGCACTCTTTTTTTTCTTCTTCTTTTTGGTAACAAAACTGTTAATAAAATATAATTCACCTCATCATATATTTCACCTACTGAAAAGTGTATAATTCAATGGTTTTAAAATGTATTTACAGAGTTGTACAGAGATCACCACAATCAATTTTAGGTGGTTTCATTATTCACAGAAGAAACCCTGTGAAACTCCCATTAGCAGTCACTCTCTATCCCCCATCATTCCTGCACCCCAGTCCTCAGGCAACCACAAAGCTACTTTCTGTGTCTTTAGAATCGCCTATTCTAGACATTTTGTATAAACATCATTTGCTCTTAAACTACACTGCACATAATTAGAAGGAAAAAAAGTTCATTAAATACACAGTTCAAAAATGAGTTCCTAAATATTTTGCCTTAATATAAGTGCAAAATCCACTGGAAGAAGAGCTACATTATTTTAATTATGGTATATCATGAAAAGACTAGGACATCACAGATGAAGCTTAACAAAGAACACTTTACCTGGTGTTTCAGTAACTCACTGTCAGCAACCACGTCCAGAGCCAGAGTGACTTGGCCTCCAGCAGACATTTTAGGAACATGATTCTTCTCAATTTGGATAAATTTCTGGAAGAAAAGCTTCCCTGCTAGTATTATGTGCAAGCCACTGGCCTGTTCTCATCAGACTGAATGCCTGACATAATTTTTTTTTTGACATGAATTTTTAAAAATAAAATGATGTATTAAAATTCTTTCCTGAATGATGACTGAAACAGATGTATTTTAATCTACAGGGCATAGAATATGAAATTTAGATGTCACCGATGTCTTTCTGGTTAATAAATGTTTTAAATAGAGTGAAAGTACTAAGCTAAATAAATATGCAACTCCACTGGCTTATCAAATTGGAGGTCTTACACAGATAGCAGAATCACATCAGTTTCACATCCATTGATTTACAAATTGCCATCCTAGTGTCTGTTGTGCTCCACTGCCTTTCCCATCCTCCACCCTCCCCCCTCCCAAACCCCACCACACACCCTCTCTCACCTCTCTCCGTCTCTCNAAGCCAGGTCACAGTAGAAACACATGCCTATAATCCCAATGACTCAGGAGGCTAAGGCAGGAGTATCATGAGTTCAAAGCCAGCCTCAGCAACTTAAGTTCTAAGCAACTAGCAAGACCCTGTCTCTAAATAAAATATAAAAAAGGGCCTGGGGGGGTGGGCAGGGTATTAGAGTCCTGACTCAGTAGTAGAGCACTTGCCTGGCATGGGTGAGGCCCTGGGTTTGATCCTCAGCACCACATATAAATAAATAAAAGATCCATTGACAACTAAAACATTTTTTTTTAAAGGGGGTAGGACTGGGGTATTGGCTCAGGGGTAGAGAGCTCACCTAGCCCGTGTGAGGCTCTGGGTTCGATCCTCAACACCAAATAAAAATAAATAAATAAACAAAGATATTGTGTCCATCTACAACTAAAAAAATAAGCAAATATTTTGGGCTGGGGTTGTGACTCAGCGGTAGAGCGCCTGCCTTCCTGGGTTCGATCCTCAGCACCATATAAAAATTAATTAATTAAAGATAAAGAAAAAAGGGGGTAGGGGGCTGGGGATGTAGCTTGGTGGTTAAGTGCCCCTGAGTTCAATCCCCAGTATAAATAAATAAATAGGACAGAGGATTAATTTCAGTAGTAAATTGCCCAAAGGCAATCCCCAGTACCAAAAACAAACAAAAAACTAAGAAACACATGATGGAAAAGAATAAGACCTTGCACATCAGAGTATTAATCTCCATGTTATATAAAAAAACCGAAAAACTTAACACCAAGAAAACAAATAACCCAATCAATAAATGGGCAAAGGAACTGAACAGGCACTTAACAGAAGAAGAAATAAGACTGATCAACAAATATTTGGAAAAATATTCAGGGGCTGGCTGGGGTTGTAACTCAATGGTAGTGTGCATGTTTGAGGCACTAGGTTCTCAGCACCACATATAAAGAAAGGTACACCAACAACTAATACACACACACACACATACACACCACATTACAAAAAGAAAAAAATATTCAACATCTCTAGCAATTAGAGAAATGCAAATTAAAACTACATTGAAGCCAGGTGTTGTCACATACCTCTAATCACAGCAGCTCAGGAAGCTGAGGCAGGAAGACCAAGGGTTCAAAGCCAGCCTCAGCAACTTAGTGAGGCCCTAAGTAACTCAGTGAGACCCTGTCTCAAAAAACAAAACAAAACAACAACAACAAAAAAGGGGCTGGGGATGTGGTTTAGTGGTTAAGCACCCCTGGATTCACTCCCCAATACCCAAAAAAAAAAAAAAAAAAAAAACCCACTTTTGCTGGATGTTTTGAACTGTTATCAAGTTAAAATGCGTGCATGGAAAACCTTCAAATAACTTTCATGACAGACAATCTAAATATGCATTGCCACAAATCCATCTCCGCATGAATCTATCTCCCCAACCTATTTCTCCTCCCACCTTCCATGAGCTGACTCCCTGGTGGATCAACCTTGGAAAAATAAAATGGCAGCTTGATGAACTAAATTGTACCCTGAGCACCACAATGCCTTGAAAGTTACTCTTTTCATTGTAGTCAATGGGTTGAAAAATACAAGAATTCTATTCCAAAATTCGCCTCTCTGTTAAAAATTGTGGTAAAAATTATTTTAAAAAAGTGTTTATAGGAAGGGCTCAGGTGTTATTCTAGCCCGATTAAAACTGGTTGTGAGTCCTCCCTCCTCCTTTTAAATTGCAACAAGACAGACTCTGATATGATGCACAGATTTTTTTTTTTTTAACAACAAACTGAGTTTTAGAATTATAATTTAGAGTGTATTGGATGTATCACCAAAAGACAGGGTGGTTGTGCAATTGTAAGGCAGCATTGTATTGTGGCTAGTCTGAGTAAATCTAAATCTTTTCAAGCTTTGGTTGAGTGGGTTAATTCCAGGACCTGAATTACAAGTGCAATTTGAATTACATTGCAAATGCTGAACTTACTTCACTTTAGCAAGGTTCTTTCTTTTTCCCTTCTCAGACTTATGAATTCTAGCTGTTTGATGTTTTTCAAATGTTGAAATATTTCAGTTAGCTGTAAAAAATAGCAGTTCTAACTAAAACTGGAGGAAAAGGATTTCCCCCCCGCCTCTTTGTTTATTAATTCCTTTATTTATTCATGTGTTGTTTGCCTCTATTTTGTGAAATCTCCACGTTTAACATCGATTTAAGCCTTTTAAATTGCAACAACCCTTGAACCATTCTAAACAATATGGTATTAATTCTTTTATCCTATGATGAATATTTTGTAAAAGTGCTGCCACAAACATTCAAAACAGCCCAGGCTTAAAGCTGAGGCGGGAAGCATACAAACAGGTGAGAGATTAACAAATGATACAAAACTGAGATTTTTGATTTTGGGATTTCCCAGGCATAAATAATTTCTGATAAATATAGACTAGAAACCCTGGAAGGTCAGTCATTCTATAGGGTGACACTGATTTTATGGACAAAGAACAAAGAGGTCAAGTGGATTGTGCAGGGCTTGAGTTTCTATGCCCCAGCCCTGTTATAACTGCAGGTCCTCTGTGCTGAGGATGGAACTATCTTACAAAGAGAAAACAACGGGCATGGGAGGGGACTAGGGAGCTCTGCCTTGATGCTGGAGATAATGTTAGGTATTTCAACCACTGGGAAAAGGTGACAGACAAACTGCCTGGTAATTATTTAAGAACATACCAATTTATTTGTAGCATAAAGTCTAAGATCAGGCTGCTCAAGCATGGCACTATGGTTTTCAGACTGCAGAGGTATTTATCTTGCAGTCCTTACAAAAGAAGTCTGATTGAATAATTGTCAGAAGACAAGAAAATACAGGTTAATGTTGGGAGTTCAGAAGCTTGACAAATTTTTAAAGAGAACCTGCTTAATGGGATAGGAACACTATCGAAAATTGCAGTAATCAAGGGATTTCCAGCAAAGAACTGGAAATGAGTAATCAATCTAGAACATTGTATGCTGCAGGTAGAGTGTGGATTTGGGGCCTTGTTCATTTCTCCCTGCTCTCTCTCTCTCTCTCTTTTTTTTTTTTCCAGGTTTAAACTCTCCATCCTTCATGGGACTGGGGTAATGTGGTAAAAAATTATACTAAAAAGAATTTTTGGTTCCAGATCAGGGGAAGAAATATCATGGACTTCCGTTTTTTTTTTTTTTTTAATCATTTGATTTATTTGTCCTCTAAACCTATATTTTATAAAAAGTCTTTTTTATGAATTGAACTTTTGTTATTTGTGTAATTTACATTTATACATAAATAACAAGTACACATATTTATTATTTATTTATAGAAATATGTAACCTAGAATATCTCAATGCACTATTCAGTTAATCTATGAAAAGTAGAGATATTTTGAACTGAAAAAAATTTCAGAATAACTCCAAACATATTTTGATCTCATTCACTAATCAAAATAGAGTGTAAGGTTGGAATCTTATATTGATGGAAAATATAATGGCATTCATTCCTCTTCTGTTTTCTTTCTATTTTAAGAAAATAGCGTCATGCAATTGGGAATAATGCAGTATTCAGGCAGTAACTTTTAAAACAAAGTCAGGGGTTGTAAAATTTAACGTCCTCATAACAGCGTTAACTTACCAGTGTTGCACATATAGCACATTAAGGGATCACATTTTGCTGTCTTCTGTGTAATTGGAAATATTCTATATGTACAATTTGAGTGAGTTAATGTTTCTAGGAGAACCTTAACTTTTGTATTTCTTGACTTTTTTATGTTTGAATTTGTAGCCTTAACATTTGCATTAACATAGTTATTTGCATTTCATTACAGCTGAAGTTCGTCTATTCAAGGACTGAAGTTATAAGTGAATGTTTACCTAAAGGTCTGTTTAAGTGAAAATTTTAAGCCTTTTTTTTTAAGTTTACCTATTTATGGTTAGGACTTTAATATTAAATCTAACAATTTTCATTCATGGATAGTGCTCCAGAACTGGTCAACAATTGAATAGGTGAGTAAATCAACAACTGCTTTGAAAGATTATCAGCAATAAAGTAATAGGAAAAACTGACAATAGGATCAGTGGATCGTTTGGATTAAAAAGAAGATCTATCAGAGAAAATGTTTTCTCTGATAAGTGGATGCTGATCCATAATGGGGTGGTGGTGGGGAGCATGGGAGGAATGGAGGAACTTTGGATAGGGCAGGGAGGGAGGGAGGAGAAGGAAAGGGGGTGGGGCATGGGCATAGGAAAGATGGTCTAATAAGATGGACATCATTACCCTAGGTACATGTATGAAGACGCGAATTGTGTGACTCTGTATACAAAGAAATGAAAACCAGAGAAATGAAAAATTGTACTCCATTTGTGTACTATGAACTGAAATGCATTCTGCTGTCATGTATAACAAATTAGAACTAATAAATAAATTTTGAAAAAGAAGATCTAAGGAAGATTGTTCCAGAAAGGCAAGATTGTCTCAGCTTTTATCTTACTGTGCCTTTTTCCTGTTCTATATGTTCTTATTGTGCTACTGTTTCCAAAATTCCTGAATTGAAAGGAAGAATAATAATTTTCCAATTGTGCATATAGAAAGCAAATTCCTAAGAGATAATGTGATTATCTCAAAGGTAAAAAAAAAAAAAATAGGAGAGGGCATGCTACATTGAAAAAATTTCTATATTAGGTTGTGCCTTTATGTTTTGGAAACTTACATGAAGATATGGACATAAACAAATCAAAATGGTAGAGAGAAGGAAGAAAAACTTTCAACTTTTTGAAGAATTAGGCACGGAAATCCCTTTCTCAGACTAGAGGCTCTGTAAGGGCAGAAATTGGCTAATTTTTATATACCAGTGTTTAATCCAAACTAGGGACAGATAAACTCTTCTTCTAAATTACATTATTAATGGAAAAAAACCACCTAACTACACTACCATATGTACTTCAGATTCTATTATTCAAAATTGTATTTTCAGGAGCAAAACTACTCGTTAGAATGGTATGAAACCAAATACTTTACTCTGCCTTTCTTTATACTGCTTCATATACAAAAGAGTTTCAAGCATTTGTGAAAATTTTATGGTAAAAATATTTTAAAGGTGTGTACATGTCTATAATTAGCTTTCTTTACTTGTTTGTAAAAAAACAAAAACAAAAACAAAAAAACCTTAGGAGGTACAAAATCTTTAACAAGATTTTTTTGCTAAAGCTTAGTAAACCCATTTTTAGAAATAAATATAGACCCTGTGCTGATTTAAGTTTTATGGGGAAATTAGGGAATAAATAAATAAAGTGTGGAAAGAATCCAAAAGAATAAAAAGTCCCTGCTTTCCTGGGACTTGCTATCTAGTCAGTAACACAGTAGGAAAAGAAAGGAAAAACACAATTTTGACTATTTCACATAGTTAATTAAATAAAAAGGTGGGAGGGAGCCAGTTTAAACTGGAGAGTGGGGGGTACTTTTGTTTTAATGATTAGGGAAGATTCTCAAACTAGGCAATATTTAAGATACAACCCAAAAATTGAAAGAAGGAGTCAAATTGCATCCAGAAAAATTTTCTAATGAGAAAGCACATAGGTCCCCAAACTGAAATGGATGTTTCGAGGACAATCAAGGCCCAAATCACTGTAGTTTAGTGAGTAGGAGGAGGGAAAGGTCTGCAAGAGCTTGATCATGTGAGCTTCTCCTGGTGTGGAAAAGAGTTTGGATTTTACGTTAAGAGCAATGGGAACCATGGGAATGAGATAACTGGCTAAATCTGTTCATTCCTTCACTCATCCATTCATACACCAAATTGTTTCTTTTTTTTAAGTCAATTTTTTAAAGAAAAAATTTACGTTCACAGTAAAATAGAGTGGAAAGTTCAGATAGCTCCCATATACCCCTGCCTCCACATGCACAGCCTCCCCCCAACCCACTCGTCACTATTCCCCACCAGAATGGTAATGTTATTGCAATCAGTGAACTTATATTGGCAATTTAAACTACAGAAAGAGATGCACATAATCCTCTCCTGTGTCCTTATGAGTAAGTATACCAATAAATTTACCTGTTATTAATAGGGAACATGTCCTTGGAAAGTTAAGTAACTCATGGAAGTTCACAGAGATCATGTTGAGGAGTGAGAATTTAAACTGGCAGAGCCTTGAAGCACATGTGTTTAATTGCTACACTGAGTATACCAATACTTGTACCATAGTACTAAAAGGCCATGTGAATCCAGAGCTCATTTAAATTCAAGTTCTTTAAACAGGGGAGGAAACCAAATCCAAAAACTTGTTGTTGTTGTTGTTTTATATGCTCAAGGTTAAAAGACTATTTATTGACAAAGCTGGGGCTATGATCCAATTTTCTGGTCCCTTCCCTATGCTAAGTTGTAGCTGCTTCTTATTTTGTAAGTCTCGTCCACAAAATGTTTAAATTATTTATCTTTTCATGGAAATAATCATAGGTGTTCTTGCCCTACCATACATTTGGAGTGAAAATTTCATCACCTAGAATTATAATTTAAGCTCATCAGCCTCTTTGGAAGTGGTTAACTAATTGTTTGCAGAATTACCAAAAAATAGTCACAAACTACTTGCTTCACAGGTACAGTGACAGTAGCTATCCTTTGCTTAGAACATGTTAGTACATTTTACATACAGGTGATAAACTATAGAGATATGAATGTGCTTCTCTTCATAGGAATCTTCATTTATCCTATGAAGTGGATATACACCACAACATTAGTGGCAGGACCAAGATTTGAGCCACATTTGGTGACCCTAAAAGTACACAGTTTCAAATTGCCAGTCCTGTGAAATTCTAGCTCATCTTAGGGCGTAATAAATGATACAATATCCTTTATTCCCAAACTTAGCAGTTTAAAAGAAAAAGAGAAGAGGCAAATGCATTATGAATTGCACATAAGCATGATAATCAAAATTGTAGATCTTCTAGAGGATTCTCAAAACACAATTGAGAAACAGGTTGCTCTAAATCATGAAAAATCATGACCCATTTCACAAAAGTCTTGTTAGGGTAAATTAATTAGTGATGTTTCCAGTAAATATAAAAGTTGTTTATAGAGAAATTCTGAATTTCAAGGAGGCTCCCAATTCTTAAAGCAATTAAAGATTGAGAATTTTATTATTTCTAAGAGCATATGTATAAAAATATTATATACATCAATTTTTGTCAAAAAAGTTTAATAAAAACAAAGCAAAACTAGGCTGTATGTAAAAAAACCCAACATTTTATTTTTGAGATAATTAATGAGGAGGAGCTTGCTTTTTTATTGCTTGGCAAATATTTTATTTCTTCATCTTTCTCTTTTAACCATAGACTATTGAGAATGGAGAAATGAAATAACTCTAAGAGTTACTTATAGAGATAAGAAAAGTGACTTTTATTAAGGTGAACAGTTCGTTACATTTCTTGGGTTTAACTGTGGCCTAGCAGAGTTTCTATTACACAGCAGGTGGACTTGTGGTCTTGGAAAGAAAATGAGAACTGAGTTATTCCTATCTGTTTTTGGAACATCCTAAGCACAGATTGGACCATGAGAATCTGATATCCAAATTAACATTAGATTGGAGGAAAGTTTGAGATAAAATGAAGACTTTAAATATATGCTTGAAATGTTGTAGATGCTCCCAGGGAGAGTCCTTGACCTTTTTTAGAGCTGGCATTTTAAGCCTGGGGACAAATAGTTGCATTTTTGACAGTCATGTGAAGATTGCATTGGGAACCGCAGATGTGAGACCCTCTCTCTGTCAGAACTTAGAATTAAACCCACATCAAAAGCATTGCGAGAAGTGGAAGATCAGTGGGACATAGTAAAAAACTCTTAATGAGCAGATAGACTGCTGTATAGCTTCTGTGATGTGTGTCAACTTAGTCTTGACACAGCCAATTCTCAACTCTGAGCAAGATAGAATGAGGGTAACGAGGATAATTGAAACCCACAGATAATCCTCAGGTTCCATTTTAACCCTCGATTGTAGCTGACTGCCTCATGAGCCTTTTAGCAGATCAGGAAAGAGTGGCATCCCCTCTCCGAGTTAACTCATCAGTTATCCTATGGGGTTGAGAAACTATGAAATGCACAGAAGAGACTAGAAGAGACTGTATCTTTCAGGATCAGAACAGGCAGAAGACAGTGTACTCAGAAGGGGGTTGAAAAGGGTTTATTGTAGGGACTGTTTTCAAAGGGCCAAGGGCGTTCAAATAGATGAGGAAACACCACAGGGTTATCTAGGACAAGGAGATCCTCCTGCTCCTAGGGGCAAAGGAGTAGGGGGTGAGGGCTATGAGTAGAACCTAGCAAATAAGGGGGACTTGGCTAGAGTCAGGGGTTTCCCTATAGCATAGTAGGTAGCCTTTGGCAACCACAGCTCCACAAGGCAGGGACCAGACCAGGTAACATCAAACTTCTCTTTTCTGTGACCTCTGGTCTCCTACAAAGGCTTCCCAATGGCAAAAGTATCTAGAAGCCAGAGAGAAAGGAAGGTTGTCTGTCAAGGTGATCTACAGATAACCATAGTCCTGCGGTGCAGGTCAGGGAAGAGGATGGTGAAACGAGGATCTGGAGAGACAGAGAATATCTATCTCAGAAGGAAGAATGAAAATAAGGGGCGGTCTCTGCATTTGAACACAAGCTCACGTCCTTTAGAAGAAATACTTTTAAAAAGCCAACTGAAATAGAAAGGAAAGAAAAATAACGTTCTCTAGGAAATGACCATTTGCACTATATGCTGGGTAAATATTGTATGAATAGTCTTGTCTTTGAGATGGGAACAAAAATAACGATGGAAAGTTAATGCTCATTTAGTTATTTAAGTTTTAAAGGTGGAAAGCCTTAGCTGTAAGTATGGCATCTTCTATCAATAGGGACTCTCAAGGGGTCCTTAACAAGTTCTGCATCCTCAATTCACCCAAGGCCAATTTGAAAAGCATTTTTATTGTCTTTTCTGAAAATCTAACCCACTCCTACATTTGGTTGTACAGGGAGACAAGGATACCTGGATCATTAGTTATAAGGAGGGAGCCACAAGAATGGGAAGTTATACTCCATGTATATATAATATGTCAAAATACACTTTACTGTCATATATATCTAAAAAGAATGAAATGAATGAGCTTTTCTTAGAGATCCAGTTATTACCAGAAATGGATTTGTAATACCTCAAAATACTTATGACTTAACTATTTTAATATGTTTATATGCTAATGGATTTAATACTATGAAAAAAACCTGTGCTAATACAGCTCTCTCCCTCTCTCTCTCTGGTAAAGGTTGTTCTAGGGTATCACTGAGGCTCACATACACAAATAGAAGAACAGGAGCGCCTGTCTTCCCCATTCCCATGCACTTCCCACGATAGATAGGCTTGCCCTGTCCTATCCCCAGTGCTCCCAGAAGCACTGAGGGTATTTTAACATTTTGGCCCAATAGATGTTGGAGGCTCAAAAGTGTTTTCCTGATACTGTCTTTGAATCAAAAACAATGGGGTGAGCCCAGAGTTCCCTGAGCTTTCAGTGACCATGTGGTCCAATTCAGACAATAATTTTAGAACTGAATTTAAACTTTAGGTTTTTATAACCCTACCTTGAACGTCAACTTGTTTGATCAAGCAGTGGACACTTTCTCTAGCCATTACTGAATCTTCCATCCCTCCTGAACAGGGTCTGGTCCATGACTTCACCATCATCCTTGCTACTCTTCTGGGCTCCTGCTGTGTGTGTTGGGGGGGGTCACGCCTACCACATTGGGCCTCATATAAAAAACTGCTCCTTTTCTTCTCTTCTCCTGATCCAAATTCTGCCTTGTTGTCTCTGTTTATGCGACTGGCTTCTGTCTCCAGGGTGAGAAGATAGCTCCCAATGAGGTGGGTGTTGTGGAAAGATTGAGCAGAAACACAAAGTCACCTTTCCATTGTAAGGGTTTGTGACGGTTGGCTTTTTACATTTGCTTCTCATTTGCCAGCGAGACGCTTTACACTGCCGCCTGTCTCCACACCATCTAGTCCAAGTGTTCTAAACCCCTGCTAATCCTGTGGAGGTCAGTGCTACATCAGCATCAGTGATGGCTTCCCATCCATCTGGTCCTCGCTGCCTTCTCTTTCTCATCCCATGTTCTCAGGTCCTCACTTACCTGGAAGCTAACCCACCCAGAGTATGACAGATTGCCTCAGATGGATGATTTCCTTATCTTCCAATAATTGTTTATATTCATCAAGATGTGAAATGTTATTTTCTCAAACCAGAGACGCACTAGAAGGCATGGACTTTATTATTTGCCCTGCGAAATGTCATGCAAGTTTAGAAAACTTGAAACTCCTCTTTGGTTATTTCATTAGGAAAGAGTAATCTCATTTAACTGGCACTTTAACATCTACATTCATGCTTTTAAAACACTGAAGTGAGTGTTCTACAGCTATGTAAAGAAACACATTATCAAAGCATTAGGAAATGATTAAACTGACATTTTCTTAAGAAAACGAAAGGAGCAGGAAAAAGCCATTCTAAAAGGACTGAGTGCTACATACTCCAGATATTATCTCCAGTGCTTACTCAGGGATCTTTAAAGAAGCTTATTACCAAGTACCCTAAGAAGACAAGTGTGGATGTGTACAGATCAGAGGGATGCACGTTAATGCACCTGCCAGATTTTACTATCGTGCAAAGTATGTCAATCAGCACTCAGACCTTGCATTTAAAAATGTGTTCTTTCAGGTTTTCTCTGTGCTGTATCATTCATAACTCAGTCCTTCAAGTCAGTTACTGTTCTATGTTGCCAATTGTCATCAATGGCATGTGTACACACACACACACACACACACAGGTGCACACACAGGACTTTTGAGGTTATTAATAATCATTTCTGGACACAAGGAAATATTTAAAAAGTTAGAATCTTGATTATTCCAACAATTAAAATGTGCTTAGCTAGTGTTTATTAAGACTTTTCTATGTGCCAGACACCCCTTTTCTTAACATATTAGGTTGAAAAAGCAAGAATCTGGCATTGTTACAATGAATTCTTGGCAAGAGCCTTAGAAAAGAGACAAGACTGTTCAAAACCACTGTCTGCCACCTCAGACCTTCTAACCTCATGCCTTTCTTTTAGGATTGGCCATACCATCATGAACATTTTCCTACCACGTTGGTCTACCACGTGTCTTCTGTCTGTCATAGAAGACTAATCACCCATAGATTTGGATCTGCATCCTGGAGGTTAGCATGCTGACCTCCTCCCTCACAGGGCTGATGTTAGGAACCAAACAGATTATATTTATCACTGCCCTTTGAAATTATGTGCTAATTAAGCGTGAAAGGGAGTATCAAGATTATTTGCCTGTACCACCATGGCCAAGTTACTCAAAATCCTCTCTGCTTTGGTGTCGTCATATGTATAAGAAATGTATTAAAAGTAGGTACTTCATCTATTTTAAGTTGAAATCTAGGATTTAAGGTTAAATTTAGATTATCTACACAAAAGAGTTATCACAGTCTAGCAAATAAGAAAAAACCTATGAATATCCACAATTTTTTAAATCTTCCATTATGTGACAACCTTATAGCATTTCATCTCAAGCACCATGACCTCATTCTATCATCATTTCATTGTACCTCAACTCCCATGAGACTTACTTTATTTAAGAGCAGAGAGAAGAATATTTTATTGTGGGCTTATATCTCTTCTCAGTCTTCATCTTTTCAAATTCACACATCCTAATTCTTTTAGATTGTTCCCATACCATGGATCCTATGATCTTTGGGTCTTCTATAGTTGAATCAGAAAAATATAATGATAAATAAATAAAAGAAATAAAATTACAAAATGCCCAGAAGCATGTAAGTTAGTCTAGATATGGCTATGTCATGTTGTCACATACTTCTCTGACCTTAGGCTTCCCAATCTATGGGAGGTAAGTTTTAATTCCTGTCCTGCATCCTTAAGGGATTGTTATGAGGCATAGTTGATAATATGAAGCTTTTGAAGGCATCTAAGTCAATATATAAGTATAAAATATTGTTCTCAACAACATGGTTAGTGACTTACTAATTTATTCAAGCATATGATTGTCATACTGTTGCAGATGTAGTCTTTACTTTCAACACACTTTAAAGAGAACACATGCATAAATAACCTTTCCTGGTGTCTGTTTTGAGGAAACAGAGTATTAAACGCTCTATTGATAATTAAAACTGCTACTTTTGTCTAACCCAACATTTTCCTTGTTATTTGACCATAGAAACAACCTTTTATGTCATGGTTTTTAGTTGAAAAACCCACCAGGATGTCACAGAGCACAATATAGGAGACACCACTGAAGTAAGTAGGATTTCCTCTCCCATGGGGCTTGGTATCTATTCCTTCAATGTGCTGCATTTGCATAAATCATATTATGTAGGTGGCTGCCTGCTTTGCCCATGGCCAGGGCCAGCCCTAGATAGGGTGCAACCCTGCAGTGAACAAAACAGGAGTCATTCCTGGGCAGAGAACACAAACTTTGTCAGAAAATAAATTACTGGAAACATTTTTATTAAAGAATGTGAGTAGTTTTGAGGGTGTGATAACTTCTGTGAAAGCTTATGCAGTTAATCATTCCTTGTTTGAGGTTTGGACCCTCTTCCCTTTGATGTAATTAGCCATTAGGCTTTCTGAAGTACATTTTTCATGTCAAGCAGACAATGGTTTCAAAGGAGAGATAGGGTGGGGCTGCAAGGAAGGCCAAGTTAATGCACAGAGCAGCAAAAGACACAAGAAAATATCAACATTTCCTGCACGAGCCATTTGCTA
Organism: Marmota marmota marmota; assembly: GCF_001458135.2. Lineage (NCBI taxonomy): Eukaryota > Metazoa > Chordata > Mammalia > Rodentia > Sciuridae > Marmota > Marmota marmota. Next base: position 6,025,438 of record NW_025999949.1, read on the forward strand.
AAGGTGCATTAGAACATGATGTAATTTTCACCTTAAATACAGCAGTTTTTACGTTCTGCTTTGCTGCATTTTAATATTTTCTGGGAGTCTCTGGTATCAAACAGTGCCTTGCACATAGTATGCTTTCAATAAACACTTATGGAAGAAATGAACAGTCTGCATTAACTACACTTTCTTTGGATAGCTTGACTTAGTAATTTGTTCTCACACAATAAAGGCAGTTTTGATTGGAATGGGGCAATAGGTGGTTAACTTCTCTTAGATCACTCAGTCCAGTAGTCTCTTTCAGAGATTTTAAAAGTTTTTAGCAGTGATTATTATTTTTCTCCAATGACATTTTACTTTAAAGCATGAACACATAGAAATGACAGGAAAGCTTTCTGGTTGAACCAGGAGAAGGTTCTATGCTGTCCCCAAACACACACACTCCATCACCCAACATGTGCATATTTGTGAATGTGGTGTGTGCATGTGCGCGTGCATGTGTGTATGCCACAAGGGTGACACAACCGAATTGCACCTTGTAAGAGCTTAGTCTAGCACAAGCGCTAAGGCATGGGTACAGGTGAGCACAATCAAAGCTAGAAAGTCACATGTGCCATTTAATAGGTGAAGATTATTTCACATTCTAATTTAAATATACACATTGCTGTACTTAGATGTCTTAGAAAAACATATAAAAATATTATGAAGTACACAGGCAATATTAAAAACACCAGATTTCTACCACCCCAAACTCATCAGTTTGAAACTATCCTTTGTCAAATATTTGTGAACATTTGTTTTTAAAAAAATATTATTAAAAGCAAAAGCTAAAACAAAGTTGAAGTTTCCTTTGATCTCCAACTTCATGCCCCTGGGCTAGCGTCTAGTCACAATTACTTCTTGTGAATTCGGTGTGTGTCTACCCAGTCCTCACTTAATATTTCTCCATACATATGTTTGTATCTACATTTGTAATATGTAATTTCAAACTTTTAAGCCTTTTTCATTTACCCCCATTGAACATGATAATTTTGAGATAAGTCTAAGTTGAAACGAACAGGTACAGAATGAGTTCATTTCTCTTATTGCTGCTTTAGTATCTCATGTTGGGACTGCATCTAGTTTTATTTATTCCTTCCCCTAGTGATGGGTATTTAAATTCTTTCCAGTTTTTTGTAATTACAGACAATTCTGCAGTGAACACCTATATATATGTGTCTTTGGAGAAGTGTACAGAAATTTTTTTTCAGGAAAGGTTTGTCTTTGTTTTGTGCTGTTATGACAATACCACAGACTGGGTAACTTATAATTACCAGACATTTATTTGTCTCATGGTTCTGGAGGCTGGAGATCCAAGAACCAGGGTCTGCAGCTGGTAAGGGGCCTTTTGCTGTGTTGTAACATGGGGAAAGTGTCACATGGGCAAGAGAGAGAGGAGGACCAAACCACCTTTTATAAGGAATTCACTCCTGTAATAATTAACCCTTTTCTCAAATAATATTGTTAATTGACCAAACCACCTTTCAATTAGGCCTCACCTCCCAACCCTGTTGCTGTGGGAATCAAGTTTCTATTACATGAATTTTGGAGAATACATTCCAAATACGGCAGAGTTCCTATCAAGGGTAATAGAAATGAGGGGTTAAAAGGTGGCCCCTTTAACTGGATCTTGCCAAATTGCTCTCCAAAGCATCTCTACCTACTTTGACTTTCAACATCAATGTACAAGGGTTCCCTTTTCTCTGCATCCGGGCCAGTGTGTGATGTGGTCAAACTTCTGCATTTCTGCCAATCTGATGGGCATTTTCTTTTCTTTTTTTTTTTTCTTTTCTTTTCTCTTTTTTTTTTTGAGAGAGAGAGAGAGAGAGAGAGAGAATGAATCTTTTTTTTTTTTTTTTTTGTAGATGGACACAACACAATGCCTTTATTTTTATGTGGTGCTGAGAATCGAACCCGGGTCCCGCCCGTGCTACGTGAGCACTCTACCGCTGAGCCACAATCCCAGCCCCTGATGGGTATTTTCATTTGCTATTCCTTAATAACTAGTGAAATTGAACATCATTTCAAAGATTTAATGACCATTTGAATTTCCTCTGTGAACTCTTTGTATCATTTTCTCACTTTTCTATTAGGTTATGCTAATTATGTTTCTAACATATTTTGCAAATGTCTTCTTTCGGTAGGTTGTTACTTTTCTTTGAAATTTGTTTATGGTATGTTTTGACATGCACAATATTTGAAATTTTCTAATGAATGAAATTTAATTTTTGTAGGGGTGAAACAGGAATCATTTAATTTTTTTGCTTTAAGGATCACTGATACTCTTTGGATTTCATTTAATTTGATATTTTGATCAAAGAGGGAAGTAGAGCATGATGATTAAGATTGTAGGTTCTGGAGTCAGACTGCCTGGATTCAAGTCCCAAATCTGTCCACCTACAAACTTTGTAACCTTAGGTGAGCTGTTTTTTTTTTTTCACTTTAATTTCTCAACTGGAAAATAGGGATAATAATAACTTTACTTTTCATAATTTTTTTTGGTCTGTCCTAACTTAGTTACTGTCTATATGTATTTAAATCAGCCTTAGAATATGGTAGCACTGTTTGTGTGTTATAATGAATTCTTCATGGGAATAATACTATAACCTGAAATTTTAAATACATATATCTAGGTTATTTTTTATTTCAGGTACGATAAATGTATTAGCATGTGGCAATAAGAATGTGGGGCACAGTGGCATACAATTCAGAAGACTAAAATGACATTTGGCTAACTCTTAATTTTATTTATTTACGAGTTTCTCCAAGATGAGGATTGCAAATAGTTCATTTTCCTTTTTATTCTTAGTATCTATCACAGTGTGTGGCACAAGTAACCTCTCATTGAGGATAGAGTAATGAATGAATGAACAATTTTCTTACGTTTACGTTTAGCCATACACCCTGCTATTTCCTGTTAGTATTTTCTATGGATAAAAATTGCCTTAATACCAGCACATGTAAACCCAGGAGGATCAATCAGCTGCAAAATTATTATGCAAAGCATTTCTGAGCCAAATATAAATGACTTTTGGATTATCTGATGTTATGTATTTTCTGCATCGCTACCCCTTCCATCAACGTGAATATTCAACAGATAGGTGTGTGAAACAATCAAGTGCCAGTTTCACCATCAGGGAGCCTAAGAAAGTAAAAACATTTCTAAATTATTTAGAATGGCCTCCTCCTTTTTAGTGCTACTCACTCTGTGCTCTTGAGTTGCTCGCAGTATAAGACGCTCAGGGTTTTTAAAATTGAATTTACTGTGATGAAATTTACTGCTACCTCAATTTTGGAGGGCAAATGTTGTGTCATGGTTCACAGATCAAATTACTGCCCACCCACGAACCCACCTATCTATTCATCTACTGTACAGATGTTTAGGGAGATGAAGCTGTGTGACTGGGCACATGGGGTAGTGCTGTAGAAGATGCAAAAATTCATGTAATTACTTCTTCCTGTTCCAAAACTTGTAGACAATCATGATGCCCATCCCTTGAAAAATGCACAAATTCTAATGTAAGATTCTTTTCATATTAAAGCTTTAATATCTGATGAAATACTTGCAGCAAATATTTAAACTTCTCTAAGTATCAAGAGAGAAATGCATACAAATTGTGCAGAAAATAATATATACTATCTGAAGTTTAGTTTTCATTTCTACAGCCCTAGATATCAAGGTATAAAGGAATGCTCAATTTCAGTGCAAGCCATAGTTCCAATAACATGAGAAATATGACAAAGATGTTTGTGAATATTAGAAACTGCTACTGAGGCAACCTTGACCATGAGCTTTTGCAAGGCATGTGTGCCATCATTGCAGCTAATACTTACTGAGTACTTACTACTGCACAGGATAAGTGCTTTTACATGCATTTATAAACTTCTAGAAATGATGTCAGGTGAGTTGTGTTATCCCAAATTTACAGATGGGGGAAATGAGTTAGAGAGAAGTTGACTGTATTGCTTCATGTCACATGATGGTTATTGGCCAAGTCAGCCCCCCAGAGGCCGCACTCAACATGCCTGTCCTTTCAGAAGACAATAGGTTAAGCTTTTGTTGAACCCACTGAATAGCTCACAGGCATGAAGTATGTCTGTTGTTGGTTTTCAGTCTGCTTCTAGGAAGCATAGGAGCCTATCATGAGTAGAACACAGAAGCCAGTTTTATGTTTTCCTTAAGAAACATAAACAAAGACGTAGGTCTTGGTCTATTAGAAAAAATTTCCTGACTTACACATGATGAGAGCACAGTCCTCTGAACTTGAGCTCAAAGTAGATATTGCTTTAATTGATTCAAGACCCTTATTTGAGCACATATATGTCAGATGAGGTGTTGTCAGGTGTAGTGGATAGCCAGACAGACATGGTCTTGGCCCTGAATGAGTGTATTGACTTACGCATTATCACTGTATTCCAATGTATTTTACTTTGGAGAATTTAAATATTAGTTGAAAGTATTTAAAATCTGATATTGACATCAGATTTATTATTGTTACTCATCCCTAATTTGATACACTATAGATCAACTCAAGTTCCCCTGAAATATTTTGTTCCACATTAATTAGGCATAGCAGGGACTGGGTAGTAGTTTACCAAACCTGGTAGCACATCACTGGACAGCATTTCCTAATCTCTTTTGCACTTTTGGCTATGCCACTGAGCATTGAACAATGCAAGATGGCAAAAGGAAGGCATGCCATGTAGAGTCCTGTCTCAAGAAACCTCTGCTGTGACTCTGCACTTTTTCTGTGGTCTGGATGTTGATACTGAGAATGACTTTGGAAGCTGTGAGTGGGGTAACTCTATTTAGCCTGGGATCCTGAAGGACTGTGTGGTACCCAATACTCACCTTCACAATCCCTCTAATCAGCTCCACTTTCACGTGGGTGACAGTCAAAATTCTGTTGTGTTAATCCACCGAGGTTTCCCAATTGATCTGTGGTGGTTGTTTTGTTCCATGGGCCAGGTTTAAATATTTTTTGGATACATTCCAATGACTTTTTTATAAGTTCAAATTACCTTTAGTTTTCTGATGCTTAATAAGCTGTGTACTTTCTGTTTTTCTTTCTGTTAGAGCTTCTACATATGGACATGTCCCAATCAGGTCTTTGTTAAAAATAAAGACGAGCAATTATTAAAAGAAAAATCTGTGGCAACAACTGCATAAAGAAGATTAGGCAAATGAGGGTAGGGAGGGTGTATTGGGGCAGGAAAGATAGTGGAATGAGATGGACATCATTACCTTAAATACATGTATGATTGCACATATGATGTGGTGCTACATTGTGTACAACCATAGAAATGTAAAGTTGTGCTGCAATAATGTACAATGAATCAAAATGCATACTGCTGTCACATATACCTAATTAAAATAAATAAATTTTTTAAAAAAGAAGTAACTGCATACAGATATTTGGAGAGAAATGTGAACTGCCATATGAGGCCAGTTTTAGAATAAACTGATACTCTCAGATTTCTATATTCATGTAACAAACACACAGCCTTATGCAGCATCCCAGAGACATAGAATCCAGAACCTGCTTCTGAGAATGAAGAAGGTATCTTCCAATCGAAGCAAATGCCTACGAGACATGTGTTAATCCCTCCCAAGGGTGTAGTAGTTCCATTATAATTGAAATGCCGCCATTTTTCAGTTTGTTGGGGTCCTGTGATCCAGCCATCTTCATTGTATTCCCTTTCTTGTGTCAGTTTCTGTTCTACAATGATAAAATATTTGAAATTCTGGTATTGAATTTCATCCCCTCGTGAGACTTTTCCATTTAGAGACCTGGCTCTTTAGCAGTGCCAAAGTTTTAGCTTCTAAAATTCAGATACAGAGATTTAAAAACCAGTGGCAATCTGGGCAGATGTCAGCGGGTGAGAGGTTTCCACAGCCAGTTCTCATAAAGCACATGTCCATACTGCACTGTGGCTTCTAATCCACAAATAAAGCACAGATCCTACCGCGATCATCGGCAGAGACTCATGTCCAAAGGCAGATATTTTATTCAAATAATCTCACACTGCTCTGTGGGAAATACCATTTTCATTATGTTTGCAAACATGTTAGCATTCATTAAAATGTGCACTGCCTTCAAGAAAGATTCATGGTGAGCTTTTCCTGTTAAAGGACACATTTGTGAACAGCTTTTGTGAGGCCAGAAGTTTATAACATGGAAGGTTTGAAGTGTGTAGTATTTTATGTTGCTTTTCTCATTAGAGAGTTTCAGAGTGGAGAAGTCTGGGGTGCAGTCCATTTCTCTAGCCATCTGACAGGGCCAGGACGTCTGTGGGCTCTGAAGTGTGTCAGTTTATATTTTTTGTAGGTTTCTCTAGGTGTCATACACGTCAAGTTGTCACAAGAAATGGGACTTTAAACATAGGCTCCTGCTCAGGTCTGATCCAGAAAGCGAGTTTTGGCTTTCACAATTGGAGCTTGGGAATAAGTAGCTCATGTGTCCCTTCTCCCTGGAAAAGGTGTGGGGCTCTGAAGATAATTCATTAAGCAAATATTTTGCTACTACATGGTTTATAAGCCACAGAATCTGAGAATTGGAAGAAACTCAAGACTCTGTTTTCCATGTATGGGGCTTCATTCCAGGCCGGTTTCAGACTGCTCATTTTCTATTCCATGTATGGGGTGTCCTTATCTGTTTCCATACTTTTGAAGGCTTCCCTTTTCTTTCTTTATTGTCACTCCTATGTCATTTGCTGTGTCTGTTCAGGTTTTCTTCTTGTCTTAACAACTCTATATCCTGCTTCCTCTGTTGGGAAAATGCTTTGTCCCTTTCCTTCATTGTGTATTTTTATTGCTTGTCTAGGTATTATTCTGTTATACAATGGTTGCGATACTAAAAACTTAAAAGCAAGAAGTGTTTATAAATTGAATATAATTTTTATACAGACTTTCATTTTATCTCCCAAATTGTTTAATAATCTGATGAAATACTATCTAGTTCCAGAGGGGTAGTTAGAATCGTGTCTTTCCAAATGGATGGGCATTTATATAGAGGCAGAAAGAAATTTCTGGACAGTAGGTGAAAATGGAAGTAGACCTTAATTTCTGATGTGAATTTAATCCCCACAGACACACATGCATTGCACATACATGTCACACACACAGTGCTATAGTTTGAATCTGGAATGTTCCTCAAAAGTCCATGTGTTAAAGGCTGGGCCCTTAGTTTGGTGCTATTAGAGGTAATGGTCCTTTAAGAGGTGGGGCCTATTGGGAGATCTTAGGTTGTTGGGGGCATGCCCTCCAAGGGGATTTTAGGATACAATCTATTTTTTTCCTCTTTGCTTCCTGGCCACCATGAGATGAGTAGCTTTCTCTGCTGTGTTTCCCATTGTGATGTACTGCCTTGTTACAGGCCCAAAGGCATTGGTGCTAAGAGACCATGAACTGAAAACAAAATAAACTTTTCCTTCTTTTTAGGTTGATCGTCCTAGTTCAATCATTGTAGTGGTCAGGCAAGCAAGGGCCTAAAGTCCAACCATGCTAAAAGTGAGTAGTGTTTATGGATAGGGGGGCCACCAAAGCCTTTAAAAATTTAAGTTCAGATAGAAAAGGGTTAGCTATTACTCTGTATCCAAGCAAAATAATCTATTTACCCTTAAACATTATGCTAGATGATAATTATATATTTCATTTTAATGGAGCCTTGAAAACTAAAACCAAACTGCACTGTGGTCAAATTGCATCATCCATGTTTTTATCAAAAGTTAAGGGGCTATAACTCTTTTAGTACATAGTCTGGTGATCAATAGAAGAAAAGCCTCCTTCTTAGCAGGATATTGCTAGGAAGAGCTGTGGTCCTTGGAAAAGAGAAATGTCCCAAGGATTCTCTCTAAAGACTTATTATTTTTATCCTTATTCTGATGGATCTTAAGTTGACTGAAAAAATTATTTGCTTCTTCATGATGATCAGTAAAAACATTTTTAATCACTGTACTGATCATGTTATTTTTATCCTTGTGCATAAACGGGATGCGATTCTGACTTAACCTGGTTCTTGGGAGGATAAAGGGGTGTGATTCATGCAGAGGTCAGAAAAAAAAAAAACTTGTACATAATACAGACTCCCTGCTGGTGGCTCCTCTTGATCCTAGCTTTTGGCATCAAGTTCATGGCTGGTGTCCTAATGTCTCCATTCCTGTGTCTTTCATCTCCTAGTCCAGGAAATCAAGGGGCAGTTGTAATGCTAGAGCCACTCCAGAGGATCTCCTTTGTCTTTGGAGCTTTAAGATGCTCTCTGGTCTCCTAGGGTCTCCTTGTCAGGATGTGGCCGATCTACCTCTGCTGTGAAACTTTCTCTATCCTACCTTGAGGTAGGGTACATTGGGATCTATGTAAATTCAATTTGACTTTCTACTTCACCCTGGTATTTGAATATACACATATCTTCTTACTTCCAAACAGACAGGTGGAGAGTCTGTTAATCTCACCAAAGCATTCACTGTAACCCAAGCAAGGGTTACTGACTTCTAGATGATCAGGATTCTGATGCTTTGGCCTAATTTGAAGGAAGGTTCTAATAGCAAGACATTTCAGAATAGGAAAGGGGGAAAGCAGTGTAAAATAGATGTAGCAGAATTATAGTTTGAAAAGATCTAAGAGATTTTCTGGCTCACTTTCTCATTTACATAGCTGAAACAGAAGCCCAGAGATGATCGGCAAATTTTCCAAGGTCACTCAATGAATTAACTTGGGAACATACTAGAACCAGTTCTTGATGTTTTCTTTGTCTTTTTCTGCAGTCCTTTGTCTCTTAGAAGCAGATACTTTCTTGCTTGCTGGATACATAGGGCCCCTGACTCACACAACATGGGCAACTCAGTGTTTCTGTCCTCAAATTTCCACTACCATGCTTTTTTACCCCTCATATTTTCTGTCTTATTCAGAGAGTCCAATACCTAAAAACTCCATGCCAGTAGCATTTTAGTCATTGAGACATACTGTAAGAATGTTATACCTAATTAATGATAAAATTATAGAAATGCAGGTTTCATCAGATATATATTGAGCACATGTCAGACATTGTGCTAGTTGCTATGGATACAGCAGTGGACAATATATAGTTTCTGCCATGACGAAGCTCACAATCTAGTGGGGGAAATAGATTCATAAACAACCAATTATAATTCAAATAAATATTACCACTTACAATGTAGGCTGGATCCATTTGTAATAGTTTGAGTGTAACCGGGAAGGATAGAGACTTTTTTTTTGAGTATATTACTTCCTTATGTTGAGATGAATATATTATTTATTAACAAATCCTTTTCCCCCTCTCTAATCTCACCAACATTTAACATAAATTGTATCAATACTAGTTAAACATATTTCTCAGTATTTAATTTACAGAATATTCAAGTGGGACATGCAGCAGAAGAAAGGACATTGTTACTCTAAGATGAATATAGAGACATTTTTGTATAATATTTTTTGGGGGGAAGATTGTGTATTTTTGGTTGTGTAGGAGATATCCATGTCATATCAGGTGGAAGCACACTTTTGTCATTTATTTAGTATTTAAATAATGTTAAAAGATGTATGTGTGAGTGGGACAAGGATTAGACTGATGGTTTTTATGGTGGCAGATGAGCTAGGTGAGAACAGACTTCCTCAGGATTCTTTCAGCTGAGTGGTTCCTGTTTAGGAAAATTGTGTAGGGCAGGGGATATAGCTCAGTTGATAGAGTGCTTGCCTTGCATGCACAAAACCTTGGGTTCAATATCCGGCACCACTAAAAAAATAAACAAAAAATTGTGTGAGAAGGGAAAGCTGAGTGTAACAGCAACCTCGTGCGCTGAAGGTAGGGAAGGTGTTGGGCACCACTGCAACTCACACAAGTGGCTCATTTGCAGACTAACTTTGTAAATGTTTTGCAGCTCTGGTAATATTTATTTAGTGTCACCTGGTTTTGGACTAGGAGCAGGTGCAGCTCCAAGGTGAAGGGTGCCAACCTCTTTTGTAGATCAGCTGTCATTAGGGCTGCAGGGTGCCATCCAAAGATGCAGGCTCCAATTTTTCTTTACTCTCCTCCTCTCCCCCTGGAGCTTTACTTTCTTCTTTGCAAATTCCCACGTGGTATGAGGTCTAGTCCCTATTATGAATCCATTATTCCTTATCACTCTCGGAGCTTCTGTTTCTTTGAGGAAACCGTTTCTGATCCATACAAAGACCTGGATATTTATAATACTTTACATTTTACATTTTTAGTTTCCATCTTTCACTTTAACTATATGGTTTCTTTTTTTAGATGTTGGTTATAGAACCTATATAGTTCATATTCTTTTGAGTTTCATGTCCTCTGCCAATCTGGTGAGCATGTGATCTGTATTTTCATCCATGCCAGATATAAAAATGTAGGACGCATTAGCACCGTTTTGAAAAGCTATAGAACCACAAATATCACTTCATTCAGTGATATTTCTTCATCATTCCCACAAAGACCAGTGAGAGAATTTGTCAAAAACTTTGATCTTATTCAGATATAGTATGTTCATCATTTTTACAACTTCACAGGTTATAATTTTGTAAGATTTTTTTTAAAGTTACTTTAAATTAAATGGTTCTTAGAAAACCAGTTCTGTGCCCTACTGACCCATTTAATGATCTATTGTTTTTCCCTTAGTGATTTGCAGTTGCTTAGGGATTAGCATCCAATTCACTGGTGTATGATTTGTATAGTCCATATCTCACTCACTGCTTCCTTATTTGAAAATTAAAATGGTATTTGTATATCTTAAATATTCTGGAAACTTTCTACCAACAAATATTGCCACCTTACCATCTCTGGAATGTATCTTGGTTTAAACTAGGTGATTTTAACTTGCATAGAATATTGGAATATCTTTTTATGACATTTTCCACCCTTCCTGGCATTACTGATTTTAATTGTATTTTTTTTATCTGGAACATGATTTTTTAACAGAGAAAAATAAATAAATTTGGAATTAAGAAATTTTCTTTTCCCTGTAGACTAAGAACTTCTTAGATCAGTTCAGTCTTTCAACATTGTGAAGAAGTTTCTCCTTTTATTCTGTAATTTTGGTACAGAACATTTGTTCAATGTTTATCCATAAATTCCATGAGATGCATGAAAGATATGATTTCTTCAAATAATTTATTTTCTTTCCTAAACAGTAAATATGTTTTTTTAAAAATTAAAATCCATCTGATAGACTTGTGATCTGTACTCTTCTGGTATCATAACATTTACATTTCCTCAGTAATGTGATAAAACATGAAAACAGTTTAAAGAAAATTGAGAAAGTTACTATTGTGAATACAGAAAAGCCAGACATTACTTAAAAGCTGTTAGAGGGAATACATATTGTAGAATTATAAAATAAATATAAATACATCTTATTAGTTACCTTTTAAAAATTAGGACCTCATGAATGAAATACAATTTGGAAGTTTCCACATCATTTATGGACATTCCATGTATACACTCACCTATCTTGGATCTTCTAGATGGAAAGTGTGATGGCATTTCTGAAACTTGTCCACAGGATGAATCACATGGATTGCTTAAACATTAACAATTCCCAGATAATTTCCAGAGTGGTTCTGGTTCTTTGAGTTTAGAATGGACTTAGAATTCGATATGTTTAATAAGCACTACATGTGATGTACTAGCAAGTGAGCTTGGGAAATAAATGGAAAGAATCCATTTTGCTTTAAAATGAGCCTATTTCTGTGTGAGAATTCAGGATCTAAGACTTATCAGATATAGAAACTCAGACACAGTAACTCTTTGAAAATCAATTTCCTCATCTCTAAAAGGGGGATGTAGACATCATCCAAAATGATTTTCATGTGAATTCAATTATATAAAACACAAAGTTGTAGCTATATCAGGGGCTATTATTATTGAAAACTTAGACTTTTTTTTCCCTTAGTCTTTTAAGTTTTGTTCTTGCCAGAAGAGAAAATGTAAAATTCTGAAACAAAACAAATACAAATATTCAAATCTTCTTTTTCAGTATGAATAATAGTAGGATCAATTATTCATTGATAATATATATGACACATAGAAGATCCCTTTCAGATGACTGATAAAACCAAGCAGTATTGATATCTTTTAGCTACTCAAATGGAACATCACAATTGCTATATTTCAATTTCATTGAAAGAAAACAATTTTTGGTAGTTTTTTCCCCTGCATACACATAAAAAAATCTATAGGAAGTTCTGATGCTTCCTAGTTCCTTAAAACAGTGGTTGTCATAGTGTAGTTCCTGACCTGCCGCATCAGCACCATCTGGAAACCTCTTAGAAGCACAAATTCTCAGTCCTTGCCTTAGATTACTAAATCACCAACCTGAGACACTGAAACTTGAATTTTAACAAGGCCCCTTTTTGATTCTGATGTAAGCTGAAGTTTGGGAGACACTGGTCTAATTCCCACTTCTTTTCTTTTTCTTTTTGTTCTAATTAGTTATACATGACACCAGAATGCATTTTGACAGATTGTACACAAATGGAACACAACTTCTCATTCCTCTGGCTGTACATGATGCAGAGTCAAACTGTGTGTTGTAATCATACATGTATATAGGCCAATAATGTCCATCTCATCCCACCATCCTTCCCACCCTTATGCCCCTCTCCTCCCCCTTCTCTTCCCCTCTCTTCCCAATCCAAACTTCCTCCCTTCTTCCTCCCACCCCATTATGGATCAGCATCTGTTTATCAGAGAAAACATTTGGCCTTTGCTTTTGGGGGATTGGCTTATTTTATATTAGCATGATGTTCTCCATCTCCATTCATTTACTATCAAAAGCCATCCTTTCATTCTTCCTTAAGGCCAAGTAAATATTCCATTGTGTATATATGCCCCATTTTCTTTATCCATTTATCTGTTGAAGGGCACCCATTTTGGTTCCATAGCTTAGCTATTGTGAATTGAGCTGCTGTCAACATTGATGTGGCTGAGTCACTGTTGTATGCTGATTTAAAATCCTTTTGGTATATATCAAGTAGTGGGATAGCTGGGTCAAATGGTGGTTCAATTCCAAGTTTTCTGAGGAATCTCCATACTTCTGTCCAGAGTGGTTGCAACAATTTGCAGTCCCACTAGCAAGGTTTGAGTGTACCATTTTCCCCACATCTTTAAAATCCTTTGCTGTGTCCTAGAAGCTAGGAATCTGGAAACTACATTTCCTAGAATTCTCTGTGTGTGTGCACCTGCACGCATGTTATTGATTTTTTAAAAAATATATTTTTAGTTGTAAATGGACACAATACCTTCATTTTATTTATTTATTTTTATGTGGTGCTGAAGATTGAACCCAGTGCCGCCTCACACATGTGAGGCAAGCATTCCACCACTGAGCTACAACCCCAGCCCACGTTATTGATTTTTAATTTTTTCCCCTTGTACTTTATGAGTCTTGTTAAGAAAGTCATCTTTTCAAGGAAGGCATTCCTCTGACCACCCAATTTAAAGGCACAGAGTATATAAGGTATGTGGTAGAATTATTTCCATTTAAAATATAAGAAAATGTGCAACCAGGAAAAGAAACTCATGAGAGTCTCATGGTTCTCAAATGTTAAACCTAAAGTTTGTCTCATCCAACAGCCTAGAAACACACCTTGAAGAAAGTGTTCATGTTGGTGTTGCAGTAATGTGGAATGATTTCAGCTCTTTTTAAGGAAGATCTGTTGAGATTGCCCAATTATAGGCAGGTCACCTGGAGACTGAGTGATGGCTGTAGGAGATTTCACAATTTGTTATGTTCTCTGAGAAGCTGGATTATATTAGATTATTTTTTTCTTGAAGACAGAGCAAGAAAACTAGAAATTCCATATTTAAAAAAAATTTAAAACTATTGTTCAAAATTTTGGTAAGGACATTCAGGACAATCTTCATATTTCCTATTATGGCATATTACAATGATAGGCTTGTTTTAGGTAAAATTGCACAACCCCTTCTTCTTAGTTCCTAGTATGCAGTATTAAGGGATTTATTTACTATTCAAAAGCAAAGGGTAAAAAGAAATTTAAGTTTATAAAAAACTATGAATGAATTAATATGATAGGAATGCTCCCACAGTTCTCCTAGCCCCCCCCCCCCTTTTGATATATTGATGATTTTGTGCTGAATGTGTGACTGGGAATGAGTGGTTTAAAGAGCAATTCTATGTAGAAAACTTTCCAGGTTTTAGTATGAAGTGGGAAAGTAAATCAACTGGAGCCAGACTAATATTGAAAAGATTTGGCAGAGCAAACTAGAAAAATAAAATGGATCTAGACATCTCTGTGACCCATGCTATTTAGCCATAGGACTGTGCTCCGTCTTTAAAGAAAACAGCAAACTCTTAAGAACAAATATAAGATAACTCTCTTAAAGAAAAACGGATGGAACAATTCAGGAATAAATGTAGTTGGAAATGGCAAAGGAAACACAAAGGGCAAAACTGTCCTTTATCCAATTTAAAGAGTGAAAAACAACTAGTGATGTACTGAGATTCCTTGCTGGAAGATAGTTGAAGACACACAATTGAAGGTTGAAGTTCTGGTCACAGTTGTACTGGAAATGAGCTTTATATAATATCTGGGCATAGAAAAAGATAAAGCATTCATAGCTGGCTTTTTTGTTGTTCCCTATAAACCTCAAATGACAGGTTTGGGTTTTTTTCCCTCTCCAAGATTCCAAAGGGTCACTAGGACACTGGAGATTTCTCTATTTTTACACTTATGGTTCTGCTTTGGATCAGGAAAGTTACTGCTAAACTTTATCTCCTTCCACTTTTGTCCCTATTAATTTGTTCCACAATATTCAGTATAATCTCTACAAATGTCAATCTCATCATGTCCCTTCCCTGGTAAAAGCCATACAATATCTTTCCATTGACTTCATCAGCAATTCCCAAAGTCTTTCCCAATAACTGCCATAGGATATTAGTTGATATTAAATATAAGATGTGGGAGACTCTAAGTTGATTTTAGAGGTTTACGTTATAAGTAGTCATCTTGAGGTCTTTAGTGCTGTCATTCACTATGAATCTACAAAACGTAGGAGGAATACAATATGCAAATTTCCCCAAGCCTATCTGATTATAGGACCTTTTATTTCCTTTTCTTGGAGTGTCTTGCAGGATTAATTTGGAATGGAACATATTTTTGGAAATTCTGGTTTATAGTGTAGTGGAAATTTGTGAGTGGAATGATCTGGAACCTACTTACCGTTAGTTTGTGTTTCCCTGGCATATTATGTTTTCTCTCTCTTCCATGCTGCACGTACTGAAAATTTCCCAAACCTCCCCCAACCCCAATCCTTTCCAGTTTGTTTGAATAACATCTACTCATCATTTTGGACTTATCATGAGAATCACCTTTTTACGGTAATTCCATATCTCTGACTTTGCATTTATCCTTATCTTTTTGCAGAACTTTTTAACTGGTGGTACTTATTTACATAAAGCATTCCTCTGAATTATGATCTGGGGGACAGCAAATAAAAGGAGCTAAGTAATTTAGTCATCTCAGATTTAGGAAAATAGTAGATCTGGTTGCTCTGTCCTCATCTTTGACAGAGTAAAAAGAAATAAAATAGACATAGGAAAAGAATTCTACAAAATAAAAAATGAATGTATAGGAAAAATTTGCTTTTGAAAACAATTTTTTAAAATGTAATATTTTACATGATGTATATTCTATTATGAATAATGTAAAATATAATCTTGAAAAGAGGATGCTATATACAGTAAAGCAAGATTTTACAGAAACCAAAATAAAAATGATGGAACTAGCATATTAACTAAAAATTGGAAATAAGATATATATTGCATAAAGAAAAAAATATTTTGAGGAAAATATTAGGCATTTTCTAGAAAATAAAAGAAAATAAAATGAACAGAAATAATTAAAGAGAAAATTATATCTATGAGGGATGAAGGATAGAAATCTAGGCTAAAGATAATTTATGTTCCTAAAGATGAGTTCAGAATAAATGAAAAAGAAGCAAGACTGAAAAATGAAATAAGCTAAAGAGATACCTCAGAGTGTATGTGAAATGAGATTTTGGCATACCTGACAAAATTAGCTAGAGAAGATTATTATGCAACCATGTCCTACAGAAAATTTTAAAAGTGCTATGTGAAAGAATTTTGCAAGATTCTAGGCAAGAAAAAATTACTTATTACAGTAGAAAATTCAGGCTGGCTGTGGTTTTCTCCTTAACAGTGAATGCCTATACATAACGGCACAATGCTTACATAACTCTAAGGGGAAATTTTTGTGGCTCAAGAAATTTTATATCTAGCTACAGTGTTGTTAAGATGTGGAGATGGTATAAATACCTAATCAAACTTATATAAACTCAAATACATTCCACATGTCCTTTTCTGAAATGTTACTCAAAATGTGTCCCACTAAATAGAAAATGAATCAAAATACAAAACTCAAAAAGTAAAAAGTTAGCTGGGCATGGTGGTGCATACCTGTAACCCTAGCTACCTGGGTGGCTGAGGTAGGAGGATCACAAGTTCAAAGGCAGCATGGGCGTTTCGTGAGACCCCGCCTCAAATTTTGAAAAACAAAAAAAAGGTTGAGGGTATAGCTAAAGTACAACATTTCCCTAGCACGCAAGAGGTCCTGGGTTCAATCCTCAATACTGCCTGGGTTTTAGCTCAGTGAGAGAGTGCATGGCTTAGCATGCACAGACCCTGAGTTTGAAACAGGGCACCATAATGAAGACTAAAGTTACATATACACTGACTATTTTAGGCAGCATTTTCGCTGCTGTGACTTATGGAACCAACCAGAACAACTGTAGAGGAGGAAAGGTTTATTAAGGTGCTCGTGGTTTCAGAGGTCTCAATCCATAGACAGCAGTCTCCATTCCTCAGGGCTGGAGGTGAGTCAGGACATCATGGTCGAAGAGTGTGGCAGAGGGAAGCAGCCTACATGATGATTAGGAAGCATAGAGAGAGACTCCACTCATCAGGTTCAAATACATATCCCATAGTCACACTCCCAATAAACCACTTCCTTCATCCACACCCCTCTGCCTCCAGTCACCACTCACTCAACCCCATCAAAATTTAATTCTTTGATTAGGTTAAGGCCATGGCCTAATAATTTCTCCTCCCAATCTTTCTTGCATTGTCTTATACGTGAGCTTTTTTGGGACAACTCATATCCAAATCACAACACCAGCTTACAGTAAGCATTGCTACCACATCAATAGAGACTTCAATGTAACATTTATAAAAATGGTAAAAATATATAACTCAAATACAAACATTATTCCATTTTTGAGCTTCGCTTCTTTTCCATTTATTTTGGACTCATCTTTAGGAACAAAAATTATTAGAAATATAGAACAAGTTGAGTATCCCTCCTCTGAAATGCTTGAGAACAGAAATGTTTTGGAGTTCAGATTTTTAGGATTTTGGAATATTTTTATATACTGAGATATCTTGGGAATTTGTGCATGCTAGGAAAACACTCTAATACAGAGCTACACACCTGGCCCATGAAACTTTGTTTCATGATATGGAACTTTCTATTTCTGGTATCATGTTGATTTTCAAAAAATTTTTTATTTTGGAACATTTCAGATTTCTGTTTTTTTGAGTAGGGTGCTCAATTTGTGTTACAAGACTTGACTATACCTTGAGTGACCAAATTGGGAAAATGGCTATTAAAGACTTTAATTAATATGCAACAAATTGATTTAATATACACATATGCATATACATCCAATTTTGTGTACTAAATGTGGAGACTATTTCATTTTGTTTTTAAGATGGCTCATGGAACATTTATAAAATTGATCACATACTGGACCACAAAAATAGCCTTATTAAATCCCCCAAAACAATTTAAGTAGATCATATTCTTTAAACCACAATGTAATAAAATTAAAATTTTTCTGAATTTGTAACCACTTATTATTCAAATATTCTTCTAAATTGCTCTTGACTTAAGTTAGAAATTAAAACTGTAGTTAATGGATGATTTAGAAAATATTAGCAATGAGAACACAGCATTAAATTGGAGATTTTCTAGAGTCATACTGAGAGAAAAATAATTTTCATTACTAGAGAGAAAAAGAATAAAAAATAAGTAGGTAATTAAAGACTATGGCTCACTTATAATTTTTGTTTAATGTCCACAAATTCTAGCTTTATCCCCGCCCCCTACATCATACAGAAGGTTTATACTAATGTCCATCATCACTAGCAAGAATATTTTATTGCATCCTCTTAACTTGGGTTATTATTTTAAATAGTTGTCAATTTGATATACTTAAAAAGTATAAAGTGGTTGGGTTACTCATGGGATTAAAGAACTTTTACACTGCTTATAGATATTTATATTCCTATATTTATAATTGGACTTTTATGAGAAAAGGATTATAGATTTATCAGAACAGTCAAGATAAGGTTGAGAAAGAATAATGAAGAGTATCCTCGCTACTGGATTAATCAGTGTAGAACTGGCTGAAGTGTACACAGACGGATCAACAGAAAAGATAAGCCCTGTAATAGACTGGCGTGGACTTCAGTGTTTCCTTTTAGTGGTTTTTAAACCGTTTCTCTACTTCCTAGGCACATGGAGGTGTTTTATTTCTCATTCTCTCCTGCAGTTAGATGTGGCTATGTGTTTGAGTTCTAGTCAAGGGAACACATGATCTCCCCCTAAAACCTTCTCATGGATGGGGGATCCTACAAGCTCTTCTTCCTTCTGTTAGCTTGAGAGAGACCAGCATAGACACCTTGCAAACACATAGTGAAGAAGTGGAGTCTCAGCATGAAAATACCGGATCCTGCTTGGAGGACAGCCACCTGGCAATCAGCAAAAACATTTTGGACCAGCTGTGAGCAAGACATGAATTTTTATTGTGCTAATCCATTAAACTGTGGCAAGTTTTGTTAGCAGCAGCTAGCCTTAAACTAATACAACTGTTTGTGTTATTTGTTTATAAGTTTACTCCATTATAATATTGGGATATAATGTTTATATGTTTATAGTTGCTGTGAATCTGTGTTTTGTGTAGCACCTATCATATAGTAAATGATTAATTAAATAATAATAACATTAATAATTATTGTTAACTTGGCATTTCACATATTAGAGACCAATTGTAAAAAATTAGACTTTTTTCAAAAATGGTGTAGCATTAAAAATTTGAAGAAGAAAAATGTTAGGTCTCTAACCCAGTCACTTGTTAGAGCGTAGAGAAAGTGTGGAATGTTCTTAACAAAAAACAGATATCTGGTGTTAGCCTGCTTTGTGTTCAAATTCCAGTGCTGCCTCTTGCTAGATATGAGTAACAGTCAAGATGCAACAGAGCTTTAAAGTAAATGATCATGAAAATAATGATGATGCACAAACTAGCTGCATTCCCTCCTGGCAAGACTTTAAATTGAAAGTAAAATTGAAAAATGCACCAATTTCATGTAAGTATCAAATGTCTTAAAATTTTCTATAATTTTTTTTGTACCAATGTAGTAGTTTCTAGAAATTACTTTAAAGAAATAATCACCGAAGTCTAAGGTAAAAGTTTAGTAATGCTCATTATAGCATTATTTTTATCAGGGATATTCTGAAAAGAGATTAAATGTATAATGAGGGTAACTGGTTAAATGAATGTGGGCACATTTGTCAGCTATGTCCATGGTGATTAAAGAGTGAGTTTTAGTGTCCTCTGAACCCAGGTGTGATTCCTGTCTTCTTTGACTATTATTAGCTAAGTGAATTTTAATAAGCCATTTCACCACTAATTCTGTTTCCCTGTTTATGAAATGGGGTTGATAATAGTGTATATTTATTTTATAAAGACATGGGGCTGTTATTATTATCAACAGTTAAGGGATTAGAAAATGTTCACACAGATGATGATGGGGCATGGGTGAGAAGAACTTCTAATGGACATAGGTCATTGGTCAGCAGGAGCTGCTTGGGGCCTGATTCTTCCCTTTTGCCTCAATATATCTGATTTGGAAGCAAGACCTGTCCTTTTACTAATGCATCCTACTTCTAACCACTGGCTATTTTCACTGCCATGAACTGAGTTTGAACCCCAGCCACCTCTGTGAGAGGCCGAACAGCCTCATCACATCACCTGCCTTCTCATATCCTGCCATTTCCACAGTGGCCAGGGTGAACTTCTTAAACCATCAATCAGACCCTTTCAATCCCCTGTTTAAAATCCTCTCTAGGTGTCTCTTGCAAACAGAATATATCCAAACTCCCCAGAGGCTCTCTTGGATCTGCCTCTTCCTTAACTTTTCCACTTGGTCTTCCTCATTGTGTTTCTAATTCTTCTTTTTATGCCTCAAAAAACTGAAGCCCATCCCCCTATTCTTACCTCTGCTCTGCGATTGTCCCTTTTGCTCAGAATACTTTTCCTGAGAACTAGATCTAAACTCAAGTGTCATCTCCCCAAAGAGGCCTTTGTACCACCTGACTGTAGCTGCTGTCGGGAACATTTGCTGCTTCTTTTCCTGATTTCATCAACTTCACAACACTGACCTTTTACATTTTCTTATTGACTTTTTCTCTAGATATTACAGTGCAGGTTTCTTGAGGAGAGGGCTATATGCCTCATGTTGCACAATGATATCCAAGCCCACACTCAAAGTAGTTCTTGGCACACAGGTGCATGAAGGGAGAATTTGTTGACTGACTGTCATCCTTAACTGTGGGGACACGTTTTGGAAGAGGAAAAGAAAGGGACTTTGTCATTTATTTTATACATAGAACTATTATAATTTTTGCATGTAAAAAATAATCATGGTGATTATTTGAGGATATGGAATTAAGGTACTTTAAATATTTTTATTTAAATAAAATTATTTATATAATAATTATTTATAAAATAAAAATATTTATATAAAATACATTATATGTATTTTATTCAATAAACCTATTTTTAGAATCTGAGCAATGTTTTTTAAAGTACTATAAAATCTTGATCAGACAAAAATTTTTGATTATATATCTTCATATACACCTAGATGGTAATTGGTAATAAGAATGTGTAACAATTTATACTCAGCTAGCCATGCTTAAGCAATGGATGATGATTAATAATTATGGTGTCAATAATGATAATAAACATGGTAATTAGAAAATAGGAATGGTTGTGCCTGATTATGATGGGAACTGTGAGAAGAATTCTTCATTTCATTTTTTTTTGTTGTTGTTGTTCTTTGCCTGTCTCTCGGTAAAATAAGTGTAATATTTTCTGTCTACAGGTGACAATATCTTTACTGTGAAATTTCTAGTGTGGCCTTTGAATGTACCTGGAAATAGATATAATGCTCTGAGGTGAAAATAAGGCTGTAATCTGGAGATGAAAGAAGAGAGACAGTGAATTCAGAAAAATATTCTAAAAGACTGTAACTAAAAAAAGAGACAGTAACTTCACGAAAGGAACCTAGGGACTAATTTTGCTTGGGAAAAATTCCCTGGGATCCTAACAAGCTTTCAAGTGTTTACTTAATAGAGTATTTTTTTTTGAATCTCCTTTTTCTTTTCCTATTTACCTATCCCCCTAATCTTTCATTTATAAAACTTTATTTTATTTTATTTTTTGGTCTTAAACTGTGCCAGTTCTCTGTGTGTGCATTTGGCAAAGCAATAATGACAAAATGACAAAGAAATACAGTAACATTTCAGGGCAAATGTACAAGCAAGAGCTAATGAAAGAAGGTATGCAGACATTGACAGAAACCAGAGTACTTTCATGAGGTAAAAGGTGCAGCTAGATCTATACCTAATTCTGGTAAAAATGCAATTTCTGAAAAATTAGAACATGTAAAGGCATCTGTTGTGGTAACTTAACCCACCTCTTACTCTTTTAGCGTCTGGTCGGTTTTTAATGTTTTAGCTTATGCTTTCTGGTTCACCGAGGATTGCATTTATGTGGGTGTAGAGGATAAGATGATTTTTCTGGGAACAGTTGCCCTGGGCTGGAGGGGGTGCAGCAATTCACAACAGTACAGTCTATGTCTTTACCCCCCATTTTTAAACTTAGCCTTGCTGCTACTTCTTTGACCTGCCTCCACTCTGTTTCAGATTTGTATACTCGTGTTTCATGTATCAGTGATGATTCCAATTACACGCTAGGTAACAAGAGTTTAATAAAATGTGGCAATAAATTGTGGAAAGACATCATGCATGTGAAAAAAAATGTATTAAGAAATGTGTTCCAGGTAGAGCTTCCAGTATTAAATGACTAATCACTTCCACACACATACATAAAGTGAAGGTTTTATTTAGTGGAACTTGGCCTTTCAAAGCTAGAATGCCAAGCAGTGCCTTCCAGCTGGTTCTCGAGCCTGTCGGAAGCATGTGGAATTCTTTCATTTTACAGAGAACTTTTAGGGTGGTCCTCGGTGGCCCCTCAGCTGAAGGAAGGAGGGTATCTTGTTCAAAGCTTACATCGTGTTGATTTTAACGGGACATGATAATAAAAAGAATGGGTAATAATTCATGTTTAGTAAAACCTAATGGCCAAAGGATTTGGAATTGAATCCAGGCCCCTCCTTCCATGAGGTATATGAACTTAGGCGAGGTTCTTACATGCCTATGTTCTTAAAACATTGGAATAGGAATATCTTCTTTACCGAGATACTGCAAAACATCAACAATTTAAAAGAGAATGGAAAGTATTTATCCTAGTGAGGGATACGGTGTAAAGACCCAATAAAAGTGCTACCATGAAAAGGGAGTCAAATTGAAAGATCTGGATAGGTATAACGGTTTTATTGCTTTGTTTTGTTTTTGGTGCTGGGGGATGAACCCAGGGCTTTACGAACGTTAAGCACGTATTCTAAGACTGAGCTACACCCCTGGCCCTCTGTGTGGGAATAACAGTTCTAGAAGAAACAAAAACAGGTTACATGAGAGTAGAGATGGTGTCTTGGCTTCTCATTTCTTTGTCATCCAGATTATGTTTTACAGGATCTGCTTCCCACATGTAGCACAAAGTCAAGTCAGCTCTACTCCCCTCACTTTCCCTCAGAACTTCCATGAGAAGTCCTAGGGTTTTAGGACCCCACTTCCTGAGATGAGAATAATGAGCAAACCTCATTTCTGTCCATTGCATTTTGGGAGCAAACACTGGGAAGTCATGGTGGGTCGGGAACCTACTGGCACTCAGGCGGTTCTTCTCATTGCTCTGTGCCTCAGGACCCTTCCGAGAAACCCACCAAAGAGCCAGGCATGCTACCTGCACTCTATTGGTGGGAGAGCATATGAGAGCAGAGGCCATCCAGGTTGGGGGCTCAGATACTTCATCACTTCCTTACTGTGTGACTTTGAGAATGTCATTTGGCTTCTTGGTGCCTCTCTGTTCTCTTACTCAAAATAGCAGTAAGTATACTTTATAGTGCAGCAGAATGAGAGAGCATGTGTTTCTACCAGCTCAGGAATGCTTGGCACATAATATGTACTGAACAAAGGCTAGGTACTGGTATCATATTGATGATTTGTGAGAACAAAATATCAAGTTAGATAGTAAGACCAGAATACGTTTTTAAAAGAATTAACCTGATGAGTAACAAAAGATACAGTAAAAGGATGACTAAATTTGTTGTGTCTGTTTTGTATGTTAGGTGCATTATGTTGTATTCCAAAAGCAAGAATATTCTGAAAACAAAGTCAATTTTCAATAAGGGGTTGTGTATGCAGGTTTGTCCTTCCTATCTTCTTATGATGTATACATATAAAAATAGTAAATATTTTCTGCATGCTTACTATGCACTTAGTATGTTTCTGAGAGTGCTGTGTATGTGTGATTTAACTTATTTAATTCTCAAAAACCTCAAGAGTGGAAGGTTACTATTCTTATCATTTTATGTGGAAAAAATGGCCTTTTTTCACTGAATCTTACCAGGAGTAAGGAAGGGGGAAGGAACCAGAGGGAAGGAAGGGAACTGTCCTAGGAGAGAAGGGTCTGTCCTAGGAGAGAAGGGATCTGTCCTGGGAGGGAAGGGAGCTGTATTTTGGAGAGCCTTTTATGGTCTGCATATTGCTCATAATTATGAAGATGATGATGGTAGCCACAACCTCATCACTATTGTTATGAAAACACTTAGTGAGTTTTGGGTGTCATGCATTTCTGCCTTAAATATTGACATTTCTAGGAAAGAAGGGTATTGGAATACATGTCTTTAAATCAATACAGGTAATATATTGCACTGGTGCATTCATGGAGGAAGGCAACATATATCTTTGCAGTCAATTTAGGTACATAATTTTTGTCTCACAGTATCTGTTAAGTTATAGCAAATGTCAAAAGCACCAACATGGGGAAAAAGATTACCAGGGAGAATGATTTTATGATGTCTTGGGTCAGAGAGCCAGCTCTACTTTGGGAGTGCTAATGCTCTCTTATTTTGAGTATTCCTTATTTTATGAAAATAATATTGAAGGTTTCAGTCTATTATTTTTAGGCAGGGATTTCAGCTAATTTTAGCATAATGAGAACATCCATGGGACTTGGACTTGTAATGTGTATATAAAACAAATACTGTATAATACGTATGTTTCAAAAATATTAAAAGATTATTCTTTAGCCAATTATCAATAATAATTATACTTCACTGTATTTTATAGCAAAATATTACATTTTAAACAATTCCATTCAGGTTTATCTTGCTTTAACCAAGTTGAATAATTAAAAAATCTTTTAAAATAAATTATGGGCAGATGCTGTGCCAAAATGATTTTTCACTTACAGATGAAATTTATGGTAGAAGTCTTTTGAATGGAAATCCTTTAGAATATTTGAAATATGTGTAAATTTAATGAAATTTGACTTATGTTGCTTACAATAAAAGACCATATTTCATACTGAAAGTCATACAAACTTGCTCCTTGGGTTTTTACTTGACTTGTGTGTGAGTTCCTTGAGGTTGGACTGGATTTTTTTCCTTAGTTCTATTTTTGCTCAAAAAAATCTATGATTCTGATAAATATTTTTAAAACTTCTTGTCATACAACTCCTTCTAGAATTCTAAGAGTCTGGTAAATATTCTCAAATCACTCTCTTGTCTGACAAGTCTTCACTTTATTTGAAAGACAGTGTGGTTGACACACTGTACAATCAGAACAGCTGAATTTCAGTCCTCGTTTAAATATGTATTAATTGCGTGGCTTTGGGCCAGTCATTTAACCTCTGAGCCTCAGTTCCTCATTAGTGAAATGGATTATGCACCTCTCATAGGAGTTTTATGAAAATTTCAAAACAGAGTGGCTAGCACATTAAACATTGCATAATACCAACATTGCTATTATTTGATTGTTTATTTAATTAAAAATCCCAAGTTCACTTTCCCCGGAGATGGAAATTATTAAAACTTTTGCAATTAGAGAATCTTCAATTGAGGAATTTAGGGTTAGTGAGAAAAAAACAACAGTGGAGAACAACCTATGGAAACTGGTCTAAAAAGAAAGCAAACAAATAATAGATCTATGCTCTATTATACATCTAAGACAAAAACAAAGGCATATTAAAGAAAAGGAATGAAATGCTAGATTGACTGTCAGCCATATTTTCTGCATGGTTTTTGTGAAATTATTTTCATATATTTGCCCACTATCTTTTACTAGAAATATTTGTGTTTCTCTCTGACCCTTTCAACAAAACCTTGGTGGGTTCAGTTTTTGACTTACTGAGAGGATCTTTCTCGGCTCCTCCACCCCCACCCCATGGCTAACCCTCCATTCAGCTGTTGATGCCTTCTTACAATTTAGTATGATGGGTCTCTAGGTTGCTCTTCCTTATGTGGAGCCACCTGCCAATCAATGTCTATGTGTTGAGAGTAACTCATTCCTATTCCCATTACACTTGCTCCCATTGGCCCACTTCCCAAGACCAGGAAACTTCCTTCCCCAACTTCCAGGCAGAACATTCCTTAGAATATTATGAACCAGCATGAAACTAGTGTTTGTTGCCACTCATAGAAAAGCACAAGTATATTTATTTAAATTGGAGTGGATGAAATTACCTCCTTTTAGAGTTGAGCCAACTGAGATTATATAAATACCTTAAGGTCATCATGTTAGTTAAGTGGTAGAATTAAAACCATTGCAGACTGCCACCAAGACCCATGTTCTTTCCATGAAAAGAGGGGACTAGAAATTATCAGGCACATTAAACATTGCATAATACTGTATAATATTGGGCTTTAAGAACATGCATTTGGTACTGGTAAGGGAAAAGGGAGAGTTTTAAGGGAGTGGTGGGCAGTTTTCTATTATATACTACATGTTAGACATTGTTTACAAGTTCAAATAATTTATTTCTTTGATTACAGAAATATTACATACTCATCATTTTTTAAAACTTGGAAATATAGGAAAACATAAGACAATACAGCAATTTGCAACTCAGAGATAACCACAGTTGACATTTTGGTGTTATTTTTCCCCAGTTTTTTTTTTTTTTTTATTAACAGATTGATATCTGGAGTGACACAACAAGGTTCATACAGTGCAAACAGTTTTGAATACGGCTTTTCCTATTCAACATTGTGTTCTATGCTTTGTTCCAGCTAGAATTTGAATAACTACTTCAAATTTGGGGGAATTGTAACTTGACCTGTGTTATTCTTTCACCGAGAAGAAAGGCTTGATCTAATACAAGGTACATGGAAATAGTAAGTTAGAGGTTTTTTTTTATAGGAAAAAATATTATAGACAGGAGCAGGTACAAGAGTTTGAAATTTATCAAAAAAGGGGAAAAATAGTTCTCAGGTACTGTGGGGCCATGTGTGGCAATTCTCTTGAAGGATGTTTCTTGAAGATCTAATATGAAGGAAAGATAAAAAAAAAAACTGAGCCGACTACTGACTTTTGACATGTTTTGTACTGTTTTCTGGAAGCAGTCCCACATGGGCCCTAATAGATTCAAACCAGACATTAGTTTTGGGTTTGCATTTGTTCTGGAATAACCTAGTGCTTCTTCCATGTCCTCTAGGGTCCTTTGGTCAACAGTGTTCTCTGAGTTGTCTCTGAACCAGGTGCTCTGTTAGGTACAGTTAATGAGACCCACATGGCCTCAGCTTCCATGGTTTATAAGCCAGTAGGAGAGAAAGGCAGAAACTACTGTTCTCCTGCCTAAGTACAATGGTGGGAAGTGTTATGGAAGAAAAAAAAAAGAAGGAGCTGTGTGTGAATTTGCGGGCAGAAGCTAGTGGAGAATAGGCATCTGGAAGAATCTTCCCGAGGAAGAGTTTTCACAGGAGACTTGAGGGATGCATAAGATCTGTCCAGGAGAAGTTTAGTTAAGGAGAGACTTGAGGTTCAGGGAGGTTCACATGGAAGAAAGGAGCCTGGACTGTGGATAATGGACCAGGGTGGTTGAAGCATGATGATCAAGTGATTTGAGCTTAGTCTGCAAGTCCTAAAATTCTTCCCATGCTGCATCCCTTGATTAATATATAGTGGAATCCAATAAATGCCCACCAAGGGTTGAAACAATCAAGTCCTATTGGCAATTGAGATTTAAATGGGCCTAGAAAAGGACAAATTTTAATTGTTAGAGAAGGAAATTCAAATAAATGAAAATTTACCTGAGAAGACAAATGCAAAGAGCGATTGAAATAGAAATGACTGTAAACTTGAGGCAAATTCAAAGGGCAGCTCCCCTTTATTTTAATTTCCAGTGTTTACTTAGAGGATAATATTGGCATACTTATAAGTTTGATGCTCCCTCCTTGCAAAGATCATTTTGTACATTATTTTTTTTCATTCCAAGAACAGAAGCAGCTAATGTTCACATTTTATTCAGAATGAATTGCCAACATTTTATTCACTAGTTTCACAAAAGAGCTGGAACCTCACTGAGGTTTCTGAATTAAATTAGCTTTCAGAACCATTCAAAGTTCTTCCATTCTATTAATTCAGCAGACAATCAAGTTGTTCACTTGTTGACTTTTATCCACATGCACTCAATCAAATCAACTATCAAAGAAAGATACCTATTAGTTGTTAATTTCATATGTTAGATAGGAATCCTAGAACTCCTGTTTATATCTGTTTGATAACCTTTTAATCTTTGCCACAGTCTTACTAACAGCAGCATTAACTAGTCGGCCATCTATCTTGATTAACAACACTGGGACTCAGAGAGATGTACAACATCTGATAAGCCAGGCAGACCAAACTTCTAACAATGCCTGTAGCCTTATGAAAAAATGCGCTCCAGTCACTATTCTTACAAACCGTTGAGGTTGTCTTTTAATCTCCATTTGGAAATTTATCATTTTAAGCAAATGAGAAGAACTTGTTTTAGTGTAGGAGCTTTTATTAATAATTGGCAAGACTGCTTTACAATGATTTTATTCTCTATTTTGTGTCCTCTGGGTTTTGGATTTAAAAATTCTTTTTTGCACTTGTACTGAATTACAAGTATACTCTGCATCCGATCATCTTGATAAAATTTGTTAATCTCTAAATGTACAACTAGCACTTATTAGACATATAAAAATCATGGAAACTATAGCTTCACATATCATAAAGTTCCACATATTTGAAATCACAGCAGATTTCTCATAGAAGGAAGTATTTTGACTTTCATGAAGGAGGAGAGAGAACAAATAAATATAATATTTGCTCCTTTTAACCTAACTTTTAGGTTACTCTTCATGCACTTCTCTAAAAGTCCATTTATACCACCCTGTGGCATTTCATTGCTGAAATCTGAAGGATTGCTTTACACTAAACCCACATTGGCTTTAGTAACATCAAACCATGAGGTGGTAGAAACATCCACAAGGTAGATATGGACCTCACCAAGGACTTGCTGAGAATAGTGTGGAGAAAAAGGCTGTGAGTCAGTTGTTAAAATCAACATGGGTATCATGTAGGTTTCCTTCAGATTTCAGCAATGAAAAATAAAGAATGGTATAAATAGAAGAATAGAGGATAAGTAATCCCTGAGGTGAGACATTTCTATACATAGCTAGAAGAAAGTATATAGAGTTGAGAGAAGAGAATTGAATTCTTATACTACTTCATGAAGGCTCTGTATTAGTACATTTTAGGTATTAATATGATGTGACTCGATAAAATATGAACCCATTTATACTCTCAGGTTGACAGATCACATAGACATCCACATTTTCTTCTCCCATATCTATGCAAATGACTCCCAATGTATTTCTGAAGCCACATCCACTGTCCTGAGTTCCAACATTGGGTGTCTTCAAGTCATCTCCTAATAAGCTTTTAAGCTCAGCATGTCCCAATTTGTATTCATCATCGATCCTTTTTGATGAAACCACCAGGCCTTTCTAAACTTCAGCACTAACATAGGCACAGGTAGCTGAGAAAATGAGGGTTTTCATGAAACTACCGTGAGGTTTTGTGTGAGCTCTAGGGACAACAGTAAGGAGACACAGAAGATGAAATCAGAGAGCTAAGTAGAGTTTGGGGAGGAACTGCTGCTCCTGTTTAAAACTTTGGAATTTGTCCTGTAGTTGATGGGGAACATGAGGGCTTATAGCAGGGGAGTGACATGACCAAATTTTTGTTTTAGGTCGGCCACACAAAAAGCTCTGTTGAGAGGTATTGGTGAAGAAGAGACCATAGCCAATAATACAGATGGAAGACATTAACATAACCTAGGGGAAGAGAAAATTAAAAGGAGGGAAACAAAAGAAAAATATTTAGTGGCTAATATTGGCAACAATCTATTAATTGATTTTGAAGATTAGGAGAAGAGAGAGTTAGTGATGACACCCAGACTTCTAGTTTGTATAGTTGGCTGGATAGAGGAGCTACAAACTAAGATGTTAAAAAGTAGTGCTTTTCTACACTGATGCAGTCACATCAATAATTTATAGCCACAGAACTCATGCTAGCTAAGCTATGGAGCCAAACTCGGTGTCCTTCAACAGATGAATGGATAAAGAAAATATGGTATATATACACAATAACTGCTCGGATAATAGTATCTGAGCAGCATATGCACAACAGAGTATTACTAGCCACTGAGGAGAATGACATTATATTTGCCAGTGAATGGATGGATCTGGAGACTATCAAGCTAAGTGAAATAAGTCAATCCCTAAAAACCAAAGATCAAATGTTTTCTCTGATATGTGGAAACCAAACCACAATAAGAATAGAAGGGGAAGAAAAGAAATTCAGTAGATTAGACAAAGGGGGATGAAGGGGAAGAAAGAGGGATAGGAAAGGGAAGAACAGTGAAATGAATCTGATATAACTTTCCTATGTACAGATATGAATATACCACAGTGAATCTCCCCATTGTGTACATCCACGAGAAGTTAATTTAAAAAAATAACTATAAGTAAATGGCAGAAAGAAAAATAGAGAAAAGGAAGCAGATAATGAGGGGAGGGAAAAGGAAGGAGAGGTATTGTGGTCTCAATTAGAATGAGATATATTCCAGGCTTATATAATTATATGAAAATGAATTCTACTGTCATGTATGACTAAAAAGAACCAATAAAAATAAAAACAATAATGCTTGAGAAACAGGTTTGGTAGGGGAAGTCAGAGGGAAAGGTTAGAGACAAATTTTAATCATCTGATAATCTCATTAGGTGAAGATGCTTGAAGTTAGATAATGTAAAAGAAGCTTGGTGTACTGCCCGAAGCTCAGAAGGCAGGCCTGAACTGAGATTTAGTTAGGATTAACCAGTATCCAAGCAGCATCTTATGGCTGGATTGAGTCTGTAGCAATGCAGAATACCCCACATGGAAAACTTAGGGAATAATTGAAGAAGAGAAGTCAAGGAAGTAGAGAAGAAAGAGAGAGGAGGGGAAAAAAACCCATCAGAAATACACTTTCCGTTTGATTCCAATGTCCCCCTTTTTGTTGAGATCCCCAAAACATCTGAGACTTCCTATTGAAGGGAGGAGGATAGAAGGTTTCTCCTTCTCCTTCTCCTTCTTCTTCGGTGCTGGGTATGTGAGGCAAGCATTGTACGAACTGAGCTATATCCCCAGCCCTCTTTCTTATTCTTTACAATACCTCAATCTGGTCAGGTTAGGGGAAGCACAATTGGATCACATGAGCTAGTGGACAGATTTACTCTTGTGAACTGATGTACTGTTTCAGCAAGATTATCTCTTGCTCCTTCCCATTTCCTTTAAGAGATATGACTGTACACTGCACAGGGCTCTCTTATGAGTCTCTCCTATTCCTCTTTTGTATGAATTTCTAAATTGTCATCACTTTTGGTGAGAAGTTAGAGAATTAAGATTGGAGCAAGATTCACCTAGTGTGAATTTTGGGCATTAGATATACTTTCAGAACTAGCTTTATGTGAGAACCTCTCAGGGGAATAGTGGACTTAGCCCAGCTACTTCTAAAGGGGCTATGTGCCCATTTGCCCTTGTCTTCCATTGTTTCCTCAATACTTGAAAGGGAG
The DNA here is from genome assembly GCF_001458135.2 of Marmota marmota marmota. Taxonomy (NCBI): domain Eukaryota; kingdom Metazoa; phylum Chordata; class Mammalia; order Rodentia; family Sciuridae; genus Marmota; species Marmota marmota. The sequence goes on from NW_025999949.1 coordinate 6,056,848, forward strand.
AAGAAATTACTGGGTGAAAGTAGGATTCAGGCATTTCTAGCTCCCCTTCCATTGTAACACTCCATGATGGCACTTAATACTTTACATTTATGTTTCTGTATATGAACATATGATATATCATATAGTCTAGTTATTTTCTCCTAGCTTCTGTCCCCTCTATCACACCTTAGAGAATTTGATATTTTTACTTGACTGGTATCTTTTTTGTTTTTTAACGAAATGCCAGGTCTTTGAAGAATTTGGAAGGTTATACCAACTTGCACCAATCTAAGATGGAGGTGACAGGGCTGGGGATACAGCTCAGTTGGTAGAGTGCTTGCCTTGCATGCACAATGCCCTGGGTTCTAATCCCCACCACTAGGCACATACAAAAAGATAAAGGTGACAAAAATGAGGTATTAGAAACATGAATGGGTAACCTTTTGTGTGATGACTAAAATTGTGGTTGCTGACAAAACCAAGACTTGTGACAGTATTATATAGACTTTACCCTAGCAATTCACTGTCTCTTTCCAGGCTTTGCAAAGATACCAGTATAATATCTTCTATAATATCTTTTCTTCCCTAGCAATGTACGTGTGCTTCCTACAATCATGTTGGTAGATTCCATGGGTATCATGGTATTTGGGATCTGCGTTGCAATGCAGAGAAGGTGAGGTGCCATGCTTTAAAATATTGATTTGGTGGTGATGATGATAAGACTCAAGTATTTGTGGGGAATTGCAATATATCTTTTAGTTTTGAAATGTGCGTGGAGAAGCAGCAATGAGGAAATGCCCTTGTATTTCTTTCAGATGTGATTTTTTAAAAAAATGCCTAAGCTTACAATTAGCTTACTCTGAGCATCCTGGTTACTTGGCTGATTGGTGCATGATCCATATCTTGGTGCCTTTATTTTATTATTTTCTTAATAATAATGTTCTTTCCAAAGGAAAGGGAAGTCATCCAAATGACTCCCAATAATAAGGGAGTCACTTGTATGTTTCTATGTTTATGTACTTTTAAAAAATTAAATTGAATTACTTTTCTTTTTTCAGTCCAGGGGATTGAACCCCTTTAGGCGAGTGCCAGTGAGCTACATCCCCAGCTCCTTTTTTTTTTTTTTTTTTGAGACAGGATCTCACCTGAGGCTGGCCTTGAACTTGAAATCCTCCTGCCTCAGTTTCTCAAGTAGCTAGAATTACAGGTATGCACCTTCATGCCCAGTCTCAAATAACATTTTTAATATGTACTTTGAGCAAGGTACAAGTGACCTCATCTTGCTAAAAAACCCTATGAGGTTCTACAAGGCTGAAACTGAGTGTTAAGCCTGTTAACTCTGGAGTAGACATGGCTGACTACCAATACCCTGGGTTCAAACCAACCAAGTTGCTCTCTATACACAGTGACTGTCTTTAAGACCAAAGACTCACTTATATTTTGCATTTGTAATTTAATGAATTTTGATAAGGGCAATAATGTACTATGGTAACATTAAAAATTTGGAAAATTTTAAAGATATATCACTTCATCAATAGCTTGTCAGTACCTTCATTACTACTAAATATAACACAGGATTTCCATATTCAAAGAGTTTACATATAGCTGAAGAGAACATGAAAAGTTAAATGACATGGGCTGAAAATACAAAAGTAGAGTACAGAAGATATCACAAGTCAGTGATCCAAACTTTAGAATGAGTTTTAAATTTATCTTAATAAAATATTCCCTTGACCTCTTATGATTCTATAAATGTCCCTGATTCTTGTTAAATGCCTGGGAAATAGAGCCATTGTGAGTGCTTGGTCCATTTTGTAAGGCATGGATGATAACTTTTGAAAATTTGAGAGAGAAGGAGAGCTTTATCAATGAAGTTGGATGAAACACATTATATCATATCATGGCCATCAGAGTCCTATTTTTCTGGAGTCGTTCAAGTGTGGCCACAGAGCCAAGGCTTGGATATTGCTGTCTTGTTTTCTGCTCAAATGCTAGCAATGATGGAAGGCAAAATATGTATAATATATTTTATATATTACATATACATATATAATATATTATATATTATTATCCATATATTATTGCTATTTTTTGATGTTGTTGATTATGATCTGGTTCCCCAATCTGAAAACAAAATCTAGGAATGACCTAGAAGTTTTTATCTTTTGATGACTGCCTTTTATCAAATTCTATTTTTCTTTTCAGATTTCTTGGCAAAAGCATTTTTTTTTCCCTTATATGAAACCCACTGTTAGTCTCTCCATAGCCTCTCTTCTGAGCTGTTGTTTACCTTCTTTCTTTGCTCAGTGCAAATTATAATAACGGCAACCTTCAGCTTTGGGGAGGGCAGTGGGGCTATTTTCTTTTCTACCAGTTCCTTTCTGGAAAATAATATTAAATGGATTTTTCTTTTTCCTTTCCTTTGCTTTATTTATTTAATTTGGAAAGTACTTTTAAATGTGTTCTTCTGTGTTGAAAAGACAGAAAAATTGCATGCAATTACAGAAACTTTTTTGCCTTTACTAATGTATCCCTCTATTCATGTAAATCTGCTAACTGAACATATAGAGTGAATATTCATTATCAGTCAATATAGTCCTAAATGATTAATTTCCATTAGAAAGGCTGAAACTTATAGGATACTTCCCTATATCAATATCATCTACACATGTCTTCTCTTCCTTAGGATCTCTGCCACTCTTGTCGCTTTCAAACTGATTTACTTGTGTGTTTTGTCATATTTTGTAGTGATCAAAAAACAAAATAAGATTTCTCCTTGCCTCTCTGTATGGCATTTTGATAAATTAAAATCACAACAACCTTACTATGAGAACTCTCATTTTTTACATGCATCTCATTCAATACTAATGAGCACATCTTAGTTACAGTAACTGTATTAAATGTTTGACATTACAAAGCACCGAGAGAGCATTTCAAAGCTGACTCCCTTGATCTGACAGCCTCAGAGGGATCCTCTTGAGCACAGCTCACTGTAAGGAGGGAATATTTTTATTGCTAAGAGGAGATGTGAAAGGAAGAAAATGAACATTTGTTGATCACATAATATGTAACAGATATTATGTGAGGTATTTTTTTCACAGCTATTTTTATAATTGCCTCATGAGGTAGGAATTAGCATACCCTTCCTATAAATATGGCACCACAAAATACATGACCTGTGGACAACCTGGGGTTTCAACTCGAGTCTACTGGTCACAGAGCCCATTATTATGTTGCTATCTAGTACCATGGCAGTACTAAAAAAATTGGATTAGAGAGAAAAAAAACCAACTGGGTCTAAACCGAACGTATTGTCAAGAAAAGCTGTGAATCTATGGGGAACTTCACTTTCTGGGACACTATGTCCCAATTTGTTAGGTGAGCATAAAATACCTCCCACACTGTTTGTGAGAATTAAATAATATAATGTATATGTAAATTCACTGTAGAAAAAAAATTATGACCAACACGTATTCATTTGCATATGAGGCATTTTACTAAATACACTCAAAAGTGTGTTTAATCATCATAAATACCCTATGTGGTTATTTTCATCTCCACTTTACACATGGAAACTGAGGTCCAGCTAGGCTCAGTAAGTTGACCAAGGTCACAGTGTCAGCTAAGTTTGAAAATTCAGAATTTGAATCCATGAGATCAAGATTCACAAAGTCTGCTCTGACCATCAGTATACATTGTGCTATTAATGTTGGTATGATAACTTCAGACTTCAGAATAAATACCAAAATGATGCAAGAAATTAGGTGAGGGCAGCGTCAGCGAACAGCTTTGGAGAAGTGCAACTGGAGCCATTCAGCATTCTGGTATCTAAAGGGTGCTCCAGGAGGTATCCTAAGGAAACACAGTCTAGAGGACATCAGGCTGGAATGCAGCAGTCCTCCTGCTTCTGCTTTGACTTGTCAGCAATGCTAGACTGGCTGTAGTAACCCCCTTTTCTTAGGGACATTCTGATGACTTGGTGACCTGCTTACTGAAAAAGAACTGGAGGCATCCTGGTGGGGAAGCACCCTCTTAGAAATACCAGCATAAAGTATATGCTTGTAATACCAACATAAAATGAGGGATCTCTTCTGGGAGATTTGCATTAGTAAGACCAGAATTCAGGAAATAGATTTCTAGCTTGTTTGCCTCCATTTCCAACCCAGTCCTCATAACTGGGACAAACATTAGTATCCCACAGCAATTTTTCTTCTGGTCTGGATGTGATGTTGGAACATTTCTCAGCACTTTTCTGGGAAATCACTGTTATCTTCTCTCTGATCTTTATATATGTTTAATTCTGCTTGTTTTAGGTTTAGTTTTTCTCCCACCCCCCCAGTGTGTTCAGGTGAAAGATATAATTATTGATTTGAAATCTTTACTCCTTTTTAATTTGAGCATTTTCAGGTAAAAATTTTCCTCTAAGCACTGCTTTAGCTGCATCCCGTGTTTTGATATGCCATGCCTTCGTTTTCATTCACCACAAGGTATTTTCTAAAATTCAATTTGATTTTCTCTTTTGTTCATTTTTGTCTATGACTTTGTTTTAATTTCCATGTGATTGTGTGCTTCCCAAATTTCTTCTTGTCACTGATTTATAATTTCATTCCACTTGACCCAGAACGTATTTTGTATTATTTTTTTCCTTTATGTCGATTATGTTTTGTTATACGTCCTGACGATAATGTTCTATGTAATATCCTGCTATTGTTAGTGGAATAATCTATAGGTGTCTGTTAAGTCTAGTTGGTTTATAGTGCTGTTCAGTTATTTCATTTCCTTACTAATCTTCTGCTTAGATTTTCCATTCTTAACTGAAGGTGGGATGGTAAAGTCTCTAACTATTATTGTTGAATTGTCTTATTTCTCTATTCATTTATGTTAGTTTTTGCTTTATGTATTTTGTTGGTACTCTGTTGTACAACAACTGTTTATTGAGCAGTTACTATATACCAGGCACTGTGCAAAGTAGTAAATACAAAATGGACAAAACCTTACCCTTATAGCTTATAATGGGATGCACCGGCATGAATAAGTAAACCTATAAATGAAATAGTTAGAAATTATAATAAGTGCTACCATCCCCTACTATTTTCTAAGTCATTCAAAGCACCTACCAATACTTGAAATTATTTTGTTAGTTTGTTTATGTTTCCATCTCTTCTCATTGCCTGAAAGCCCATATGTGTATATAAACACACACACACACACACACACACACATCATAAATATTTGTTTTCAGTTCCTGGCACGTTGTTCAATATTATGCTCATAAATATTTATTGAAAGAAGGAATAAAGAAAAGAAGAAGAGGGCACAATGAGAGAGACATGGTTTAGTTCTCAGGATCAGGGAAAGCCTCTTTGATGCGTTATTGGAAACTCTGGCCTGAATGACAGATAGAAGTCAGGAAGAGAAGGAAAGTTGGGTAAAAAGAAAGAAAGTGCACATGGGTTCACAAAATACATATATGATGGTGTGAGGGGGAAGGGAAGAAAAAAAAGAGAGAGAGATAAGTGTCACAGTAGAATGGGTAGAGAATAGTGATGGGAGGGGAGGGGAGGGGAGGGGGGATAGGGAGGGCAGCAGAATACAGCTGACACTAGGATTGCTGTATGTATACACAAGGATGTATAACCAATGTGGTCCTGCAATCTGTACATGTGGAAAAATGAAAATTCATACTCTATTTGAATCAAATGTATGATATGTCAAGATCATTGTATTGTCTTGAGCAACTAATAAAAAAAAGGAAAAATGAAAGTAAAAAAAAAAAAGACAATTTTAAACTCACAGTTGAAAAAAAAAAGAATGGGAGTGCAAATCTAAGGTGAAAGGACCTGAGTATATGGGGACCACGATGCAGTAAAGAACTTTTCACTTTCAAAAGTTAGCTGTGAACATGGGAAAAATACCACGAATGATGCACAGGGGACCAATCATGAAAGGCTTATTGTCTTTATTTGTTTTCTGTTACTGTAACTGAATACTACCCACTGAGAAAAAGAAAAAAGGTTATTCAGCTCATGGTTTGAAATTTGGTGAGGTCTTTTTTTTTTTGGTGAGGACACTCTGCAGAGTTCCAAGTTGGTGCAGGGTATCTCATTGTGGAACAGTAAGTCCTAGATCAAGTCTCTGCCTTTTCTTAGAAAGCAATGGCCCTTTGAATTAAAGTCCCACTTTTATGGCCTCATTTAACCTTAGTTACCTCCTGAAGGTTCCACCTCTAAATACCATAGATTGAATTTCCACCCTCTTAATACCTCTTAATGGAGACTGGATTTTGGCATGACTCTTGGTGGGGACATTTGAGCCATAACTTATGAACTGGGATAAGTATGTGGATCGGAGTAGAAGCTAGGTTGTTAGAACAGAGATCCCAAAGCACAACGGCTCAAATAAGATAATAGTACATTTTTCTCTCCCAGAGCACTCTGGGAAAACTAAGGGATCTCTTCTTGTTAAATTCATTCAGAGATCTAGATGGACACACATGTTCTGCTCTTCTCAATACTTCCTTCTGAGATTGTTTCCTTTGTTGCTGTGTTTGGTTGGTGAAAGGGAGGAGAGCTCAAGGGTGTGTTTGAAGGCCTGGTGTGTAAATGGCACACACCCTCCCTTTCATGAATCACGTTATGCAATCTGACATAGGTCCTAGAGAAATTGCATTTCTGTTGAGATATCCCTTGCCTGGATGTATTACCAGAGAAGAAGGAGGGAATGGATTTTAGTGGACACACGGCAGTTTCTGTCTTAGGATTTTGGCTTGATTCAAAAAGCAGAGTAGTTAATGCAGGGCTGTAAGCTAAAGAGATATGATCAGTTCAACATTTTTAAATGGTTTCTGTGAAAAATTGTTTATAAGGACTTCAGAATGGAAGTGAGGGTTTGAGTTGAAAACTGTTGCAGTAGTGCAGACAGGGAGCAGTGTCAGTTTGAATTACAGTGATTTAAGAGAAATGGAGAGAAGCCGATGGGTGAGGTATTATCTGCAATTTAATTGCCTTTACTTGGAAACGTATTAGAGGTGCAGTTGGGTGTTCCATGAAGGGGAGAGGTATGTAAAAGATGACTTCTGTGGGTCTGATGACTAAGTAGATGTTGGTGCCATTGACTAAGATGAGCAGGTATGGGGAGAACTAAGTTTCGCGAGAAGACCAAGAATTCCATTTTGTGTATCTCATGACATGTTTATTTCCCTACAACTTCAATGGGCTGGAAAAGTACAGTAGAATTCTTGCAGAGTTATACCCAGGCCAACGGGGATAATGGCCATGCATTAACTTTCCATTACTGTAATAAACATCTGAGATAATCGACTTATAAAATGAAAAGGTTTAGTTTGGCCTATAGTTTTAAAGGTTCATGATCACTTGGTCCTGTTGCTTTGGGGGCTGTGGCACTTTATGGTAGGAAAATCTGGTCGAACAAACCTGCTCACCTAATTGCTGGGAGGTGTAAGAGAGAAAGAGAAAGAGACCAGGGTTCCCGCAGTGACTGAAAGGTCTTCCACTGGGCTCCAATCTTTAAAGTTTCCACCACCTGTCAATAGTTTCAAGCTGGGGACCAAGGTTTTAGTATGTGGGCTCTGGGGGACATTTCAGATCCAAGCTATAGCACTTATACATGATCAAAAGGATTGTAGATAGAAATTACCTTTTGCAGGATAGCTGGAGACACCCTTTTTAAAAAAATGTTAATGAAATACAATACATAACCTTTCTCAAACATGGTGTACTACTTCAAGTCTCCTCAAGTGTAGACTCTTTAGATGCTCTATTCTCCTTCTCCATCCTTTGGCTTCTTCCTCATCTTTCCAAACTCCAAGCTTCTCAGAAAGCTTCTCCTGACTGCCCAGTTTGTCTTAAAAACCTTCCTTTGGTCCTACAGTGAATTGTACAAGTTTCTATCATAAAGCTGATCATAGTGAGCTGTAACTGGACATGTGTTTTTTTTCCACCCTCCTGTCTTATATTTGACTTCCTGAATTTGTCCCTGGTTCTATTCACCCTTAGATCCCAAGAGTCTTGCACAGTGCTTAGCTAAGAACAGATGCTCAATTAATAGTTATGTGGATAAGTCGTTCTCAACCAACTCACTCTATTATTAGAAATGCCATCTTTATTTTTAAAGGAGCAATCATATATTTGAAATAGAAGCCGCTAAAATTAAACATGTGTATTTTTAAAATTTACATGTAAATATAAATTTTATAGATACATATACAGATATATGTATATACATATATGTATACACACATACACACACATGTATGGTGCATGAACAAATGCAGAAGGAAGAGTATATTTTAACACGATTAAGCTTCCTGATGACAGGTCTGATTTTGGATAAAATGTGGTTCTACTATGCAGATTTTATCTTACATTAAGGAGCAGAGAGCTGGTTGTGGCCATGGAGATGCCTCCTGTGTATGCAAATGCTGACACATATGACTAATGTAAATGCCCTCTCTTTTGAGAAGAAAAAACAAAAACACAAAAACCATTCTCACCTGAATTTTTTTCAATGCAAATATAAACATAAAGATTTATGTGGACTTGCAGATGGCTGAAAACAGAAAACTTATAAAAGATGTCAGATGAACACAACAACAAAAATCAGTGCTGAAAGTTTGTTTCTGTGAGAACCTTAGTGTTTCCATGGTTTTTGTTTATTTTGTGTGTGTTTGTAATATTTATGGTTTACTACACTCCAGACTTTGCAGCATCTCACATTCTTTTCTCGTTTAATCCACATAACAGCCATGAAGATAGAGAAATAGTTCATTTGAGTTTATTCTCTGAGTTTTATATTGACTTTCCTGGACTTTCACCAGGATTTTGGGGTATATTTTTAGATATATTTACAAATGTGCTAAACCACAGTAAGCTTTTACCTTTCCATTAAACAAGCAAACGTGAAGCATTCACAGTGTTGAAGTGGTGGAATCTTTCACCAAATTGAATGCTGTTTATTAGAAACCTTGCCATGGACGCTCAGGCATTTGAATCAAGTCTTTTTTTAAAAACTTCATTTTGTGTTTGCAGTTAGTCAGTCATGAGGTTGCAAAGAATCTCGAGAGTGAATGATTTTGACCAGCCAAGACTTAAAGCCCTTTGAAAAAATGAACCACAAGCCAGGCAACTGGTTGACCCCAATCTCCACCTAAAAGCCCTATGGAAAGATTGCTCTGCCTTGAGAGGATCCCGTATTTAGGAACTTCTGGACGTCTTGGATCTATATTATGAAAGCTTGGAAGAAGACCACTGTACTATGACTGCAGTGAACAAAGAAATCCAAGCACCCCTTCTTTAATTTTCAGGCCTTTAAGTGATGAGAAACAGCAGCTAAGAGTCTTGTGCACCCTTCTCCTGAATCTTTCTCTGGAATTAATCAAGAATTATTTTTGCCCTCATGTTGAAAACCTCTTTCTCAACAAGACTTGCAGAAATATTACATAAATATTATTATATGGCGATGTTTGAAAAATGCAAACTTTTAGCTCCTGTAGTCATTTGATTTGTAAAAGATCACTAGATTTAGAAGAGAAAAAAATAGTCTGAAGTGTTTGTAATCTGTAGTTCTTCAAAATGACTGCATTTAATTATCAGATTGCATAATGTAGGCTGTATAGGTTCAAATTTAGACGTGTGTTATACAACAAAGGTTCACATTGTGGACTTTTTTTCCCTCCCCAGTGTGACTATTTAGGTACCACTTATTTAAAGATTATAGTAGGAGATATTACAATAGATTAGAACTCTGTATTTTACTCAGTTTACCCTTAATTTCAGGATGCATGCATTTTGTAAAATGTATTTCAAGACTCCCCAAAAGACAAAATAGACACTCTTTAAGCAGTTTACAAGATATAGATCTTTATCTCCTTCAAAGGAAAGGAAACAAGAAAGCTGTAAATAATAAGTTCTGAATAGGAATGACATAAACTGCCTAATCAATGTCTTTCAGAACTGGCAAGTGACACCTCTTTGTTTTTTGCAAATAAAAACCTTCTTACCATCACAATATAAACCATTATCTCTGCAGGCAAGGTATATTTAGAAATGTACAAAATGTACATTTCCTGCCAGCCTCCAGATCAGTAGGTGGAGATCTAAAGTCATGCAAATATTACAGTAAATGCAGGCAACCAATTTCTAATTATTCCATATCAGCAGATTTGTGAGGAATATAATTTATTAAAAAAGAACAGTTTATGATCAGCAGACCTTGGTTATGACTGTTTAGGAATTCAGTGCATTTTGATCTAATCACAAAATCAAAATATTCATGAAACACAATGATATCTCCCCAAAGCAGCCGGGCAGCCATTAATTTTGAAATTCGGGTAATTTATTAACACTTATCTGAAGCTGTAAAAGCTTACCTCTGTGTTTGTAATACGGAGAAAAGTGAAAGCAGTTTTAAAACTGATTCCTAATGATTTATAATGGTTTGCTGTAATTTGAGCCAGAAATTCAATTAAAATGTATGTCTAGTTTTGTTTCAAGATCTTTAGTTAAAAATTCTATTAAAATTCTATTTCCTTCTTGCATTAAATGTATCTGTTATCTGCATATACAAGAAATATAAGAAAATTCTATCATTTATTCCCCAGTCTCCATAAATGCTTTAAAAAAGCATTCATTTTTACTTCAAAATTCTGCTAAGGTAGCATCTGGAATTTATATACAGTGGAGGAGGGATTACTGTATATGCCATTTTCTCAGAAAGGAAAGAAATCAACACTGAATACTGTGGGGACAAGTCAAGTGATATTTGGCACTTTATCAAACAAGGGGAAAACAAATAAAATGAAACAGATATTTTTGCCTCCAAATTAACCTAATGGAATGTCTATGAGGACATTTAAAAATTATAATATTTCAGAAAAAGGGGTAGGGGCTGGGGTGAGGTGTGGAAAGACAGAATGTTCAACTCCTCTGAAACAAACACAAACAGAATAAAACTTTGGAAGAATTGATCTAGGTATGAGCTTCTTTAGAAGAAAAAAATAACAATAAAATTGAGAGGTTATTTGGAGAACCCCATTGCTTTTTTCTTTTTTTGATTTTGTAATTTTCCTAAGCTGCATTAAATCTTGGAATTATTACTGAATGCAAACACTGAGAGCCGATTTGCATCTTACGTTTTTTTGGTCACAAGCATCTCTGAGCAGAAATAGTAATGAAGTTAAAAATGATTGATCATGTGCTACATATAGACACCTGTGTGAATTTTTAAATATCCTTATCTCCTCAATAGTGTATATATGAGACACAAATATTATTATTCCTATTTTCCTGAAATGGTAGCAGAGGAGGCACAGAACTTCATACAGGCAGTACGTGGAAGGGTCAGGAAATCTAGAGGATCCTGACTGATTCTTTCAATCTGATGACACAGGGATGGAACTGAAGTGGGCCAATGCTGAGGTTGTGAACTGTTTTAGAACGGAGAAGATCTAGTTAACAAAAGCTGATAGGCCTGGGAGAAAAAGATGCGTTTTCTTTGGTGTGTCTCTTGTACTTGATCATTACAGGATTGGGACCCTGCTCATCTTCCTTCTCAGGGTGAATTGGGAAACCAAGCAGGGTACAGGTCTTTTTTTTGTGTGTGTGTGTGTGTGTCTCTTTTCTTTTCTTTTTTTTATTGGTTGTTCAAAACATTACAAAGCTCTTGACATATCATATTTCATACATTAGATTCAAGTTGGTTATGAACTCCCAATTTTACCCCAAATACAGATTGCAGAATCACATCGGTTACACATCCACATTTTTACATAATGCCCTAATAGTAACTGTTGTATTCTGCTACCTTTCCTATCCTCTACTATCCCCCCTCCCCTCCCCTCCCATCTTCTCTCTCTACCCCATCTGCTGTAATTCATTTCTCTCCTTGTTTATTTTCCCATTCCCCTCACAACCTCTTATATGTAATTTTGTATAACAATGAGGGTCTCCCTCCATTACCATGCAATTTCCCTTTTCTCTCCCTTTCCCTCCCACCTCATGTATATGTTTAATGTTAATCTTTTCTTCCTGCTCTTCCTCCCTGCTCTGTTCTTAGTTACTCTCATTATATCAAAGAAGACATTTGGTATTTGATTTTTAGGGATTGGCTAGCTTCACTAAGCATAATCTGCTCTAGTGCCATCCATTTCCCTGCAAATTCCATGATTTTGTCATTTTTTAGTGCTGCGTAATACTCCATGGTGTATAAATGCCACATTTTTTTTTATCCATTCATCTATTGAAGGGCATCTGGGTTGGTTCCACAGTCTAGCAATTGTGAATTGTGCTGCTGTGAACATCAATGTGGCAGTATTCCTGTAGTACGCTCTTTTAAGTTCTTCAGGGAATAATCCGAGAAGGGCAATAGCTGGGTCAAATGGTGGTTCCATTCCCAGCTTTCCCAGGAATCTCCATACTGCTTTCCAAATTGGCCGCACCAGTTTGCAGTCCCACCA
>NW_025999949.1:6071777-6175329 GCF_001458135.2 Marmota marmota marmota
CTGTATACCCATCCGGTCCTGGGCTTTTCTTGGTTGGTAGTCTTTTGATTGCTTCTTCTATTTCATCCATTGATATAGGTCTGTTTAAGTTGTGAGTATCCTCCTGACTCAGTCTGGGCAAATCATATGACTTAAGAAATTTATCGATGTCTTCACTATCTTCTATTTTATTGGAATATAGGTTTTCAAAATAATTTCTAATTGTCTTCTCTATTTCTGTAGCATCTGTTGTGATATTGCCTTTTTCATCCCGTATGTTAGTAATTTGAGTTCTCTCTCTTCTTCTCTTCGTTAGCATGGCTAAGGGTCTGTTGATCTTATTTAGTTTTTCGAAGAACCAACTTTTAGTTTTGTTAATTTTTTCAATAGTTTCTTTTGTTTCAATTTCATTGATTTCCGCTCTGATTTTAATTATTTCTTGCCTTCTGCTACATTTGCTGTTGTTTTGCTCTTCCTTTTCTAGGGCTTTGAGATGAAGTGTGAGCTCATTTATTTGTTGGTTTTTCCTTTTTTTGAGGAATGACCTCCAGGCGATGAATTTCCCTCTTAAAACTGCTTTCATTGTGTCCCATAGATTCCGATATGTTGTGTCGCTGGGTGTCCTGGAAAATGCCAGAACACAATTTGGGCAAACAGTCAAAACTTGCTCACTGAGCCAGAATAGAGAGAGAGAAAGCAAGAGAACAAATGGAGACCGAAGGAAGCCAAAGATGAGCCAAAGGAGGGATATGGCCTGGAGCAATTCCCAAGCTGAGATATTAAGGCTGCTCTGAGGTTCCCTTATGGGGATGAACTGGGATCAGATAAAGGGGCGGACAGTAGTGCTTTATGATCTTTTATTTGGTCCCTCTCTTACTCAGACCATACTGAGATTTCCCTGTTGCTAATGTCCAGTGAGCTTCTGTTTTGTACTCCCAGGAAGGCTGGGGTTCCAGATATGGGAGTCATCAGAGTCTGGGTGGAGCATTATTAGATCAGATCTGCTGATAAATGACAGAAGACAGCAGGGATACCAGAGCACTGTGAAAGTGGGTGTTGGAAGCAGACTCAGAGATGGTGGCGTAATTCTATCACAGATGGGTAGTGTATTGAATGAAGAGATCTTCTAAGCTTAATTAATGTGCTCCTTAAATCCATTTGCTAATAATGGTTAGGTGGATATGAATGTCAAAGGACTTGAACAAGATTATCTAAAGCAGGACTGCAAACTAGGGTGTGTAGTTAGAAGGAGCAGGTGGGTAGAGGTAAGGAAAGCAGGAGTTTAAAGGTCAGGAGCTTGAATGTTTTATGGCTACCAGGATGCTCTCAGCTGAGGGAAGAGGAAGTCAGAGATGCAGAGTGATATGGCGGTATTTGGGAGATATTTGAGGAACAGTATTCACTTGGGTTTGTTAGGACATTTCTTGACACCTGAATCATTTCCTGCCATGGGTGGGCCTGCCAACAATCTCTATACATTGTTAAAGCTTGACATGAGCCAGGTAGCCAGTCAGAATGGCATTGTGATGTAGCCTTAGTGACTTCCCAGAACGTTTATATAGTAGTCTACCTTTCTAGAATAGGTCTTTGGTATTTTCTACTTTCTGGGGCCAGAAAAAAATGAAAGATAATTCTGATTATCTACAGATTCCTTGTTGTGACCATCCCAGGAGTGCATGTTAAGTAGAAATGGAGTAGATACAGGTTATGGAGCAAGACAACAGTTGAAGAAGAATTATACAGAAAAGCAAGAGTTTGAATGGATGTGGGCAATGTAGAGGACTGTCAGACCACCCAGGTCTCCATTCCTTTCTCTCCTCTATAGTCTGGGAATTTAGTAAAAATTCTTAAACAAGAATCCTGGGACTTTTCTGAGCAGTTAGTCTTTTTGTTTCTAATCAGTCATCTCTGCTAGTTATATTTCTTCCTATAACCTTATAACAAGGGTACTTTTTCTGCAAAACAGATGGCATATAAAAGGATCTCCAAAGGCTATTCATGAAAGGGTGTGGCTGACAAAAGGGATCCATGGAAAAGGTTATGTTCCCAAGGGTGACATAGGCAAAATCATGAGACCTTGAAACAAAGTTATTGATGTTCAGTGACTGTTAAAAAATGCCGCCTTGAAGAACTGGGATGGAAGATTAGATATTTGATTCTGTTTACAATAGTCTAATAGACATTAGGATCCTATAATTATTAAAAATCACACAAGAAGGCTAACAAACATATTGGGAAATATTTAGGGGCTTTGAATCTAAAATCATTGAAACAACATCCAGAATTAATTGTTTTAACAAAAAAATTGCATTTGTATTGTTTTGACAGTTTGTAACTTGCTTGTTAATTTTTAAAAAAAATTTATCAGTTTTACCTTAGAGAAAAACCCTTATTCCTTTATCATCAAACTTCTTAAAATATTTTATATTTTATGTTTTTCTTCCTCCGCACTGACTCTTCCTAATGATCTGGTTTGTGGTCTCCTACTTTAGAAAATAGCTTTCATTACGTTCTCTTAATTACCAATCTTCAAGGCTTGTTTTGAGCCACCACCTTTGTTGAGGTTCTTTGGTTGTCCCTGTGGTTAAACTCAGGGCCTCACACATGATGGCAGGCCAGTGCTCTCCCACTGGGCCACAACCCTACCCCTCTTTACCACTTCCTTTTCTTCTTCTTTTTTTTTTAACCAAAATCTCCAGCTTCTCCTTGAACTTCCTTCTTGGTTCCTTCCCATGATTTTGTGGCTTCCTAGGATTCTGTCCCTGGTCCATCACTGGGACAAGAGCACAGATCCCTTGTCCCTTGGGTTGGACTTTTTCTAGTGTCATCCTGTTCTGCACAAATATAAAGGCCGGTGGCTTGTGTAGCATCTCTCTCTGCTTTCTGCTTCAGTGCATAGCAAACAGATGAGTGCATCCTCCAATTGAATATTTACAAGTGTCTGTACCTCGCCTCAAGAAGGAGTATATAGTCCCTTTGAGAGTTTAATAGAAATCTGTGTTTTCTGTATTATCAGAACCTACTATTCTATTCACAAAACTACTTATTTTGCTGAAGCCAAAATAGGCATGGTTTTATCTACAGCATCTTGCTAAGAATGTACATAGTTTGGTGCCTCAAAATACTTTGAATTTCCCTAGTGTTGTTTTTTTGTAGTTTGTTGATTTTATCAGAATTTTAAGTTATAATGGTGCAAGGTTTTACCAGACCATCTGTTCATCTACCTATCCAAACATCCATCTATCCATCCATCCATTCTTCCATCCATCCACCACCCATCCTTCCATTTATTTCTTCCTTCAACACTGTCTTCTCTAACAGTAGATCACTTTGTTTTAAAAAGGCAGTCTTGAAAGTAGACCCCCCTAGAGGTTTGAATTTAAGAAATCTGAAGGTTGGAATGAGGGAACAACATGAAAAAAAAAAAAGAACATTTCTTGGTTTCATAATCTGAAAGGAACTTTATCAGTAATTTCTTCTTACCCTTCAGTGTGACATCTGGGACTTGCTCCTGGCTCATGGTGACACATGTATGTCTTTTAGTGGCCTTTGGAATGAAGTATTTTTCTGTGTGTTTATTAGAAATTTGTTTTAATCTTCACAAATGTTTCATTTAAATTATTTCCTTCCTTTAAACTTGTGGTATTTTCTTTATTGATTTTGAGTTTTTACCAAAATAAATGTATTAATACT
The DNA here is from genome assembly GCF_001458135.2 of Marmota marmota marmota. Classification (NCBI taxonomy): domain Eukaryota; kingdom Metazoa; phylum Chordata; class Mammalia; order Rodentia; family Sciuridae; genus Marmota; species Marmota marmota. Next base: position 6,075,450 of record NW_025999949.1, read on the forward strand.
TTGTTGTCTTTGTTGCCAATATTTTATTTATTATTTGGATTTTAGTTTTGTAACATTTTAAATCTTCCAAGTTTAAGATTTTATGATTGTATCTGTCAAGATCTTTATTTATTTATTTATTTAATTTTTATTGTTGGTTGTTCAAAACATTACATAGTTCTTGATATATCATATTGCACACTTTGATTCAAGTGGGTTATGAACTCCCATTTTTACCCCATATACAGATTGCAGAATCACATCAGTTACACATCCATTGATTTACATATTGCCATACTAGTGTCTGTTGTATTCTGCTGCCTTTCCTATCCTCTACTATCCCCCCTCCCCTCCCCTCCCCTCCCCTCTTCTCTCTCTACCCCCTCTACTGTCATTGTCAAGATCTTTTTTAATTGATTAATTAATTAATTTATTTTAATTAGGTATATATGACAGCAGAATGCATTTTGATTCATTGTACACAATTGCAGCAAAACTTCATTTCTCTGGTTGTACATGATATAGTGTCACATCATATATGCAGTCATACATGTACCTAGGGTGATAATGGCCATCTCATTCCACCATCTTTCCTGCCCTCGTNCAGCATCCACTTATCAGAGAGGACATTTGGCCTTTGGTTTTCTGGGATTGGCTTACTTAGCTTAGCATGATATTCTCCAACTCTATCCATTTAGCTGCACATGCCATAATTTTATTCTCTTTTAATGATGAGTAACATTCCATTGTGCATATATACCACAGTTTCTTTATTCATTTATCTATTTATGGGCATCTAGGTTGGTTCAGTTTAGGTATCGTAAATTGAGCTGCTATTAACATTGACGTGGCTGCATTTTAGTATGCTGATTTTAAGTCCTTTGGGTATAGACTGAGGAGTGGGATAGCTGGGTCAAATGGTGGTTCCATTCCAAGTTTTCTAAGGAATCTCCATACTGCTTTCCATATTGATTGCACCAATCTGCAGTCCAACCAGCAATATAGGAGTGTGCCTTTTCGCCTACATCCTCGATAACACTTATTGTTGTATTCTTGATAACTGCCATTCTGACTGGAGTGAAATGAAATGTTAGAGTAGTTTTGATTTGCATTTCTCTAATTACTAGAGATGTTGAACTTTTTATATATATATATTTGTTGATTGAATGTATATCTTCTTCTGAGAAGTGTCTGTTCAGATCCTTAGCCCATTTACTGATTGGGTTGTTTGTTTTTTTGGTGTTAAATTTTTTGAGTTCTTTATATATTTCTGGAGATTATTGCTCTCTCTCTCTCTCTCTCTCTCTCTCTCTCTCTCTCTGTCTGTCATGATCTTTGTGAGTTCTTTCATCATTTAAAAGTCTTCTTATCTTCAAAGACTTCATAAATTTCACAATTTCTTAGTTTTGGAGGATTTTATTTTATTTCTGTCATTCTTTTGTTTTACATTTAATTCCTTAATGCAGCTGAAATTTTATTTAGAATATAATGTCATGGGAAAATCTAGTTTTTCCCTAAACTCTTCTCAGTTGTTCTAGTACCTTTAAAAAACACTTTTAAACTACATATTTCATACTATATCAAATTTTGATATGCTCTTAGCTTTGTTTCTGAGCCAAGTATTCTCTTTTCTTGACACATTGTGACTATAATGTTTTGGTTTCATGTTTCTTCCAACATGAGGGTTCATGCTATGGTTTTCATGTTCCCCCTAAAACTCAGGTTGAAGTTTTATTGCCATTGTAACAGAGTTTAGAGGCGTGGCCTCTAAGAGGTCATTAGTCCATGCAGGCTGTGCCCCCATGAAAGGATTTATGTCATTATCATCTCAACTGGTTTAGGAGTGGGCTTCTAATCAAAAGGATGAATTGTGCCTCATTGTGCTGTTTTGACTCAGGCACTCTCTTGCTCTTCTGACTTTCTCTGTGTTCTGATGCTGCACAGAGTCCTGTATCAGATTCCAGCACCCTTTCTATGGACTTCCCAACCTCCAGAACCGTAAGTCAAATAACTACTGTTCACAAATTATTCAGTCCCATGTACTTTGTTATATGTAGCATCAGAAAATGGACCAAGACAGAGGGCTAGTGCCTACCTTCCTCCATTAAACTTTTTAAAATTTAATATCTTTAGCCACATGTTCTTGATTTACTCTGACAAACACTGCTGTAGTTTATGGCGTCCTCTGCATTTCTCACGCTTTAAGTTTCTCTGAAGGGAAATTTTCACTGGGACTAGTAGAGAGGCTTTTGGCCATGGATAGGTTCTTGCAAAAAGAACCCTGAATGGAGAGAAGATTTCAGCTTTGACTTTGAGCAAGTTAGAACTTTTTCTCTCGGTTTTTTATATGTAAAATGAGGGGTTTGCTCTACACGAGTTATAAGCTTTCTTTCAACTCAGCCTTTTACTTACCAGAGTTCTGTGGTTGGAAGTCTGAACCATTCATTCCTGTGTTCTCCCATTAAGTTGCTGAACACTTCTAGGGAGACTGGGAATATTGGTAGTAGGGATGGGGTGGGGGAGGCAAGGGAGATAAAACATAATCCCCATCTTCAGGTAATTTACTGTATTTATTTATCTCTGCCATTAGACTATAAACTCCACAAGGGCAGAGCTTGCATCTGTTTTTTTTTGTGCCTGACAAAATGCACATAAAGATGATTTGTTGATTGACCAAATTCTGGCTGCTGCACATTGGAAGAACATTTTCAAGGTGATAATGTCCTAGACTTCTTTCTCTAACTGCCATTTTTCATGTCTGCTTCCTGTTTTAATCAATCAGCTCAGTTTTGTCTTCTCTCTCAAACTCTTGTGTCCAATCTCCAGCAACAGAACATGAGAAGCTGGATACACAGTGGAATAAAGAAATTTTTTAATAAATTGCAACAATGGGCATGGGAAGGAGGGCTGAACCCAACCACCACCCCTGATTCCTCTCTTTCCTATAGCCAATTTCCTTTCACTTAAATCCTGTCTCTGATAACTCCTGATCTTCTTTCTTCTTGTAGTTTTTTAAAGTTAGTATGTCTAGTTTAAGCCATAACTTTTGCTGACTCCCAAGTCCTGCCATTTGGCTGTGGCTATCTCGAGACTGAACTGTGTAGAAATCACTGTGCAGCCAATGCCAACATTTTCTTCTCTGTTGAACTCACTTGGACCAGCTCCATCATCCCAATGAGGAACTGATTACTCAGAATCATTGACTAGCCTCAGGAAAGTGCTGCTATTGAGAGGTTATTGGGAGTCAAGGCATTTTTTTCGCCTTATTTAAAAATCATGGTTAAGAACACCTAACATAAAACTTACCATCTTAACCATTCTCAGGTATATGGTTCACTCATAAGTACATTCATGTTGTGCAAACATCATCATCGTCCATCTCCTGAATTCTTTTCGTATGGCAAAGCCAAAATTCTGTCCCCATTTAAAAAACAACTCCCCTTTCCTTACTCTGCCCAGTGCCTGGCAACCTCCCCTCCATTCTCTGTTTTTATGATCTTGACTGCTTTAATTTCCTCAGCAAAATGGCATCATACAGTATTTGTCTGACATTTTGCCTGGCTTAAGACAGTATTCAAAGTTTGTAGAAAGTGTCAGATTTTCTCTTCTTTTTATTAATATTAATATTCTATTGTATGTATGTGCTATATTTTGCCATCCATTCATTTACTGATGAACACTTAGGTTTTTCCATGTTTTAGTTACTATGAAAAATGCTTCTATGAATCTGGGTATACAAAAGAATAACTTTTAAAGAAATTATTTGCAATTATTTTGAGTAAATGTCCCAGATAGAATTATGGACTTGCGGGATCACATGGTAATTCTGTTTTTGAGTTTTGAGTACCTGCCGGACTGCTTTCCACAGGGGACATATTATTTTAATTCCCACTAATAGTGTGTATGTTTTTGATTTCTCATGCTTGTCAACACTTGTTGAGTTTTATATTGGTTTTGACAGTAGCCATTCTATACAGTTCAAAGTGGATAGCTCATTGTGTTTTTGGTTTGCCTTTCCCCAGTGATTAGTGATGTTGAGAATCTTTTCATGGTCCATTGGCATTTGTATATCTTCTTTGGATAAATGTCTTTTCAAGTCCTTTGCCCATAGGAGGGTGTTTTAAAAACTTGAATCAAATTGGAAAAGCTTCTGCACAGCAAACAATTAAGAATATGAAGAGCAAACCTAAAAATGGGAGAGATATTTGTCAGCTATTTTTCTGACAGGAAATTAATATCCAGAACACAAAAAGAATTCAAAAAAAACTTAATAATAAAAATATAATAACTCAATTAATAAGTGAAAAAAAGAAATAAAAAGACACTTATCAAAAAAATACAAATGGCTAACAAATATATGACAAAATGTTCGATATCATTAGCAATCAGGGAAATGCAAATAAAAAATACACTGATATTTCATCTCTCTCCAGAATTACAGTTGTCAAGAATACAAATAATAATAAATGTTGGTGAGGATGCAGGGGAAAAGGATCACTTTTAAACTGCTGGTGGGACTGTAAGTTAGTACAACCACTATGGAAATCAGTATGGATGCCTCTCAAAAGACTAGGAACAGGACCACCATAGGATCCAGCTACACCACTCCTCAGTATTTATCCCAAAGAATTAAAGTCAACCTACTACAGTGATACATGCATACCCATGTTTATAGCAGCACAATTCACAATAGCCAAATTATGGAACCAGTCTAGGTGTCCATCAACAGAGGAATGGAGATAGAGAATATGTTATAAATAAAATTTCCCAATAGAGTTTTATTCAGCCACAAAAGAGAATGAAATTATGTAATATGCATGGAAAGCCATGGTCATATATGTTTTCTCTCATATGTGGAAGCTATGAGAAAAAAGGGGGACCTCATGAAAATGGAAGAGAGACAAGTACAGTAGTGGAAGGGGGCTGGGGGAGATGAGGGATAGGGAAAGGGGGTATTAGGGAATAAAAGTGACCACCTTATGTTGTGTGCATATACAAATATGTAATAATGAATCCCACTATTATGTATAATTATGAGGCACTAATAAAATTTTTTTTAAAAGAGAAAAAAAATTCATCAAATCTTCTTTTAAGTTTTCCAAAATTAAACTTACCTTCAATTTATATTTAATTTTTTACCTTTTCTATAAGGCCCTTCTTGATTTTCCCTAGCTAGAATTTGTTACTTTCTTCTTTTTTTTTTTTTAATTTTTTATTGTGGGTTGTTCAAAACATTACAAATTTCTTGACATATCATATTCGACACTTTGATTCAAGTGGGTTATGAACTCCCACCTTCACCCCATACACAGATTGCAGAATCACATCAGTTACACATCCATTGATTTACAAATTGCCATCCTAGTGTCTGTTGTGCTCCGCTGCCTTTCCCATCCTCCCCCCTCCCCTCTCCCCACCTCTCCCCTCCCCTCCCCTCCTCTCTCTCTACCTCCTCCACTGTATAACCCTGAGGGTCTCCTTCTATTACCATGCAATTTCCCTTCTCTCTCCCTTTCCCTCCCACCTCTCATCCCTGTTAAATGTTAATCTTCTTCTCCTGCTCTTCGTCCCTACTCTGTTCTTAGTTACTCTCCTTATATCAAAGAAGACATTTGGCATTTGTTTTTTAGGGATTGGCTAGCTTCACTTAGCATAATCTGCTCTAATGCCATCCATTTCCCTGTAAATTCTATGATTTTGTCATTTTTTAATGCAGAGTAATACTCCATTGTGTATAAATGCCACATTTTTTTTATCCATTCGTCTATTGAAGGGCATCTAGGTTGGTTCCACAGTCTTGCTATTGTGAACTGTGCTGCTATGAACATCGATGTAGCAGTGTCCCTGTAGCATGCTCTTTTTAGGTCTTTAGGGAATAGACCAAGAAGGGGAATAGCTGGGTCAAATGGTGGCTCCATTCCCAGCTTTCCAAGAAATCTCCATACTGCTTTCCAAATTGGCTGCACCAATCTGCAGTCCCACCAGCAATGTACAAGTGTACCCTTTTCCCCACATCCTCGCCAGCACTTGTTGTTGTTTGACTTCCTAATGGCTGCCAATCTTACTGGAGTGAGATGGTATCTTAGGGTGGTTTTGATTTGCATTTCTCTGACAGCTAGAGATGGTGAGCATTTTTTCATGTACTTGTTGATTGACTGTATGTCCTCCTCTGAGAAGTGTCTGTTCAGGTCCTTGGCCCATTTGTTGATTGGGTTGTTTGTTCTCTTATTGTCTAATTTTTTGAGTTCTTTGTATACTCTGGATATTAGGGCTCTATCTGAAGTGTGAGGAGTAAAGATTTGTTCCCAGGGTGTAGGCTCCCTATTTACCTCTCTTATTGTTTCTTTTGCTGAGAAAAAACTTTTTAGTTTGAGTAAGTCCCATTTGTTGATTCTAGTTATTAACTTTTGTGCTATGGGTGTCCTATTGAGGAATTTGGAGCCCGACCCCACAGTATGTAGATCGTAGCCAACTTTTTCTTCTATCAGACGGCGTGTCTCTGATTTGATATCAAGCTCCTTGATCCATTTTGAATTCACTTTTGTGCATGGCGAGAGAAAGGGATTCAGTTTCATTTTGTTGCATATGGATTTCCAGTTTTCCCAGCACCATTTGTTGAAGATGCTATCCTTCCTCCATTGCATGCTTTTAGCCCCTTTATCAAATATAAGATAGTTGTAGTTTTGTGGATTGGTTTCTGTGTCCTCTATTCTGTACCATTGGTCCACCCGCCTGTTTTGGTACCAGTACCATGCTGTTTTTGTTACTATTGCTCTGTAGTATAGTTTGAAGTCTGGTATCGCTATACCGCCTGATTCACACTTCCTGCTTAGCATTGTTTTTGCTATTCTGGGTCTTTTATTTTTCCATATGAATTTCATGATTGCTTTCTCTATTTCTACAAGAAATGCCGTTGGGATTTTGATTGGCATTGCATTAAACCTATAGAGAACTTTTGGTAATATCGCCATTTTGATGATGTTAGTTCTGCCTATCCATGAACAGGGTATATTTTTCCATCTTCTAAGATCTTCTTCTATTTCTCTCTTTAGGGTTCTGTAGTTTTCATTGTATAAGTCTTTCACCTCTTTTGTTAGGTTGATTCCCAAGTATTTTATTTTTTTTGAAGATATTGTGAATGGAGTGGTTGTCCTCATTTCCATTTCAGAGGATTTGTCGCTGATATACAGGAATGCCTTTGATTTATGCGTGTTGATTTTATATCCTGCCACTTTGCTGAATTCATTTATTAGCTCTAATAGTTTCTTTGTAGAGCCTTTTGGGTCTGCTAGGTATAGAATCATATCATCTGCAAATAGTGATAATTTAAGTTCTTCTTTTCCTATTTTGATGCCTTTAATTTCTTTCGTCTGTCTAATTGCTCTGGCCAGTGTTTCGAGAACTATGTTGAACAGAAGTGGAGAGAGAGGGCATCCCTGTCTTGTTCCAGATTTTAGAGGGAATGCCTTCAGTTTTTCTCCATTCAGAATGATGCTAGCCTGAGGCTTAGCATAGATTGCTTTTACAATATTGAGGTATGTTCCTGTTATCCCTAGTTTTTCTAGAGTTTTGAACATAAAGGGATGCTGTACTTTGTCGAATGCTTTTTCCGCATCTATCGAGATGATCATATGGTTCTTATTTTTAAGTCTATTGATGTGGTGAATAACATTTATTGATTTCCGTATATTGAACCAGCCTTGCATCCCAGGGATGAATCCTACTTGATCATGGTGCACAATTTTTTTGATATGTTTTTGTATCCGATTCGCCAGAATTTTATTGAGGATTTTTGCATCTAGGTTCATTAGAGATATTGGTCTGTAGTTTTCTTTCTTTGAAGTGTCTTTGTCTGGTTTAGGTATCAGGGTGATGTTGGCCTCATAGAATGAATTTGGAAGTTCTCCCTCCTTTTCTATTTCCTGAAGTAGCTTGAAAAGTATTGGTATTAGTTCTTCTTTAAAGGTTTTGTAAAATTCTGCTGTATACCCATCCGGTCCTGGGCTTTTCTTAGTTGGTAGTCTTTTGATGGTTTCTTCTATTTCCTCAATTGATATTGGTCTGTTTAGGTTGTCTATATCCTCCTGACTCAATCTGGGCAGATCATATGACTTAAGAAATTTATCTATGCCTTCACTATCTTCTAATTTATTGGAGTATAAGGATTCAAAATAGTTTTTGATTATCTTCTGTATTTCTGAAGTGTCTGTTGTGATATTGCCTTTTTCATCCCGTATGCTAGTAATTTGAGTTCTCTCTCTTCTTCTCTTCGCTAGCATCGCTAAGGGTCTGTCGATTTTGTTTATTTTTTCAAAGAACCAACTTTTAGTTTTGTCAATTTTTTCAATTGTTTCTTTTGTTTCGATTTCATTAATTTCAGCTCTGATTTTAATTATTTCTTGCCTTCTACTTCTTTTGCTGTTGTTTTGCTCTTCTTTTTCAAGGATTTTGAGATGAAGTATGAGATCATTTATTTGTTGGTTTTTTCTTTTTTTAAGGAATGAACTCCAAGCAATGAATTTTCCTCTTAGAACTGCTTTCAATGTGTCCCATAGATTCCGATATGTTGTGTCTGTGTTTTCATTTATCTCTAAGAATTTTTTAATTTCCTCCTTGATGTCTTCTATAACCCATTGATCATTCAGTAACCTATTGTTCATTCTCCAAGTGATGTATGCTTTTTCCTTCCTTCTTTTATCGTTGATTTTCAGTTTCATTCCATTATGATCAGATAAGATGCATGGTATTATCTCTACTCCTTTATATTGTCTAAGAGTTGCCCTGTGACATAATATATGATCTATTTTTGAGAAGGATCCATGTGCTGCTGAGAAAAAAGTGTAACTGCTTGATGTTGGGTGGTATACTCTATATATGTCAATTAGGTCTAGGTTATTAATAGTGTTATTGAGTTCTATAGTTTCCTTATTCAACTTTTGTTTGGAAGATCTGTCCAGTGGCGAGAGAGGTGTGTTGAAGTCTCCCATGATTATGGTATGGTGGTCTATTAGACTCTTGAACTTGAGAAGAGTTTGTTTGACGAACATAGCTGCACCATTGTTTGGGGCATAAATATTTATGATTGTTATGTCTTGTTGGTGTATGGTTCCCTTAAGCAGTATGTAGTGTCCCTCTTTATCCCTTTTGATTAACTTTGGCTTGAAATCTATTTTATTTGATATGAGTATGGACACTCCTGCTTGTTTCCGAAGTCCATATGAGTGATATGATTTTTCCCAACCTTTCACCTTCAGCCTATGTATGTCTTTTCCTATCAAATGCGTCTCCTGTAGGCAGCATATTGTTGGGTCTTGTTTTGTGATCCATTCTACTAGCCTGTGTCTCTTAATTGGTGAGTTTAAGCCATTAACATTTAGGGTTATTATTGAGATATGGGTTGTTCTTCCAGCCATATTTGTTTATTTCTGTTACTAAACATGGTTTGTTTTCCTCTTTGATTATTTCCCCCCCCTTTACTGTCCTACCTCCCACTGTTGGTTTTCATTGTTATTTTCCATTTCCTCTTCCTGTAATGTTTTGGCGAGGATGTTTTGAAGAGATGGTTTTCTAGCTGCGAATTCTTTAAACTTTTGTTTATCGTGGAAGGTTTTAATTTCATCTTCCATCCTGAAGCTTAATTTCGCTGGATACACAATTCTTGGTTGGAACCCATTTTCTTTCAGTGTTTGAAATATGTTATTCCAGGATCTTCTAGCTTTCAGAGTCTGTGTTGAAAGATCAGCTGTTATCCTGATTGGCTTACCCCTAAATGTAATCTGCTTCCTTTCTCTTGTAGCTTTTAAAATTCTCTCCTTATTCTGTATGTTGGGCATCTTCATTATAATGTGTCTAGGTGTGGATCTCTTATGATTTTGCACATTCGGCGTCCTGTAGGCTTCTAGGATTTGGGATTCTGTCTCATTCTTCAAGTCTGGGAAGTTTTCTCGTATTATTTCATTGAATAGACTGCTCATTCCTTTGGTTTGGAGCTCTGTACCTTCCTGTATCCCAATGACTCTTAAGTTTGGTCTCTTAATGTTATCCCATATTTCTTGGATGTTCTGCTCATGGTTTCTTAACAGTCTTGCTGAGCTGTCTATGTTCTTTTCCAGTTGAAATACTTTGTCTTCATTGTCTGATGTTCTATCTTCTAAGTGTTCTACTCTGCTGGTAGTATTCTCCATTGAGTTTTTAAGTTGGTTTATTGCTTCCTGCATTTCTAGGATTTCTGTTTGTTTGTTTTTTATAACCTCTATCTCCCTGTATAGTTGATCCTTTGCTTCCTGGATTTGTTTGCGTAATTCATTGTCGAAGTGATCTTTCATTGTCTGATTTTGCTGTTTAATGTCTTCCTTGATACTCCAGATCATCTGAAGCATGTATATCCTGAATTCTTTATCTGACATTCCATCTGCTGCAGCTGTTACCTCTTCTAAAGTTGCGTTGACCTGCATTGCTTGTGGTCCTTTCTTTCCTTGTCTTTTCATACTGCTTGCGTATCTTTCCTGCAGGTGCGGGCGGCGGCTCTGCTCTCTCCTTATTCCAATTGGGGTGTCGTGGCTACCACGCCGGCAGGTCACTGGGCCTGTTCTGGGCGCTGGCGGCGGCTCTGTTCTGCCCCTACTCCAATTGGGGTGACGAGTGTACCACGCCGGCAGGCCACCGGGCCTGATCCGCCGGTCGGTTGCAGGTTTGCCTACCCTGCAGGCGCGGGCGGCGGCTCTACTCTGCCCCTACTCCAAATGGGGTGACGTGTCTGTCGTACCGGCAGGCCACTGGGCCTGTCCCGCTGGTCGGTCGCAGATCTGCCCACCTTTCGGGCACGGGTGGAGGCTCTGCTCTGCCCCTACTCCAATTGGGGTGTCGTGACTACCCCGCCTGCAGGACGCTGGGCCTGTTCCTGGCACGGGCGGCGACTCTGCTCTGCCACTACTCCAATTAGGGTGGTGTTTGTACCACGCCGGCAGGCTCCTGGGCCTGATCCGCCGGTCTGTTGTAGGTCTGCCTACCTTGGAGGCGCGGGCAGCGGATCTGCCCTGCCCCTCCTACCACGCCTGCGGACCCCTGGGTCTGATCTGCAGTTTGATCACTGGTCTGCTCACCCTGCGGGCACGGGTGGCGGTTCCGCTCCGCCCCCACTCCAATTGGGGTCACGTGACCACCACACCGGCAGGGCCTGATCCGGGCGTGGGAGAAGGATCTGCTCTGCCCCTACTCCAGTTGGGGTGACATGTGTACCACACTGGCAGGCCACTGGGCCTGACCCGCCCGGCTGTCACAGGTCTGTTTACCTTGCAAGCGCGAACGGCGGCTCTGCCCTGCCCCTCCTACCACGCCCATGTACCACTGGGTCGCGGGTCTGCCCACCTTGCGGGTGCGAGTGGCGGCTCCGCTCCGCCCCCTCTCCAATTGGGGTCACGCGGTCACCACGCTGGCGAGCCGCTGGGCCTGCTCCGGGCGCTGGCGGCGGCCCGGCTTCTCCCCTCTGGCTCAACGACAAATTGAGGAGACTCGGGTGACTGTGCCTCACCCCCCCTACCAGGAGACCAACTGCTTATGTCACCGCTGGTATTGATGAAGTTCTCTCCTCCGCCGCTTTCTGCTGACATCAGATCTCTGCCATGTTGGTATCCTATGCGAATGGCAGCATTTCGTTCCCCTTGCCGGGCAACCAAAGCAACGGGTGAGTCCTGACCGGCCCTCAGCAGGACCCGGACCGAGAAGCAGTTTCCGCGGGCTCCTAGCCCCGGGCCAGGGAAGTTCCGGGAGCCGGAACTCGGCCGCTCCGTGCTCGGTGTAAGCTCCTATAAGTGTAAGCTCCAAGAAGCAGTCCCCGCGGGCTCAGTTCCGGGAGCCGGAATTCGGCTGCTTAGTGCTTGTTGTATGCTCTGATAGGAGCAGGGTCCAAGAAGCAGCCTCCGCAGGCTCCGCGGCCCTGGGCCAGGGCGGTTCCGGGACGGTTCCGGGAGCCGGAACTCGGCCGCCCCGCGCTCGGTGTTCGCTCCGATAAGATCAGGTTCTAAGAAGCACCCAGGCACTGAACCCTAGCAATCTGTCTGCAAGCCGCAGGCGAATTGCAGCCTGAAATTACCTGATCTATGGCTGAATGAGCTGCGGTCAGTCGAAAACAGGGAAGGTGACGTCAGTTTACCAACATGGTGGCTGCTGGCCTCCTCTGTGGTCTGACCGGTGTGGAGAACCGAGATGGACCGCTTCCTTCCCCCGTCTCGAACCCAGAATTCAGCCCTGAGTACGGTGCTTGCACGGCTGGCAGAAACTGCAGCGCTGTAACCCTGCGTCTCTATCCCAGCGCGCGCTGCAGACTCTAGCCGCGGGGCGATTTGCTGAATAAGCAGTGTTACCCTCCGTGCGACAAACCTCTCGCGTTTGAGTCCCCGTAGCCGATCCTCGTGCGATGGAAATCCTTCCTCCAGGTTCCGGAGCACCCCACTATTGCTGGAAATTCCTAACAAGATATCCTTTAGCCGTCCTGACTTGTCATACTCCCACACAGTGAAGCAGCACACGGGGGCAATGCACTCCCCTCGCCGCCATCTTCCTTCTCCACTTTCTTCTTTGTTTTATGTCCATATCTTCACGTTTTTATTCTAATATATTATAACAATCATATTAACAGTTGTGCTTCTTCTTATCTGCACATAAGTTCAATGCCTGTTTTATTATAATCTTTACTCATGTATTCTTATTACTGTACCTGGCATGTAATAGTTGCTCAGTGAATTTCTATTGAAAGAAATATAAGTCAATATATTAATTATATGTTTATATACATTTTTCCACTTTTTAAAATTTGTTCGTTTTTAGATATACATGATAGTAGAGTGTATTTTGACATATTCTACATACACAGAAGATAACTTATTCTCATTAGGATCCCATTCTAGTGATTATACATGATGTGGAGTTCCATTGGTCTTGTATTCACATGTCTTATGAACTTATGTGCAGATAAGAAGAAGCACAATTTTAATATGATTATTACAATGTATTGGAATAAAAACTTGAAGATACGGATGTGAAACAAAAAAGGAAGTAACAAATTCTACCTGGGGAAGTCAAGAAGGGCCTTAGAGAAAAGGTAACAATTAAATATAAATTGAAGGTAAGTTTAATTCTGGACAAAGTTATGTCTGATTCATTTTACTATCTTTCCCATTCCCGTTCCTCCCTTCCTTTCTTTGTCTAATCCAAGTAAACATATACTTGTGTACTTTTAAAATAAAATGTTTGCTTTTATAGACAACTGACTAATTAGGTCATAGCTTTGTAGGGAATTAACAAAAGTTATCTATTAAGACAAACTAACAAACTGTATTGTGATTCTTTACTTCGCTACAAAAAATGAGTGGTGATTCTGAACTCAGGATGAACATTAAAATCATCTCAGTTCCTAAGTTTAGTCTCAGATATGCCAGTGGAGACCTGGGCTCTGGTTTTTTTTTTTCCCCCTTTTTTAGTTTCCCTGGTAATTCTAGTATGTGGCCAAGGTTGAGAACCATGAAAAATCACTAAAAACTGAGTGATTTTAGTCTATTGCTCTATCCCACCTTATGGAGCTGAGTCTCCATAGTGTCACATTATAGGAAACAGCTAACACTGGCATGGAAATTAGTTTGTATATCTTTTTGCTTCCTGAGTTTTCTTGAGATAATTTAACACCTCCTCTCTTCACCTCACTTCCCTCATAATTAATCATATTACAATCCAGTTAGGCATCAAACAGGCACGAAGGTGTTCCTTCTTTAATTTGAATTTGAAAGACGTAAGTTCAGGTAGTGTTAATCCAGGCATTTTGAATCCATGGAATCGGGGAAGAAGCTTGGCATGTCTCTGAGTCTGAGCTATTTCCATGTGGAATGTTATCAAAGTTGGCGGGGAAATGTTGGTAACCTCTTTGCACCGGTAGATGTGAATTTTATAATTACTACAGCTTTGCTTCTTTTATTGTCTCTGGCTGTAGCCTTGGCATTCTTTTAATGTGCATTTTTGTACAAGTTAGAAAAGCAAGAGTTAAGATGGAGAAGTTCTGTGTCTAGCCACAGCCGTTCAGAGCAATTCTGCATGTCAAGCTGAGGTCAAATGAATACGGAATGTCATTACTAAATGGTAACATTTTCTGAGGGCTTTAAAGAAATTCAAGTCCTTTTTAAATCTACATTTATTTTATCTTTTTTTTTAAAGGTGATAGGTTGCACTTCTAGTTCTTGTCAGAGATTTGTGCATTAAAATGATTTTAAATTTAACTATTCTAGAAATCAACATTCCAAATAGTATTTTAGGCAGCATCAGTAGACTCTGTAGTGTTTGATTTGAGAAACAGAATTCTTTTAAAACTCAGTGAGATGTTTATTTGTGAGGCTGATGTGATGTATGCCTATATATCTCTTTGATATATCAACAAAGACATGGATTAGGACATATTTCCAGATTCTGTGACCTGTATAATAGGTACCAATTCAATATTCTCATGGCTCATTTAAATTTAATGAGTAGTATAATAATCAGAAATTTGGAACATGTTTATACCTGTTTTGAAGCTAACAAAATACACATATCTATGCATCTATGTTGGGCATTGCCATGACATATTGATAAATAAGTGATTATAAAACATAAAATGTGTATGTCAAGCCAATGAAGTAGCATTTACGGTACAGTTGCAAAAATGGGCTGAGGGCAAAAGTGGGTTATTGAGGCAACATTTATACATGCCACCCCTATTATGCCTGCAAAGAATTGAGTCAAATAGTGAATAAGAGAAAAGTGTGTTTTTCATGGTATAAAGGTAAGTAGAAATATACCTAAATAGGTAGTAGATAAAGCAAAAGATCAATTCTAATTGGTACAGCAGTCATTGTTGGTACCTCATATGTATCCTCTGACCTTTTATTTCTGTGTACTCATGCTAATTTCCAGTTTCCAACGTCTCCAACTTTTTGTCTGAAGATAGTTTCCCACATAATGGAAGTCTACTCTGCTCACCTGCAGACCAGGCTTGGAAGGCCTAGGGAATTCTCTCATTTTAGGCACAACCTTCAACCAACGGCTTCCTCTTTACATAAGTGAAAGAACTCAAGTACATGCTCTATTCTATCTCCCAAACTTCCCTCGTTGGATTGTCTCCAAGTGCCCAAAGAAGCAACTTCCCTAACACACCATTTATGGTCTTATTGGCTTCTTAATGCTCTATGTCTCTGTTACTTCCCATTCTCCTACCAGTAATTCCTGCACCTCCCAAACTTGAAAATGAGTCCACTTTCTGTGGAAACTCCAACCATGATGATTGAAATGACGAGAGTTTTCTTTACTTTCCTTTTAAATTGGAAGTTTATGAGAATTTACCTAAAATCGATTTGCCAAGCATCTATGTTGGGCATTGCCATGACATATTGATAAATAGATGATTATAAAACTCTATGGCTTTGAGCATCTCACATCACCTTCCTGAGCCTCCGTTTCTTTCTTTATTAACATATGGGGTAAATGACCTCATTCTAAGATTATATTATTTTAAGATATTAGTTAAGGATTCATTCATCCTCATCTGAGAGCACTGTTTCAGCAATTTCCTGCTGGAAGTTACTTCTCCATGCCATTTGTTTGCAGGGTCCTTTCAACCAATGCAAGAATAGCTTTCAAAAGAGTCTGCTGGATGAATTCTTTGGGTAACCCATGTTCATTGGTCACCAGCTCAGCCCATTCCTCTTACTGCTCACTCTCTTCTATAGTTGATGGTTACAGCATTAGCTACAGAGCTCCCCCTGCCCCTCACTTTCTTCCCCTGCCCTGGCAGTTGTGTTCTGTCTTGATGCAATCAAGTTCGCCTCTCTGTGGGACTCCACAGTCTCTCCCTACGTGAGGTATAAGCATTTGCTCCTATATCTGATTTCATTTATACAGCTTAATAAAAAGGGATTTCATACCATACTGAATAGATATGTACAGCATGACGGGCTGATTCCACAGATGAAGTTTGTGCCTTTTCAGGTGGTTGAAATAATTGTGAGAACTGCCAGCATGGCTCGCCTTCAGGGAGATGGATGTAAAGACAAAAAGAAATGTGAAATAAGTGGGGGGTGGAGGGAGAGCATGCACTTTAAATATTTATTTTTTAAAATGCAAACATGGTTGTTATTTTCCATTACTTGGCTGGTCTGAAGAGGGCTGCCTTGGGTTTCCGGAACACCTGCGGCTCTGCAGTCTGTCCTCCTGGCAGGCAGAAATGCATTTAGATTCTGGGTATTTGTTTTCTTTTGCTTGCAGCTATTCTTAGACTTGGAATAGACGTGCGGGTAGAGTACTATGGGGAGAGCCTTATGGGGTCAACATGGCACCACTGTTGCTTAGAAGGGGCTTCCTAGAGAAGTGCTGTCACTCATTGCGTTTTTCAGGTGGTTTATCTCAGTTTATTGGGGCTTTGACATTCAGAGCCTCAGGATCATGGTAATTCCATCAGGCATCTTGCCATCCAAATGAATGAGAGCAGATGTACGAATGTATGGGGACTTGATTAGACCCATGGCTAGGCCCTAAAGCAGTGAAATAGGACATTGAATGCAAAACCCCATGGAGGAGCCAGATTTCCCACAGTCAAATAGAGAGAGGTTCCCAGCCCCCACCCCAGGAGTGAATTGAGGATGCTAGTGATGTCCAAATCCCACTGAGCTTTCAGTGAGGAGACGGTGGCCTTACTCCTATGGCCTTACTAATGTCTGGGGTGATTTTATGATTCTCCAAATATCCTTATTCCCTTTTGGTTTTTGAGCTAGGCTAAACTTGGTTGTATTATTAATCTGAACTTCGCAGGTCTCCCAGGTTAACAGGTCACTTTTTAAGCTCCCAAATCTTTCAAATTCAAATCTGATCAAGGGAACAATGGAATGGCTAAAGGAAAAGTGGTTCAGAACACACACAAATGACCCAGACTCTTTCTTCTCTAGTCTGGAGCTGTCTTGAGGGTATAGTTCCAGTCTATCTGCTCATAGATCTCTGCAAATAATGGTGGCTTTGTTTGAGGCAGCTATAGATGGAAGTGATTTCAGAAAAGTGTTTATCATGTATCTTGTGTTAGTACATTGTTTTTCCTTCTCTTGATTTGAAGGCTCTTTTGGCAGTCTCTTCATTTTTCTGATTCTGACATCTTTACATAAGGTTATTGGGTCAGGGACAATAATTATCTCAAACACACTTTTGATGTTCCTTGTTCCCCATGAAGTTAAGTGGGCCTTCTGGGGAATTCTGATCAGAAAAATATTTTTCAGGGCTCAACTGAGGCAGTGATGATCCCATGAATGACCCTGCAATTTCTCTCTCCTTTGTTTAAGAGGATAGCAATGTCCTGGATGGTGGTACCTTTGTCAATCTATGTTAATCAGTAACAGTGACCCATAGCCCTGATTTAACTCATACTGAGCACATAATGCCAGCAAGATGTACACTTTTGTTGTATTAAGAAGTTGAGATTTTAGGATTATTTGTTGCCATAGTACAATCCGTCTCTCTTGACTAATTTGCAAATTGGTTCCTGAAATAGGCTGCTGCAAGAACAAAACATGTCACTTTTATGTAGCAATCAGGTCGCAGGTAGGGGCTGAATAAGCTGATCTAGGAGACTGGAAGCGTGGCTATTGTTGGCTTCTCAAAATGTCATCAAAGCAATTTGTTCACAAGACAAAGTCGAATTTGTCTTATGAGACAAGGGAGAATACTACCTGGATGGAGCCCCTTGGAAAGGGTCATGATCCAGCTGCTTGGGATTTGTGGACACCATGAAATGAGTGATGAAGGATGTTCCTTTGCTAGCAAGTATACGAGCAGGCAGCCTTTGGTAAGTCGATATCTAACTCAAGTTTGTTTTTGGCTCAGTAGAATTTGAATAGGAAGGATGTTATTAAAAGCCCAGCTTATTAAATACCATTTAAAAATGTGTATTATAAAATGTAGTGGCTTCAGAACACTTTAACTGCTACCCCTACGTGAGCTACTGATGTAAAATATCATCTTTCTCATATAGATGTCTAGCATGATCATTTAGCAGCTGGAAAAATGATCTCTTGATTTTATCAGTTGTTAAAACCACATGAGACTATTGTAGGCCCTTATTTAATCATTATTTTAGCCCTGCAATCCAACAGAACTGCAGGGTGGGCCTTTGTTCACATTGTTCCTTTTCCTTTGCTTCTCATCTCCATCCAGAGAAGTTCTTCTAGGCATAGATTTAATGATTTAATGATATATCCTCCATGAGTCCTTCTTAGATCCCCCAAGCAGAGCTAATCCAAGCTCACTCTGTGCTCTCTGAGCACTTCATTATCTTCCTATGATAGCATTTAACATGGGCTGTCTTTTTATTAGCAGTTATTTGTGTCTACCTCTCCCTCATATATTCTTTAGTCTCCATTCATGGACAGAAGCTTTCTAACATTAGGATGGTGTAGACATTACATTGGAAAAAGCTGTCTTAAATTAATTTTCTCCAACACATTTACATGAATAATTATCTATTGTGCACTAGTTCAATGCAGGACACTTTACCAGGTCTATAAGTCAGGATGGGATAGGGTACACCGTGTACCAGCAACCTCCCTAGATTTCCATGATTTGGCATGCACGAGTTTATAGCTTGCTCATACTATATGTACAAGATGGATCAATATGGATCCCTGTACCATTAGTGACTCAAAGGCACAGGATGTCAGAGAACATGACATCCGGAATATCGGTAGTTATAATAGGAAGAAAGAATCTAAATCATGCATGAGCTTCGCAGGCCTCAGCTCAAAGGCTCACATAGAGATAGCTGTTACGGATCCATTGGATTTGAAAATATATATTGTAAAAGTGTTATTCAATGAGGATTTTTATTTATTTTATTAAAAAAATTTTACTGGCGCTTTAAATTCCATATAACAGTGGGACTCATTGTTATGTATTCCTACATGAACACAACATAAATTGGCCAATTTCATTCTTGAGACCTACCCTTTCCCTCAGGTTTTTAAATAATACATTTATATTGAAATTCAACTGTACTCAAACTGGTAGAAATCAAATTAGGAAAGCCTGTTTATTCATAAACTTGATTCAGCAAACGAACCATTCATTGCCATGAGTGCTTCTACGGGCGTTCAAAGATTTGAAAGAAGGAGGTTTGAAAAATAAAAAGGATGTATTTTATTAGAATGAGATTTTTGGAAGGAGCCCGGAGAACTTTGGGAATCAGCCTTTAAGTGTATTCACCTTTCTTGTTTGGTTGTATGGGAGCAGGGAACACTTTGGGGAGATTTCCAGAGAGGAAGAGGCAGTCTGTAGCTGGCGATATCCAAAAACTGGTGGGGTGGCCAGAATGTTCTTTAAACAGATAGAATCTTTGAGTCATGATCCTGAGTCGGGGTAGAGGTGAAAGTTTGGCATTGTGTTGTTGTATTCTCATTTAATTGTGGCAAATCGTGAGGGCTTGGACCAAATCCCTCTTGATGGTATCGTCTTTAGACATGGCAACAGTGAACTAGGTGAAGTCTAGGTTCTCCCTGGATCCTTTCAAGTCTAGAATTCCATGACAGCGCTAGCCACAAACTAATTTAATCACATCCTCTTTATCAATTGCTAATTGAAATGAATTGCGATTTGTCTCTCTGGGTGGTTACAGGGAGAAATCGTGTTACATCATGAGCTTTACAAATGCATACATCTACTGAGTTATGAAATTCTTTGTAATAGCCCACCATTGTCTGCTATTCAAAGGTGACAGCTTTGGGGAGTCCTCTTTCCTGGCATGTTTGTCTGTGGCTCCAGGGACTGGTGGGGGTGAGTGTTCCTCTTTGTACATCGCTGGAGTAAAGACTCTTCTCAGATTGTGGATATATCCTCGCCTCCCAGAATCTAAGGCCATTCATGACCCTGCCACTTAGATGTGCAGTCAGCTGGAAACCTTTATTCAAAGGAGCTGCTCCAGGTTTAGCCGCTGCCAGGCTGATGCCACTTGCCCAGCTGCCCACATCCATGCCACAAAGTTAGAATCTATGCCCTGGAACAACCTGGATCCCTCCCTGCATATGGTTTCTCTACTTTAGCTCACCCAAGTACTGCAGCAGAGTTCACCTTGGGGCACAAAGTACTGTCATGATTTTAGAAATTGTACATCAGCCCTCTTTTTATATAAATTATGAATAATGAATGCTTAACCATAATTTGAGGATGTATTTGTCAAGGGCCAGTATTTTGCTAACGCCTTGTGTGATTCACTAAGCAAGGATCTCTTCACACTTCCATTGGGAAGGGTCATCGTCTGCCAGTTCAAGTAAGATATTTAAATTTGGCACAGTATGAGAATTCCTAATATTGATTTTGCTCTTGCTCTGTGCTGGGAACTGTGCCAAGTTCTTCACATGCACAACAAATGATTTAACTGTCAATATTAATTGGGTTTAAACATTGATAGTATTTATACCCCCATTTTACAGATAAGAAAAAATGAGGCTTAGGAAGACTGATGTAACTTGCCTGGAGATATATATTAAATAATGACATATTCTAGTAATGGCTTTCATTTGGATGAATAAGCAGGCTTTCTATTTAGAATTTTTTTATAATAGCTGTGAATTTTCACTTTGGAAAATATTAATGGAGTTTCACCATCTTAATCTCATTTTACTTTTGAAATATTATCACAATAATCAGGGACTTAGTTTCTGTGAGTAGTGTACCTAGAGTGCTGGTTGGTTGGTAGGGTGGTGTATGAGCATCTGACATCATAAGTTTCAAGTTGAGTTACCCCAAGAAGGAGATAGAAATATGTTCTTCATTTTATGGTTGGTGGGGATCATGGTGAATGTCATGTTTTCCAATGGAAAATGATCATACTCTGAACTCTGTACCTGTGATATGAAAAAAATTGTTGCTTTTTTTTTTCTTTTGGGGGTCATTTCAATGAATAAAATGGAGCCCACTTACTTCTGCAGATCCAGAGAGAAGCAGTGGCAAAAGCCACCACATCACCTCTCTTCCTCTCTGGAATGTTCATCTGTAGAATGGGGACTGAGTGACCTTAAGTAGAAAGCATGCTGAGCATTCAGGAATGTGATGTGCAGATGGCAGATATGACTCACTTTCACATATGGCCCTTCCCCAGAGAGTAGGGCTGGGAAACAATCCCCCTGAATCTTTGCAGGCATGAGTTTCAAGGAACATTCACGAAACACTCATAATTGTGCAGTATACCACTTGGTAGCACATAGATTTGGTTTGAATCTTGATGAAGAAGTATTTTTTAAAAAAATGTATCCCTTGTTTTTCTGGCATAATATTTTGAACAGCAGCAATGCAATCTGTTGTTTGTTCAGAAATGATGGCAGAAGGGGTGTATGTTGTGTGTGTATGTGTGTGAGTGTGTGTTCTGTGTGTATGTTCTGCTGTGGAGGGGAGTACAGACATAAGATCTGTTCAATCCAGTAAACATGAAATTCTGCAACCTAGAGCTACCTGAGTTAGTTATCATCTTTTGGGAAGAGACTGAGGTTTAGAAGGAATTTAGTTATAACTATACTCTCATGGTGGACACATAGCAGAGGAAAACTGCTCTTTAGGGCATATGCACACACTCATGCATGTGTGCCCAAACGTGTATTCACGCGCACGCACGCGAACACACACACACACACACACAAACATACACATACAGGCACACACACAGCAGAAGGGAATTTTCATCTCATGGTCTTTCCTCTGTAGAATTCTTCTGGTCTTGGCTTCAACAACTCTTATATTTTCCTCTGCCATCATTCCAACCCCCTCCCATCTTGGAGGACAAGCTTTGCTAGAAAGAGAGAGGAAGTCTTTGGGCTCATGGCAGAATCACCATAGCAACATGGCACTGAGTCCTGCCCCCAAAGGTCTCAGCCATGCTTGGCTTTTGGTCTTGGCTCAAGTGTGAAGCAATGAGGGTCTTCTTCAAGTCTACCTCCCAGGGCCCAATCAGCTGCGACTTGGTGACTGTCCTCCCCAGGTGGACTCATCTCCCTGGTCTCAGCATACCTTTGTGAGTTGGATCTTCCCTTTCTTTCCATGAGGACAGAGACGCCCAGTGCCAATATATTTACATGTTCCAGAAAACAAGCCAGCCTTCCTCAAGGCGCAGTTGGCAGCCGCCTACTGTTGCAATCCAGGGCTCCTGGAAGAGCTCCTTTGAACGAAATGTGGCTCAGAGGAAAAGAGGGTGGTTGGAGGGATTGAGTGTTAGGGTAGTAGATCAAGGGCGGGGCTTACAGGTATGTTAGGCTTCAAATCTATTCCCTGTAAACAGCACTCAGCTGTTTGGGATTTTTAACCAATGATGCAATGACAGGTGGTGCTGAGTGTGTAAAATAAGCTCCAAAGGATTATAGATTTTATGATAGAATTCAAAACTAAATGAAAACACCACTGTTCAAGCATACCTATACTGTGATTTTAAAACCTCTGTGTGTGTGTGTGTGTGTGTGTGTGTTAAAAGAATGACAAGTGACAAATTTCTGGCTACCTTGGAGACAATAATTGGATAGAGAGAGTGGATATGAATTATTATCAAGGGGGAGCTCTTGTGTTGGGTGTTGAATTTATGAATATTCATGATTGTATTTAAATGACTTAATTAATTAAAGTAAGGAGGACCATGCCTGGACCAGTAATAATGTTAGGTTCTGAGTCATGGCTGTATCTAGTTCTGGGTACTTGAGGTCCAAATCCCAGACAAAACAAGATACTTTACCACCACCACCCCCTTTCAAAACACTCCTTAACTGAGCTGGAGCTGTAGTTCAGTGGTAGAGCCCTTGCCTAGCATGTGTGAGGCACTGGTTTCCATTCTCAGCACCACATGTAAATAAATAAATAAAAATAAAGGTCCACTGACAACAAAAAAAATATATTTAAAAAAATACTCCTTAACTGCAGGTGCTGATTCAAGTTACCCACACTCTCTGAATCTTAGTTATCTTCCTTGCAAAATGAAGAGTCAATTGAATCCTAGGTTTATTGTAGGAGAAGAGCAATGTGACTGAGAGAGCAGAATCTGGGGCTGGACTACCTGGGTGTGACTCTTAGTTGTGCCATCACAGCCAAGGCAGCAAGCCACTACGGTTCCAGCAGCATCTGTGACCACATTATCAATGTCACAGATGTTTTCATATCACATGACGATTTTTCAGGTACCTCAAAATATCGTAAAATATCATGTACAGTCATTATTACCTCAAAGAGACAGTTGTTAGTGGGCCTGCTTCTGGATTTTCCTATTGAATGTATTAATAAAGAAGCGCATACATCACCACATCACACATTTGTGATTTTGACAACTGCCTGTATTTTAATGTTCTTGATTTATTTTTTAATCCTATTTTTCTGAGGTGAGTTCTGTAAGTTTCTCCACAAAGCCAAAGGGGTCTGGAGCTCAAAAGGGATACAAACCTTTGTTGAAAACTCCAAATTCTCTAAATTTATGAATATACACAGAGAGAAACATATAATTCTGTTAAGTGAATGGATAGTCTGGGAGGTTTGAGAAAATCTGAAAAAAAAAATGCTTCCCTCTCCATTTCCCATATGCTATCATTTTGATGCTTGTCTTCACTTTTGATAGGTGATCTGCATCTATTCTGCTGAAGATGAATAGCAAGATGGTATTTTTGACACATTAAATATATGGAGAGGAAGTATGCTCATTACCTTTTCAGTTAAACTCCCCAATGAAAACAATTCTTTTAAAAATGGTTTAAATGTTTAAAACATTGCATTCAAATTCTAAATCATTTTTGAAAACTCTTGAGAAAATTCCAGGACCTGAGGGTCAGACAAAGTACAATAAAATGTCCTTATAGCATTTCCTACGACACATTTTAAAAAAATAAAAAGACATATGATCCCATGGCCCTGTGTGCTGAGATCCATCCAGGAAGGTATCCATATGATTTCTACTTGTATTTTCTTACTCATTCATTGCTTTCTCCCTGGTGACTCTGAATCTCAATTAGTTCTTATCCAATTATTAATTTCCATATTAGGAGTTTCCTATAAATATGCTACAGTACTAGACACCAGTTTAAGCCACATACCTAACATCCAGAAGGGATTCATTGAAAGCTTATTTGTAGGAAGGACCAAAGAGTTTTATGAAAAGAATTAATCTCAAGTGAAGAGGAGAAGTAGACAGCACAGATGCTTGGTCCCAGGACACTCAACTATGTCTTTCTCTGCTAAAAGTTTCTTTGCTAAAACCTGGTCAAGTTTTCAGCAGAGAAAGAACCAGATTTCTCAGCTTGTTCTCTGGCAGTCTGGGACTCTCAGAGGTGGTAACTGTAACGGAGCAAGTTACAAATGCATCTTCTTCATTCCCTTGCTGTTACTTTCTAGTCTCTGTGGCAGCATTTAACAAGACTTTCTGTTGCCTTCACATCCATCCCTTCCTTGCTGTGTAGTGTCCTCACTGTGGGCAGTGGTCCCCCGTCCTGCACTTCCTGAGTACATCAGCACTTCACCTCCAACCTCATGGATGGGCTTCTGGGATGTGCATAGGACAGAAGGCTTCCCAGTCAAAGTGAAGCTCCAGCCTCCCATTTGATGGAAAGCAAAGCAAAGTTCTTTTTCCTGGAACAAAAAAAAAAAAAAAAAAAAAAAATAATGTGGATGTGACATTTGGACTAGGTGAGGCCATTTTGAGCAAGTGGGAAATCAGCCTGAGGCTAAGGCTGACCAGGAGAATGGCAGAGAGACACAGTGTCTTTGTGCAGAAATAAGAGAGCCCTGATCAAAATGGTCCTGAGGCCACCTACTTCAGGGTTTTTCCTGGTATATAAACAAGACAGTGCTTGAGTCAACTTAAACCACTTTGGGTTTTTTGTGTTTATTTGTTTGTTTTTGTTTCTGTGATTGGTAGCCAAAAGTATTACTTATTTTGGCCACTCAGTTGTGGTGATGATGGGGATATGCTAAAATTATAGACTAGGAGAAGGGAGAAAGAGACAAGATAAAAGAATCACAGTTTATCTGGACTCCTAGCCTTGTAGCTCTCTGTGAAATTTTGTTCATGAGATATTATTAATATTCTGATTTTACAGATTAAAACACATCAAGTAATATGCTGTTAAGTCTCACAGTCCCATAGGAGTTGCTATGTAAATTAAGAATAGAAACCCCATCTTTTGATTCTGTGCCCAAAGCACAGAGGCGACAAAGATCACTTCGGACTTTAAAGTACTTATTTAAAGTTTTAAAACCTGGAGGCATTTTACTAAATTCTTTTAGCTTTGGGACATGTGTATGACTTATGTCCCCCTGAAATTCACTCACAAAGGATACTAGATGATCTGGAGTTGACTCTCCTTTATTGTCATTAGATGAAGATGACAGGGGATAAATTATTGAAATCACCTCAACCCCCAGCAGAAAAATTGTACTCAGGTTCCAGCTAATGGAATATTTCTGTTTCGCAGGAAGGTTAGATTGTAATAATAGCAATTGTTTATTGAGCATTCACTTTATATTAGGCATTGTGTTAAGTGCTTCACATGCATTATCTCATTTAATCTTTGCAGAAACTTAGGAAGCTGTTACCATTATGCTGTTTTTCATACTTTACCACATTAGAAATGCAATGGGGATGTGTGACCTGGGGATGTTATTAGGAGGTTGATAGGGGTTAATAATCTCAGACCACTCTGGGGCATTAATACATTACCATTCTACATGATAGAAACCATCAGGATCCCACTCAGGATGCAAACAGGTCCCTCTAAAATGGTTTTGTGTCATTCATGAACTGAAAATTGCTATTTGAGATGCTGCCACTAATCTTTTTTCTGAAATATTCAGGATTGGTCCTTCTGAGTTTGAATAACACATCACAATGTTTTTGAAAATTTGCTTTCGGTAAAGGAAATAAAATTAATTTTTCAAAATACACCGTTATTTTATACTTGAAAGTAATTTGATTGAATGCTTCATGCTTCATTGGTTGACAACTATATATTAAGGAGCTATGAAGAAGAGAGAAGCATTGCATTTCTGAATAACGATGATGAAGAATCAATTTTTGTAACTGCACATCGTTACATGTTTATTCTAAAGTTGAAATAATGGTTTTATAGTTCTCCTGTGATATTTTGGAGACGGTTGATCATTCAGACCTTTTCATAAGAATAAGCATGAATCTTCTATGCCAGGTTTATAAGACGTACAATAAAACACAGTTATAGGCTTTATAATAAACTTTTTTATAAAACATGTTTCTTGAAGGTGAATATTATTTCTGTAAACAATTAAAAATAATTTCCTCCAGAAGAAAATGCACCAATGGAGAAATGTGAAGTATTGTGGGGGAAAAGTGCTTGAGATTTTAGCAATTTCAGGGCTGTTGGATTCCATGGTACAGTACTAGGTTATAAAATATTGTTTGGAGAAAGTTTTAAACTAGGAGTTTGTTCTTTCCTTAAGACATTTGAGGATATTCTTTTATCTGAATGTTAAGTGTCATTCATTCTCTTTTGTTTTCCTTTTGTATCAGTTGAACCTATGCATATTTTTCTTTTTTCTTCTGTCTCCTTGATTTTATACCTAAACCTAGCCAAAGTCTGTAGCCTCCTTTCTTGGTTTCTCATCCACATCACTACTTGTTGTGAACATACCAGACTGCCACGTCACACTTCACCAGTACATCTCACCACCTCATCCGTGATTCACAAGACCTCAAGTTCAAGATTTCAGAGAGAAATTAGCTTCCTACTAATTTGATAAGGTTTTACCAACTTGAAAGTCTACCATTGAGTTTACTTAAAGGGACCCTTGTATCCTCAGTTTCTTATTTACAATAGCTACATTGCTGAATGTTAAAAAGTTGATGTTTTTCTAAGCAAATGGCATCAAATATAAACACATAATTGAAGTCTATTAGCGCTTCTCTCAAAGTGAGGCAGCTCCTGCCAATCCACAGTGCTCCCCAGACAGATAAAAGTGGATGGCCAGGAACCTTGGCCTTGGTGCCTGCATTATCTCTTTATCCATGCAGAGATCGAATTTCTTCTCATCACCTTCAAATCCACTTTAAGCTCCACTCTCACCCATCTGTAAACTTGATCCTCTGATGACTGATCCAGACACAGCTTCAGAAGAGGTCTCTGTCTTCACAGAGTGCTGGACTTTTCACATCCTTGTGTTGCTGTCACAATGACCTGTTGGTGGTAAAAGAGAAAATGTTTGCACGATACTCCCTGAATTCATATTGGTACAGCGACATTTGCATGAGAAGACATGGAAATTATGTGCACTGAAACTATTTGTTGAAGTATGCACACATGTCACTTTCACCTAATCAATGTGGTGTTGAATAAGCCAGTGGTCAGTCACACTTAGGGAGGGAATTAGACTGGTTGACCTGGAGCCTTTACAATTCTGATTGTCTCCAAATCTGAAGGCTGTGGCCTGGTAATGGCATCCTCTCTCATCTTCACCACCCATACATCCTGCATAATAAAGTCCTATTTTACATCTTAATCTTTTTAATTCTTTTGGTCTCTATCCTAATCCAAATTATCTTCTCTTGCTTCGCAACAGCCTTCTAACCCGAATTTCTCCTTCTCCCTGGCTGCCTTCTAATCTGTGCTATGTAGCATGACCAGAGTTAAATGGTGGACCTGAACTTCTAATTATGTTATTTTTTGCAATGTCTTCCTGTGGATTTTAAGATAAAAACACACACTCTAAGCTGTATAACAAGCTGCAAATGGTCTGAACCTGCCTTAGTTCCTACTGCTGACCTAAGGCTGGGAGCAGGGGTTTCCAGAAGACTCTTCACTTTGTGTTCCTGGGCTAGAAAGGACTCACTATGAGATTTGAAAGGCAAATGTGAAGGGGAAGATGTTATTCTCTGGTAGCCATAGGGTTCAGATATGGGGTTTTGTCACATGCCCAGCAGCTTAATAGATCTTTCTGGAAATTCTCACTCTGTAATTGAGGGGGGCTTTTCAGATTTCCCTGCAGGTTTGTCACCCCATTGGCACTCCAGGAATCCAAACTGAAGTCACTGATGACCAGTTATTAGACTTTCCTTCCTCACTTCTTCTCATTTCCCTGTGTGCTGTAGCTCTTATATTAAACTCATGCCCACCCACCTCTCCTATAATTCTCTGATTATTATTTTTTTAATGTGTCATTCTCTATCATTATAGGCACTTTCTGAAATGATCCCCCTATTTCCATACCCTTTCACCAATGAGCTATAACTTATCCATCCAGGTCTGAAGGTAAAGTTCACTGTTTCAGGGGATTTCCTTGAAATCTAATTGTTTTCTTCCACATTTATTTAGGGTATGATTCTTTTTAAGAGTGTCTTCTTCATAAGACTGTAAGACCCATGAGAGCAGGTACTGAGTCTGTTTCGCTCAGGATCTAATTCAGTACTTGACACACTCCAGGAACCCAGGAAATGCTTATTGAGGGAATGAGTGAATGGATTATTGTGAATCTCCCCATTGGGCAGTCAGACTGGCAATGTGGACCTTGTCCTCTGCCTTGATGGTTTGTCCAATGTTTCCCTTTCTAAAAGATACATTTTCCCTTTAGCTCACTTCAGTTTGTGAAATGCATGTATTAACTCCAGCACCTCCCCCATATACACATTCATGATATGACAACTTTTAATACATGTCATAAAGTTGATTTTAAAAAATTCTGCCTTTTACTTGCTGGAGTGCACAGCTCAGTAAAAGAGACTAATAATGAAAAGATATGAAGATCTCAGCAGTGAAAATTGATAAAATATAAACCAGCACACAGAAGGTGGCCTCACCGAGTCTCACATGCTTGTCCTCCACTCAGGGACTCTGCTCTGCAAGCAGAGTTTCAGCGTGTGCATTTCCCCATTCCAAGGATTCGATGGATGACACTTCACATTTGAATACGGCATAACACACAGTATAATCCCTGACCTCCTTTACCAGCTAATATTCTTTTCTCCATTGTCTCTAGCTACATTTTTTTTTTTTTTTTTTTTGTGCTGGGAATTGAACCCAGGGCCTCATGTGTGCTAGGCAAATACTCTACCACTGAGTTACATTCCTATCCCTCTAGCTACAATTTTAATGGCTAATATAAACCATAGGATGCTTTGCAGGATCATGATGGCTAGATATTTTTGCCTAATTACCTGAGCTATTGTTGGCACCTCCCACATCCTCTTGGCCTGGAAAGCCAGGCTCTCAGTGAGCCCTGAGCTATGGCAAGGACATTACGACAGTGCCCAAGGAGTAAGGCTGATGGCAAAGCATGCTGAAGCTAGATTATGCCAGCTCCTCTCCAAAGAAGGGGCCTGCCCTTCATAGAGCAGGGCATTGTCAATGGCAACCGGAGCAACTTTTAGTTTTCCTTTTCCTGTAGCCTTTCCTCAGTCCCCTTTAATCTAAGGTAGGTAGAACACAGTCCTGAATAGCACAGACCTTTCTGTCTGTCTTTCTGTAGCTCCCTGGAATACATAAAATATTGCCCCAATAACCATGTGTTTGAAAATGAATTCCCTTTCCTTTCTGCTTTTCTTGTGAAACTAAAACTCTCTGAAGGGCAATGACTTTGAAATCAAATCACTCTGATTGATTGACTTTGGTATTTTGTTCATCATGAATTTTTGGTACTAATTTTAATTTTGAAATATCGTCTTAAAGCATTTCTCCTGAGCTTTTGGGACACCATTAAATTTTGTGCTCACGGTGACCACCTCATTCTAGTTCTAGCCCTCCTGGCACAGCAGGCAAGAATGTCCTGCAGGGCGGACAGTCATGCAGCTCATCAATGACCATGTCATCATGATTACATGTAGTGATTTTCCGTCCCATTTAGAAGCCCAGCTATGTTATGATGAAGCCTTATTATTAGAAATTGATGTGATGCTGTTTCTTTTTTCCAGCTTGACATGATCATTTAATCAGTCATCTTTGGAAATACAGGATTGTTTATATTTCTCAAGTGCATTTCAGTCTTTTGGGGAAAAAAAAAGTGGTATGCCAGAAGGAATTGAGTTCGTCTTTATGCTCATTTGTACCAGGGCCATTTTTGACTCTTCACCACGTATGCTTGGCAGTTGGTGCAAAGCAGATACGTATGGGCTGCTTAGAGTGCATCAAAAGAAACCCTTTATTTTCTGAGGTTTGATTCTGCTGTTTTTAGAAAGTGGCCTTTGGATGGCTCTGGGACCACTGCATTCAGCCTGTTGTTTTGCCACACATAAGTCAACAGCTCCGATTTCAAAGAAAATTAGCTTCAGGCATATGCAGATGTGTAGCACACCATGATTTAAATGGACACCAACTATGTTGGGTGTGTTAGGGCATATTGGAAGGCCAGAGACTTTCACCAGAGAGACAAATGGCGAAAGAAAATATGGGAAATCATGGTTAAAAATTTTTGTTCTCTGAGGAAACATTCAAATCAGTTGATCAAAAAGGGCCGATGCTGAAAGGACTTTACTGTCTCAGCATGGGGTGGAAGCAATCCTGCTAGATTTTACATTGCAGTGACACTGGAGCAAAGGACAGATTTCCAGACAACTTTTATTGAAATGGAAAACAGTAACTTTAACTAAAGAGTAAAGGAAATGCCAACAGAAATAAAAGACCCAGAATGCAGAGGACAATGTGCAGAACTCTATACTGAGCTACACAAATTGAAACAACCCAAATAAATGCCAAATGCACAAGAAAATAAATGTAACTTATCAGAGGTTAATGCTTTTTATGTTTTCTTCATATAGCAACTTGTTCCAAGGTTAGATAAAAAGGATTGGGGACCAGACAGGGCATGAGGCTTTTCTAATCCACAATGAGCCACTCACTCTCTGTGACCTTAAGCAACACTCCAGAGTGTGTTGGCCTCACTCAATCATATGTACATGTAATATATACTTGTACTTGGATGATGAAAGGGGAGGAGTTGTTAAGCCTGTGGAATGCAACATCGTTTTTTGAAGACCAATTATCACCTCTGGAAAATGCCAAGAAGGGGGACAAAGAGAGGGGTTCAGATCTCCAAGGAAGTAGACTCATTGTTTTGGCTTTTGTTGGGACAGTTCTCACAGAACAGAGTGTTTACTGTGTGCATATTCCTGGCAAGGGTTTGGGGGGGATTAACCAGCATGCTGAGAGGAGAGCAAACAATTTAATCCTACTGGAGCAGCTGCCATGGGTTGGGCTGTGCTTAGCATGGCAGCAAAGCCAGTCTCTTCTGTCCTCTCCTCTGTTTTAGTGAAACATGCCCTGGGCTCTCTTGGCTCTCTAGACGCATCGATGGGTTATTTTAAGGTGCAGAATCTCAGTGTCCTTTCTCAGTATCTACTATATCACTAAAGAGCCTGGCTACTTGGTTCAAGTACAAACCCTGCAAGAATATGCACTGTAGGACCACAAAGAAAATACACCTTCAGTCAATGAGCTCCTGGTTTGCCAGGGGCTTGCATCTCCATGGTGCTCTCTCTGTCTGTGAGTCTCCTTAGTAACTCCCCAAAATGGAGCAGGAGCCCATTTGTCCCTTTTTTGCTCCTGGAGTGCCTCATGCTTGTTTGAATTTGCAATATATTCTTTCCCTGCATCATGGGAATCAATAAAAAAAGATATTTCTTCATCCCAATTTCTCACTCTCTTTCTTCCCTCCATTGTGCTCTAAAGCTGAGCTAAACTGATTTCTATTATCTCCTTATACATTCTTTGTTCATGCATGTTCTCTCTGGATGCTCCTTATAATAGATGGAATTATTGAGCCCATTCGTTAACACCCCTTGTCTCTGTCCCTGTATCTAAGATTGCCTTTTGCAATTAAGGTTTTGCAGTGCCCTCGCTCTAGAGGCAGAATGTAGCTCCTTGCTTCTTGGCTTCTTGATTTTGATCTTAGTCATGTGACTTGCCTTGGCTAATGAGATGGATATATATGAGATTGTATTGCTCCAAGCCTCACTTTTGCCCTTTTGCACTTCAGTACCATTGCCACAAGGAGAGCTTCTTTGGATGCAGGCTGACTTCCCCTTTGGCCCAGGCCCCAGCATGAGCACTGGAAGGCAGACATGCAGCAAGAAGCCCGCAGCTACCAAAGCCTGAGCAGGGTTGCCCCTGCTGCCCTGCAGATGTGCTGTCATTTTTTACCTTTCACCTGAATTCCTTCAGGACTCAGCTAGGAAAACTTCTTTCAGGAATAATCCTGTGGCATGCTAAACTTTGTTCTTTCTTCCCATAGGCTCATAACTTGTAATGAGGTTTGGAATCTCTGACTCTTGCCTCCAACCTTCTTAGATCCAGGATGCCAGTGTTTCTTTAGCTCTTTCCTGTCACCATCCCCAAAACCACACCCAGCCAATAGTCAAGTCCTCTTCTGTCTCGCCAAGGCCAAGGACGTGGTGCAATAGCCTATGGTCTGCTTTCTCTGCCTCACACCTGTCTATGCAGTGTTCTTCACACAGTAGCCAAGGTCTTTTTTCCAAAACTGAGCCCCATTATATCACACCTCCACTTCCTTCCCACTCTCATATCCCAGTCCTCTCAGCTTACTCTCAGTGTTCAAATATGCTATCTTATTCATTCAGCAAAAATCTATTGGGTCCCAACTTTGTAGCAAGGCACAAATTATAATCTCTGTCAAGAAACTGCAACTGCTTACCTCCACATACACCTCTCCCTAACACAATTCCTCTTCTAATTCTTTTTTGGTTATCCTTCAAGTCTCAGTGGTTGTTTGCCCCATTTTCTGACTCATGTATCCCAGTTATGGATTCCACAGATATATCACTCTTTCCCTATTTTTATAAGTACCTGTATAGCATATTTACCAAAGTGCTTTAAAGTGCAAATGCTGGTTAGCTTTTGAAATGATTTCTAATTCGTAGATATAGATATAAATATATGACTACCTATTCCAGGATGTGTGTGTATATCTCTGTGCTCTGAGTGCTATTGTTTGGTTTCAGCCAATGAGAATCAGGGAGGCAGACTGCACTGTGGATTCTTGGCTACTGAGTGTCAACACTCATGCTGCATACGCTTCCAGCCAGCAAGCACTCTGCTGGTGCATCCCGAGTGTTATGCAATATGGTGTATATATTTTGGTCTGGCCTCTCTTTCTACCATTTATCTCATGCCTGGGAAACAGCCTTGACTTATCACAGACAACAAAAGATGTGCAAGTAAAAAGCAAGTTTTACAACTGTAAAAGAACATGCCCTTTCACATTTTGAAGATGATGAACATCAAGGCAGCCTAGGAGCATTGCATAATAGCTGTATCAAAGGCAATTGGTGCCAATATGTTCGGACCCATGGCATGACTTCAACTGACTTAAAGAGAGATGCACAATAATTGTCAGTGTATCATGCTTGAAAGGCATTTCCTTAGTGACTTTGCTAATATGAGCGAATGTAGAATGATACACTTAGTTTCTTCATCTATAGGATTACATCCCTCCATCTAAGTAGGAAACTGAAGGGAATCATAATTTCTTGGCTACCTATCACTTTTCCTACAAGTTCAAAAGCTACATGAGGCTTGAGCTGTGGTTTTACTTATTCACTGTTTTGCCCCTAGGAACTCTCAAGGTTCATGTAAAATAAATATTTATAGAATGAAAACTAAATGAAAGACCAGGTAAATCACATACCCCACACCTTTGGTGATCTTGAGGACTCTTATCTGACTAGTGCCCAAATCCTCTGATCATGTTAATGTCACTGACTACAAAAGTAAATGGCTATAGCTCTAGACGTCTGCAAGGCTGTTTTGCATGAGGATACAGAATAATCACAGAGAGATCCTACAAAATGCGTCAGTGGTTTTAAAGTTACCTTAGACTGGGATACCACCAAAAGAGCTTGGGTCACAGCAGTGGATTCGGAACCAGCACCATCACCTTCAGAACCAGCAGCATCACCTTCATCTGAAACCTCAGACTCTACATCCAGAAACCTCTCTCTGTTGAGGCCCTCTGGAGGCTTTGCATCCTTTGATTCTCATATTTCTCCTCCAAAGCTGATTTTAAAGTAATTGAACTTAGTGTCTATGGTAAATCAAACTGCTGGACCCAATTTTCCAATAGTTTATGAAAAAAATTTTGCATTCATGGACTGGTGGTGTGTACTTCCCTGTCCTTAGCTTTGGGCTCAGACATGTGACTTGCTTCAGTCAATGTGATGTGGCTAAGACATTATCTATATGTGTCCATGTCCAAATTTACTCCTTCTATAAGGATACTAGTCATACATATTAGTGTTTTAATCCACTCAGTATGATCTCCTAATTAATTAATTATATCAGCAATGATTCTATTTCCACATAATTTCACATTATGAGGTACTAGAGGTTAGGACTACAACATATGAATATTGGGAGGACATAATTTAACCTATAACACTGGAATATCTAAGGAAACCCCAGAGCCATTCTTATGAATTGCTCTAATAACATACTCTAATAACACATCTAAAAAGTAAACCCTAATGTAATCCCTAAAGTAAAACATGAGATCCTCCTCATTGATCTTTCTTTCTCCTCTTCTCTTTTTTCTTTTCTTGCATCCTCCTTCTCTTCCTCTTCTCTCTCTCTCCCTCCCACCCCCCTCTCCCTCTCCCTCTCTCTCTCTTTCTCCTTCTGCTCCCCTTCCATTCCAGCTTCCCCTTTTTCCAAACATCAGTATCCCTAGCTGTAGTGCCTTTTATTGTTTACACAGCTCTCTTCTGAAGTTCTACCATTCAGCCTTTGGCAAATCCCTGTGAGTAGGCAGGTGGGTATGTTACCTCCCTTTAACAGAGAAG
This sequence comes from Marmota marmota marmota, assembly GCF_001458135.2. Lineage (NCBI taxonomy): Eukaryota > Metazoa > Chordata > Mammalia > Rodentia > Sciuridae > Marmota > Marmota marmota. The sequence goes on from NW_025999949.1 coordinate 6,110,251, forward strand.
AAAGCAGAGGTTCCTGTTGGTTAAGTAACTCTTTAAAGCTGTCCTGTCAGTGAGCATCAGAGCTAGATTTCCAACTCCCAGTCCAAATGTGTTCTATTTCACCAGAGATACTGGAGCCCTCCATAGACGGACAGACATTCATGAATGAAGTTCATCAGAATGATATGCTCTCGAGTCTATCCTAACTATTCCCCTAAGTGAAGTCTCTAGAAGTGGTAGTAAGAGATTGTAATGGGAACCGATACTGTCTTCCAAAGGTTTAAGTAAAGGGTTAAAAAAAGTGAAAAGATATTTAGAACAAGGGAAGAAACCTTTTCCCAGTAAATCTGATGATATGCCTGTAATTAAGTCAAATAGGTTAAAGGCTTGTTATGCTAGCATTAACACGTAATTCATCCATTGAATTACAATGAGATTCATGTAAGGATTACACGTAAAATTCCATGTAATGAGATGTATTCATCATCAAAAGCTTTTTGCCCTTTAAGAAAATGTTACAATAATTATCCCATGAACGTGAAAAGTCAATAGAGGTGAAAATACATGTCTTTTTATACCATCATTGTGATTGTATTTATATTGGCAAGGCCTAACCCTGCTGACATTTAACTTTCCAGGGAGAGAACCCAGACTGCTCTCTCTCCTCTCATCTCACCCTTTCCTCTTGGGCCATCCATGAGATGATCTTTGCCCTCTTTCTCAGCTCCTCCACCAGAGATACAGAAAGAAGGATCTTGTTTCCCAACTTACTAAACAGATAAGTTAGAATGCGATTACTCGCTGGGCAAAAGGATTCACCAGAGACTTCCTTTAAAAACTCTCTTCCTTTTTTTAATTACTCTCTTCCTTTTTTAAAGCAAGGACTCAGCACTATTTATAATTGAGGCTTTAAAGATTATTATTCATTTAATGTAAATCAATCCAAAATTTTTTATGAACATGCATATTCTAGATTTATCAGTGAAATATAAATTCATTGAGAATGCTTTTACAGAACCCAGTGATTTTAACGTGAGGTGAGTTCGGAAAAGGCTACAAAACAGATAACCATTTAAAGATCTTGGCTGCTACATAAAATATTGTAATCTAGGAATGGAAGTAAGTTCTTGCTCATGTGTGCAGAGTATTAAAAAGGGGTTTACCTAAGTTAAATCTGAAAATTTTGGAATATGTTAAGCTTTTGGCTCCTTTTAGAATCCCTATATATCCATGTATGTTGAGATTTTAACAATTCATTTGTGTTTTATCTAAGGAAAAATGAAAGTAGTAATAGAATATGTTACATATTAATATGTTACATTCAACATATTGAAGGCCAAATTTAGTGACTTTAAGTAGATTATTGGTAATACTGGATTCCTCCTAACTTTGTCTACCACATGAATGAAGTTAGTCTGGCTAGGACAGTTGATATGCTCCATGAATAAAATAGCAGACACAGCCAAGATTATTTTTCTTGTGAGTGATTTCAGGCAAGATTGATCCACTTAAGTGAAAAATTGTCAAGTAACTGAAAACAATATTTTGTGAAAATATGCAAAATATTTTACTTTTGTGAAAATATGGAAAATAGCAACAAGAAAGGCTTATTTTTTTAAAATGCAGGCATGCTTTGTTTAGAACATTCAGTGTGATATTTAAAAGTTGTTTCAGCCATAAAATATCCTTTGCTTATGGCTGTTGAAGAAAATCCCTGCCACTCACAGGCTCTTGATTTCAGTCATGTTTAATAAAAAAGAGTGTCATTTGGAGTATGGGAATCTAATTTGATGTGTATCTTTAATGTCTGTGGCATGAGATGTTGTAATTTTGTATGGGTCAGCAGGTACATTTTACTGAGACTGCTATTATCTGAGGTAAATTCCCCCGTGTTCTTCTGTACAGTCTAGTTTCTTTCATGTAAAAGAGATAGCTTTCTAATGCTTTTATTTTCAGTACATAAAAGCTGGAGGAAGATCTTATTTTTTAATTTTTTTTTTTTTTTTTTTTTTTTTTTTTTTTTTTTTTTTTTTGGTACTGGAGATGGAACTCAGGGGTACTTGACCACTGAGCCACATCCTCAGCCTTGTTTTGTATTTTATTTAGAAACAGGATCTCACTGAGTTGCTTAGTGCCTTATTGTTGCTGAAGCTGGCTTTGAACTCACCATCCTCCTGTCTGTCTCCTAAGCCACTGGGATTACATTTTTGTGCCACTGTGCCCAGTTGTTCTTTTTTGAGTTATATATGACAGTAGAATGTATTTTGACATCTCATATATACATGGAGCATAACTTCCCATTTATGTGATTGGACACGATGTGGAGTTACACTGGTTGTATATTCATATATGAACATAGGAACGTTATGTCTAATTCATTCTACTGTCTTTTCCATTACCAGTCCCCCACCCTTCCCCAATTCCCCTGACCAATCCAGTGAACTTCTCCTTCTCCCCCATCCTCCATTGTAGATCAGCACCTGCATATCAGGGAGAACATTCCACCTTTGGTTTTTTGGGATTGGCTTATTTCACTTAGCATGACAGTCTCCTGTTCCATCCATTTACTGGCAAATACCATAATTTTATTCTTCTTTATGGCAGAGTAATATTCCATTGTGTATATATGTACACATTTACTTTAACTGTTCATCTGTTGAAGGGTGCCTAGGTTGGTTCCATAGTTTAGCTATTGTGAATTGTGCTGCTATAAACATTGATGTGGCCATGTCACTATAGTATGCTGATTTTAAGTCCTTTGAGTATATACTGAGGAATGGGATAACAGAGTCAAATGGTGGTTCCATTCCAAGTTTTCTGAGGAATCTTCATACTACTTTCCAGAGTGATTGCACCAATTTGTAGACCTGGTGGAAGATGTTATATTGCTAAGAATCTAGGTAGCCATCACGAGAGTTTACAGAGTCAGCTTAGGACTACGGGAAGCTGACAGCCTTTTCTGGTGTCTTGGAAGTTCCTCAAGAAACCATACCATTGTTGATGGACATATGTCTAAAAGAATAGGTCCAGTAGCCATCTGACTTTGTGAGTAACTATTGGCATTGTTCTCCATTAAGCTGATCTTCTGCTCCAACATTCTTCTTTATAAAAGAAAAGGAACAACTTTTTAAAAAATAAAACTTTAGTTAAAACTTTACCTCCTCCCCTATCACAACTTACCAACTTTCACTCATTTTTTGACATTTCATTGATTTATTCATTCAGCAAACATTTGATTCTCATGGCCTTGTGTCAGATACTTGTCTTAGACTAGTAAGGAATATCAAGAAAAAAAGTATTCATCTTGCTTACAATACAATAAGAAGTAATAAATCTAATAGAAAATAATCATAATGTAAGGTAAAAATGTGATGAAATCTGTAAAACAGGTTCATTTTCAAATAGCATGGAGTTTTGGAGGGGATAGAAGTTTCATCTGGTTCCAGGCAATTGGGCAAATCTTCATGAAGATTATGGAATGTGAATTAAAATGGTTAGATTTCTATGAAGAGAGAAGAAAAGCATATTCCAGTGGAAAAAACCATCAATAGTAATGGTTTGAAAGCTGTGAAAATCCATACTGTCTTTGGGTTATAAAGATCAATTGCCTGTTTGGGTAAGTACTTGAAGCCATTAAATACCCAAAAGAGGTTGCAATTTAATCAGGAGCACAAGGTGAATCATGGACAGTTTTGGAGCATGATCCTGCCATGATCAGAGCAATACACAAGGAATAATGATCTGTCACTCATTTTTACCAAAGGGGGTTTTCAAAGTCATAGTTATCACACATATAAGAATTTAGGGACCTTTTACTATGGTGATAACAAGTAACAAATAACAAGGGGATAGAAATGGCATGGTTAGTGATTTAGTTGATGTATGTATGGTGGGGAGAAATGTCAAGATGGAATTTAGGATTGACATTTTGCGCACAGGGTTGCTTGGATGATAAAATCATCCTTTACTAGAATTGTGCAATTAGAAGGCAGCACTGGCACTAAAGGATAGGGTGAGTTGGATTTGAGAATTTGCTAATTTATTATTCAGAAAACTTTTTGAAGCACCTCTTAGACACCTTTTAAATAATTATTTTAAATGTGTAAGAAAAAAATGTAAGATGATACTTTTGGAGTTTTGATAAATTGCTAAAACATTAAAAAATACATTTAGGGCTGGGATATAGTTCAGTGGTAGAGAAAGCATTTACCTAGCAAGTATGAAAACCTGGGTTCAATTCCTAGCACTGAGAAGAAAAAATATATATATATATATATATATTTAGTAAATTTTGGGAAGTTACTTTTGTTACGAGATTATATTTTTCTCTTGGAGTGTTAAGGTGTTGTTGTGATAATGATATTGATGCCTCCAGTGGGCTTTTTATTTTTAATATCTGTTACAAAATTGGACAGAGATTTCCCAAATAGTATTTACCCAGTTTGAACCTAGAGGAGCTTAACCACCAAGCCACATCTCCATAATTTGCTATTTTTTATTTTGAGACAGGGTCTCACTAAGTTGCGTAGGGCCTCACTAAGTTGCTGAGGCTGGTTTTGAACTTGTGATCCTTGTGCCTCAGCCTCCGGAGCCTCTGAGACTATAGGCAGGCTCAGTGCTGGCCTGTGGCATGTATTTCTATGGGTTTTGACAAAAGCATAAAGTTGTGCATTACCCTCAAAGTATCATACAAGATGGTTCCAAGGTCCCCCAGATTTCCCTATGTTGCCTCTACCCTTAGCCCCTTGTCTACCATGATCTGATTCCTATCTCTGTAGATTTGCTTTTTTGATAATGTCCTATGAATGAGATTATACATTATATAGCTTTTGCCTTTAGTTTCTTTAACTTTGAAAACAACATTCATAATATAGATCAACAGTTCACTCGTTTTTACTTCTGAGTAGGAAAATGGAAACTGTATATAGGTATATCACAATTTGTGTATCCATTCTCTTCTTAGAAGACATCCAGGTTGGTCTAGTTTTGGGAGAATAAGAATAAAGTTTCCTTTATACTCACATGTAGATATTCATGGGAAAGAATATTTTAAAAATATTTAGTTAAATAAATACTTATGAGTGAGACTAGTGGTTACAAAATATTGTTATTCCAATAAAAGGTATACTTTTTATTTATTTTTTAGGTATCAGGGATTGAACCCAAGGGTAATTAAAAAATAAGCCACATCCCCAGATTTTCTTTCTTTCTTTTCTTTTTTCTTTCTTTCTTTCTTCTTCTTCTTNCCTTCTCAGAAATTGAAAAAACAAGTAGGAAGAAAATAAGGAAGAAGATCAATTCATATTTCTAGAACACTCCATCCAATAACAGCTGACTTCACAGTTTTTTCAAATGCACATAGGAAATTTAGCAATAAGATTCTATTCTGAGCCATAAAACAGCCTTATAAAAGTTAGAAGACTGAAAGAATAAAAATTATGTTCTTAGAACTACTAGAATTAAACTAGAAACCCCCAAACATAAAGCTATTTGGAAATAAATACCCAAATATTTGAAATCCAAGCACACACTTCTAAATAGTGCATGAATTAAAAGAGAAAGTTTTTAGGGAAGTTAAAAAGTATTTTTAATTGAAATGAGGAAGACATGGAACAAATGGAAAGCAGCTAGTCATCATTCCCTCTAGTGTTTGTCCTCTGCCCCATTATTTTATCTCTTTGAGCTTCAGTTTGGGTGATTTCTGTTTACTCATTCATTCCCTGACTGTGTTGAGTCTACCAGCTCACTAAAGACATGCTTCAACTTTGTTACTGTGTTATGTATGACTAGGATTTTTTTTTTTAAATACATTTCATTGCTCTGCTGAAATTCATCATCTGATCTTACATATTGTTCACCTTTTCCATTAGATTCTTGAATATATTAATTATAGTCATTTTAAATTACATTCCAGATAGTTCTACCATCTAGTCATATCTAAGTCTGGTTCGGATGAGCTTTGTCTCATAGAGATCTTCCCGTGGCCCTTTTGTGAACCTTGTCATTTTCTGTTTGAAATCTGTCATTTTATATCACAGTAGAGACTGAGATAAATATCTTTTATGCTCTGATATCAATAGTCTTTGCCATCTGCTAGGCCATTAGTATGAAGGTTAGTGTTAATCTCAACAGAAATTGGGCTCTTTCTTTCCAACATTCTGTGTCTCTAAGCTAAGACTAGGGTCCCCAAGTCTTTCTCTCTGTTTTTGTGGGAGAGATTTTTAATCTGAGGTCCACTGATTTTCATAAAATTTTCAAAACCCATGAAACATGACCTAAATTTTTATGTTAGTGTGGGAAAATAAAGTTCTATAATTTTCATAAATTCTACAAAGTGATCTATGTTTTTTAAAATGATTAATTATAACCCCTGCATTTTGACACTTCAAAATAGTCACCCTATCAGATTTTCATCTTTAACTTGTGCTATCAAAATCCCAAATCTTAAACTTCATTTGCTGCCATAGTCTCTTTGCCAAATTTTAGGAAAAATGAGAAATGAGGATGAATTAACAAATAATTAGGTCTATGGAGCCCCAAGAACAAATTTTAAGAAGGGCTACTGTATTATGTGTTAATTGCAAAAATAAACAAATCTGTAACCCCTTTGCAATGTAGCAACTACATGGGTCACAGCTACTTATCACTTGCTTGTTTGAAGGGTTGGAAGGCTGGAACTGATCCAGAAGCAACAGATAAGTGATGACTCATCCTGGGAATCTTTCGGAAGATAAAGTTAATGGAGTCCCTGGTGCCCGTGAGACACATCTCTACTTTTATAATGAAAGTCAATAGAAAAATATGATTTTCTTTATCAAAATTGATCTTGCACAATTTGTCAAAAATATTTACTATGTAACGTGCTGATTTTTACAGTACTTAGCTGAAGTTTAGGAGAAAAATTTACATTTTGCCAATTGTTAATCACCTTTTTTTTTGAGAGATAGGAATTATTATTTCTTTGTGAGCATTTCCCTTGTTTTTTTTTTTTTTCCTATCATAACTTACTGACTATTGTGTTGAGGAAATCACAGTAAGAAAGGGGATGGCTTATTTGGCACCAAACCAGCAGAGTGCTTTTATTACTTGGTGGGCAGTCACGAGGATATGCCATTACATGGGTTGAATTATCTCCCTCACAGATTTCTATGTTAAATTCCTAATTCCTAGTACCTTGCAATATGACTTATTTGGAGCTTTGACCTTTAGAGAGGTAATTAAGGTAAAATGAGGCTATGTAAGTGGGCCTGAATCCAATGTGTCTGGTGTCCTTATAAGAAGAGGCAATTGGGACACAGATGCAGAGACAGAAGGATGATCACATGAAGATAGAATAAATGTAGCCTCTGCAAGTCAGAGAGTAGGCCTCAGAAGAAAACAAATCACTGTCACCTTGATCTTGGACTTCTGGCCTCTAGAACTTTGGAAAAACAAAATTTTCTGGCTTAAGCCACCCAGATTTTGTATTTTGTAATGGCAACCCTAGCAAATGAATATAACCTCCACTGAGAGAATTGGTATCATGTATTTAAGATGTTCATTTAAGATGAGTCTAATTTTGAAGATACTGATGATATTGTTGATCATAATAGTCAATATTTATTTTTCAGTTTGTAGTACAAAGTATGTCTCTCCTTGTATTTGTTTTATCAGTAACATGCATGTAATCATATAGAGCCGCTCAGAAATGATGACAGCATATGTTATTACGTTTAACAGAAAGACATCAAATTGGAGATATGCGTATTCTGCTAAGCTCTGAGAACAAAGTCATATTTTAGATATTTTGTAGCTAAAATTACTTTAATCTGGTACACCATTAAATATGGGGTGCTACATTTATGGCACTATTTTGAAATTGATGGAACTCAACATAGAACCTGTACACAGAGTGTAAAGATGTTTCTGACATACATATATTAGAAATTATTAGATTTTTCCATGAGTGATGTATCATTGATTCATAAAAGTGAACCCCTAAAAAGACACAGTGGTACAATAGGGTGTTGAGGCCAATAGCATATACTTTGTTGCTAGCATGAACTGGGTTTGTGTCCTGGTTTTACCATTTGTATGATTTTGGGCAAAGTATTGACTTCTAAGTTTCAGCTTCCTCATCTATAAAATAGGAATTATTATAAAGTAATGTGAAACTCAGTAAATGAATGCATATTAACTACTTGACTTAAGTGTTTGGAAAGTTGTAGGTATTCAGTAAATACTAGCTCTTATCATTATTATCATCAGTGGCAAATTAATCAATATTGAGGAAAGTGCTAATCATAGCAAAATAGAGGAGAGTGCCAGAGAGGCCTTAGCTGCATAATTACTCAGAATTATTAAACTAGGTTATTATAACCATAGCATTATACTTGGTGCCTTTCATTTCTATGACTTCGTAGGGCAAAACTAAAATTTAAGATTTAGTTAAGGGGAAAACTAAGGTTTTGACTGAGGTAATTCAACCAAATTTTCACAGAAACTTTTTATTTTCTTCCCAGAGGAAGCATACAGTTCAATACTTGTATTATTCTCTGTTGTAATGAAAATGGTCAAGGGTGAATACATTCAAAACATGATAGAGTAATTAAAGATTTGATATTGATTTGCTCCATATATTACAGGACAATCAAAGCATATGGTTAGGACATGAGTCAGTTTTTCATCATTGTGACCAAAATATCTGAAAAGAACAATTTAGAGAAGAAAAAGTTTATTTGGGGCTTATGGTTTCAGAGGTTCCGTCCATAGTTAGCTAGAGCATACAATCAGGATGCTGTATTTTCTATTAAATAGGATGTTGTGAACCAGATGCTATGAATAGTTGCTATGGCAGGATATTGAAAAAACATAGGAAATATTTACAAAAGAGAAATACATTAAAGAATCTTCTCTTAATCTTGGAATGGTGCATTATCTAGGGATGCACACTGATCATTTCAATTTAACTCTTCATTTGTCAATTTGCTCAGAAATTCATTGAATGGCTAAATTTAAGAATCACCAGTGGCAGAAATGGTGTTTCAATCTCAACATTTCTTAAAGCTATGGCCACAGGATTTATTGAGCTCTGTTTGAGTCACTTGATATTATGAAACACAGTCCTCCTAAAGTGTATTTTCCTCTCTGTAGGGAAGTGATCCAAGAACAGGGTGACCAACTTTATATTTTTGAACTAGTAATTCTGGCTGGGTCAGTATATTAAGAAATCTGGTATAGTTTGCCTGTATTTACTGTCATAGTGCAAGGGACTTGTTCTGAATTTGTAGACAGACACCATTACTTAGATGAGGGCTTCCAGATGACTCCTCAGAACTGAGCACCCCGGGGTCAAGGAGGCCTGGGAGAAACAATTTAATTGAAAATTGGCAGTAAAAATATTGTCAGCCTGGAGAAGGAATTAGATCAATTAAATATGAGAGGGCATTCATCATTCTGAGACACAGTAAACCAGTTGAATTAATAGCATATATTTCTTTTTATACAATGCAGGAGTTTTACCTTTTGAATCATATTATGAAAATTTCCATGCTTGCTATCATCTCCTTAATTTTAAAAAATATTCAGTTTTTTTTTGTTTGTTTGTTCTTTTAAATTTTGGCTACAAGTACACTGTGGCAGATATACCCTAAGCTGACCCCCGATCCCCAACCTTGTACAAGTTGTACCCTGAATATTCCCCTTCTCCTGAGTACAGGTAGAACCTGTGATTTGCTTCTGACCAACTGAATGTGACCAAGGAGATAAGATATTGCTTTTCTTGACTGAGTTCCTTATGTAAGACTCTATCTTGGTAGACTAGAGTGATGATGTTTCTTCTAATGGCATTTAATAGACAAACAGACATTTTGCAAGCTACTTAGCAAGAGGCCACAGAGCAGGCAGCCACATGCAGGTAACCTCTGGCATCTGTGGGAAAGACCTAGCAGACAGCAGGTAAGAAGATGGGGCCCTGAGTCCACAATGGAATGGATTTTGCCAACAACCTCAATGATCTTCTTCAGTTAGGCCTTCAGATAAAAACATAGCCTAACCAATACCTCCATCTCAACCTTGTGATGTCCTGAGCAGAGGAACCAGCTAGCGCATGCCTAGACATCTGACCAGCAGAAAGAGTGAGATAATACACATGTTGTTTTAAAACACAAGTTCATGGAATTTGTTACGCAGCAATAAAAACATAAAAGAGCAGCAAATGGTGAATAGTCTAATCAATTCTAATCTTAATTCAAGAATATCCTTACACAAAAATTGCTTTTCTAAGTTTAAAATTTATTTTTTTCAGTATTATGGTAACATGTGTGAATGCATATATATATATGTATAATACAAAGTGTTTAAAATGTACAAAATGATGGGTTTTCACGAATGTACACATCCTTGTAACTTCTACCCCATTTGATATTCAGAATATTTCCAACACTCCACGAGGTTTCCTCAAGTCCTTTCGTAGTTGGGCTCCTCCTTCCCAACTCCTACCAAACTCCAGGCAACCGGTGGTCTGACTTCTATTTCTGTTAACTTCAACCTTCTGGAACTTCACATAAATGGAGTCATCCAGTACTTTCTTTTACATAGCCACCTTATTTTGCTCAGAAGTATCTTTTTGTTTTCTTTCTGGTTTTAAATGTTGATGTTTAAATAATCAAAAGTTACCATTTCATCATACTCTCCTACCCTAAAAGTTATAGTCCTTTCCCCTCATTTATAATATATAAATCAGAAAAATGAATAGTGATCTTTTATGACATAAGATGATTCAGAAAACAACCATGAAACAAGGCGTATAGATAGGTGTTCACATAACATGAATGAAATTGTGCACATGTCTAGATTGAGGACTTTTTGATTTTTTTTTTATTCTGGGAATTGAACCCAGGGATGCTTGGTTCACTGAGCCATATCCCCAGCCCGTTTAAATTGTGATTTTGACCAGTGTGATTCTGCAACCTGTACACTCAGAAAAATGAGAAATTATATCCCATCTGATTCAAATTATGATATGTCAAGGTCATTGTAATGTCATGTGTAACTAATTAAAACAAATAAAAAATTTTTTTAAAAAGAGAAAGGGGCACACTAAATTTCTAGGGTCTCACTAAGTTGCTGAGTCAGGCCTCAAACTTGTAATTCCCCTGCCTCAGCCTTCTGAATTGCTGGGATGACAGGCATGTACTGCTGTACCCAGCTTTTTTTTTTAATATATATTCTCAAAATGATTGGCTTCTGGTTGGGAAAAAATAGCATTTTGAATAGTTTTAAAATCAGAAAGTATGTAGGCATTCTCAGTAGAATAGGAACATAGGGACCAGATTGTGGAGGGCCCTGAATATCCAGAAGAGGAATTTGGAATATATCCGAACATGAATTGAGAACCTTGAATTTCTATAGTGCTTCATCTGCTAGCATTATGTGAGCAGGGACAATAGCAACAGCACAAGTAGATAACTCTTCTCCACCGTGTCCCCTATATATAGTATGTGCTGCGCACTGGGTCAAATAGAGGGGCTCAAAATGGTTCAATATATAGTTCCTACCTCCTTCAAGTAGACTAGACTCAAGAAGGAGGTGGCCCCTATACATCAAACAACAAATAATCATGCTCACATTATAATTAAATAGTGCTAAAAAGTGCTAACAAGTCACATAAAAAATAGTGCTAAAAAATAGTGCTAAAAAGTGCTAACAAGTTCAATAAAAGGACAGACAGTAGGAAGAGTGTTCAGAAGTAGCACTTGGGGAAGGTGTTTTTAGAAGAAGGGACTTAGCAAGACCAATGCAAGAGGATACAGATATGAAGAAGGGTGAGATTTTTGGAGGCTTAGTATCTACCAAAGCGAAGGTGGATCTTTGTATGAGGTATCTAGGACATGAAGGGTGACTCAACTTGCCTGCAACTGAGAGGCTAATATTTAGAAAAGAGTAAGTATCTCAATTCCCATGAGGGAAAGGATTTTATCTATTTTGGTACCTCTTCTAGTCTCAGCACTGAGAACAGTGCAGACATATGGTAGGCTTTCAATAGTTAGGGAAGGAAGGAATGAAGGAAAGAGAAGGAGAAAAAAGAAAGAAGGAAGGAACCATTGAAGCTGAAACTTGGGTAAAGTATATGGAGAAAATCCTTGGGAGTCTTACTTACAGAAACAAAAATATCAATGTCCTTCATGGCCAACCACAAAGAATGTCTCTGACCGATAATGACACAATATCTTATTGGATTGCTAAAAAGATTATTGGGAAGACTATGAGTCAGATTGAAAGCTAAGCTTCCAAGAATGATACCATTTTACAGAGCTGGTTTGACGTGGAGACTCCTGCTCCTTCTGTGGCCCTGCTGAACTGAAAAGCCACTGCTACTGCCTGCCCTCTGTGCTGCTTCTACACCAGGAACTCCCCTTTGTGATCATTGGGAAATCAACGTCAGCACTGATGCCATCACCAGAAATTGATCATATCTATACATAGAATTGTATCAAATTCCTATGAGCATCAGCAAAAAATTGAAAGCTTCATAAGGACTTGTTCATTTCAAAATCAAACTGCTGGTGTGAATGTATCAGATTTGTAGAGCCCAGGCCACATACCTGCTTCCTAGCTGCAAGGGAGGCTTGGATTTTTTAGATCTGACTCCCATATTGAGGTGGCAGAATTTATCATGTGGCGTTTCCCAAACATAGGAAATTTACTCAAAACAGGAGAGGCAATTATGAGTATGACAGATGTTTGCTGTTCAATAGATTGATAGTATCAACAGAAAATAATAACTCTGCTTTCAAGAAATAAGAAGATGGCTTATTCTGAGCCAAATATATGTAATCATGGCTCCTGCTTTTTCAGCTGTTTTCCATTTGTGACCAAAATATCTGACAAGAACAATGGAGAGGAGGAAAAACTTATTTTGAGTTCATGGTTTCAGAGGTCTCCACCCATTGTCACGTGACTTTATTACTCTGGGTATAAGGAGAGGTAGAACATCATGGCAGAGGGCATGGTGGAGGAAAGCTGCTCAGCTCATGGCAGCTGAGAAGAAGAGTGTGAAGGCTAAAAAGGGGCTTCATGGAAGAACAACCCTTCCAGGGCATGTCCCCAGTGATTCACCTCCTCCTGCCATGCCCCAGCTGCCTATGGTTACCACCCACTCAAATTACTAATCCATCAAATGGAGTAATCAACTGATGAGGTTAGAACTCTGGAATTCTAATCATTTCACCTCCTGAATTAATCCAAGAGATTTTGGAGGCCACCTCATATTCAAACCATAGCATCCCAGGGCCACAGATTCAAGTTACCTGAAATGATCCACCTACTTGGTGGAAGACTTTTCATGAGATTTTACAGTCAAAAAAGAAAGTAGGTGGCATCATCAAGTAGGTGGACTGCAATCATGTAGGGAAATGGGTTCTATAGGACTCAGATGCCATCACATTCTTAGCTTTAGGGTTGGTAGAGGACAGAGGTCAACCCAGCTTAGTATAAATTCCAAGAGTTTTATCTGTTAGTCACAGGAATGCTAGGTCAGATACAGAGGTTGATAGTAAAAGGGATTAAAGACAGCCCAAGATAACTTTGGCTCTTGATCTACAGCATTCCATCTCTCCACAGTCACAATGTTCTAGTCAGCCAAGGTCAAACAGTCTGCAGCCTCTTAAATATAGAAGCAGCTTCTTTGGAGAACTTCAGTTCACAATTGGCATAGGGAAATCAAAGCACAAGCTAAATTCCTATCATGAGTGAAAGATAATCTGACAATATTATGGGGGACCAACCTGTGTCATCAGATAGGGAAGCTTAGTTGAGAAGCCTATCTGATCATTATTTAATGATCTCCAGAATTAGATAAATCAGACATGCCCTAGGGAAGTACCCATGAGAATTTTAAGGGCATTATGAGATAAAAAGACACAGATAAATTTACAGTATAGGAGTGATCAATGATATCATGGTTTTTAGACACAGAGAATGATGATGCTTCAGATTTAAAAGGAATGTCAAAGAAAGTAAGTTTAAGGCAGAAATTATGTCTTCTCTTTGCTTTAACATAAGCATGAGGGTAAGGATGTTGCTTTACATCTTAGAATCTCAAACATCTAATATAGATTTAGCAGATGGTAGGTACTCAAGATGCATAAAAAATGTATTGAGCAGCAATATGTGGAGAAGCTGAGATTTTACATTGATGGACAACATTGAAAAATAAAGTGAATCATTCATGTGAGTAGATAAAATATAACTTACGGGGAATCTTCTTAGAAAGAAAATGGAATGGACAGGAATGACTCTTAGGAAAGATTCATGTTTAGAAATAGAAGCAAGAAAAGAAGCAAACACAGCAAACTCATATGGAGAACATCAAAGAAGCTGGGGATGAATCTAGAATGAATGAGTTCTTTATCTTTTGTACTAAAAAAAATGTTTTAGAGTATAAGAGTAGGTAACCATTTCTCATCCTACTATAAATCAGAAAATAGTATCTGAGGATGTTCTTCAGCAATTCTAAGTTTTAGAATTTTAAGTTTTATTTAATATTTTAAATTTTATTTAATTTTAAGTTTTATTTAATATTTTATTAGTACTTCAGGGTTCCTGGTTCTAGGAGCTAAAATTGAGAATGAACTTTGTAACAGAGATTGTCAATAGAAGAACCAGAGACTAAATCTAAATTGTTTATTTGATTTGGATGTGTCTAGAAAGATTTAAAAGCATGCAATCACAAATGACTTTCTGTCCTTCACTCACTTCTCCCAAATCCTCTAGACTAGCCAAAGATTTAACTAGCTACTGAGTAAAAGGAACAATGAAAAAGAAGAGAAAACTTACATTTGTCCTATTTCTTGAATTCCATATAGATTTGAAGAAATCAGTGGGGAGAAGGAGGAGAGGTCTCACTGTCCCATCTAGAATTCTGCGGTGGTCTCCACAGAAATATATTGGGATGTGATGAAGGAACAGTAGAGCAGAGATGCCTGTGGAATACGTTAGGGTGGAGTGAGTGCCCACTGAGGCCCCTATTCCTCCTGTGGCTCCAGAAGAATGTGAGAGAGTGGTCAGCCTTCCTTGGGCTCATGAGAAAGGTTCAGAAAGCATCTAATAGAGAGAGAGTAAGAGAGAAAGCACATCTGAACTAATGCAATCACACCAGGATGTATGTAGAGGATCCCAGTGCCTTGGAAGGGTTTTTGGAGAGAAGGATGCCCTGTTGGAATTGCTTTAGAATGTGGCTATGTGTCAATGATTTCTCATGTGGAAGAGGACACACATATGGAGCAGGAGAGGAGGAATGAGGTAGACCAAGAAGTCTCCCATAGTGGCCACATGAGTTACCCAATGGTGACCTCAACACCAGGGAGAAGGGAGAAGAGGCTGGGGCTGGAGAATTGTGAATAGAAATAAATTTTAACTCCAGACAGAGAAGACATTGAATTTGATGAACCTGTTTGGAAGTGGCTAGATGGGATTTTCTGTATCAGAGAGAAGAGGGATTTGAGCTCTGGGAAAAAAAAAAGAAATAAAAGCTATCTCAAGTTGATTGTGTGGGTTAGAAATTCATGCCCATTAAAGAAGAATAGTCCCTTCCACACAGAGACCCTATATTACCCTTATCTTTTGTATTTACACACAGTGATATTACCAGTACCTGGTTTAATAATCTACATATTTACCAGAGGGCATATCATTCATCTGGACAGTATGCAGGTTAATGAGCTTTAGAATGGACCAGACATGAAAATAAGTGCTCATAGAAGAGACAGAGTCACCAAGGTTAAATGAGGAGCTTCAGAAGGCTCAAGAGGTACAGGACCTCGTAAGAACAAACACTAGCTAAAACAATAGTGTCAGTGTACCTAGAAAAGGGCTGAGTGTTAGGTGGAATTCTCATTAGGGAAGACTTTCTAAGAGACAATAGTTAGAGGTTCATTAGACAGGTGCCTGTCTCACATCAGACATCTCTAATAGAGATGTTATATTAAGATTAATATTCCAAGGGAAGAATTTCAGATAGTGGGTGGAATTTCTAGAGAATGTCAGTTTCCAGGAAGTTAGCACCAGGAAGTACTATAGTAATACATGATTAGGGAATGCATCAGGGTGCATTAGATAACTGCTGTACCTGAGTAATTAAGAAAGTTAACTTAGGATCTATGCTTCCTTTATTTTCCCTGGATGATAATAGTCTGGGGGTATAGTTGAGCCCATATTTTCTGAATAAGCAAATCCAGTTCTATGATGGTTAATGGTGAAGTTCTGTCATCAGCTCTTTGATTGTCATGAAATTTTGGCAGTACCCTTCTAACATCAAACCACTGTATTTTCTCCTGAGTCTTTATCACACCGCATCACAGCCAAATTCTGCCATCTCACCCTCCTGTGTTCCAAAGTTCTGCTTCCTTTCATGGTAGCTTCCCAGAGAGATTCATGAAATCGTAGAGTTGCTGATAGTGTAATATTTCATGATCATGCTTGTGTTAGTCAGCTTTCCATCACCATGACAAAACACTGGAGGAAAACAACTTAAAGGAAGAAAGATTGATTTGGGCTCATGGTTTCAGAGATTTCAGTTCATGGTCAGCTGGTTCCATTGTTTCTGGGCCTATGATGAGGCAGTACATCATGGCGAATGGACATGGCAAAGCGAAACCTATGTTGACTGGTAAGCAGGGGCCAGAGAGGTAAAGAGAGGGCAAGTGCTAGGGATGGGGACAAGATATAGTTCCCAAATGCATGCTCCCAAAGAACCATTCCCTTCAACGAGGTCTCACCTGCTACATTTCCACCACATCCCAGTAGTCCATTCAGCCATGGGTCTCTCAGTGTATTAATTCATTGATGGGTGAGAGCTTGCATGATCCAATCACATCCTAAGAACCCCACCTCTGAACACGGCTGCACTGGGTACTAAGCCTTCAAAACATGATCCTTTGGAGGATATTCCAGATCTAACCCATAACATGGATACTAAAGGAAAGTTTTTAAAAAAATATTTTTTAGTTGTTGCTGTACCTTTATTATTTATTTATTTATATGTGGTGCTGAGGCTCAAACCCGTTGCCTCACACATGCTAGGCAAGTGCTCTACCATGGAGCCACCATCCGAGCCCACTAAAGGAAATTTTTGAATTGATATTTATCCTTATATATATTTGAGAAAATTATGGAAGTTTCAATACTTTCCTAAATTACCTTCAGAAGGAGCTCTGACACCAAATGGGTCTCAAAGTTTTGGTCATGCCTTCTGTTCCATCAAGTCTGCAGTTGTCATCAATGAGTTCCCAAAAGTCACACTCACTCTTTCTCAGCTACTAAAGTCCCATAAAAAATACAGAGACAGACCTTGAATTCTCATGAATGTAAAAATAAAGAAAAGCATCTTCCTATCCTGTGTTCATTTTACTAGCATCATTGAATGGCAATAACTTTTTTAAAAAAAGTTTCTTGGCTATCATTATAAATGAAACCTACTAAGAGCTTTTGTTTAAAAATTGTGCATTCCAATGTTAATATGGCTCTTCCTGAAAACGGCAGCTGCCTTTTATGGATTTAAAAAAGCAACTGAGTTTTATCAAAGGCTCTTCTTTCATGTTCTGTGATTGCTAAGCTATATAAGTTAACCAAAAGATAACCAACCATTAACCCACGTTGCCTTTCGTTTTTTATCTTCTTTGGAAATCCCATGACTTTGGCCAAGTACATTAAATGGAGCATAAATCTTTGTGTTGTTTTCATTAAGTCGCATATTTGGAATATATAGCCAAGTCTATTTGATCAATTGTAAAATATTAGCTGTCGCCCTGAAGACTTGTGACAGGATTTTAGCATGAACAAACATTTCAGGAGCACAGTGAGAATCACTGGCTGAGCAGCATGGATAAGTGAGGACACTAGAGTTTTAGAATATTCAGAAAGTTTTGCCCCGCAGTAATTGTAGACATACAGGACAATTGTGATACTGAAAACGAGCAAATCTGGAAATAATTTAAAGATTTAGAAGTAGTTTCCATTTTTAATCTTTCCACGTTTATGTTCTTACAATGATTGTCTCTCAAGTGTAGATAAAATTCCTCAGATGATTATTGTAAGCCCTACCTTATGCTGCTGCAACATGCATTTCTAGATGCATACACTCTATTCCTTTCTTATTCTATAAATATCATCTCAATGATTCCCTGTGTTCCAGGATCACTGTCATCTCCTGCCTCTGAGCCCTTGCTAATGTTATGCCCTCTGCCTAGATGTTTTCATTCCTATCTCTCTATCAAGATCTCATGCATTGATTAGTTTATTCATTTGTCATTATTAAGTTCCTGTTATATGCTGGACACTATCTTTTCAGGGTATAGTTATATGGTAGGGTCTTTGGTTAAGTTATCTAGTACTTAATGTCTTTTAATCTGACACTTTTCACAGTTTTATTTCCCCTTTAAAACTCATCTCTTTCTTCATTTTCATAGCAGTCACACTTCATTTATATTTCTATTTTGCTATAGCAATATGATGTCATTGAGTGGTTACTCATATATGTGTTGTATGACTGCTTATTATTCTCTTCCCTTCCATTCCGAAGGATGGAAGCTTTGCTTTATTGATCACTATAACTGAAGTAGCATCTAGCACTATGCAGGCATATAGTAGCTGCTCGATAAACATTTGTTCAAAGTGAACTCTAGATTTTAAGTCTGGCATCAAGAGCATCAGTCTAATCCCTTTCAAACATCTATTATATTTAAATTGTTCTCAATTTTACAATGCTACTAAAAGTCTAATGGCTCCCTTTGTGTTCTCTGTCATAGGTAATTTTCTAAAGAAGTGGTCAAGCCTTATTTTATTTATGTAAAGATATTCTTAAAGAGAATTACCAATGGAGTCATTTGCTTCTTTTTGAAAAAAAAATTCAGGTTCTTTTGTAAATTGTCTGGTGTAAATGATCAACACAACCACTTAAGTTAAAATTCTTCAGTACAATTGAGAAATTATTTTATAAACTTTTTGGATTTAGATTTATTTCAATAAAGCCACTTTGCAAGAAGCTTTCCCTAAAAAAATACTAATATTTTCCACGATTTGAGGTCCAGGTATTTGGTGTTTAGCTCTTGTCTCCATCTTATGCGGATGGCAGTGAAAATTACGATGAAGAACAATAGACAGTGTGGTAGAGTAATATGATGGATTTTAGAGTGTTTAATGAATAATCCCTAGAAATTAGAGTTTTGTGAATGGGTTTAAGCCCTGCCAATGAAATATTTTGAGAAATTCTCAGTAAACATTGCCCCTGCTTGTCTTTAGAGCATAAAGTGGCCTAAGGGCCTACGGCTTCCTTGATTTAGGTGGTGGTCAGGTTTCTTTAGTTTTCTCTGAGAACAGTCACACATTCTCTATCACCTGAGGTAGATATGGTCGCCCCAAGCAATAAGCCAGTTTATTCACTGTCTCTGACCCACACATCTGTCTCTGTTACGGCCATTGGATTGTGCTACTTAATCCTGTCTGAGTGGCTTCCCAGGAAAGAGAAAACAATTTCTTTGTTCTAACATTGCCTGAAAAGGCAATGTCTCCATATTGATAGGAGAAAGGGCTAGAACTTTTCCAAACTGAAAGGTGTATGGGAGAGAACTATACAAAAAAACCTGTCCTAGATGGAGTCTATTTTCTCTCAAATAAAAATGCAATTTCAAGACATTACTTATAAAGACAGCAAGAGAGATCTGCTGTGTCACTCTGAGTATTTTGGGACAGTTTTCTATGTAAGCATTTGAGGCTAAAGTCTGGGCAATGTTTCTCAGGGGAAATTAGCATGGGCTGCAAATGTTCATTACAGTAAAGTCAACAAGGGACCCAGATTATGACCTGGAATTTACTTCTCCAGGTAAATAGCTTCAGTTCAGATAGTCTTTTTGATTCTATATTTTATTTTAGGGCAAAATTTTGAGTTCTTAATAATATTCTATTGCTGGAGATCTCATTTTGGGGGAAGGATCTTTAAGGGGATATGGTGCAGTGGAAGTGACCTTGCCTAGCATGAACAAGGCCCTAGTGCTGGGGAGCACTACCAAAAAAGAAAAAAGAATAAAATTTAGATAGTAGACTATCTATTTAGGGGTCTCTCAATTTGAATTAATTCATATCTAAAATCTATGAGGTGAAATATAAAGCTTTGGACAAAAATATCTAGATCACACCAAAAGGGAGATACAAGTGTGCTTCTAGATTTGAGATCAATAAAATTTAAGGACAAAAAATATCTGTGGTAGAGCAATTGAATTAGCCTGCAAGGGGAAGAAAATTTATTTGGGGTCCATTTTTTCTACAGCTTTAGTCCATGGTTGGCCAACTCCATTGCTCTGGGCATGAGTGGAGTAGAATATCATGGTGAAATTCTTGATGAAAGAAAGTTACTGAGGTCAGGTAAGCCAAGAGGGTGGTGGGGAGGGAGAGAGAGCGAGAAGTGTAAGAGACAAAATATAATCTCCAAGGCACTTCTCCAGTGACCTACTTTCTCCAGCCATGGCCACCTGCCTAGTAGTCCCTTCAAATTATTAATCCAGCAAATGGATTAATCCACTGATGAGGTTACAGCTCTCATAATGTAATCATATCACTTCTGAACATTATTACATGGGCTATCATGTTTCTGATCCATGAGCTCTTTGGGGACACTTCATATCTAAACCCGTAACAGCAATCATGTAAAACACAGTACCTAGAATGGTGCTTGGAATATAATAGGCACTAATTGTTTAATGCATAGTAACCAGACAATGTTCTTCTTTCTTTCATTCACAATCATGACCACCATTTATTTCTTCTCTTAGAAATAAGTCTATCATTAGCCCAAGGTGATAGTTATTACAAACTTGAAAAAACACAAAAAGGACAAATTTTCACTTCTAAATTTAAAGGTATGATGGTTAATTTTACATGTCAGTTTGGGCCACAGCACCCAAATATTTTGTCCAAAATTATTCTGGATGTTTCTATCCAGGTGTTTTTTTAAAATCAGATTTGCATTTAAGGTTGTGAGATTGAGCAAAGCAGATTGCTGTTAATAATAAACATGGGCTCATTCAGCCAGTGAAGACTGACCAGAGAAAAAGGTTGCGCTTCCAAGAACAAAGAAGAATTCTTCAGCAGACACACCTTCAGACTTCACCCACAACACCAACTCCTCCTGGTTTTGCAAGAGGCTGCCTTTGGGCTTGAAACACAAGGTTTTCCTGGGTCTCTGATCTGCTTGCCTTCCCCCATCAGACTTTGGACTTGTCAAGATCTCATAATTCTTAAAATAAATCTTTTTCTCTATCTATACATATCCTGATGGGTCTTTTTCTCTAGAGAACCTTGACTGAAAAACAAGGGTGAGACAAAATGTTTCAGGAAGTCAAGAGAATAATCATAGTCATAGTCATGTACTCTCTGTCCACCTCCTTCCCACACACACTCTTGAAAACCCTGAGTTCAGGTGGAGGAGAGAGAGAGAAAAGGAAGGCCAGATGCAGGAGAGTTAGTTCGAGAGGCCCTGTATACTGCTGTCTGCTCTTTAATGACCACTGGTTTTCCTTGTGCCAGATGGAAAGCATAACAAACACCCCAACTCAAAGTCTGGAGATCTGAGAGTCTAGACAACCTGTATTTCACATGCTTTAGGAGACCCAGAGAAAAGGCAGTCGTGGTGTAATAGAAAATGCCATATAGTTGGATTATTATAATTATGAGTATGGGAAGAAGGCAAGAGACAACCTTGAGCTTCCCAGAAAGGCATAGAGAATATCCTGGAAAATCTTAGGCATGCAACTAGAGCATTGAAGTTGGTAAAAGAGAGAGTGCTTGTTCCAGCACAAGGTTTGACTACAAATTTAGCTTTCTCAGAAATGTGCATTGAGAATAGTCACCAAGTGGGGTTAGTTGAAGCCTTGGCTACAAAGCCTCAGACATGAGTGAAAACTGAACTGGGATCCAATATCTGCACGGGCCCATGTTAGCAAGACTATGCACCTTCAGAGCCAAACAGTAATGTCCTTCTTACAGCAGAAGCGTGAAGACAACCCATCCACAGCATCCTGTCAGCATTCTTGGCTGTCTTTCAGGAATGCTTCTTGCCTGTGTTCCCAGGACTGTGCTCAGTTCCTTATATGACCTACTCTGAATGCACACTACCTTTCATTGGGTTCAGATCAGAAAGGGAGAGCCTCTCATCCTTTGGCAAAACTGAGAGATGGAGCTAATTCCTTAAATGAAGAAAATTCCAGAACACATCTTCTGCAATAAGGATTAATTAAAAAAAAAAAAACACCTAAAATCTCATGTGATTAAAATTTAAATTCACTTAGAATCTCATTGGCAAGAGTGGTTGAAGCAATAGTCTGCTTTTCCTTAGAGAAACTTGCTTTTTAGCACTGCTCACATGCTGTCCAAAAACACATAACCTGATTTCCAGTTTTCACTTCTTATACAACAAGAAAAGTACTCACTTATTTCAGGCATGGGTGTCACTTGTCTGATAATCAAACACTTCCTCCTGCATTCCTAAAACTTTTTACACGTGTCTTTTCTAGTCTACTAATGTTTGGGGGTGGGTGGCAGAGACTTGAAAATTTTAAACGATTTCTTAATGTTGCAATTGTCTGATGCTTCAGAATCTTTTTGAATGTATGTAGGGGGATAAAACACAAAACATAACATTGAAATGGTTTTTGTTATATTTTTCACATGTGCAAATATGGTCATACTCTTGAAGACATTTAGAAAGTAACATATTTAAATAGAGTAAAGTCACAAAATGAAAGAGGGGAAATGCAGAGATGTGTGGATGCTGAAGACTTGTGACCAGAAGACAATAAATAGTGCTTTCTTTTCTGGCCACATCTTTAGAGGCCCCAGGGAAACTGGGTCACATATGGAGTCTGATAAATTGCATCTATCAACTGTGGTATTTGGAGCACTGAGTTTCAAACTTGTTCTACAGAGGAATTGTTCTTGCAAAATAACAACAACAATAAAACCCACAGGCATATATATGAAATTTAAGAAGTGGACATGAGAGGGTAAGGATCCTTGAAGTTTACCTTCTTCTGATCCTGTGGGTGGACCTTGAAGTTTTCATGGTACCCAGGTCTCCACCATATCAAAGACAGAGAGAAGTTCTTACAGGTTAGGATTCAATAGGAAACTGGCTCTGCTAGATTTTCTCTTTGGGGCTGGGATCCAGCTACAATAACTCAAGTCTCCTGAAAATAAAAATACAATGTTGTAGAATCACTTTTATTTGAAAGAGGCTTCCTCCTCCTTCATTTAAAAGAACTTCTTTAGGAAGGGAAAGAAAGGTGTGTGTGTGTGTGTGTGTGTGTGTGTGTGTGTGTGTTGGGGGATAATCTCTGGAAAATGGAAGACAGATCGATCAGTAGAGGAAAGAGATCAGGGGAGAGAGGAGGAGAGGAAAAGAACTATTTGGGAATGGTATTGACGGGAGATATTGGCCAAAGACATATTGCTACATTGTGTGCATTACATATTTGTAACAATGAATCCCACCATTATGTACAACTGCAATATACCAATCAAAAACATGAATAAAAACATCAAAAGATCTCCTTAAAGCAGTATAAATCAGTGAAGAAAATATTTTCAGAGTAAATAGTACTGAAGAATTTTTCACTAGACACTGTGCCTTGCCCTCTGATGTATTCTCCAGAAAGCAAACTTGAGTGTTACATTGTGGCACTTAAGTTTTCCCTGCACATCAAAGTTCCATATGGCAAACCAATGTGATATTTGCTTTGTATCAGACTGGGGGATTTTCAGTGTTTACATTTTGTACTGTTTAACTAGAAAAAAAATCATCTTCTGTTAATGTGCATTGCTTTAAGCAGTGCAACAGAATGATTATAGTCAAATTGTTTTATAATCAGCAACACACCATTTGGGGATCAGCAACCTACTGTTAATAAATTGTATACAACCATCTTTCTTTGGAGATGCAGTAACTCTTTGGAGTTAATGTACACTATGGTTCTTCTTGTTTTAACTAAGTCGTACATTAAGAAGATAGGCTAGGTTAGAACTTCGTGATAAATTATGTGTGTTGATTAGTAATCTGAAATCTGTTTGAGTTTCCAAAATATTTTTCATGAATGCTGTGCCTAAAATCTATTTCACAGATAAAAGTCAAAAGAGAAGCGAAGACCAATAGCCTTCTCAAAAAAGAATGAGGTGATTAGTAAGTACATTTTTTAGCTGCCTAGAATACAGTTGGTTTGCTTTTTGATTGCTATTAATTTATTGAAAGGCGTAAAGAAACCAATGTAGGATGGAATGTATTTTGCTAACATATTTTGGTAATAATATGACACAAGTCCTATTTAGTTACATTTTACATATATCCAGATGCATCTTGTGCAGTAAGAGCTGGTAATACTCAAGATCTTAAATAAGCCAAACATGGAACAAAGTTATAGAACTGGACTAAGAGATGCCTTGCTAATTGCAGACTATCGCTTGCCCTCAGTAAAACCCTACTCTTTTTTTCATCAGCTGAATAAGGAAATAACACATAGATGGAAGGACAGTACTCTACATTTATGAAAGAGATGAACCTAAGACCCATGTGTCCTAAAATAAGATGTTAAAAGAAAAGAAATGCTAGAAAAAATTTTGTTGAGTGGTTAGATTTCCACAGCTGGGTAGGATGATTGCTCTGAGATAATCTTTTTTCTCACAACTGGGATGGCCTTGGATTTGGACAAGGGAGAGAACCTGGAAAACAAGGACATATTCCTCTCTTCATTGTTGATGAGACAAACAG
Organism: Marmota marmota marmota; assembly: GCF_001458135.2. NCBI lineage: Eukaryota > Metazoa > Chordata > Mammalia > Rodentia > Sciuridae > Marmota > Marmota marmota. Next base: position 6,135,020 of record NW_025999949.1, read on the forward strand.
CCAGAGTAAAACTAAATATATATGTATGTGTACACACTCACCTCAGCACACACATATACATACACAGACACATAGGGCATAAATGCATTAAGTTGGGCTGAAAGTAAAAGTGAATGCAGTGAAGATGAAAATCCAGATGTCTCCTTTGGCAGGCCTTGAGGGGAAGAAGCTAACTGGACAGAAATATGGAGAGCAGAGGAGTCTCTAGCAAACTTTATGTTAGACTGGATAAATATGGGTTTGGTAACTTTCTTCTCAGCCTTGCCTGGATCCTGGTGTCTCCTCGCTGAGGAGTTCCTCAGATTTACAGTAACATAGCTTTATAATCCAGAGTCAACTGCCTTGGGGTATGCTTTATTAATCAGGGAAGTTTGGGGAGATAAATGTCAAAATGGGAACTTTAATCCTAGAGATTACAAAGATAACAAAAAAGTTATAATGCCAAAAAATTATCAAAATCAATGCAACATAATGTTCATTTTGTATTTACAGTGTACAAAGTTCTTTCATACTTATTTGATCTCACTTGAATCTTGCCCTGTGTCTGATATTACATTTTTGCTATTACTCTTATTAAATAGAAGAGGGAGCTGAAGCTCAGATTTACAGATTTGTCCAACGATAGTGATGAGGTAATCTTTGCACCCTCAGGATCCATCAGCATAGTGTCCAGCACACAGAGACACTCCAAAAGTGCTTGTGGAAGAAATTATTATCACTGAAGCTCATACAGTGTATATTTGTAATTACAACCAATTATTTCTGTATTAGCAGGGACTCTTTTGGTTCTAAGTAAAAGAACCTAAACAATAAGTTATTATTATGAATATATAGCAACTAAGGTCCTGAAATTTGTGCAGGTGTTAAGAAAAAATAAAAATGAAAACTGGAAGGCAAAGGCAATCCTCATTCTCTCTCTGACCCTCGCCCCCTACCTTAGAAAACCAGGTGTCTCTCATCTTCATGTCTATGGTAGACAACACAGCTGTCTTGCAGGTGAGTTCAGATGTTCAAATGTTAAATCTCAATCTCATTTGTAAATTCTTATGGAAAAGACGTCCAATGTCTCAATCTAGGTGAGATTCCCACTCTTGGCATAATCAATTTGGCCAAGAAGTGAAATCTTGTCCTATAAACACGGCTATTAGAATCCTACTTCCATAGGGATGTGGTTGGGGATAGTTCACACAAGAAGACAGCATTGGTTTATGGGCCACACAGATACTTCAAAGATGTACATTTTACAATTTCTTTTACTAAAACTCAAGTTAATTCTAGTCTTCTATTTTGTCTTAGTTTCAGCATGAATGATAATTTGGGGGAGATACTATGTTCTTTTTCATTTTTTTCTTACATGATTTCAAGTAGTGAGAAAAGCTATCACTAATTCCCTGCCTTGTCATTTTTGCAGAATAGAAGACAGAAACCATTTAGGGTGAACAGTAATTTCTATTTTGCCAAAATATAACTTCTTTGTTGAGATTTTGTTGTCTATCTTGAAGAGACAGGAGATCAAAAAGTTTAAAAAGCTAAAGTGGCAATAGAAATTTTGCTGTACTATTGATGAGGCTGGAGGTCTGTAAACAGCATTTCCTAGTCGTCTTTGCCAGTTGGCACCCAAGCTGTTTCATGGCTTAGATATGAGGTTCCCCCAGAAAGCTATGCAAGAAAGTTTAGAGGTGAAATGATTGGGTTATGAGAGTTTTAACCTTATTAGTGTGTTAATCCCCTGATAGAGATTAACTGGGTGGTTATTGTAGGCAGGTAGTTGTGTGGCTGGAGGAGGTGGGTCATTGGGTCCTGTCTTTGACTATACAATTTGTCCTTGGTGAGAGAAGAAGTCTCTCTCTGCCTCCTGGTTGCCACATCCTGAACTTCTTCTGTTCACCCCATACTTCTGCCATGATGTTTTGCCTCACCTTGGGCCTAGAGCAATGGCTATCTTTGGATTGAGACCTCTGAAACTGTGGATGCCAAATACATTTTTCCTCCTCTAGCATTGTTCTTGTCAGGTCTTTTTGTCACAGCAGTAAAAAAGCTGATTAAAATATTTCTGAATCAGTCTTGAAGGACTAACTTTTAAGTATGTTCGATGAAGTATGTTCAATTCCAAGGAACAAATGTTTGAGGCAAAATATTTCCAGGACTATTTATGTTTTACCATAGCTTCGGTATAGATCAGAAGGTGCAAGAACATCAGGCGTGATTGGGAAGGATCACGAGGAAGGGGCCAGGAGAACTACCTTTGGGGCAATGGCGCAGGAAGGTGGAGTTGATTTCATGGGCAATGGAAATACATGGAAAAGTTGAATCTTCAATTTTCGGTGTAAAAATCTCATTCTATTGAGAAAAAATTAAGGTCTAGAAATGAAGCAGGAAGAGTAGTTACTTGATAGTTTCAGTTATGAAAACTAAGAAAGATGGGGAAAATAAGGGCTTAAATCAATTTAGTAGCAGGAGTAAAAAGAATAATGAGGTCAAATCAATAGACTGTTGAAAAGGTGTGAAGTTATTGGCCTTGGCATATAGTAGACTGTTCATAGAAATAGGAGACCTTGTAGGAAGGTCAGACTTGATGTGAAGGTAACCTAATCATTATGCTTGAACTCAGCTCCAGGTGTTTATGGAGCATCCAAGTGAAATGTACAGCAGCCAGCTGGATACACATATCCGGAGCATAGGGAAGAGTTTGTGGCTAGAGATGATTGATTTGGCGCTCATCAGCTGAGGCAACTGAGAATCACATAGAATTCAAGGAATTTTATATTTAGTTTCACTTATACCCAGTCTCTAATTGTAATATAAATAGTATGAAAATCCAGCTGAAGTATGAATCTATAGACCTGTCATGGAATTCTTTCCTGCCATGATCCGTCTTTGTCATAACAAATTTATTTTCTTTATCAGTAATGTTGATACTGAGCTTTATAAAACCTTCATCTCTAAGAATACATTTTCTAACGGGGAGTTCCAAAGATGGGAAAGTGGATTGAGTGAATACTATTCTAACCTAATATGGCTTTCAAAAATGTGTCTGCCCTGTTACATGTAAGTTTTCATGAATGGATTAAAATACAACTTGATTATTGCTCACAAGTCAACTTGCACTTTGTATAGAAACAATGTCCAATTGTAGAGATGACTCTTCATGTTGATTTTATTTTGCATGAAATCTTTGATTGTAAAGATTTTTTTTTTAAGTTGATCATGAGGATGAGAAACATCTTCATTCTCTCACAGGTAGTGTTACAAAAAGCTCTTTCTAATAAACTTCCTACACACTAATTGACATTTCAGAACCTGTTTCTTGGGAAACCCTATTTAAATCATTTGTACTTTCATCTGCATCATCTAATTCTGGAAGATTGTCAGTAGCTTCAGAGCACAGAACATCTTATTCATCTTTTTATTTCAAGGACACTGGTTATTAAATAAATGCTTTTGTTTCTTACCTCTGTGAGAATTTTAAAACCAATCTTAGAAAATCACTTATTTTCACTCCAACAAGGCAATTAGTAGTGTATATCCATGAACTGCATTCTCCCTTTCCCCCTCCCTCATCCTCACCTGAATGCTCTTCAACACAGTCCCAAGCTCAGGAACATGGAATTCCAAACTCAAGTGTGCCTCTTTAAACTAAAAAGTCGCCCCTTTTTAGAGTGTGCATTTTCAATTGCTTCCTATGTTTTAAACAAACTTAAGTAAACAGCCATAGGTCATATTGATTTTGTGTTAGAAGTATAGCTTATTGATTGAAAACAAGATTTTGGTGTCAGAGCTGAATGAATTGAAGCCTTGCTCTACCACTTTCTTGGTGTGCGGCCTTTCTGAAGTTCATCATCTTCAACTTTTGAACAGGGATAAAAATGACAGTACCTGTCTCATTGGGATGCAGGGGAGTTAAGAGAAGAATGTGTGTGCAAAATTCCAGACACATTGTAAACATTCAAAACACATTAGCTATTGTTTGTAATCATTTTACTAATATTGGAAGTTCATATTATTTATTCTCAGTAAATTTATTTTCAGACAGATCAAAATACTTTCTAATTTCCCATGTAACTTCTTCTTTGACCCAGGGGTTATTTAAAAATCTGTTGTTTAATTTCCAAATATTTGTGGATTTCTAAACTTCCTTCTGTTGTTGATTTCTATTTAACTTTCTGTGGTCAGAGAACATACTTGGTATAATTTTAATCCTTTTCAATATGTTAATATGTATTGTATGAAAAAATTTCTTTTTCATAAATTCAGTATAAGATGTAGGTGATGTAAATATTTCCCCAAATCTCCTTTTCTGCATTATTCTTTGGAAAATAAATTTCTCAGCTTTCTAATAGTACTGTACTTCATTTAACAGCTATTTGGCCTGTGTAATAATTTTAGGGTGCAATCAGTGGATTTTTCTTATTCTTTCCTTTTGATCAGGGCCATTTTGATCAGCTCAGCATAACTGCTGCCAGAATTATCCTTCTGTGTCTCATAAGAGGTATTGAATCCATTGCCAAGAGCTTGGTGTTCTCAACATACAAGCTGTGGTCTGAGGACAAATTCTGAACTTGAGTCTTATCCACACAACCAGCTAGTCCTCTTCACTTCCAAATCCATGAATGTATGCAGGAATTAGAGATAAACATAACCACCTGTAACCTCAAGTGACTCAGTTTTTCTGTCTAGAGCTACAAATCTGATAGAGAGAGTGAATGCGAGCAAGGGGAAGATCTGCAGAGGCTTTTTCCTGGCAATGCTTTCACTCCTGCATGATACTGGTCATGGTTTTTGAAAAGTTGTTAAGTATTAGTGAATAGTTTCTCAGATGTATTTGCCTGATATATTTTATTTTCTGTAGTATGCAATACAAATTTACACGTGTATGCAATATAATTGTCACCAACAAATTTAAATCATTTTTAAAAGCACTGAATACATGATTACATGTTAGTAAATATCAGTTTCCAGATATTTACAGGAGAAGATTGAATGTTAATGTATTCACATGTAGCTTTCTTGTACTGATATTTTGTTTTTCAATGTGGAGCTAGTATAAATGATTCTGTTGACAAAATGGATCAAACAAACAATAAATAACAAAATAAAGGAGATATCATAGAGTATCGGTTAAGGTCACTAGATTTTGAATCTGCATGGAACTGCATATCAATTTAACTCTCTGAACTTTTAATTTTCCTTTTATCTGTAAAATATAGACATGTTCTCACTAGATTTTTTTTGAAACTTAGGCAAATAAGAAATATATTGGAAGGAGAATTTACAGAATTTATGAGCAGTCTGGAGAATTGTGCTCAGAAAATAGTCTAGAACAATGTTATAATGAAGGAAAGAAATACAATGATGTCAATACACAGGACAGTTGGGTTAGGGGTGTCCCTTCTGCCCTGGGTTTGAGCTCTATGATGTGTCAGCTTCTTTGATCATACACTCCAAATTCAGAGTCTCAGATGGGAACATCTAGTTGTCCAAGCTTGGTGATATGGTCAAACCAAGACATGTCAAGGAGAGATACATCTTTCCTCATGCACAAATAAGGGGAAACCAACCAACCAAACAAGCACTGAAAAGTGTCCTCTACATAGATCACATAGGCTTTTTGTGGATATCAAGTGTGGTAATGTGACAGCTAGTATTAGACATTAGTTGGGATAATTCTTTTTTCGCTGAGAAGCAGAACCAATAGGTGTGGTATATAATAAAGGATTTAATATAGAAATTCTACCTTAGGGAGTTGTTGAAACTGGTTAAAGAATTTATGCACAGTTATTATCTCTGGGTCTAATGTTGGACCTGAGGTCAGCAAGACAGGCAGTTGGAGTGGAAAGACAGGTGCAAAGTAGGAAAGAAGAAAGAAAGAACTGGAAACTGCAAGAGTGAGTTAGCTCAAACCTGCAAAGATAGACCGGACCCTGTTGTTGATCTCTGACACTTTAAGCTTCCAGTTTTGATGATAAAAGGTAAAAGTAGTATTATTCTTTGTGGAGTTAAATAAAAAATTTCTAGAGGTAGAAGCTGAAGGAGGAGATCCAGTTGGGAATGGAGGAATTATGGGCTCAGCTGCTGTCCCAGCAACTGCACCTTCTAGTCTAAGATTGTGGATAGATAGGTAGAGAGATGATAGATAGGATCAATGCATGCATATATGATACATATACACACTTAGATGTTTGAGAGTTAGACACAAAACACTCACATATATATGCACACACATAACCTAAATTGATTTTTCTTAGAAAACAGGATTAATTGATCCAACAGATATTTCTTGTACACCTACTCTGTGATAAGCACTATATCAGATACTCTTCAGATAAGATAGAGAACAAAAAGGTGTCCTGTGAATCTCACTTTCTTACACTGGGACTCAATAAACTATAAAGATAAGTAAAGCTATAGTTTCAATTTTAAGTGGCCCCCAAAAGTTTACGTGGTAGAGGCTTTCTCCTCAGGGTGCAACTATTGGGAAGTAGGTACCTTTGAGAGGTGGGGCTTGGTGAGAGGTCTTTAGGTCATTGGGATCATTCCCTTGAAGGGGATTGTGGGGCCCCAGCCCCTGTCTCTTCTTATCTTTCATTCCCTGGTCACTAGGTGAATGGTTGTACTCCTTCTGCTAGGTGCTCCTGCCATGAAATTCAGCCTCACCCAAAGCAGTGGCAATGGAGCTGACCAATCATAGATAGAAACCTCTAAAATTATGAGCCAAAATAAACCTTTTCTCTTTGTTGTTTGATTATCTCAAGTATTAGTTATAGTAACATGAAGCTGACTAATACAATGAATAAATAAATTATAAAATGTGTTAGAGGGCGATATGTCTTTGGGAAAGGAGGATGGGGATACTGGATGGGGTGACAGGTTGCAATTTAAATAGGGTGGTTAAGGGTCAGCTCCATGATGACATATGAGTGGAGAATTAAAGGAAATGTAGGATAAGTAGGTGGGACAGCGGGGAACAGTGTTCCAGCTATTAAATGTGTGCGTGCATGCATGTGTGGGTTCTTTTTATTTTAGAATACTTCTGGATGTACAGAAAAGTTGCACATATAATAGAGAGTTCTCATATACCTCAGATGGTTTCTCTTACTATTAAGCAATAAAGGATATTAGGTAAATAAACAGAAAATCTGTATTAAGTATGGAATTTACTTACTAGTGTCTCAATATTGGTTCATCAATTATGGCAAATATGTATACTAATGGAAGATATTAAAAATATGACTTGACAAATGCATAGTATCATATATTAACCATTACAGTATCATGCAGAATATTTTCAGTCCTAAAATTCTCCTGTGCTTCCTGTTCAACCCTCTCCCTCTCTGAAAACCTGATGACCTCTGATCTGTTTTCATCCCTACAGCCTTGCCTATTCTAGAATGTCATATATATGAAATTATTACAGTAGATAGTCTTCTTTCACTTAGAAATATATATTTAATATCCATCTACATCTTTGCCTGACTTAAAGAATTGGTTTTTATTACCGTAAATTATTCCATTGCATGAACATACCACAATCTATGTATTTGTTTATTAAAGAAAATCTTTGTTGGTTCCAGTTTTTGGTGTTAGCTGCTAGCAAAAGTATACGTGTAGGCTTACCTGGGTATTTAATTTTGCAAATAAGTTAGGTATACCCACGAGTATCATTGCAGGATTATGTAGCAAAGGTTTGTCTAACTTTGTAAGAAACTGTCAGATTATCTTCCAAGTGACTGTACAATTTTTCAATGACTGAGAATTCTTACTGTCCACATCACTGACAAAAAAAAATAGTGTTGTTGGTTTATTAGATTTTACTCATTCTAATAAGTATGCAGTAATGCCTCTTTGTTTTAATTTGCAATTCTCTGATGACAAATGATATTGAACAACTTTTCATATTTATTTGCCACATGTATATCTTCTTTGGTGAGATGACTTATGGGCTATTTTGCCAATTTTCTTAATTGGTTTATCTTTTGGCTGTGAGTTCTTTATTGGATGCATGTTTTGCAATTATTTTTCCCCAGTCCATGGTTTGTCTCTTCAAACTTTTAACAGAGTTTTTCAAAGGGCAGAAGCTTTAAATTTTTATTATTTTTGTATTTTTCATGTATCATACTTTTTCTGTTGTTTCTTATCACTTAAACCAGTGTTATATAGATTTTCTCCTATATTTTCTTCTAGAAGTTTTGAAGTACTAAGAAGATTTAGTACTATCACACATTTTCATTTGATTTTTGTGAAGGCCCAACGTCTCTGTGTAGGTACATTTTAAAAATAAAAAAAAAGAAACAAAAAAAAAAAAAAAAGAAAAGCACAAGGGAAAAAAATAAATAAAAATACAAACATCTATTTTTTCTTATATTATTTATTGGAAGGACAAATCTTTTGGCATTGTGTTGCCTTTGCACTTAGTGAGAAATTATCAGTTGGCTCTATTTGTGTGGTTCTAGTTCTGATTCTAGACTCTATTTCCATTGATCTATATGCTTATTCCAGAACTAAAACTATGCTGTTTTGATTATTCTAGTCTTCTATTAAGTCTTTTTTTTTCTATTAAGTCTTGGAATCAACAGAGAGGTCCTCTGATTTTTATTATTCTTTGATGTATGTTTCTATTCTAGGATTTTGATATTCATATTATTTTAGAGTCAGTTTGCTAATATCTGCAAAGTAGCTTCCACAATTTTGATTGGGATTACATTGAATCCATAAATTATTTTGGAAAGATTGTCAGCTCATTAACATTGAGTCTTCTAATCTATGAATATGGCTCTCTTTCCCTTTATTGTTTTCTTTCATAAGCAGTTAGTAGTTTTCTGTACACACTGTACATAGTTACTGAATATATTTTGATATACATATGCCTAAATATTTCAATTTTCTTGGTGCTATTATATGAATAATTTTTATAAATTTTACATTTCAGATCTCATTTATTATTATAGGAAAATAATTGATTTTTGTATATTGACCTTGTATCTTGCAACTCTAAAATACTGTTTTATTGTTTTAAGGAGATTCTTTCATAGATTTGTTGGGATTTTCCATTTAGATAATCATGTAATTTGTGAACAAAGACATTTTTTCTTTCTAATCTTTACTCTTTTTATTTCCTTTTCTTGTCATATTATACTACCTACAACTTCTAGTCTGTTGCTAAGTAAGAATAGTGAGCAATTACTTACTTGTTTTTTTCTAATCTCAGGGGGAAATTGTCCAGTCTCTCAACATCAAGTACAATGACAACTTCTTCAGAGTTGTGATTGTTGCTTGTAGATATTTGATATGGTTTGACTGTGTCCCTGAAAAGTTAATGTGTTGAAATCTTATTCCAAAATTCACATGCTAATGGCATTTGGAGGTACAGTCTTTGGGAGATAATTAGGATTAGGTGAGTTCATGAACATAGTGCCCCAAGATGGCATATTTATTAAGAAAGGGAAGAGAGCCCAGAGCTAGATGGCCTGACATTTGATAACCCTCTAAAGGTTATAATGCATTAAGAAGATCTCAGTAGAAGTCAAATAAATTTTGATATCAAGTAAATGTTGATGCTGTGTTCTTAGACTTTTCCTTCCTTCTAAACCCTGAATCAAATCAACTTTTATTCTTTATCAATTATCAAGTTTCAGATATTTTGTTATGGTAACAGAAAACAGACTGAGACAATGGTTCTTATTGAATGAAGGAATTTTCCCTGTTCTTCGTGTTTTTAGAGAATTTTTGCCATGAATTTATGCCAGATATTTTCAAATACTTTTTTCACATCAATGGATATTGTTATATGATCTGATTTCTTAACTTTTGGAAATGGTGGATTCTGTCAATTGATTTTTCAAATACTGAACCAGTTTTTTACATCTCAAAAAAATCTGACTTGCTTGTGAGTTCTAATTCTTCTTAAATTCTATAAGGCTTTTCCTTTAAAAGAGGTAAACTTTTCTTATGCTTTGTTGGATTAGGTTTGCTAGTTTGGGGGTGGGAATTGCATTTATGTTCTGCAGCTTTTATCTGTCCCTTGTCCCAGGTAACTTTGACCTCAGAATGAGTTAGAAAGTGTTATTTCTACAAGAAATTGTACAGAATTGCCATTATTTCTTTCTTAAATGTTTGGTAGAATTCACCAGTAAAACCATTTGGGTCTCGTGTTTTCTTTGGGAAGATTGTTAATTAGTGATTCAAAATGGATATAAGTATATTGATGTTATCTATTTGTCCTTGTACAAATTTTATAGTTTGATTCTTTAAGGAAGAAAGTTGGTCTAATTCATCTAACTTTCAAAATCATGAACAGTGGGTTGTCTTTATAGTTGTTTGTAGTATACATTATTCCTTTATTCATCTTGGTTCAGTAGTGATATCTCCTTCATTTTGATATTGTGTCTTTAAATTTTGAAATTTTGTCTTCAATCTTTTTTTTTTTTTTTTGAGTAGCCTAGATAAAAGTTTATCAGTTGTATTGATTTTTTTTTTTTCAAAAAGTAGAGCCGGAGTACGGCTGCAGCAGAATAACCGGGGGGTGACGGACAACTTGTATATGTTGATACAGCAGGAGTGGGAGCCGTTTATTGCAGGACAGGAGCAGTATTTATACATTCCACACAGCTTATCTAATTAGCATAAACTAGATACATCAGTCAACCAATAAGGAATCTCCACACTTAATGGCTCGCTTTTGTTACTTCTCAAACCACTCCCTCTGGCATTTTGCCCGGCACCATCCAGACTTGTTTATGAACTCTAACATTCCCCTGGCAAAATGCCAGGTGTTATTTTGACTTGTTTACAGACTCTGACAATCAGTTGTATTGATTTTTTTTTCAAAAAGTAGACTTTGGATTCATTGATTTTTCTCTGTTTTTAATTCATTAATCGCTGCTTTACTTTGTTAACTTTTTTTCTATTTGTATTAGTCTTACCTTGTTCTTCTTTCCCTAGGAAGATCCTTAGGTTATTGGTTTTAGACTTTTTATCATTTCTAATATATGCATTTAATGCTTAAAATTTCCTCTAAATATGCTTTTTGCAAGACTCACAAATTACAAATTGTATTTATTAAATGAGGACTATCAATTTTTAGATAGCGTCTGTGGATGTACATGATGGTGAGATTCACTGTGGTATATTCACATACGTACATGGGAATGTTAGGTCAGATTCATTCCACTGTCTTTCCCTATCTCATGTCTCTTACCTTTCCTTCATTTCTCTTTTTCTACTCCACTGAACATTCTTCTATTCTTTTTTTTTCCCTTTTAAAATCCCCCCCTCCTTATTTTGGATTAGGTTGTGCATATCAGAGAAAACATTCAACCTTTGACTTTTTGGGACTAGCTTATTTCACTTAGCATGATAATCTTCAGTTTCATCCATTTATCAGCAAATGTCTTCTTTACAACTGAGTAATACTCCATTGGTATATTGTATTTTAATTTAGTTTAAAACATCTTCTTATTTTCCTTGAGAGTTATTCCTTGACCCATAGGTTACTTATAAATTTTTGATTCATTTTCAAATATTTGGAACATTCCAGTTAACTTTCTATTACTGATTTTTATTTTAATTCCATTGTGGCTTGATAACATACATAGGATATCTTATATTATTTTAAGTTTGTAACTGTGTTTTATAGCCCCAAACCTGGTCTATTCTGTTCAATTCTCCATGTGAATTTGAAAAGAGAATATATTCTTCCATTGTTGGATGGCATAGTCTATCAATTTTAGTTAGAGAACATTGATTGGTAGTGCTACTCATGGCATCAAGTTTTCTTCCTTCTCCTCCTCCTCCTCCTCCTCTTCTTTCTCCTCCTCCTCCTCTTTCTTCTCCTCCTCCTCCTCTTCCTTCTTTTATTTTGTGCTAGGGGTAGAGCCCAAGGCTACACACACTCTAGGCAAGTATTCTAGCACTGAGCTACATCCTCATTCCTATTTATGTCATTTAAATTTTTACCAATTTTTCTGCCCTCTATATTTATCACCTACTTATAGAAATTTATTGAAATGTTCACTATAGTAGTGGATTTGTCTATTTCTACTTTCAGATCTGTCAGTTTTTGCCTCTTGTAACTTGCCGCTCTGCTGTTAAACACATAAGCACTTAGTATTGCTGTATTTCTGAAAACTGATCCCTTTAACTAATGCTTTTTTTTTTTTTTTTTTTTTTTTACTTCTGATAGCTTGCCGGATGTATTTTTTTAAATTAATATAGATACTCCAGTCTTTGTTGCTATTGCTTTTTAGTCATTGCATATTATATCTTTCTTCAGCCCTCTACTTTTAACTTGAGTCTATTTATGTTACATTTCTCATTGATAATATCGATTTGGGTGTTGCTGTTTTTGTCCACTGGGGTAATACATCTGTCTTTACTTGGTGTATTTACATAATTCACACTTAACATGATTATTGATATGGCTGGGTTGATAATCTACATGTTTGTTACTCTTTTCTATTTATTTCTTTTATTCTTTGTGTCCTTTTATCTACGTTTCCCACATTCTCTGGTTTTGAGAACTCTATACAATTTAAAAACACTTTTTGGTGATTACCTTATTTTTGTTATATATTTTGTTATATATTTTTGACTACATATGTACGTGTGTATGTGTGTGTGTGTGTGTGTGTGTGTAAAATCTTGATGATATCCTGACTTCTACACTTAAATCCAAAAATTGCATTGAAAAAAAAATGAGTGAATAAAATTTGAACAGCAAGTTAGAAGGGGCAGGAGACTCTCCCCAGAGATGGAAAATGCCTAATTATATCTGCTTCAGCAGTTTTGACCTCCTTTCAGGTCCAGCAAGCCCCATGGCTGCTAAGAGCATCAATGAGCAGTACATAAAGGGGTGCAGACTGTGGAAGTACCACAAAGATCTAGAAATACTGCTTCCTGGGATTTTAATGCAATCCTATGTGAATGAATAACTTTAAACTTAAATAAGTATTGAAATTAAAGTTATTTAAATATGCATTTATTTACTTATTTTCATGGAGAGGAGTCACATTTTTTTCCCCCAAGTAACTAAACTTTTAGCTTGCCCTTCCTTCCTTCCTTCCTTCCTTCCTTCCTTCCTTCCTTCCTTCCTTCCTTCCTTCCTTCCTTCATTTCTCTCTTTCTGTCTCTCTCTTTCTCTCTTTCTCCCTTCCTTCCTTCCTTCCTTCCTTCCTTTCTTTTTTTTTTCTTGAGGGAGCTTGTCCCTGGAAAGCTTGATGTCTTGGTGGTCTAAGAAGTTGCCCTGGTGAGAGGCCATGTAGATCTGTGAATTCTCAAAACGCCAGAATCAGCTTCTGAAGCAACATTTCACTCACAATATTTTACTCATTGGATTTGTGTTCAAACTTGAATGGGAAAGTCAAATATGTTTTCATTGTCTTAGATGTTTCTTGCTTGATTTCTCCTTTTTTTTTTCATGAATGTCAAGATGAGTGGTATGTCAGGATAGGCAATCTTTGCCTATGCAGCATTTCGTCTGAGGTTCTCAGTCTTGGCATGGTACAAGGAGAAGCTACACTTTGAAGCAATAGACTGACTTGTGATTTTATTTAGAAGGATACATGATAGTTTAGTTTTTGCATTCTGACAACCATGTGTAAGCCAAGAAGTGTTTTCATTAGTCCACAGACTGCTGGTTTTATTATTTGATTAAATTTCTCCTGCTTCAACACCAGTGAATATGATAATAATTCAGTAATACATCCTGCAAAATGGGTGCATCTTATTTGGATAGAACTTAGTAATTTTCTTTTAGCATTCTTACCTATTTTTGCATGTTCATGCTACTTTCCTTTAGGTTTTAAGGGAGAACAAATTTAGCTATAATTCGAAGTCTATTTGTTTCCTGGTGTATGAGAACAAGTAAAAGTATATGGAAATTCAGAATAATGGATTTTATAAGCTTTCCAGGAATTCTGGGGTATTCAGTGCATGCTTATTGATCAAGGAAGTGATACAATGAAGAAACTTCTATGCCATGTTATCTCCATTTTATGATTAGGAACTTGAATCTGAGAGCTACTGATACACGTCAGGGTGTTGGCTAGCCTTTTTGTTTCTTTTCTTGTCACCATGGATTATACTAATTTATGTTCCAAAGTGAGATCTTCCTGCATGCTTTGATATTAATATAGCACAACTTATTCTGTTTCAGTGGAATTTGGTTCATCATGTGAGTTAGACAAAGAGAGTATGAATGAATATTATCTTCAAGAATACAAAGTACATTATCTTCCTGGTTTGAAAACTTAACATGAGAATTTTAAAAGTTCAGGGATTCAGGATAAGTGTTCACAGTCATCATATAACCAGTGCAGCTTGAGATCAGCTAATGATCTACTTTGTATTCCATGAGACCAAATCTGCTGTGGAAAACACTGAGGAGCCCTTGCCTGTAAACTGGGCAGAAATTCTGAAGTCATGAACTGTGCTCCCAGTGTGAGTACCATAAACTTAGTAATGAATAACACTCTTTGAACGTCTGGACAAGAAAGATGTCTCACTCCAGGAGGGATGCTTTCCTTTCTGTAACCAAACTGTGCTTAGCTGGTATTTGAAGCCTGGCCTCACACTCCTCAGAGCTCTTCTTTGATCTAATCCAGTTTAGTTAAATTGACTCTGATGTGTTTGCAGATTGGAGTGGGGGTTAGAAAAATGTGGGAATGTGGGTGTGAACCCATATGTTTCTCTTCAGCTGGGCATTTGCCAATGAGTGTCCTCTAAGGAACTAAGATTCTCTTTTCTGTTTCAATTGATCAATGGTCAGAAGAGATTCCAATAGAACTTTTGGCTTTCACTGCTTTGGAGGAAAAGTCCCAAGGAAGAGCCACAAGGTTGGAGATGCTCTGACAAGTGAAATACAGGAGGAGAGATGAAAACAGTGTTGACCTGGGGGAAAGAACATAGGAACAATAGACTAATGGTCTTCGAGTATGGAAGAAGAGAGTTGATTACTTCTCCAGACATCCAGAGAAGAGAAATGCCAAACTGTAGCTTATTTTATGAATACTAAACCCACAAGAAATTTAATGTCAGTTAAATTTATTGACCTAAAAGTAGATTATCAATGTAAATTATGAAATGTTTTCCAGGTCTTCATAATTAAATAAATTATCCATATTTCTTGTGTCTCTTAGATGTTTTAGATGCTTTACATTAAGGAAAGAATAACTGGTGTTAGGATTTGGAGATGAGATATCCTCCAAAGTTATCTTTGTTAGTACAGGATTGTTCAGAGGTAAAATTAGAATGTAACCTTTTTAGTCCTTCCTAATTTAATGGACTGACGGGTGGTGACTGTAGGCAAGTTGAGTGTGGCTAGAGGAGTTGGGTCACTGAGTGTGTGCCTGGAAGGGTTCATCTTCCCTGTGGCTCTTTTCTTTCTTTCTCTCTCTCTTTTTCGCCTTCCCCATGCACCCTCCCCCTCCTTCCTAGCAGTTCCCCACCCCCATCACTACCCACTTCCACCATGTTGTTCTGCCCCATCTTGTACCTAGAGCAATGAACTCAAGTCAGCCATGAACTAAACCTTCAAACCAAACCTCTGAACCATGAACCAAAATAAACTTTCCTTCCTATAAATTGTTCTTGTCGGGAATTTTGGCCATGGAAATGCAAAGCCATCTGAAACAATTGGCTATATCTTTTAGTATATAAATATTTGGTGTTTGTGGCAGATTATATTATTATTCAGCCCTCACAAGACTTCTACCAATTCCTTGTGCGTATACTCCCTCATCGTGTTGATGTTGGGCTTGGCTCTTGACTTGCCAAGGAAATGTAGGTCAAAGTGAAGGATGCCACTTCTAAGATAGGCCTTTAAAGACATTAAGTGTCTCCACTTTAACCCTGTGGCAGCTTTTGGCACTTACCATGAGAAAAGTATGCCCTGAATAGCTGTGTCCCAGGGGCCTGGTCTCCCATGGAGATGAAGGCTACAAACCAGCTGAACCACAGCTGGAAGCAGAGTAGTCCTAGCTGCCCTATAGACACATGGGTGAGAAATCAAATGCTTCTTGTCTGGGTTACTGAAATTATGTGGTTGTTTGCATCAGGTCAGGGTTTATTAATATTCATTTAATAAGTTTTGGGCCCTTTCTACATAGAAAATTCTGTGCTAGACCCAGGAGATACAAAAGACCCAGCCTCCAAAGAGTTTCCAGTCTAGCAAAGGGAACAGATATAAATACAAAATCAGCCAGCTTCATAGAAGGAGCCAGGAGTCTTAGGATGAATGCTGCAAAAGGAAAAAATATAGAATCATGTGGGCTAGGAAATTGAAGAAATAAAGTTCAGCTTGGAGTGGGTAAGAATACATTGGGGAAGACTTCATAAGGAGAAGTTGTTGAATGCATTAATTGAAGATGTTGCTGTGTAAATTTCATTGATTTATGCCTATGTGTGTGTATGACACCGACTTTGAGGCTGTATAATTGGGATTATGCACAAAGTAACAGGTAAAAAAATAAGGGTCAAACTTAACTGGATGCAGTGGCATAAGCCTATAATCTCAGCAGCTTGGGAGGCTGAGACAGGAGGATCACAAGTTCAAAGCCAGCCTCAGTAAAAAATGAGGTGCTAAACAACTCAGTGAGACCCTGTTTCTAAATAAAATACAAAAAAATAGGGCTTGGGGATGTGACTCAGTGGTCCAGTGCCCGTGAGTTCAATCCCCAGTACCCTTCCCACCAAAAAATAAATAAAGTTCAAACTTAAGTGCACACAACATGAGATCATTTTCAAAATTTCATTTTAAAATGCCAGAAGATGCTCATATTCCACTTTTATCAGTATTAATATAAGTATAAAAAACCATATTACATAAAGTAGGTCTTTTTTTTTTGGAGCAGAAATAGTCAATTTGTAGGAGGTGACTATTTTTGTAAAAAGTCAAATTTCTCATCAACTATGGGTATTATTGAAGTTATCATCAAGGAAATTTTATTTATCTATAACTAGCAAATATATTAAAATTTCAACAGAACAAAGATAAAAATTTGATTTTTGACATTTTCTTGACTATGTGGTCTAGAGCTCTGTTTGATTGTCAGTTAAAAGGGGAAGTACAGGCTTTTAAGACATTATTTATTTATGCTGAAATACAAAGTTATATTCTCTAAAGTTAAAAGGTTCTAGACTCAGGCTGCCTGTGTTTGAATTCCATCTTCACTATGAACTTGGGCAAATTCCAACATGTCTGAGCCTTACTATGTGTTCCTATAAAATGGAGATAATAATAATTTCTCAAAAGTTGTTGAGAGTATGCATATAACATACTTAGCACAGTGCCTGGAATTTGGAAAGATCTCAGCAAATATTAGTTGCTGTTATTCTTTTTTATGAGAGTAGCTAACTTTCTTCCAGCAGAGGAAGATCAACATTTAGAAGAGAGTAGTATTTGTTAATTTATGAGGCATTTGTGAGTGTGAATATATCAGTATAAAAATCTACAACCTTAAAGTACACATTCAAATTTTGTATTATTTTTGATTTCATGTGACTGGGACAAAAATTGGAGCTCTCCTGAATTCTCTATAGAAAGTACTATTTGAAGGCATTCTTGGGACAACAGATGGCACAGAGAACTACATTCCCTGCCTTTGACTTCTGAGTCACAATTGATATAAAACATAAATTATATGAACCATTTTAGACATGTACTGGAGTTCAAGTCTTTTCTCCTCAATTATTTTTTTAACTAAATTTGTGAGAAGTATTTGAGTAAATAATGCTACCCCCCTTCCCCCCTGCCCCGCCCCGTTACTTTCCACATGTCAAAAATATGAGTATGGCCAAATTGTTCTTTTCCACATTGCTCATTTTAACCAGGAGCACTCAGAAAAGTTTGGGAATGACTTTCAGAGAAACATTTTTAATTGTTTTTAATTTATCTAAAAACAGGCTAAAAAAAGTTTAATTAACAGGCTCTAAGTAATAGTTATACCATTTTTCCTCTGCTATCAGCTTTCACTTTTATTTACGATGCTCGTCCCCTGTGTCTCCTTTACGCCAAGGTCCACTATCACTAATATTTCTGTGATATGTGAATAAACCTAAATGTAAAGTTAGTACTTGCAATCAATGCAAATTAATGATTTTTTTTTTTTAATTTCAATCAGGAAAAGCAGCTTTGTAGTTGAAAATCCCATGCTGGCCCTAGAGTGGGAGTTTTTCCAGCCTCTGCTTAAATCCAAAAAAATACTGCAATCTTCTGGCACAGGCTCACTGTAATGCTTTAAAAACAATTTAGCAACTGTCATTGCTGTAATTACAGTAACTAATTACCATCCTTAGCAAACAAATAGCTTAACATAATACGCAAGCCGAATCAATTTTGAAGAAATGCAAATTCCAAAAGCGAAAAAGGGCATTTTGGCAAACCTGAAAGAGAAGCAGGAAAATAATACACTTTGTTTTATCTGCACATAATTCCCAGGGAATATCATATCATAAATATTTGCATTCAGTTCTTATCAGGACATTTGCATTTGCTTCTTATCAGTGTGCAGACTGGACTCTGCCAGATAGAGAGGGGAGCGCCACACCATGCACATATTTCTAATGAATCACGTCTCGGGCCCAGAGAATATTTTGGCTGGAACTTTATCACCCAGATGAAGAGGTCATTTACTCTCCGAGTTGGTTCATCTTGGAATTGTCTTGAGATTTTGATGTGATTCACCCGACACGGCATTTATTTATTTCTTTATTTCAGACAAACACTGGAGGAAGATTTTTCCTTTTTTTTTTCTTTCTTTTCTTTTCTTTCTTTCTTTTTTTTTTTTTGTATAAACCAGAACATTTCTTCCAAAGGCAGCTGTTCAAAGGACATGTCTTCCTTTGCAGGCCACCCCCTCCCCACCTACTCTCCAACTTCTGCAAAAATGAAATCATATGTAAATAACACTGATTGCAATTATTTCAAATTCTGTAACAAGCACGGCCATCTTTTTTTTTTTTTTTTTTTTTTTGGAGAAATCAATACAGAGTATAAAAGCAAGGCATGGGATAAATCAAGTCCTACTCGACCATCATTATCTTGAAATTTAGTGCCAAGTCCTGTTGTAGTTCTCCAGGAGCACATTTGATTAGCGATGGCTTCCTTAGTCAGGGGAGGCAGTGTCGATGGCCAGGAAGCCACCTTACTAATGAGACCATCAGATTCCTCTAACAGTTTATCCAGAGAAATCCGTTTCTCATCTTATTATAAGTAACAGTTCGTCTTACCCATGAGCACACATGAGGTCAATAAGGGAGCTGATGGCTGCTTCTGTCATATGTGAATGATAATTTAGTCCTCTTTAACCCTTGAATTATCATCTGACATGACACCCACCACTCACTGGCTTGCTGCTCCTGCACATAAACCACTCAAGTAGTCTATTTTGTTTTGGAAAGAGAAGCAGGAATATTATTCATATTGATTGGATTCTTACTGTTGGGTCTTGTCATTTAATTAAACGAGATCTGTATTTCAGCGTTTTGGTAACATGAGGTTCAAATAGATAGGGGTATTATTTCCTTATGTAAAGAGAGTCCTGGTTGGTATACAAGATTCCTGGCTGTGCAAGTAAAGATTTCTACAGGAGTGCTATTATTACACAATTTCCCCTGTAATTTTATCATCTACTTGATATTATTGCACAAATTCAGAGGTCAAACTTCAAAGCAAAACTCTGGGTGGGATCAATCTGAGTACCAGGATTTCAATTTCCAATTATAAATTAAAATATAGGTATAATGGGAAAATTTGTCATTTATAATGGTAGCGAAAATGCATTTAATTGTGCTTCATAGTGATTTTATTCATGAATGTGGTCACTTAAACTTAATTTCACCTTTTACCCAAGTAGAATTTCACTTTGGTTTATTTGTTTAACACAAAAGAGAACTTCTGGCTTATTATGATTCAAATGATTGACACATCTCTATCTGGATTCAGAAAATGTTATTTAAAATCTCATAAGAATGTAAACATCTCATGAAACTTTATTCTCATAGCAATAAAAGAAGTTTCTGTGAAATTATTTGTTTTAATTATAACTAAAAAATTAATAACTTTTCCCCCTTGAAAGGGCTATTAATATACATATTTTTAACTTTTTATTTTGACATAAATTATTTTGTTAAGATAGTTAATCTTATTTATATTAAGTATTTCAAGTGTTATTTGAGTCTTAAATGAATATTTCCTAGCATTTTCTTATGTAATTATTTCTTCAAGAATTTTTCAAATATTAAATGTGAAATGAAAATTCATGTACTGATCAAAGGTTGCAATTATGTGGCATCTTAAAAGAAATTCTCATGAAGGTATTCAAAATGTTATTTGCTTTACCTGAGTTTAACTCTGGTGTACATTGTTTGCATTATGGGTACATCACATGTATTTTATATATATCATATAAAATAATCCTATTAAAAAAGGCAAGAGCCTAGAGACAGAATAACACTAAAAACTATTTGTGGGATTCAATAATTCATCTGGAAAAGACTTCATATCTATCTTTCATGTTTTATCATTGTTTTTAGCTTTTCCTTTGAGGTGGGAAGAGCTTATAGTTAAGAGCCCATTATCAGGGTGAAGGATGCAGGAAGTCCAAAATATTTATGTTTGTTCATGGCACACGGACAAAAGGCAGTTCTCAGGAAAAGGGCTTTCTGATTAAGTGATTGAAAACACTCTGGCGTATTTTAATAGCTTCTTCTATCCAAGAGATAACATCATCTTCATCCTTATCACTGTTCTGAAACTTATTTTAAACATTCTCCTGTGCTCTTCCAATTAGATGCTCTGCTCTCTTGGCTTCCTGTGTCCTCACTGCAACTCATCTCATTTGTTTGCTTTCTCATTTTTGTCAGCAGGTTGGGTGTAAAAGAGGCATTTAACAGATAATTGAAGGGACATGCTTTCCAGAGTCAAATTCATGCACATGGCATCCAGCCACAGTATCTCGGCGATAAAACATGGATGTGGAAAACATCAGCTTGCACTTTGCAAACCCTGAAGAATTGATGACTGAATAAATGGTATTGTATGGGGATCAAGGGGAAACATGTATTGAGAAGTAGCATGTTAATACCTACACTTGCTCACACCTCTCTCTAAAATGCTTTCCTCTTTTTTTTTTTTTTCATTTCTGGCACTTTCTCATTGGTGTGGTTCAATTGAAAGTTTGCTTCTTCAGAGAAGTCTCCTTGATCATATAGCAAAAGTAGTCACCTCCCACATTCACAGTAAAGTCCTTGGACTTGTTTTATGTATCTTTATTTACTTCATAGCATTGACTATTGTCAATAATTTATATGTTCTTTATGTATAAATGACTTCATAGTTTGCACTAGACTCCCTTTCACAAAGTTGAGAAATTTTGTTATATTTACTCATTATTGTAAGAAAATTGTGGAGTGAACAAATGTTAAACTCTTGGTATTAAATAAATGGATTTATTAAAACCTGGGTGCTGTGATTAATCTTTCAAAAACAGCATTCACCAAATCCTATGACACAGGTAGTAGTGAAAAGCCCATTTTCTACATATGAATATCAGACTCAGATTATCAAAGGGCCACGGCTATTAGGCCCTGGATCAGAGACTCAATGTCAAGTCAGTTTGGCTTTCAAAGCTCTTGTTCTTAATAACTCTCTGTTTGTACATAGTTCTTCACATAATTCTGTTCTCATTAGATAAACACATGTTTTAATGCAACCTGAGAGAGGTGATGTCATCAGGGATGGGAAAGTTTTGAGAGAAAATGACAAGTGATGTTTTTGTTTCTTTGTCAGAAGATCCAGTTTGTTTTGGCCTTTCAAATTCCCTCTTTTTTTGAGCATTCAAACATTCAGTAACACACGGATCTGTGGAAACCCAGGTGGAAGCTGTGACTTAGAAAGTTCTTTCCCCTTGTGCACAAAGAATGAACATTGCAAATTTTCCTCTTAGGGAGGATAAGATAAAAGAGAATTTGAAGTGATATTATTCTTGAAGTATTCTGCAGAGCAACAGACTAGACAGAGGATATGGATAAAGGTTTCCGAAGGCAGATTACAAAACTGGCCTTGAGGAGAAGGGAAAATACACCCGTCAGAATGTCTGCTGAAGTCTTATTCTACAAAAAACAGGGCATCTGATAAATTCTAGACTTGCTGACAACTCAGAAAGATGAAGAAGCAAGAAAAGAAAACAATATTCCAGACCAAAGTACGAAAGAACTGTTTTGTGGTAGAGATGTGATAGGAAACTTTGTAGAAAGTAGTCAAATCATTGGAGACATGGGGGGAGGGGAAGAGATCGATCATAGGAGACACTCAGCATCATATCGTAGGCTTTAGGAAATAGGATGCTTAGGGTTTCTAGCAAGGATAAGCCACATTCCATGGTGAGTGAAGTGAAAAGTTCATGTGGCCCAAGAGGGAATCTTTGAAGAGTAGAAAATATAACAATTCAATCATAAATGAGCAAAATTAAGAAGCAGAAATGTGGTACGTAAAATTACCAATGCAGCCATGGAGAAACCCTCTAGTCCCAGGGCATCTATAGAAATGGAGGGAGGGAGGCACTGTCCCAGTTGCAGGCAGGAGAGAGAATTGGCCCCATAGAAAATTGTCAAGGAGGCTAAAGTCTGGGGTGAAATGTAAATTTCACAAACAGTTGAATACAACCTAAGGGGCATATTTCTCTCTGAGAACAAGGAGAATAAACAGATAAATGGGTCTACAAGTGATACCATAGACACATGCCCAAAAGAGCAGAGAAATTCTTTAGCTTATGCTTTGATTACATGTTTATCAACAAGAAGGACTGCTTTAGTCAGTTTTTTTTTTTTTTGCTTTTTTTTTTTTTGCTGTTGTGACTAAAGGATCTCACCAGAACAATTTTAGGGGAGGAAAAATTTCTTAGAGAGCTCACGGTTTTAGAGGTCTCGGTCCACAGAAGGCCAGTTCCATTTCTCGGGGCTCAAGGTGAGGCAGAACATCATGGTGGAGGACTATGGCAGAGGAAAGCAGCTCACATGATGACTAGAAAGCATAGAGAGAGACTCCACTCTCCAGATACAAAATATATCCCCTATAGCCACACCCCAATGAACCACTTCCTCTAGCCACACCCACCTGCTTCCAGTTACCACTCAGTTAATTCCCAGTGAACCACTTCCTCTAGCCACACTCCACCTGCTTCCAATTACCACTCAGTTAATCCCATCAGGGATTGATTCTCTGATTTGGTTAAGGCCATAACCCAACCATTTCTCCTCCAAAGTTTCTTGCATTGTCTCACACATGAGCTTTTGGGGGACACCACATCTAAACCATAACAAGGACCATCTTCAAGATGACCTAGACAGAGAACGAGAATCATTAGGATGAAAGAGAGACCCAGGTTAGGTGACACAGTCTGTAAAGAAATGTCTGTTAGCTTTACAGGAGTAAAGATTCAGATGAATTAAATTATAAAGTACTGGGAGATCAGGTGGAGAACATTACAGTGTTATTCTGGGTGCTCTTCTAGAAATCGTGATGACTGAGAGACTTACCAGAGTACTGTATATAATAATTATGTGATCTGCTTTTAAGAAGGGGAAAACATGGAGCTGAGATGTGGCTCAGTGACACAGTGCTTGCCTAGCATGCTCAAGGCCTTAATACCCAGCACCTTAAAAAAAAAATCAGGGTGAAGGAGATATGGAATTTCTAAAACTTTACTCCTCAGTACTGGCAATGTTTAATGCTCACATGAAGTTTATTAGTACTTATTTTAAAAAAAGTAACATCTAGTAACAAATAGTGATTCATTGATACTATTCATTTAATTTCCTTATAAAATGAGGCCATTGGGATGATAGAGATGGCATAGTAATGAGCTGTATTTGGTTTCAGAAGGCATTTACTGGACAGAATAATTCAAGGAATGTTAGATAAGATGGAAAATGTGTTTTGTATGGATGGATCCAAATGATGCTTTATCCCACACAAAGTTTCATGACTGGTGGATTCCATTTCAGTTTAACCACCAAGAAAATTTGAGTTCAACTGAATTGCAGATGGCACAAAGTTGTGTGTGATCGCCGGTGCGTGGGAGAGGGATGAGTAGATAGTTGTTTGTTATAGTTTAGATATGAGGTATCCCCTCAAAACTCATGTGGAGACAATGCAAGAAATTGTGGAGGTGAAATGATTGGGTTATGAGAGTTTTAACCTGGTCAGTGCATTAATCTTCTGATTGGGATTAACTGGGTGGTAATTGTAGGCAGGTAGGGTGTGGCTGGAAGAGGTGGGTCACTAGGGGGTTGCCTTTGGGTTTGTATTTTGATCCTGGTGAGCATGAGTCTTTGTCTGCTTCCTGGTGTTCTGTCATGAGCTGCTTTCTTCACCACACTCTTCTGCCATGATGTTCGGCCCCACCTCAGGCCCATAGCAACATAGTTAGCCATCTATGAACTGAGACTCTGAAACAATGAGCACTAAAATAAACTTTTCCTCCTCTAAAATTGTTCTTGTGGTCCAGTGGTGAAAAAGTTAACTAAAACGTGGTTCAACTCTTAAGATTCTGTGATTTAATGTGGTCTGGTTTCCCTCATACCCTTGTGCCTCAGTCCTTTGAGTCCCATGAACTCAGCTGACTCTAGAGGCAACTGTCCAGACACTAGTGTCAAAGCTGCAGATGCTCAAGAATGCAGAATCCCATGAATCCTTAGCACACAGGATTTCCAGCACCACAGGCAGTGGATTGCTGGCTTTTTAGTGTCATTCACATTGTTGACTGGACAGAAGAATCTTTGCTTGTGTGGATCACTTTCACTTGCTAATCTCTTTCCCATTTTCATCATAAATAATATTAACTCATGAGGACAATACCGAGTAGTTCTATCCCGAACCTAAAAGAAAAAACTCAAACATTTAAATTAACATTTGGCTCAATGAGTGCTACTTCTGGGTCTGGTTTCAAGAATCACTTGAGGGGTTTATTATAACATGCAGATTTCTGAATCCACTTTAGACTTGCTGAGCCTCTGGTGTGAGACCTTTGAATCTATTTTATCATTCCAAAGCACTTCTTTATACATAAGAAATCTTTGAGACAAAATGTGTCTACACTGCTGCCAAAGTTGTGGGTTTATTCCACTTGAAGGCTATTTAGCTTAGCACAACAATTCTAACATAAGCAAAACTTTCTCAAGTCCGAGAATTCTTTTCCAGTCTTGCTGAGGTTTTTAAAAACATGTATTGCTGAAATCTACTCACATGTGCAGTGCATGGTTCAAGCTCTATTTTGCTTCAACTTTGGGGAACAAAGCCCACTGAAGACTTGTTGTTTGTCAGATACCAAGGTTCTTTAATTTAACACAAGTATTTTTGATGCTGACACAATGTGCCCCTTGCTCTTTTGTGCATGTTTAGTTACTTGTTTCTCTGCTGGTTTTTAACTTTCCTAACAAAAAGACAGTACAGCCACAGAACACTGCAAAACTATAGTAGATAGTACTTCGCTAGCAATAAAGCAAGAGATAAACAGAATTCCTGCTTTCTGGGAGTAAACATCTTCAATCTAGGAACTTGCCCGGATGTTAACGTTAACCTAAGTAACTGCATGCAGATAAGAGCATTGGCATTTGCTACTATTTCTGTTATTTTGAAGGTGAAGGTCAGATGTGGAGCTTCAATCTCTGCCTAGTAAGAATTTTCCAATCTGGTGATGCTTTCTGAGAGTAAAGCCGCCCATCCTGACATCCTTGTGGCTTTGGGAGGAAGGAAGAACTGTAATGATATTTCCTATAGGCACAATCTTTATTATCTCTAGCTAAGCTACAATTTCTGATCATTCTGCCTCTGCCACTCCTCTGTCAGGCTGGTTGCAAATCCTTGACATCAGTCATGTTATTCCACCAGCAGTCTTGGCTTTAGCTGTTCCATGGTTTTT
This sequence comes from Marmota marmota marmota, assembly GCF_001458135.2. Taxonomy (NCBI): domain Eukaryota; kingdom Metazoa; phylum Chordata; class Mammalia; order Rodentia; family Sciuridae; genus Marmota; species Marmota marmota. The sequence goes on from NW_025999949.1 coordinate 6,160,933, forward strand.
GAAAAGCTCCCTAATTAAGCCAGTTAGAGGTTATTCTGTGTTAGTCATTTACAAGTCAGCATCACACCCAGATAAGAAAATTAAGTTGAATTGGGCAGTGAACACTAGTAAATAGTCTACAATGAAATGAAGATCATAGCCCCCAGTGAAACGGAATCTCCAGAAAGCTCAAATTTGCTCTTTTATGCTGAGTGTGTGGTGCACACCTGTAATCTCAGAGAGTCAGGAGACTGAGATAGGAGGATCACAAGTTTGAGGCCAGTCTCAGCAATTTAGAGAGGCCCTAAGCAACTTCAGGAGATCCAGTCTCAAAATAAAATATAAAAAGAGATGGGGATGTAGCTCAGTGGTAAAGCATACATAGGTTACATTCCCAGTACCAGAAACAAAAATTGTTCTTTCAGGGGGAAATAAAAAGTATGCATCTGGGCTCTCCAACCTCCAAAATTCACAGATCAGGAGGGTGTGGAATTGTCAGTAGGAGAAGCTGAAGCAGGCCGAGAATAATTTCCAGAGTTCTGCTTCCAACTCCCTGATACCTCTCCACCTGGGTGAGCCATCTGAGCTCGGCACGGTGATCCTGCCATCTGTCACATCCCTCTGGGTAGCAGCTGGCCTTTTGCATAAGTTTCTTACTGGAGAAGAAGTGTTGGCAGCTCTGGGGACCTTCTGAACTCACTTGAGGACACTTTGTGGAGACCCATGGAATAAAGTGTCTTAAGAACAGAAAGAAAAGAAAGAGATATGGAAAGAATGTGCTTTCTGTCTTCCTTTGAATAATATTTATTCCTCTCCTGATTATATTCTGGGAAGAGAAAATGGAAATCACAAATCAATAAGAACACAAATTTTAGACCAGGCACTATAGTAATAGGAATTTGTTTTCCTCCACTCACAAAAGTATTTAAAATTACATGTTCAAACAGATGCAAGTATAGAATAACAGGTAGCTGTATAATTTACAGTTATAATATTACATATATAACAGCTAATATTGCTTGAGGAAAAAAACGTGTGTGTCCACACACATGCAAAAATGCATGTACATGTATATGCATGTATCAGCATGTGTGCACGTCAGAGTTTTGTGTGCACACCTGTGTTTGTATGTGTGCATGCTCACATCTACACGTCTGCATGTCAGGGCTTTGTGGGTGTACATGTGGATGTGCACAATGTGGAGCTACATGTGTATGTTTGCAATTGTGTGGGTGTAAGTGTGGATTTGCAAATATTTCAACTAAAGTAAAAAAAAATAGGGGTTTTTATTTAATAGGAAAGAACATCTTGTCATCCCTGATTCAGAATTCTTGCTGCCCATATCTCTTATGGAAAGCACAAACATTTTTTTTTTTAGCTTTAAATGAGATATGTATCAGTTATCTGATCTGTCTCAGGAGAGTTCAAACTTTGTACCTGTCATTCATGGTTCCAAATTACCTTTCCAGTCGATCTCCTTCCCTCCCACATCCATACTCCACAGAACAGGGATTATTCACCCTCCCTGCACACGCTATGCTTCTGTGACTTTGCTTATTTTCTACTCCTTGCTTAGAATACTTTTAATATTAGTTAGTGTAATGCTCATGGCTTTAACAAATAAATCCCCCAAAACGTCAGTGACTTAACAAAATAAAAGTTTATATATATTTTTTCTTAGGCAGCAGTTTTATAGTTATCCTGGTCTGCAGGAAGAAAGAAGAGGTGGGGAAGGCACACCTGCACCTTCTACCTGTGTGACGGGGGGAGCTCCATCACTTCCACTGTGAGAACTAGCCCTCTAGCACAGGGATCAGGAAATGTCATCCCTGGTTGGGGAGCTACCCCCAAGTGACAGATCTACTGTGAAAGTAGGCACACATATTTTGGTGGACAGTTAGCTACCTTTCAAAATAATGACTTTCTATTCCAAAATTTCCAGTGATCCCAAATTGAAATTGGTTGCTTCATCCTCTTTAACACCAAAGCACTTTGTTTATACCTTGGTGTAGACATCCTGTTGTTGTTATTATTGGTACTATTTGTTTGGACTATAGAGTAAGATGCAGAATAATGCTCAAATGCACACAGGCTTTGCATCAGGTAGACTGATTTGAATTCTGGCATCTAAGTTGGTTTGGGGACCTTGGGTGAGTTGTATTGCCTCTCAAAAACTCTGGATTGTTGTTACTATATTTGTTTAATTAGAAAATAATGTTAATATACACATCATAGAATTGTAAAAAGTAAATAAAATAAAGCATGTAAAATATGAACAGAATGGCTGGCATATAGTAAAGGATTATTAGACAGTGACTAACTGCTAGTGCTGTCTCCCCAGTAAACTATAAGCTTATTGAAAGTAGAAGAACCTTCATAGATTCCCATCACTGTACAGTGCTTGAAACTGACACCTTCCTAACAAGGGCTCAATAATGTTGAAGTTATTTATAGGAGCTGATTTGGCCTTTGCAACAGAAGTGTAAATAGAATCAAAACAAATTTATTTTTTTCTAAGCAGTTAGGAGTCATCAATTTTAATTGGTCTCTCACTTATCTATAGAGATGAAAGGCACAAGGACTTACTCAAGCATCTGTCATGAAGCAACTGAGACCTACCTATGCTTCTCTGGGAAATCAAATTTTCTAAGATCCCTCCATTGCCCATTCCTAATCCTTATCATCTAATGTTGAGAAATTCTTCCCTAGGTAAGGAACAACTTTCTCCTACAGTTGTGAAGTCCACTTCCTATAGAAAAACTTTTTATTGAAGGCAGAAATTAAACCAAGCTTTGGTTTCTTCAGTTTAGATAAAACTCTTAATTTTTTCTTTAGATGATAAATAATTTTTAATTTAAATATCTTTGTTCTTGTTATCAGAATTCAATTTTCTTTTCCGAAATGATATCCCAAAGTGAGTTGGAAACAGTGGTGCATGCCTGTAACCCCAGCAGCTCGGGAGGCTGAGGCAGGAAGATCATGAATTCAAAGCCAGCCTGAGCAAAAGCAAGACGGTAAACAACTCAATGAGCCACTGTCTCTAAATAAAATAACAAATAGGGCTGAGGATGTGGCTCAGTGGTCGAATGCCCCTGAGTAAATCCCCGATATCCAGAAAGGAAGAAAGGAAGAAAGGAAGGAAGGAAGGAAGGAAGGAAGGAAATAGAAAGAAATAATATCCCAAAGTGAATATATGCTTAAATAACTGTCTAATATTCTCTATAAAAAGAAAACTGTCTCCCATTGTTGACCATAATAGTTTCTTCAATGAAAAGATTCAGTCTTTAGTTAAGACATTAGACTTATTCCAACTCTGAACCAAAGGCCAGGAGTGGTTAATGATGTCCCTCTAGCCATAAGTTATGGGAGGAGACCTGTTCCTTTTTTTTTTGCCAATGTAGCCAAGGACCACACTTAGAGCATGGCCCACAGTAGATGGTATGTATATCTTTTATGTTGGCTGAATAAATAAATGAATTCATAAATAATTAATTCACCAAACTGGTTGGTGGGAGGAGATGGTCTTTGGTAACTGGTCTCAACACAGTTATGAGATTATAATAGAGGAACAAACTCGTGTGTGTGACAGTTGAATTTCTTCCTTTTTTTCTCCTATCATATTGAGCAACTTGCTATTTTTCCCCGTGTACCATTGTTGGAACAAATAGAATCATCACAGTTTCTGGAGCTGACTTAGGTTCTTTCGGGAGTTCTACAACTTTTCTGAGCTTTCCAGTTCTCTTTGTTTTCTAGGGACTTGGGGACAGAGTGTGGCATGAGCAGGCTTTGCTTCCCTGTTCCCCGGCCCCCTCCCACTTTCCCCACTCACACAATCTACATTTATTCGTCATCAACAAGGAATCTAACAGGCACTTAGGATTGTGGGGATGGCAACAGTTCATGAAACACCCCAGAGAATGACAGGTTTATTAAACTAATATCCCAACTGTACTTCCAGATTGATATGACCAGGGAGGAAGCCTGTACAGTAACCCTTTGCAGGAATTTCTAGTTGACAGAAAGTTTGCATGGCTGTGACTTCATTTGATTTTCTCACTAACCTATTTGGTGATTGAAACTCAAGAATTAATTAACTCATCCAGTATCACATAGTCAAAAAAAATCACAAACTCTGCCCTTATAGCCAGCATTTCTGAGTTCAAGTGAGAGCCATTATAGAATCTGCCCTCACTGCTTTTTAAGAAGTGTTTCTGCTTGGAGCTATAGCGTATTCCACCCTTCTCTCAAAGGAGTTGAATTCCTACAAGCATTATATGTTAGTTCCCCTTTTAAGCAACCGTTTATTAAGCACTTTTTACATTCTAGGCACTGTATTAAGTTCTCAGACAGAATGCTAAGTAGCATAGTCATGACCCTTGCTCTCTGTCTTTCTCTGGGATCATACTCCCATGGGAGGTGAGGAGTGGGATACAGAAAATTGAAAATTCAGATTTTTACCATATACTGCAGAGGCAGCAGTAGAAGCAGTTCCACTTAAAGTTGTTGCAAAAGAGAAAGGAATCCAAAGGATGTTACCTAAATGGGTTTTGTTTCCCATCAGGCAGGACCATGGGTTCAGGACCCAGAAATCATAGTACTGTCATTTCAACCACCAAATAATTTGCTTCTGAGTGTTTTTGTGTTGTGACTAGTGTGTGTGTGTGTGTGTGTGTGTGCATGTGCAAATTAAACTGATATCATTTAAAAGCACACAATTCAGATTTGGATATAGTGCATTAGGTGTTGATATAAGAAATTTGCCAAGAGCTCTGGGAGCATGCAGTAGTGGCTAGCATATATGTAGTACTCATGACAAGCAAGGTTCTGTTCAGGGTGCTTTGCATGTATCACCTTATTTAATCTTCTGAACAACTATATAAGATAAAAACTATTGTTATCTGAATTTTGCCGATAGTGATTCAAAGAAGAAAGAGGTTAAGCAATGTCCCCAAGGAACTCTGTTTCCAGAGTGTATTTTAATCATTTACTAGAGGAGAGGTGAATAAGTCAAGCCTGAGAGGTTGGGGAATTCTGTGAGGAGGTGAGGAGTGGGATAGAGAAAGTTGGCATCTGTGAGAAGCTCAGTTCTCATATCTGCAGAATGGGGGTGATGGAAATTTCTACCATATACAGTGCACGAGCTAATATGGGCATGCACTGCATTAGCAACATTTAAGTCCAGGAGGAATGGCATATGCAGTGGTGGTCCCTTAAGACCATGTTGCCTAATCATACTGTAGGCAGCTTAGTTTGTGCAGGTATGCTCTATAATGGCACAACAGTAAAAAGATCACCTAAGGATGCATCTCTCAGAATATATTACACATTGTTAGTGACTCATGGTGGTATATAGAAAGACCTAATAATATATCTTCTGGCTTTAAGTACTCACTAAATTTAATGGTATTCTACCATGATTATTAATAAACTGAGACAAGAGAATTTAAGGAGTTAGTTAAACAAAATGAAATGAAGTGGCGATGAAGATTCTGAAAGAAGGACACTGGAAAAGTGGCAGTCCTGAAGGAAAGCATGCTAAGATCAAATTCAGCTATTTGGAACACATAGTTTAGTTTTACCTGTGAGGATGACTAAAAAGCTTTATAGTTGAGGCAGCATCTCTACAAATACTGTCTCATCTGCATTTTCACCAGTACCCACAAAGGCATTTGTCATTAACAGCAATGTCAGGGAGGACTTTACAAAATTACATGACCACAACTGAGCTTCTCACAGATGCCAAGCACTTCACTGAGACCATGGCAAAGCTATTGACTTGAAGTAGCTATTATAGTAAGAGGACAGACTTGTTGAAAAGCTATCGTGAACTTCCAGTTTAAGTTGGCAGATTGACCACTTGGGTTTATTTTCACTTTCTAGACAAACCTCATTATATGGTGAGAAAAGAAGGGCATAAAAACATTAGAAAAAGAGATTGTGAGGAGAGTTGATAGCTGATGAATGTCAGAAAGTTGGAAGTTGGAAAGCAGTTAAGTAAATGGTAAGAGACTTGGGTGAACACAAAAGGTTGACAGCTAAGGGTTTGGAAAGGTGGAGTGAAAAGCCAAAAGAGACACTATGTATCTCATTTATGTACTTCTGAGAGTCAGGAATGGGAAGTGTGCTACTTCTGCAGGTGAGAATAGAGGCTGCATGACTTTACATTGAATTAGCGGTGTCTTCAAACTTCCTTCTCCACTCATGAAAAAGACTGGAGGTTTAATTTCTGGAGAGGATTCATCACAGAGGATCTGGAATCTGTGCTGGGCAAAGTAAAGGGAAGGTAAGTGGTACATGGAAATGGATGATGTGTCATACTAAAAAAAAGCTGCCCCAACACTGTTTTCCATGTTCATCTTCCTGAGCATGGGGAGTCTCGATTTTTCCTATCCAGATGAGAGGGGGAAGGATTTTTCTTTGAAGAAACTGACTCACCTAAGAGAAATGGTATACAAGAATGGACATAAGAGATTTCCTTATGATACTAGCAGTCTGGCAAATACCCTTGACCCAGTTTCCCCTACAAAGCCCACTATTTGACAAGCCTCATCCATGTACAGAAATGTATTCCAAGGAGCATTTTAATGCTTTCTAAGAGTGGAATGGACCTGAAGATTGCCTGGTATAATAAAAGACAGCAACCCAACAAACAGGAAAAATGGATCAGAGGATACGAAAAGGATACAAGGAGATAAAGAAACTTCAGAGAAACTAATATTTGTATCCCATGAGAGGTAAAGGAAGATACTACATACGTAACATGCACTTAGAATGCTTTAAATATCATTTAGAGTATTTTTGAAAAGCTCTTAAAATTTAAAAAATGTAAAAGCAGATATTGAAAGTTAAATGTAAGGGTTGAATGATATATTTGAGCAAATCTTCTAGAAGAAAGAACAAACATTTGAAACATAAAAATAGAGGAGAAGGGGACATAAAATTAGAGGATTGCTCTAGGAAGTTCTAATAATTAAAAAAAAAGAGAGAGAAAAGGAAGTTACTATAGAATATACAAAGAAAATGGTAGGGAAGAAACTAATAAGTGATAAAATAAAGTTTCCAAGAAACAAAGGATAGTGATTTCTAGATAAAAAGTAAAAATAAGATTACTAATTAAAAATGCCCATCATGTGAAAGGACCCACAAAAATACAAAATGCCCAGCACATTATTCTATGAAATTCAGAATGGAAGAGATAAAGAGCAAATTCCAACAAATTCCAGATAGAAACCTGCAGATTAATATATCATGGTCACATGGTAGAGAAAGGAGCAGAAATAAAACTGATTTCAGCCCTTTCAATATCAACCCTAGGAGCCCAATAACATTAGGCCAGTATCTTCAAAATTATGGCGGAAAATAATTATCATCTAGAAATCTACACTCATCAGAGCTGTCAATCAATTCTCAAGATGGAATAAAAACAAGTTGAATCAAGCAAAGTCTCAAAAACTTAGTTTCTTACTACCATTTCTTAGGAAGCTATTGGATGATGTGTTTCACCAAGGATCTAATAAAGAAAGAAAGATGATCCAAACCAAGAGAAGTAAAGGGATTTTTGAGAAGGGACAGCAAGGGAAATCTCAGGATTTCCTGTGTCCTGGAGAATCATCACCCAGGGTGGATTAGGTGAAGGGCAGCTCCAGGTCAAGCAACACAGATGGATCATGGAGATGAAAGTCTGCAGTGAACACTGCTGAATAGGAAAGGAGGCTACCCCCTGACACAGGCAGCAACTTCAGAGAGGTTGTGACTAAGCTGAATTGTACTAACAGCTAATTTCTATCTCCTTTAAAGGAAAAAAAAAAAGAAAGAAAGTAAAAAGTATGATATCCATGCTGAGCAGCATTTTTTCTCAGATAGGAGTTTTGTTTTGTTTTTCACTAAAAGAACATATGGAGTCCTAACCAGATGATTTAGAAAAGCCTTGTTTTATCTCTAATATTGAATGATTTTGAGTGAATGCTACAATATTTTCAAAATGCCACCACCATTGTGATCTTCCAGAAAGATTAAAAAGATTGTGGTAACCGCTCCCTCAGTCAAAAGCCATGTCAGTGGTGTGCTCAGATAATGAACTTGCAAGGCTAAGCATTGTGACTCTGCTGCAGTTAGTGTTCCTGTCATTGCAGGAGAATATTTGTGCCTTTATTTTTTGGACAATCTCTTGAGGATACAGAAACAGAACTATCTTTGGACAGGAGAGAGTTAGCTTGTTAGCACGGTTGTAACCTGAATAAAACCCAGTACACAACATCACCCAGACTACATGAAAGGGCATTCAAAGAAACAGATACATCAAACAAAAGACTGAGCTTTTACCTACATCTTTCAAATTTTGAAGGGGTTCATTCATAACTCACACCACATGTCTCAATTATCTCTCTTCTTTCCCCTAACTGTAGCTCTGTAGGTTTCCATTCATCAAACCTTTAAAAGTCTCCCCAGGCCTAGGCTCATGCATCTTCTTGGTGTATCGTCCCAGTTCCTTTTCTTCATTATAGAGGAAACTAATTCTCTTGATATAATTTCCCACCTGGTTTTTCTGAAACATAGGATAGTTCAGTAACTGACTCAGCAAAGAAGAATTTGTCTTCTATTTTTATCTCCTTTAGGATTCCATATCTTTTTATTTATTTTCTTGATAAAGCTTCATAACAAGTTGGCAATAGACCTGAGAAAATTTAGCTATTCCTAAAAATACATTTATTTTGATAAAAAGGAAAGTACACGTGGAAACTGAGAATATCCACCCATTAAGAAGTCCTGTTGATGATGGATGGGAAACAGTTTTCTTTAGAGGTCCCAGAAGTCCTATAATTTTTAGATCATTTCATGGATTCAGTTACACTGGACTCAATGCATAAGCTCTACCTCTAGCAGCAATGCTACCACTATTCATTGTCATATTTTCTGCAGCCTGAGACAATGAAAGAAAGCTCTTTTGCAACTAGAAAATATGCTGATTGAAATATCATCTTTGGGAAGTCTTTTTCTAAAGACACTAATTGATATTGTTTGAAGAAGTGTAAGTGTCTGCCATGAAAACCGTTTTAACAGCCGACTTGTTTTCTTTAGTTTGCTTAACTTGGCAGAGTATTCACTTCTCCCTTAGAAAACCTCCTATTTTGATTTATGAATGTTTTCAAATTTTTATGATTCTCCAAACCGTTGTTTCACCTGTAAGTAGAGAGATAGCTTATTTGGCTAACTGCCTTGCATGACTCCGTGCCAGGCAATGAATAATGCCATGTTCAATATTCTAAATTTGTGTTCCAAATTCTGAATTTCCAATGAGCTGCATGGAACTCTACTGATAAGTGACTGATTTTCCCTGTAAGGATTGTCTTATTTTAAACTTCAAATTTAGTTGCAATTTTGAATGGATTTTAGAGGGAAGCTGAAGACTATTCATACTTTTCTAAACCAAGAAGGTGGAAGAAATGAACTAATGAAAAAGGGTGTCTTATCTAAGGGGACTACAGTTCTGAACAGCAGCACCCAGGAACTTTCTTTCTTTTGAAAAGGTGCTAGGCAACCTTTAATAGAAACCTCAGATGCAAAGTATTACTGAAGTTGCTGGTATTCACCCCAAAGGATTTTCTATGTTTAAAAATAAAATAATCTTTAAAAAGCATACTGATGAACATAGAACTAGAACAGAGGAAACCATAGTGAGCTATAGGACAGAGCAGATATCTCCTTGGTACCAAAGGAGACTGAGTTTCTAAAATTTGGATTGAACTTATAATGTTATCTATCTAACTTTTGTCTTCCTCTGCACTTTTTTCTAGGCCATATTATAAGTATTGGAATAATATGAAAAAAAACTTTTCTCGAAGCCTTTCCAGAACAAGGGGAAGGAGAGATCACCACCAATGGTGGCCTCTAAGACAGTCTAACATATTCCAAACCAATTCTGTGAACACGGGCATCATTATTTTTTCTCTTCTGTTTTGTTTCCAGCAGGCATGTCAGCCAAGTCTGTACCTAACTTGACCCCAGTTTGAACAGATTATCCAGCTCATTTAGATAGTGTGGGTGGCTCGTACACAATAGTTTACACAGCTGCTACCTTGACCTGAATTGACCAGATTGCTGCCTACTTCCCCATGGCTTTGTAAACCTGTCCAGACCTTACAACCAACAGCTGAGACTCCGATTGCTTTCTAAATTAATGTTTAAGATATTTTGGGTATCATTAGCCAGTGGCTTCATATACTGTCTATTTGACTTAAAGGTGCAGAGGCAGATTTTTTTTATTTGAGTTAGGAACCACTGCTAGGGGAGAGAAGATCATGTCAAGTTATTTTCTGGAAAACAAAGGTCCAGTGATTTTGTGGCTAGCCCTGTGATTAAGAACACAGGTTCTCTTACTGTATGTGGTATCGTAACAGTAGGTGATACTCATACATCATCAGAGGGGTAAAACAGAGCTTGGGAGATCTTCCACTAGCTAAAGGACTAGTGGAGAAAAATATGACATAAGGAAGCCAAGCTACCAGTCAAATTCTTGCAGTTGGACTGAAGCACATTAGCACTGTCATGCATTCTGGGTGAAGAGAACACTTGACAAGTTTTTTTTTTCCCCAAGTTAATTGAGTGGATGTGCTTAATCTCACCCCCTCTATTGAGAGCAGGGAAAAAAAAAAACATATAGACCAAAAAAAAAATGGGAGCAGGAGACCATTTCACACTTTGCTCTGACCCAGAATGTGGAGAACATGCAGGAAACAGATGAACTCATGCACCAACTTGCTGAGTAGAGAGTGAGTGAGTGGCCAGAGAGGCCAATTTTCTTTTTTGCCCTCATTTTGAGGAACTGCTTCTATATACCACCAACTCATAAAATGTAAGAATAAGATAGTAATTTTAAAAATGAGTAATTTGAATTAGTTCCTTATTTGCCCGGGAATGGCTCATTGAGGAGAGACATACGGGAGAACTTTGAGTGCAGGTGTTAGAAGTGGTGATACTTGGGGCACAGCTTATGTTTCCTCAGCCTGGGATGGGAGAGCCAAGGCCAGTGGCATAAAGAGCCTCAGATAGAGAGTAGGTGGAGAGATGGAATTAATAGTCAGGAAGTCAGATCCTAAGGTTCCACCTGGAACGGTGTTGGCTGAGACAGACAGCATTGGCAAATGCTCTACTGTGTTCTGTGAACCAAGACATTTGAGAATGTACCAACCATGGGTGAGAGAAGCTGCTTCTTGCCCAATTGTCTGGCATTGCTTATGTTCAATATTTCTACATGGTACAAAACAGGGGTGAGGGGCACCCCAATGATTAAAATTGAAATCCTCATCAGCTGAAATGTTGGGGGCTTGAAGAAAATACAATTTGATTCAGAGTAATGTTTTAAAATGACATTTATTTTTAAGTCGCAAAGTTCTAGTGTGAAATTCATCTACATTTTGAAGGAGCTGCAAAGCACTTAGTCTAGGGCATGTCTCAGGGTGCACTCATTCCTTCAAAAATGTTTAATGAGCACTTACCTTGTGTCAGACTTCAGGCTGGATACTGGGCATAAAGAGGCATAAACAAAACAAGATAAAATCCCGGGGCTCTTGGAACTTACCTCACTGAGTGAGGTTCAACTTACAGTAACAGAGGGAGCCAGCCTCTGTTGATGTGGACTTAGAGATCTGATGTTAAAGCTGAGGAGCTGCAGGGAGGTAGAGCTAGAGGCCTGATGACACTGTGAAAATCTGACGTAAGTCCCTGTGGGAAGTCCTAGTCCTATCCCTGGACTTTCAGCTACAGAATGAAGAAGGTGTTGCTGTTCCTCTGTACCCCAAAAGGCCACACACACACTGCCTATTCTTTCTCACTAAACCAATAGAAACTTCCAGCACTTGAGACCAAAAGATTCTTTACCAGAATATTAAGAGAGGAAAATGAGAAGAGAATGGCCAGATGTATATCATGTTTAAGGATGATAAATATTATGGTTTGGATGTGAGATGTCTCCCAAAAACTCACGTGTGAGACAATGCAAGGTTTAGAGATGAAATGATTGGATTGTGAGAGCTTTAACCCAAGCAGTAAATTAATCCCCTGATAGGGATTACCTGGGTGGTAACTGTAGACAGGTAGGATGTGAGGAGGTGGGTCCCTGGGGGCATGCCTTTGGGGTTTATATTTTGTCCCTGGTGAGCAGAGCTCTTTCTGCTTCCTCGTGCCATGTTCCCAGTTGCTTTATTCCACCAAACTCTTCCTCCATGATGTTCAGCCTCACCTTGAGCCCCAAGGAATTCAGTTGCCATCTATGGACTAAGACCTCTAAACTGCAAGCCCAAAAATTAATATTTCCTCCTCTAAAATTATTATTGTAAGGTCTTTTGGTCATAGCAGTAAAAAAACTGACTAGAACAATAAATTGTAAAAAATGAATAAAAGACATTTAAGTATTTCCATTGTCTAAAGATCAGAAATGGAAGCTGCTCAAAGAAAAGAGGCCCAGTGACTTGTACATAATTAACCTGCAACCAAGAGTGGTTTAATTAAATAGGGTTAAGTTCATTTACCAATACTGGAAATCTGATGATATGATAAGGAGGACAGTTTTAAGGAAGATGGGGTGTTGGCGATAAGAAAGTCTCCATCTTTAAGTACCCATAGCGCAGAAGGAAAATGACAGGATAGAAGAGCCCTGCAAGAATTCCATTGCATTGTAGAACAACATTTAAAAATGCTGAGGCTTATGAAAACTGCTAAGAATCAGAAAAAGAAATATTTGAAAGTTATAGAAGAAGTTCTCCTAACTGACCTCTGCCTTATGACATGCCAGATTAATGGCAATCTTCATCCTGTTTTAAAAACATCCTGGCTGAAGACTATAGCCCACCAAAGGCCTACAGTTCCTATGCTCTTTCTAGTGTTCTCCTACATGCTGGGCAAACCCACAGGTGGAGCTGCCTGCATCCCAAGATTCTATTGTTTTCTTCCAGGTTTATGCTGGTTGTGAGTGTTGTAGTACTTAAATATTACACAAACTCATGAAATGAGTCTCCTGGCCTTAAATGACTTCATTCTAAAGATTTCAAGAGGAGTTTAAGTTGAAATCAAAAGAATGATGAAAAATGGAAGAAATGATAGAGGACTTATTCTAAGTTTTCAAAGAGTTTGGATTCTATATATTAAAGGGAAGAATATGGATTCCATATATACCATTCAATACCTAGGGAAACACTGGAATGAATTATTAAATATATTATTCATGACATTTAGAAACAAATCAGTGAAAATTAGAAATCATACCCAAACAACCTCAAATTCTTCTTATTGCTGTTATTTTCAAATATACTCCTGAAATCATAGGAAATGATGAGGGAAACTTTAGGCATAGTGCTTTGGAATATCGATTATGATATTTCAGGGATAAGGTTAGAAAATATGATAATATGGTTAGAGGGAGCTTACATTGATTGAAAGGCTGCATCCAGGCTAGAATTTACCAGAAGATGAAGGCCAGACTAAAGAGAAGCCTGTAATGGTGCAACTGGGTTCTTTCTCTCTTGTCTTAGCTAATTTCTCATCAAATGGTGATTTGACGGTGACAAGAGACTTGAATGAAGGATTAATACAAATGGTGATAGAATCAGTATCTTGGAGAACATTACCAAATAGAACAATAGACTGATGCCTGTTAAGATAGAAATTTAACAAGATTGGATTTATTTATTTATTATTTTAAAATTTTTTTGTAGTTGTAGATGGACAGAATGCCTTTATTTTATTTGTTATGTGGTGCTGAGGCTTGAACCTGCTGCCTTACATGTGCTAAATAAGCACTCTGCCACTGAGCCACAACCCCAGACCTACAATATTGGATGTAATTAGACATAACTCATGTAGTCATGGGGAGTTGAGCTCAAAATAATTTATTCAGGTTTATTCACCAGGGATCCATAGCAGGCATGGAAATACCACTAATGGATCTTATTTGTTGATGATATGTTAGTAATATACCTTATAAAATGTTGGGGTTATAAATCATTAGTCATTAGACACAGTGTCCATAGGCAATGGGAGTATGTGTAAATCTCAACTCTTATTTCAGTCAGTTTCAGGGAATCCTCCAGAGTAGAGAACAGTTCTTAGGTAGCATGTGGATATTCAGAATATTGGAGAGAGAGATTCAGTTCATAATTCTGAGAAATCTGTCCATATGGAAAGTGGTTCAGGAAACACAGTGAAAGCATCACCCACAACGGATAGGAGGGGAGGCCCAGAAGTAAGGTCATGGTCAAAATGACAGTGTGGAAATTAATCTCCTCCCATTGATTCACTCAATAAAGTCAGGAGAAAGGAGTTGGGGTTTGACCAAAAAGACCATGTAAAGAGAGTAACAAAGAAGCACTAGAACAACATTCTTCTGTTTTTTTTTTTTTTTTTTTTTTTTTTTTTTTTTTTTTT
>NW_025999949.1:6175337-6184016 GCF_001458135.2 Marmota marmota marmota
GAGACGCCGACCACTCTACGAGCTTTTTTGACACCTTTGTCAAATATGGGATGACTATCTATTATCTACTGTGGGTTTTAATTTTTGTGTCGTTTTATTCTATTGGTCTTCAGGGCTTTTTTTGACTGGGCATATGTTTGGATTTTCTGGTGATGACTGTCAACATTCATGTATCTTTCTTTTGGCAACACCAATAGGATTTCCATTTGGGAATTTCTTCTCACCCATGGTGTGCTCTTTGTGATACTAGAAATCAGACCACTTTGCCTTTCCCTAATCCGTAAGGGCATGTGGCCCAAGATAAATCAATGGGCTCTGTCTGGACTTTGAGCTTCAGGCAAAGTGGGATGGAAGAAGAAATAAAATTACAATTAAAAAACTTTCTCTTCATTTTTCGCTCAATAAGAGGTCTGTCGAGGCTTGCTCCTTTCTGAGTCAGTTCTCTTGCCTTCCCATTGAGTATCCAACCTTCCAAGGAAATTATTTTATGTTAGAAGTAAATAAATTTAGACAAATATTTTGGATTAACATGTTAGGAATGAAAACAAAGCTCCCTTCTGAAGAAAATTCTGGCCTTTCCTATGGGTGCTGTGGGAACCCACCTCAGGGTTGCCATTATCCACTAAATCATTTTGACACACCTGTGCATCATCATTGATTGGGCAGTGTGATATGAATGATTTGTTTCTGTAAAGCAGTTGTGTTTCCTGAGGAATTAAATCAGATCCAAGGATCTCCTTACAACACAGTCACTCACACTCTAATTAACTTTATGGACAATTGGCTTTTTTAAGAGATAGAGAAAAGTTTGGAATGACTGGTGATTAATGGGATTACTCACAGTCTGGTATAGGTTGGGAATGTGTCATGATGGAGACTCTCCTATGCATCACTCTGGGATGACTGCTTTCTAGAACATGGTGAAGTCGTCAGTTTTTAATAAAAGCCCACCTAAAACATGAGTACTATCATTTTAGGCACTTTAGACATCTAAATTCCATCCTCAGATAAAGCTTCTCAGTGTAGCTTGACTATATAATTGGACCATAGTACTTTAGCTTGTAGTGGAATTTCTTCTGTTTACAGGCATTTTATCATTTTTGCCCTCCACGTTTCTTGTTTGTTTGTTTCTTTTTTAAGGACACACGAGGAAAAATACTACATTGGTACTGCCTGTGCTGTATAAACATTGCTGAGGACACTCTTGGCCATGTTTCCAACAAATATGTTTTGAGTACTTATGTTTTTTAGCTCCTGTGATATCTCTGGGTATACCGTGAGAAGGTCAGATCCAGCCATTGTACTCATAGAACTCACTTTCTAGGGGGCAGACAAACATTAATTGAGTTACCATAAAATCAGAGTATGAGCACAAATGGACAAATGACATAAGAAAAGATATACACAGTGCCGTGCTTTGATAAGGGGCTCTCCTCCAACAAGGAGGGCTTTTCTGGAATCTGAAGGATGATTCCATGTCTGAAGATGAGTGGGAATCAAGCAGGCGTGTGCCGAAGGCCGGCCGGCTGGGCAAAATAACCAGGGGGTGACGAATAACTTGTGTACGTTGATACAGCAGGAGTGGAAGCCGTTTATTGCAGGACAGGAGCAGTATTTATACATTCCACACAGCTTATCTAATTAGCATAAACTAGATACATCAGTCAACCAATAAGGAATCTCCACGCTTAATGGCTCACTTTTGTTACTTCTCAAACCACTCCCTCTGGCATTTTGCCAGGCACCATCCAGACTTGTTTACAAACTCTAACATTCCCCTGGCAAAATGCCAGGTGTTATTTTGACTTGTTTACAGACTCTAACAGGCGTGGGGCAGAGAAGGAACTCCAATCAACTCATTTGCTGGATACATGAGTATTATTATCATCTCTTCATCTGTCTTAACCTCCTATATCCTATTTGGACTCTGGATAGGTTGTACTCTTTGGAAAATCTGTCTGAGGCAGAAAGAAACTTATCTTTGTTCTTTTTTGAAAAACAGAAGAATTTACCTTATTTTTTTTAGGAACATTCACTTCCTAGCTTGAATTTAAATCTTTTCTTAATTGATCTGTTTTGTAAATTTTGGTTACTATGACAATAAATTGATTCACTTCAAGAGTTATTAACAGCAGATTGTCTATTCTGTTTTCTTTGTGGAGAATATTATAATAGGTAAAATGTCAGCAATAACCAAGAAAATTCCAGGGACAGGGAAAAATGGTACAAGAGTTTGGCAGGATATGATATGACTTCTGACTCATTAAACATTATAGAATTTTATTTCTGGTGAATAATTGAGAGAGATTAATTCATCTCACATGAAAAACCACAAGAGTAAGTTTAAGAATGATAACCTTTATTTGATTATCACCTAATTTTATTCATCATTTCAAATCAATATTTATTGAGCTTCTACTATGAGCCAAGAACTGTTCTAAATACTAGAAATAAAAGGATGAATTAGATGAACTCTTCATC
This sequence comes from Marmota marmota marmota, assembly GCF_001458135.2. Classification (NCBI taxonomy): domain Eukaryota; kingdom Metazoa; phylum Chordata; class Mammalia; order Rodentia; family Sciuridae; genus Marmota; species Marmota marmota. Next base: position 6,177,819 of record NW_025999949.1, read on the forward strand.
CCGTGTTGAAGCTATCAGCCTGAATTTTTATGGGCACAATGGAAGAATATTAAAGCCAGAAAGAAACATGGTGATGCTGATGTCAGATGTTTCCCTTCTCTTATGTAGTGCATCATGGAACAGGTAAGATCCACCTGAGCAAATGATGAGCAGATGATATTGTCTTCGGTGTATCATCCATTTTCTAAAAACAGTGAATGTGACATGAACATTACTCCTACACATTACATGATGGCAAAAATGCCATCACCATGACCCTCAGTATGAGGCCAGGAGGATCCATCGGTTATGTATTCTGAGAAGAGGATGTCAGTGAATTATCAGTTTTATGTTTTATTTTATGCTTTAACTAAGTGTTAACCTGACTTTGGGGCCAGAATGCCTCCATTCAAATTCCAGTTCTGCCAATAGATGGCTGTGCAATATTGGGCAAAACATTCTCTTCTGAATTTCAGTTTTCTCATTTGAAAAATGAGGATAATAGTACCTGCTATACTGGGTTAGTATAAAGATTAAATAGATTAATATTAGTAAAGTTCTTAGAATAATGTCTAACACACAGTAAATGAGCGTGTATGTGCATGCACTAATTAAGATGAATCTGGCACACCAAAAGCAATAATAAACTCTCTGTATCTAAGGAAAGGGACCAAGGGCAGGAGTCCAGAAACAGAGCTCACTCTAGACCTTGCCTTCAGACTTCTCTTATTTTAGAATTGTTTTACAATTTTGAATAAGAATATTCACTCATTTCAAACTTCAGTCCTCCCCATTTCATGGTTCAGAAAACTTACTAATAAGCCATTGCATAAATGAAAAGTAAATATTATAAAAGAGAAAGATCAATGAAAGGCATTGATAATTCATAAACTGGAAAATAGATCCTGGGTAGGAGAAAGATGAGGACACTCTACTACAAAGTTCATTATTTTCATCCCTTTAGGAGGAGTAGAAATGATGTGAAGATAGGAAAGAGATATCGTCACAATGAGAATCACAAAAAGTCTAGAGTGTTACAGACCTGAGCTTAATGCTGGTTTTGCCAATTACTAGTTATCTGAGATGAATGATATTTTAAGTTCTCTGAGTTTCTGCATTCTCATTTATAAAATATGCATAAAATAGTTAATTTATGTCAAGTGCTTATGAGGGTGTTGGCACAGTGTGGCTGTTTAAGAAATTGTAGCTGTTTCTCTTATTACCATGAGTTTCTAACCCAACTAGATTTATGAACATGTTAAATAATTTTCTTTTTCTTACAGGCAGAGAGAGTTTATTAGAGAAAAATATGTAGCTCACAAATCTGAGAGGGCCAGAGTGGTGGGCTTTTTTTTTTTTTCAGCAGTAATGCTGAAACTACACCCTGAGGTGGTCAGCGAACACCTCTGTCATGGACTTGTAACTTGTACTGGTGAGGACCAGATTCCAGAACTTCTGAGTGCTGGATGTCAATGCCACTCTCGCCAAAAGGTGTCTTTGTGTTTTTGTTTCTCCACATCACTCACTTTTTAAAAAACATACATATTTTTTAAACTGAAGCATATTATTTATACAGAATGGTGTATTTTATTATGGCACATTTATATATAAATATGTAATTTGATCAATTTTCAGTATCTTCCCAACCCTTCCAGCCTCCCTCATTCTGATCCTCTTCCTCTACTCGGATGGTTCCCCTTTTACTTTTATGATGGCAACCCCCTTTTTTTGCTTCTTTCCCCTCCCATCTAGCTTCCACATATAAGAGAAAGCATAAGATTCTTGTTTGAATCTGACATATTTCACTAAAACTTTTAGTCTTCATTTTCACTCATTTTCCTGCAAATTTTATCCTTATTCATGGCTGTATTAAACTCCATTGTTTATATATACCACATTTTCTTTATCCATTAATACATAGACAATTATCTATTTGGATCTCAGTTTGGTCAATTTGGTTATAGAGAATTGTGCTGAGATAAACATGGGCATACAGGCATCTCTAAAGTATGCTGACTTTATTTCTTTTGGATAAATACAAAAGAGTTATATAGCTGGGTCATATGGTCATTAGCTTTTGGAAAAACCTGCAAACTGATTTCCATAGTAGCTATATTAATTTATATTCCTACCAACAGTGTATAAGTAAGTGTTCCTTTTCCCTCATATCTTCGCTAGCATTTAATGTTAGTTGTATTCTTCATGACTGCCATTCTAACTGGTGTGAGATGGAATTTCAGTGTAGTTTTGAGTTGCATTTCCCTGACGTCTAAAGAAGTTGAATATTTTTTCATATCATGTTGACCATTGTACTTTTTTTGAGTTATCAGTTCAGGTCATTTGCCAATTTATTGATTGGGTTATCTGTTTTGTTAGAGAACTAAGATGTGATAGAGTTGGCACTAGTCCAAATCCCTATCCCAGTGTTCTTTGTATTCATTTCCTCTCTGTTCCTTTACTGCATTAAAGATGAAGCCTGGATATAAAGGTTTTAAGGTATGAAATTCTGGATTTCCCATGATCTTCCAGTGAGAGCTGTAATTGTGCTGGCAACATAGGCCCCCCTAAATCTGCATATATTATCACTGTGAGGAGGATCCAGGGACAGTTGTACAGACTTCCCAGTGCAAGGTGGGTGACTTGGCAATGGCCAGAGCTCAAAAAGAAGGTGCACCCAATCCATGCTAATTCAACACAGAGAATCTTATAGGAGAAAAGATTGTGTGTTTCCTTATTTTGAAGATAACACAGGCATAATAGTAAATAACAAAAGTGAGATGAAACGTTTTGCCACCACAAGACCTGTGGAGCAAGCAGACTCTTGGCCCAGGATTGCACCCGTGGCTAGGAACAATGCATGTGCTTCTCCAGTGTATTGTAAACCCCACCTCCTAAAAAAACTTAAGAATCACTTGCTCCCCTACTTCTACACAAAAATCAGAGAACTAAATAGAGCAATTATGAAAGCATTGAAATAAACTAAGTATTTACTGTAATATTTTCACTTGTTACACTGGGCAATCTAGAGTCTTAAAAATTAAAAAAAAAATATATGAATTTAAAAGTTGTAAAAAAAAAGCTGATAGTTATTTTTTATGAAAACATACCTGGTTTCAAATTTAGGTTTAAAAAATCACATCAACAATGACATGAGAGGCATTAGAAAGAATCTTCAAACTTCCATAATCACATTTTTATGGAGTACCAAAATGGCATGACACTCCTTAGTCAACAGAGAGGGTTGGACTAACCCAGGCAGACTTTTTTTTTTGGTATCAGGGTCACTTGCCCACTGAGCCACATCCCCAGCCCTATTTTGTTTTTTATTTAGAGACAGGGTCTGACTGAGTGCCTGCCTCAGCCTCCTGAGACTCTGGGATTTCAGGTGTGTGCCACCGCGGCCAGTAGGCAGACATTCTTTATACAGGGAGTTATTTTGGAATCTGCCTTTCTTTTTCTTTCTTTCTTTTTTTTTTTTTAATTGGGCTGAACACTGACAAATACAGCATCGTCTGAAAATTATAGTAATCTATTTTTATGTGGAGGGAAACCAAAGCAGCAGAGAAGCTCCTAATAATTTCTACAGGGATTAGAGTACATTGAGGGCATTTATTTATTTTTGTCTCTATGTGTCATTGTGTGTACATGTGCATATGTGTACATATATAGTGTTACATATTCTGTATGTTTAAATGCAGTAGTGTTACTTTCTACTTAATACTCAAATTGACTTCTCTTGAAATTCCTTTTAAATCAGTGACAGAGATAGTTTTTGCCTGCATCTGAATATCAGAATCCATTTAGGCTCATGGTATATTTGAGTCAACTGAATTTTAACCCCTTAAAAGCTGTTCTTTACCTTGTTTCAATAGATTCCAAATACTCTACACCTTGTTTCACTGGATCCCAATACCTTGTGCAAGAGTATTGAGTGAGTAGCAAGTAGCAAAAGCCTTCTATTTTAGGAGACTCAGGTTTTCAGAAGTTTTGTAGGTAGGTGCAATATACCTGCCTGTTCTCCTTCCTCCCAAGCACCGTTCTAGTCTTATTTTCATAGCAAGTTTTTTCTTCACCAATAATGAACAGCAGCATTTGATCTAACCTAAGACATAATATAATGAATTCTATTTGAGCGTCAGACAATTTAATAAAGTTTTACTCTACCAACTTCCTGTCCTATTTTTTCCTTCTGTTCCCCAATTTATTAGCTTTGTTTTGGGTGAGTATTTACACCTCCATTACGAAGGATGATTATTTAACAAATGACCTTCCAAATGACAGAAATACCAGTCTGTATAAAGAATATGCTTGTAAACAGTAATAGCTCACATAGATCTTAACTTTATTGAAAGCATCATTGTGTTCCTTGGCATGAGGAAAAGTAATACTTTAAATCTTTCACATGCAATAATAAGAGGCTGTAGTGCTTTAGGAAATTGGAATCTGGAAGTCATAGGATGGGTCAAGAGACCAGTTCCTCCTCTAAGGAGCCTGGGAAGAAAGAAAAATAGCAGCATTGTGCTGCAGGTCCAAGGAGGCATCCCCACCAGGGGCTCCCCTGCTGAACTCCCATGTAACTTACTGAATGCTTTGAAAAGAGCCTATGCTTTCAGATAATTCTACAGCCATGAATTGGCAAATTGGGGAGAGTCTTAAATAGCCTTGAATCTAAAGCTGAAAAAAAGAGGAAAAAACGATATTTCATGAGGTTTTGTGAAGTTATTTGGATTTTCCTTAGAGACCAGACCAACACAAAAAACCCATTTTGACTTTGAGTATATGTCTTAAACAACCTCTAAAAGGCCATTGAATTCTGATGGATTTATATGAAGAGAGAGGAGTGGTGTGTGTGCCTGTGTGTGTGTGTTGGGGGGGTGCGCACATCTGTGAGGGTAAGTTATTTGCAAGTGCAGAAATTGAATATTTTCCCTTTTTTGGGGTCTTTGCAAAGTGACAAGTAAAAATGATTATACAGAACTGACAAAAATTCATTGGCTTGCATTCCTCAAATGATTTTTTTTTCAGAATAAAAAAGCTTTAAAAAAATTACCTGTGGGTTTATATGTTTCTCTCCCAACTTTGATATTGTTTTCATTGTTGTTGTAGCTGTTTGTGTATTTGGAGGTTGACAGTTGTCTATGACTGATTGGCAAGCTCCAGTTCAATCAATTTAAAAAAAATTGGGCTGAGTTATTTTTAAATACTTGAAAATGAGGGTACTGTAATTGAAAATCTAATCATAGCTTCACCTGTACCCATTCAAAAAGTTAATGATGAAATCAAACGAGTTTCCAAGCTTCTTTACCCATTCCTGGTTACTGACCAGCTATGTTGCCTAAACATCATTTTTCAAAGAGCAGGAAAGGGAAAGACGCATATCTGGATGGGGGCAGGTGGAGAGGAAGGGAGTGGTGCTGTGGACCCAGAGAAGGAAATCTCTAGATACAACAATTTCCTCATAGGCACAAGCATGCGAGCTTACATAAGCATATATCTTCCTGTGTTGCACATAGCTTCTGGGTTTTGTGAAGCCCTTCCCTGGCAAATAGCAAGCAACAGATAGTGTTTTCCTTGTTCAGCTGCATCTGATTTTGAATACTTGACCTTTCAGAGATTCAGTCTCTGCCATCCTCAAGCTGGACTTGCTGCAAAGCACAGTCTCAGGATTTCTTTGGGTTTTTGTGTACATTTGAAAAATATGTAACCTTAGCTGGCTTTCCACCTCTGTTCATATGCTTCTTGCCTTTAGAGTATATGTATTTTTCTGATCACTTTTTGGGACCCCCTGTTACTTTTATCTACTTAGCTCAACTTTGATTCTATTAGTGTCCTAAGAGTTACATTTACAAATAACCAAAAAGTACCCAGAAACCTATTTCAAGGGAGGAAACATATATGGATTCTTTGTGTGTGTGTTGGGGGGTGTTGGGGTTTGAACCCAGGGCCTCAGGCATGCAAGGCAAACACTCTACTAACTGAGCTATATCCCCAGCCCTGGCTGGGGTTGTGGCTCAGTGCTAGAGCACTTGCCTAGCATGTGTGAGGCACTGGGTTCGATTCTCTTCACCACATATAAATATATGAATAAAATAAAGATCGATGAAGGTCCAAAAATTAACATATATGTGTGTTAATATAATAAATTAATATATATGCATATATATATATATATATATATGTATATATATATATATATATATATATATATATATATATATA
>NW_025999949.1:6184040-6205370 GCF_001458135.2 Marmota marmota marmota
AAAAAAAAAAAAAAAAAAGAGAGAGAGAGAGAGAGAGAGAGAGAGAGAGAGAGAGAGAAAGCTGCATCCTGGTTTTGAAAGGGTTGAAACTGAGTGAAAAACAAAAACACTTTATAGTTTTTACTGTTTCATTACCCAAGACCCTAATTAAAACTTATTCATGGCAAATACTCAGCCACACCCAGCTCTCATTTTATAAACTGATGGAAGTGTTGAAGAAGGTCTTATGTGGGCCTCCTTTGAGAAGAATTTTCACACTTTTTAATAAGTTTGCAGTTGATTAGTACTCTAATGAATCTCAAAGTCCTCTCAAAATATCATGAACATACAACAAAGTATCTTGTTCTAATTTTTGTGATAGACATAAGCTGCTTTGTCATTAATATCCATCAAATGGATGACATTGGCTGAAAATGAAGAAAAGATTTATTAAATTTAGTTTCAATTCTATTTATGAGACCAAAATATATGTAGGAACATGAAAAAGACTAATGTCTCTATGTTAAAGAAATTGATTTCCAGGGTGCCAAGTGGAAAAGTGTAATTGAAATTGACCCATTAAATGATTACGTTATTTGTGTACCAAATCTAATATATTTCATAAAACTATAGAGCTGTTTCAGTAACTACCTGCCAAACTGTATATATTGTTCCTAATTAAGTTTTATAAATGTATTTGTAGAAATGTGAGGTTGTAGAATTGTCCAAGTAATATGTCTCTACATTTATAAAACCTGTTCCAGAGAAATAAGACAAAGCAGCACATTTCTAATCTCATGACTATTTCATGACTAGTGAAAGCTATAATAACCAAGATGACAAAATAAATATCCAAGGGAAGTTCCAAGTTAAATTTCTGAACTAAACTTGGGAATACACCTATTTCTTTCTTATTTTTAAGCATTTCATCTCCACAGCCACACTTAAAACCTACTCTAGTAATACCAACTAAGTGATTTTCATGATTTTCAAACATGAAGTTTCCTTTAATCATGGCAACTATTCTGTGAAACAATTCTTATTGTTCCTATTTGGCTGGCAAAAGATGATGAGAAACTTGATTAAGTTAGAAACATTTAATTTTATAGTTGTTTTTAATCTCACTCCCCTATATTATTTGTGAGTTTCTGATTGGTGGAAATAATGCCCTATTCATCTTTGTATTGAAAGAATAAAAGAAAATATATATTGTTTTGCAAGTGACTTAAAGATTCTTTCTTCCTTGATTTTGTTTTGTTTACATTTAATTTTTGTTGAAATTGAATAATCCGAAGACTTTAACATATTTATTTTATTTCATCAGAGTATAGTTGACAAATAACAATTGCATCTATTTAGTGTACAATGTGATGTTTTAAGATATGTGTATGTGCATGCGTGTGCGTGTGTGTGTGCACCACGTGAAACGGTTAAATCTGGCAAAATTAACATGTCATTTATATACTTATTACTGTTTTGTTGTCAGAACATTTAAGACCTAATCTCGTAATAATATCCAAGTATTCATTATTCTTAACTATGATCCCTATGTTATACAATAAATCTCTTCAACTTCATTTCTCTTGTATAATTGATATTCTTTTGTACCATTTTACCAACATCTCTCCTTCCACGCATCTCCCCTTTTTCCCAGATCCAGGTAATCACTGTCCTACTCTGTGCTTCTCTTGAGTTCAACTTTTTTTTTTTTTGGTACTAGGGATTGAATTCAAGGGCACCACTCAATCACTAAACCACATCCCAGCCCATTGTATTTTTTTATTTTGTGACAGGATTTCACAAAGTTGCTTAGGGTCTCACTAAGCTGCTGAGGCTAGCTTTGAACATGAGATCTTCCTGCCTCAGCTTCCTGAGCCACTGGGATTATAAGCTTTTGCCACTGCACCTGTCTTGAGTTCAACTTTTTAAGATTCTGCACGTAAGTCTCTAGAAAATTCTAAGCTAATTGTAGGTAGATCTTTGTAATTTTCCAGGTAGAAGCCCTAGTTTGTGTGTCTCATTTTTGTTTTACAAAGAAAATATGATACTCTTTGGCAGAAGATGTTCTCCTTCACATAAGATGACTTACTGGCCAATTTTATTTCTAAAAGGTTATTTAATATAAAACATGCACAAAGAATTATTTTACATATGTACAGAGATGAATAAAACAAGGTTCTTGAGGAATTCTAGGAAATTACAAAATAGGTTATTTGTCACCCTGGAGCTTTCTTTCTTTTTTGTCTCAACAGCTTATTCCCTACCCAGAGCTATCTTTCTTAAGGAGAATTACATAATTCCTGTGAATCATTGGGACAGGACTGAGAAGGAACATAATGAGATGATACAGGTGGAGTGAGTGTCATGGGCAGGGCGGCTATAAAGATTAATCTCTCCTGCTTCAGTGCCTGTAGGGCATCGTGTCCACAGAACAAAGTTGAAGGCAATAAGCAACCCAGCAAAGCAGTTCTTCCCCATGTCAAATGGCTGGGAAACATGGGAAAATTTATGACAGTGAATTCAGGAGGAGAAGACACACTGAAATTCAAGAGGGCAGATGGTGCATTGAGATTAACTTGGCTTTCAGTTTGCAACTCTGTGTGATTCCAATCAGATTCTGCTCCTGAGCTGTGGAAAATGGCAGACTTGGTTCTCAGACCTAGAGCAACAGGTTAGCTAATTTTACAAAGAAAGGAACTTAAACCCAGGGAAGATCAGAGGTCTAATTTCGACCAAGGTTGGTGCTAAACTAGTTTAAGTGTGATTAGTCACCCAGAGTCATGGTTAACTGGCAGCTCCACATATTCATCTATTCAGGATAAAAGTTGATCCTAAGGCAGTGATGGTACTGAAACTGTAGGTTGCTGTATCAGTTTTCTATTGCTATTCTAACACCATACATAAAACACCCCCAAACTAAGAGGCTTATTAAAATAAGTACTTGTTTTGTATATAAGTTTATGGTTCTGCTGATCTGGGCCAGGGTTAGCTGATTGCAGCTGAGCTTATTTATGAGTCTGCAGTTGGCTGGTAGAGACTGGCTGGGGAAGGTCAAAGATGGCCTCATTCATTTGGCTAGCTCCTGGTTAGGGTTTTGGGGGTTACTAGGACACAGGTCTCTCCTCATGTAGACACTTAGCTGAGCCTTATTCTCATGGCACTGGAATGTGTTCCAAGAGAACGAGCGGAATCATGCAAAGTCTTTTGAGGTCTGGACTCAGCACTGGCATACTGGCACTTGTCCCTTATTCTACAGTCCAAAGTCACAATCACATCTCAGATTGAAGAAGTGAAAATAAATGGATTTTACCTCTTATTAGGAAAAGGGGCAAGGTTGCTTTGCTAAAGACACAGACTAGGGAAGAAAAACTGTGGCCATTTGGCAATCTACCACATTTAGGACCATAAATTTCAGCCATAAAGAAGAAAGTGTGTGAGGTCTCAGAGCAGCAGGAACAGGTAGGTTTAAGCTCTTCTTCCAATGCCAGCTATCAAAACGTTCTTTTTTTTTTTTCAGAATATTATCTGAGCTTATTGATAAGGGATAAACATATGACTATGGTAATTCACAGGGGAATCATTCTCTTGTTAGGGTATGAATAACCAGTAGCCTGCTTAGAACAGCCTAGTACTTGTAGATCAATTTAAATTGCAATATGTTATATGCAGTTTCCTCATCTGTGAAGTGTGGATAATTATAATACTACCTTATATGGTTCTCAAAAGGATTAAATGAGTTAGAAAATACTTAGGATCTCATACACAAAAAAGAATCAGCAGTTGTTAGTTGTTTTTGCTATTGTTGTTTTATTATCACTAGTTTAATTATCCTTATTTTTGCCCTTGTTAACCTAAATCAGATGATAGAAGTCAATGAAAAATATTGAGAGTAATAATGCTTTTGAAACTGAAGCAAGCTTCTTTCCCTTTACATAAAAGACAGCTCTTAGCAAGACAATCATTGTTAGTGTTTTTATTTTTCTTTTCTTTTTTTGTTACTGGTAAGGTGATGAATGTGTGCCAATTGGCTGTACTTTCAGAGGAGCACAGTTTGAAAATCATTGCTCTGTCTAAGAGACCAAGAATCACAAACTCAAATGCCCACAAGGCCTGGCTGGTAACATGAATGAGCAAGGCCAGTAGGCTGTAATTCAGTAGGGAGCTTGGTACTGCGGTGAATTGGAGCAACATCTATGCATAAGAAGGCCAATCTCAGAAGTGGCTTTGCCATGTGGAAGGAAATAAAGAGGCTATTTCTTAGGATCACAGCTTTTTCCGAAGGTAATCAGATTGGTCAGAGGGACAGAAAATAAACATGATTTGAGTCGTGAGATAAGATCATTAAAGCTCTTGCATTTGACACAGGAGTCTTAGGAAAATTTGAATTTAACTTGGTAACACTGATTCAGTGGACAAAACAACTTTTTAAAAATGTAACAAAAAATAGCATAAATCAGTAAGTAGTACATGAACATATAAGGAATGCCAGGACAGTGGGTGCCTGCTATGGAGAAGCTGAAGCTAGAGGAATAACTTCTTGATTTGGGGAATGAGTGTTCTCTGAAAGAATGAAAGAGTGGCCTGGGGTACAGAGGACCCGCAATGTTAGGAATTCTATGTGTTTACTGTAGAACTCTTTAGAACTATGTCATAACAAAGCACCATGTGATAGAATAAATCATTCTTTGTTATAATGAATGCCAGCAGGTTTTTCTCAACAGTATCCCATCCAGCAGAGATGAATCTGGACTGTTTGTATTTATGTCAATGTATCTGTGTAGTCAGAACTAAATTAACATCATCTACAGATATTCCTGGAAGTCATATATATGGATTGTTGTCCTCATGTGGTATATTTAGAATATATTCTTGAGTATTACTCTAACTCAAAACTTGGTTTTCATTAGGTTGTGTTGTGTCTCTACTGTGAACTCATGAGGATTAAAATGTACCTTGGCTTTAACGTATGATCTTCTCTCCCATGATCAACTACTAATTTGGCTTTAAAGTCTCAGCCACATCCCACTCCTTAGATGGGTCTATTTCTTCCCATGCTCCCAGCAATTCTCCTTGGAGCTCTTAGTTTTCCCCTGTAGGAGACAATTGAGCTCACAGCGTTCTTTCTCCGTTAAGTGAGGCTTGGTAATGGTTCCAGGCAGCATGTTTGAGTGTGTCCATGTTTAGCCCTAGAATTTTTTCCTTCAATGCTCTTGCTGAGCCTTTCTCCACTTAAACCTTCTTTGATCCCAGTCTTTTCAACCAATCAGTAATTTTCTGGTGCTAGGCATCACCCTGCCTGGTTCACAATAGGGGTTCCGTGGTCAAATTCCTACTTTTATCTCCTGGGTTGACCAAGAATACAGACTACAGAAAGGCTGACTTCAGGAGAGTGTCTTCTTTTGTCTTGTCATATCTTGAGAGAGAGAGAGAGAGAGAGAGAGAGAGAGAAATCGACCTACCTTTGGAATGCTGAAGAAAAGATCATTTTATTTTCCTGATTTAGAAGTTTAGAAGGCAGGTTCAATGTCAACTTGTATCACCTCACACAAAGACCTGCCCTGACCTCAGCTTGGTTTCTTCTCCATAAAATGGGCTCTGAGGGCAGCCATATCAGCCACCAAATGAACAATGGCTTGTGTTCTAGTCTGATCAGAACTCTTAACAGGAAGTCATTTGGCTTGTCTATACCTCAGTGTCTTCTTTCACAGAGTGATGCTTCACACTGGATGATTATCAGTGTCTTTGGCACTATGATTCTAATCTATGTTAGGTGGTAGGGAACCATTATAGGGTCTTGAATGACATAAATTGATATGAGGATATATAGGAAAGACTGGGTTATTTTCACCAAACACAGATTAAACCACCATTGTTCTTCCAAACATTCCTATCACAGTCTTGGCTTTTCGAAAGTTTTTATACTTATAAAGAAAGTAGATCAATAAAAAGCCAGAGGAGAGTGGAAGAAAAATAATAGTCATACAAATGGGAACCCCTGATTGGTATATCACATATTCTATCCCTCCAGGCATTCTGAATGTGTGTCAGAAGGTCATGTGGTGAAGATAGAAAAGGAAGAGGAAGAAGATGTGGAGATAAGGTGAATCTTTTAATAAATCAAGATAAAGAATTCTGATGCATCCATTTCAGGGTAGGGACTGTACTGCTAATGGAACCGAAAGTCTGCCAAATCCTTTGATTTTTTTAACTCCACGCATTCATCTCCATGCAAGAGATGGTGTTTCAATCCATCTGGAGAGGATGGACTGACATCCAAAAGCTCCCTTTCTCTTGGACAGAGCTTAAGTAGGCACTGCCAATGTTTGCCTCTACGACTCTCCTTTTGTGTGCTTTCTTTGCTGACCGACTGTCTAATAGTTGGTATTTTCTTTTTCAGATATGTTTGTTTATTCAGACAGGACACAGTCCAGCTCTGCTGACTTTGGAGTCATTTTTTTTTCTCCTTTGAGTGACTTTATACATCTCTGCTTTGCTTCACTGTAGGTTAATATCACTCTTGATTTCTCAGTGGGGAATCTTTTTCCCTTTCCTAGAACATGAGGAGTGAAAACTTCACTGAGTTCCCAAGTAGCAACAAGAAACATAGAGAGGCTTTCATTTTCATCCTTGGCATAACTTGTACACAATCTCACATGAAGAAATTAGGATGTATTTCCAAGTTAGGTTCTAGTTCCATAAACCTCTGTGGGACTTTATGAGAATCATGTTCTATGAGGTCTTTCTTCTCAGTTATTATGACAATGACTTTTATAAATTAATAAGCATCATTTTACCTCCAGCATTACATATTCAACTTTGCTGTCTTTCAGCTTCATGAGAGTACTTGTTATATTTATTTTGTCCCCAGATCTGTGGGGCATCAAAGTCACAATGCTATTCTTTCGAAAGCAATACTGAACTGTGCTCTGTCTCTAATCCCACTCCTCTCCATCCCTCTTACTCCCACTTCCCAATCTCCTTCTTAGTAAAATGGTATGCAGCTTCCCCAGAAGTATCTGTATAGCTATTTTGCCTTATTTTAAAATATTATTATACTTTTAAACACACCATTTTTGCAGTTGTATATTTAATAAGAGCTGTTTGAATATTTTTTGAAGAAAATGTCATCATTTGCCTAAGGAATTTTTAAAAATATCACCCAACACTCTTCACATCTTCTTAAGTCTAAATTGTCCTTTATCTAGATCTTTGTCCCAATGTAGTATTAACTTGCCATCAGCACTGTAAAATTTCACTGTGCCAGAAGTCATAAGCTTTCCTGAATTTACCCAGATGATGGTTTGCTATTTTTGTAAGAGAACACTGCCATTTTGCCAAAAGTCTTCTGTCTTGCAGAAACTGGCTGCCAGTGCTGATTTCTTGGGCTGCAAATAGGGCAACAGCTGTCCCTTCTATACCAGGCTGTGGATACGAGGCTGCCAAAGAGGCATTGTTCTAGAAACAGATCCTATGATAATCAGCTCAGCCAGCCACGTAACTAAAGTGTTTTTATATCTTGGACTAGCAAAAAGGAAAAAAAAAAGATCAAAAATAGATATTATTTAATTTCATAAAACTTTTGTTAAGCCTCTGAAGTTTACTTGTTTGAAGTCTAGTTAGTTCCATGAAAAATAGCAATGTCATATAGGGAAAATGACTCTGAATTAAGCAAGCAGAGAACTGCAATTCTTCCTTGCTCCGTCTTGTTGAGATACATATTCTAAATCCCTTTTCGAAAATTTGGTCTTACCACGTATAAAATGAGGCTTTTTTTGGCCAGATAACATTTAAGGTCTTTTGGCACTAATATGATCAGTGAGCACGTAGCTCTTCCCTTAGAAAAGGGAAATCTTTTCAAGGGGGTGGTCTGTTTGTTTTCTGTGGGTGGTGAAATTTTCAGAGTAAGTTTTTGTTAAGCCAATAAATCTAACTTACAAATATCTGGGTCTAATTAACTAGACGAAAAGATCAAATATTACTAGAGGAATTTCCAATCATATTTTAACTTGCCATTTATTCAGACTTTTTATTTGGATAGCAACTGCAAGCTGAGTGTGGGGACTCTTCCAAAGGAGGCATCTGTCTCCTTGCATTGGTAACTCCACAGTTCGTGTTCTCTCTCTCTCTCTCTCTCCCACTCCTCTTCTTTACTCCATGATCTTTTCTGTAGTTTAACAAATGAGCAGATTAATTGTCAGGGTCCTAATGATCACCCCTTATTATATTACTTTATATTATATAATTTAATTATTGAGAGGATCATTGAGTGATTTTATTTTGTAGTTTACGATGCATTTGTGAATTCCATATGGAAACCCAAATTAAGTGTTTATCTTTCACAAAAGAATGAATCCCTCGTATACCTTTGAATCAGCAAATACCTTAAATAGGTTTTCTTGACTTACTGGCTGTGTTTCTGTCTAAAAATGGTGCCTTCCCAAGCAGCTCTTACATCCCCAAGTTTAAACTCTCTCTCTAGTGCCAATGATTGTTCTTTCTAGTTCTGTGAATTTTGTTTCAGTGTGCAAAGGCATAAATCATTTATTTGTTCTGCATGAGAGAAGAAAGGAGAAAAATGTAGAGTTAAGAAAAAATTCTTTTCAAAAATCCCATGAGATGTAGCTTTTCTTTAGATTATATAAGATTTTTGCTTACTCAAGCCAAAGGAATATGGAAAATAATAATTAGCCCATAGTAAAGCTACTTGAGGGCTTTTTTGAAGAGTTAAATTGTGGTATTATTTATAGACAAAAAAGGTAATATTTTCTGTGTTTTCTCGCCTCAATTTGTCTTGTTGCTTTAACACATTACATGTTATAATGTAATCTATGAGATAGAAACAATACCAGGAGTCCTAATTAAATTAAAAGTAATTACCAGTTGTACAGATAGGGCTTTCAATTGAGCAGCAGGAAGTTGATATTTTGTCATCCCCAGTTTATCTCCATGCACCGAGCACGATTCTTTGTACCAGTTATTAATGGCATTTTCTCAACGGTCATGAAGAGTGTGGGAAATAGGGAAGGAGAAAGAACAAAAGGAAGAGAGGAATTAGAGAAGGCTCCAGGCAAGACAGAGACAGAGAGGAATCTCTCTGCTGCTGTTCTTCACCCAGGATTCAGGGAGATTTTTCATGCATTGAGGGACCTTTTGCTGTCCTTCACTCACCTATGAAAGAAATATTTGCCCAGCCCATATTTGTAGCATGTCCTAATTTTTCCTGGCCACAAACAGAATTTTAAAAAGAGAACCTCACACATTCTGTGCTCAAGGTTTGGTTTATGATGTGACAGATTTTCCATTTTCACAAGGAAAAAAATATTTCCAGCTTCCAACAGGAATTTAACTTGAGAAAAGGGAGGGAAATGGTAATATACAAAGATTTCCTACTGTCCAATTTCTTATTTTGCTTTTCATCTGGGCATCTTTTAACAATTGGAAGCAACACCACTCTCCCATCAGGAAACACAGTGCAGGATTTTTAAGAGCATTTACAGGGTGATGTCCGTTTGATTGACCATTATCTTGCTGGCATGCTGCTGCTACAAATATGAGCAATTATTGAGAAAGCAGTCAAATTAAATTTTCATAACTATAAAACTGCATTTTACCTTAGGGGCAGAGTTTCCTGCCTATTTCTACAACCTATTTTCTATGCTTTATATTAAATCTAAACAAATGAATGTTTACCAATATTAATATTTTAACATCATATGCCAGCCTGTGCCCTCTCCCCCAACTACTTTTTGTCTTTCTAGGAATGTTTTACCATTGAATTTAATTTTTCAAATGCAATATGGGTCATTTTGGATGGGCTTTTCTTAATGGTTTCTCTCCTACCACCAAAGAATACCTTTGGCTGATTCTTGTTTTAATAATCATACAACATCAACAAGTGGCTTACATGAAATCAAGTTTAATGTTTTTTAGATTATCCTAAGCCTAATAATGCCAATAGGTCAAACCAACTAGAGGACAACGACTATTATAAATAGCAGGTGGGATGCTGTGTTCTCTTCCTGCATCCATGGCCAGTGTAACTTGCTGATTATGTCACAATTTATCACTGAGAACAGGTATTGGCTCTCAGCAGCTATTCAAATTGAATTGACACACAAGATGAAACCCATTTTTGGCATTGCCAGGTCTTAATCTTATCTGAATCATTTGCTTCTTCTTCTCCCAGTTTCTCTTGTCTTTCAAAGATCTAGCTCAAATCCTAGCCCCTTTATAAAACATGAAGTTTTCCCATTTTTCTCAGGATCCCATTGCTTTCATTGCTTTTTCCTGTCTGATGACTATGGTCCTTGTCACTAGAGTGGTCATATACTTTGATTATTTCTACAGCCCCAGATTTGTCTGTTGTCTTGAACTTCTATCTGATTAACATTTCTTTTCTCTCTCAAAAGGGTTTTAGGGTAAATAATACATTACATACTTTTCTTATTCATAGCCTATAACTTACATTTGGCTCTTAACAATCTGCCATCTTTATGGATCTAATTGCTTCATGAGTTCTGGAAAATAGGCAGGGCATGTACTGTGTCATTACCAGAAAGAATTTTCAGATGCACTTGGAGGGCCTTAACTGTGAAGGGCTTCCTGGGGCTCTGCTCAGATGTGTGCCTTATTCTTGGTCTTGATCTATCATCCTTCCACCACCTTTATCCCCTACAAGTGATGTCCTTTGCAGCAACTTCTCCCATCAAGTTATAGGGGTTTCTCATAGACAGTGAAGTAAGTTTCACTGCCCTATTCCAAAACCCAGAACCTCCTGTCATTCTGATCACCTTCATTAAGGCAGACATTTGTGGCACCTTTCCACACTCCCTGTTGTCTTCTTACCTATCAAGAAATCACAGAATATATATTATTTAATATGCATGCACATTCTTCTGATCAAAGTGAAAATTTAACTTGTGTGTAGGCCCACATGCTATTATGTGCTTTAATTTTGTGGCATTTCATAATATTAGAGCAGAAATAAACAGTCCCTGGAACTGTAACTAGGATCAAAGAGATTAAGAGCCTCTTTATTCTGTTTTTGAGTTTCCTTTTGGATATGAAATTGGGCAGGTTGCAATTAAAATATTTCCCAATTCTTTTGTTGCCTGTTCCCTGAAAGGTGAAATTTTGATTTAAGGAAAGTAAATCTTGCCAAGAAGCAGCCTTGGTAAAAGAGAGAGATAGAGGAAGAGACATATCTTAGAACAAAGTGATAGGTTTTTAGGAGTCTGTCTACAGTGCTGTGGGTAGCATGGGGTATGACCTTATTCATCACCAGTGCACCTTAATAGTGAAAATGTTAAGTTGAAGATTTACTCCTGATAGTTGTGTTGACCTTGTTACAGGATCACCTTTTTTGGCATGTATATTATCACTGTATTCATCTTCAACTCTGTTTTAAGCAGGCAAGAAGAAGAGGGGAAGAGGAGGAAACAAACTTTTTATTGTCTAGAGGAAAATAAGCAAAAATATTGTTTGGAATATGGAATACAGATGAAATAGAGAAATATCACTTAATTACTCACAAACATGTTCCTGCAACTTATGTATTTGGTATTTCTAAGAAATTGAAAAAATAAGAAGAGATAAATTATAATTTTTTCAGCTAAATGATTTATTATATTAGAGGCTTCCTGTGTGAAAGAATAATGCAAAAATATTCTGTTTACCTAATAATTGTACACTCTTTCCTTTCCCATCCATTCCATCCTGACATGTCTTTGTGATTATTTCTTTAATTTTTTTCCTACCTTAAAACTTTCATATCAAAGCTGTATGCAAATTGAATGCCACCCTGATCACCAAGGGAAGGACTTTTTAAAATATCCACTAATCTTCAGAATCTTAAACACTTAGGCCAACTGAAATAGCTTTGGTAGGTGGGAAGAAACAAAAGTAAGAAATGTAAGAAGTGATTCATACCTTCCTCATAGTAAAATTTGGGCAGTTGTGGACTGAACATCTATGTTTCTCCAGGGAATCATTCCTACAGTTTCAGGCAGTGAAAGACATTTTTTGAATCCTTTCCAGTGGCTGCCCACCTTTCTTGGCCACATAGAACAGGGCTAGGCAAATAATCAACAGCACTTTTATCTCTCTCTGTGCTGAGCATTACACTAGGTGCTTTTAGGGAAGGATGCCAGGAGGTGTATATATGGTGCATTGATACGGCTGCATACTCTATTCTTGCTCTCAACTTATTCTCAGAGGTCTTCTTTCTCAGGAGAGCAGCTGGATGAGCTTCCTCTTCCTTCAGTGAAGTGATGCCAAATATTGGTTTCTGAAACTGGCCCCCTGATACATGTCTTTGTTTCCTGAGAGACCCAGGCTTCTACCACCTAGAAAGGACCACAATATATCTGCTTTCTTCATTCTCTGAGCTGCCAATAGATTTTCAGGGTTTTTTGGTGCAATTACCAGCAAATAAAGTTTTAAAAACAAACCACTCTGAGTACTCCTTTTGGCATTATTTTTCTTAATTAGACTTTTTTTTTTTTGCGGGGAAATTATTAAATTTTGATTTAGGATGTACATGAATGGATAAAATTGAGATAATTCATATTTATTTTAAGTCATTCTATGATTTATATTAGGTTCTCATTTTATTTAATTTTTCATTTTTCATTCAGTCAGCCATTTATTCAACAAATATTTGTATATTTATTATTTGGCCAATTTTGTGATGGTTGCAAGAGACACAAAAAATACAGATGACAAGCAGGTTACCTTATGCAATGGAAATTCAACTTGAGAGGGGATCCACATTTTTCAAATTTTGACCTTCAGTTTTAATAATACAAGCTTATTTTAATTCATTAATATTTCATGAGAAACCGTAGTTCCAGATACAGCAATGGATATTGTGGAAGGAGTGTGTTTTGGTTCTTGCCTTCAAGGCTAATGACAGTGTGGTCTCTGATTCAAGCTTATTTAAGAATATTATTAAAAGGAGACAGACACTGTAATAATAAATGAAATGCTATGAGAGGAGAGAAAGAGGACAATTGTGAAAGTATATGTGGAGATTATAATGGAAAGAATTTGGGAAAGCTTCTTGAAAGAAGACGACTTGGAATTTAAACTAAAATAACATACATTCACAAGAGGGGAGGGGGATGGGGAAACACAGCAAGGCCTTCCTGAGAGATTCAAGCCAACCAACCACCTAGACATCAGAGTAAGTGTATAAGGTTATTTTATAAAAACAGAAAGAAAAATTTCTGCAGACTGACAGTTAAGTGGAGATAGGTAGGTAAAGGCCATGTTAAGTAAGTTGAGCAGGTGGGACACTATGGAATCTGTAAAGGAGGTCATCTGAAAGCTTCCCAGCAGGAAAGGCACATTGGTTTTATGTTTGCAAAAAATAATATTGGAGGTAATATTTGTATGTATTGGAAAGAAGAAAGACTGGAGATCAGTTAGGCAACTACTGTAATTGGTTGCCTAGTTAGTGAAAGATAGTGGGGAGTCCATTGAGGGCAGAGGAAGTGGTAACTGAAAGGAGAGGTTAGACTGGGCAGAGTGAATTAAGGCCCAACTGTCCGGTGAGCTGGTGGTAGTAGTGGGGATCACTGGTTTGTGAATGAAGAGGGATGCTTAAGGAGCATTTTCTAATACTTATGTTCTATGTCTGAGTCACAGATGGGATTTTTCAAGTTGTACATTGTTAGTGCCTTTTGAGACAGCTGTTTTGGTAAGTGATAGAGACACTGCCACAAGGGTAATGAGTTGATTATAAAGTGGAAAAGAGGAATTTTGAATAGATGAGTAAAATAAACTCAATTTTTCAATTACAGAGTTAAAATTTGCCCCCCCCCCATAAGAAAAAGCATATTTCTTCTCCACTGCTTAGTAAGAACTAATGTTTCTTTGCTGCAAAAAAAAAAAGACTTATTTTAATAGTAAAGAGCTACTAACATTTATTATTTATTGAGCACTTGGTATGTACCAGGAACTGCTCTGGCATGAATATATGTACAATGAGAATGCAGATCATATGGATCATGCAGAAAATGGTAATTATAAAACACCAACAGAAGCTTCATTTTATGTTAAAAATTGTATGCATGGAAAAGGTTGAATCTTGATATCTAATTTGTGGGATTTGTCCTGCTTTTGTTTAGATGCACATCATGCAGATATCCTCATGCTAAAAAAGTAATGAAATGGAATATTTTGCAATTTCTGACTGGCTACTTGGCTCTTCTGAGCCCTTAGCTTCAAGGATTTTTCAAAATATATTTTTTCTGCACCACAGCTCAGAGTTGCTAAATCCAGAAATTGAAACATTCTGAGAACCAAATCATTTCAGGGTGAATCAAAGCTCTTGGAACATTGCCCTAGGATTTTGAAGATAGTGTTTAATACTGAAAAATGTTCCATATTTTTAAGGAAACCCCAATTATGGAAGTCTGCCCCTTCACATCCTGGGCATATAGCCACTGGGGGTCTCGGCCTGCTTTACTCCTTTGATGAGTTGGAAGACTGTGGCTGCAGGTGAAGTTTCCAGACCCCACAGCTCTGCAGAATTCCTACTCTTTAGTTAGTCCTATGAAAAGGCCTGAGGCTGATGCCTGTTTTCTCATTCCACCTTAAAAAATGAAAGAGAAACCTTTCTTCCATTCTAACCAGCTTCTTTTCTGGCTGCCATTTTAGGGCCAGCTAGGGTGGGATATGTTGGATATGCTTGAGTCGTTGATCACCTGACCACACTCTCCACCACCTGGTTTGTTTTCACTTTTTTGTTCTTGGTGGAACTGGTTCACAGAAACAGACATAGGGGAGAAAGAAATAACATTGAAAAGGTCTTCAGACTGGAAGGAAGGCATGAGCCATGGAATCAGTTGGTGATGTGAAATTACTATCGTGTAGTTTGGGTGCAAGTGATTCAATGCTTCTATCCCTCGGTTTTCTACTCTGCAGAAAGAGGGCAATAAAACCTAAACATCAAGGTAATTTGGGGAATTAAGTGAAATACACACATAGAGTATATTGGAGGTGATCAACAAATGGGAACGGGTGCTACTATTATTAGTACTGACGATAATAACAGAAGAGTGGAATGAAAACAAAGATGAAGAAGAATGATGTGGAGCCTCCTGGACCTCTGGGCCCTTCCACCAGCTGAAATGCTTATCATTTGCAAAATGCTCCTAGCTTCTTTATATCATGATGGAGGAACTTGACATTCATCCCACAGAAACTTTGCCTCTTGTAAGCAGAAATGTCAGGTAGAGCAAAGCCATATTAACCCCAAATATACTTTCTATCCTCTTTCACTCCAAGTTCAACTCATTTTTCAGAGGCTACTTATGTTACTTTTTTCTTTCTCTTTTGGTATCAGGAGTGTTTAAACACTGAGCCACTGAGAGATAGTAGGGATTCCACTGAGGGCAGAGGAAATGGTAACTGAGATAATAAATGTTTGATGCTTCAAGTTATAAAGTTTTGGAAATAATTTGTTACATGACAGCAGATAACTAATACAAGAAAGAAGAGGAACTAAAACTTGAGAAGATAGTGTTTAATAGTGAAAAATGTTCCATACTAAGGTACCCCAGCCCTTAAATTTTATTTTTATTTCAAGACAATTTCTCACTAAGTTGCTTAGGGCCTCACTAAATTGCTGAGGCTGGCTTTGAATTTGGGATCCTCCTACCTCAGCTTCCCAAGTTGTTAGGATTACAGGCATGTACCACCATGCTCAGACCTAGATTATTTTTTTCTATGGTGCCATCACCAATAATCTCTTCTATGACCTTTTATAAATTGCACTGAGGCAATATATTGCATACTGAATGGTAAGATTCTCTTATTCCTGAAGACGTGGCTTCCAAAAGAGATTAAGATTTTCTTGGATAAAGGAAACTTGCCTATGATTGTTATACATCCATTGTGGGACCTTGCATGACTGGGCACACAGAGAAGAGCTAAACTAAATACTATAATGAAATAAAAAAAATAACAGCCTTAAGTTTCTTATGCAGTACAAAATCTATTAAAGGTGAGTGTGGAGGGCACGTCTTTCCTTAATACATAGTGCATTTTCTCTTATATGTAGAAGGGATCTCTCCATTTTCCTGTTAATTTTCTGCACTCTGACCTCGCTTGCCTCTCCATTCATACAAAAGCATAGGCCCTTGATTTAGATAGGCACTTTAAGATCATTTTATTTAACTTTGACATTTAAACCATGAAGACACTGCAATCAATCCCATAGATGGCAGTGAGAATATTCAAATGAGGTTTGGTGGCCCACACACGGGTCTCCTGGTCTAGGGTTCGCATGGCTTTTCATCTTTCTAAATGAAGTGTGATAGCCTTCCAGCTTACTGTCTGCATATACTGTGCCTTTTTACCTTTTCCTAATCCCCCAACCCCAATGATCAATTCACTCAAGAAATTCACATTCACAGAAATGAAATTTATGTCTGAGCAGGGGTGTCTAATTGATCTCAATTAAAGTTTCCTAGGGTTCTGTGGAGGAATTTCCTGTAAAATTTTGTGTTTCTTTGTGAAATGGATTTTACTTTACATTTCCAAATTTGAGAAGGAGACATACACATAGATCTGCATGTACCTATACTTATGTATGCACACACATACACAGATACACACACACACAGGTTATATATCTTCTCTCTGATAAATAACTCTCATTGTTACTCTCCACAGTTGTTTGTCTTAGTGTAGGCAAAGATTGTGTCAGAAATCAGTTACCACTTAGGTCAGAATATATATGATTGGAATTCAGTAAGAAAATAAGAATGAAAGAGGAAACGTAAGCAAATCATTTTTACAATTTCCACTCTTAAATGGAATATCTTAGTATAATCTTCTCATCTTTTAGTTTCTCTTCCTCTCCTCTCTTGTATTAGTTATCTGCCTTCATACAACAAATTATTCCAGACCTTTGTAACTTGAAGCATCAAACATTTATCATCTCCAACGATTTGTGAGGGTAAGGAATCTTAGAGAAGCTGAGCTGCGTTGTTCTGACACAGGTTGTCTCACAAGGTTGAAGTCAAGCTGTTAGTCAGGGTTGTACTTATCTGAAGGCTCAACTGGGGAAGTATTATGGGGAACCACTTCAGAAAACACTGTATGTCTAAATTCAAATCAAAGAGAGCTTCATTTACCTGGCCAGGAACTGTCACCCACCCATAGAGACTGAAGCTCTGTGAGAGAATAGCAATTTCCTGGCCTGTATCCCGGGAACTTAAAGACGAAAACCACAACTCCTGGGCTTTCCTTAGCGTCATGCAAGCAAGTCAATCACAGAAGTTTAGTGGGACCTAAGCAAGGCTGGAATTTTCCAGTTAGCAAGCAAGCAATTTACAGAAGCAAAAAAAAAAAAAAAAGCAATCAGCTTGCAACTCAGTTAACCACATCTTGGGTCTGAGCAGGTGTTAGACAATCATATCCTGAGTTCAAGCAGGTGGTTAACCGGGGTGGGAATCTACTATAAAGTCTTGGGTCACCAAGACCACCATGTCCTGGGTTTGAGTACAGTTTGGGGGGTACAAAGTACAGAAAACAATATATTATAAGAAAACAGCTTTCATTTTAGTTTCTCAGAAGCAGCTTTTGTAACAGTATTTTTATTTATAAGGCAGAAAAAAAGTGGAGTCTTAGCCTGTCTATGACAGTTCTTATCTCACTTATCAAAATCTTATATTAACTTACACTCTTATTGATTATATTTATCAGTTCACACCACAACAAAAGGAGGATCTGTTTCCAAGCTCACTTATGTGACTTTGGTATGAGGCTTCAGCTTTCTATCATGTGGTCATTTTCATAGGGCTGGTTGTTCACCACATGGCTTTCCTCAAATAAAGGGGAGAGAAAGAGAGCAAGAGAGAGAGAGAGAGAGAGAGAGAGAAGGAAAAGGAGAGAGAGGAGAGGGGGATCATTAAGATGGAATTGTAATGCATTCTATTGTCATATATGACAACTTAAAATTCAAAAAAAATATTATGATATTCATATTATAGGATGCAAAAAAATATGGAAGCTGTGGTATCATTTATAAACCAACCTCAGAAATGACAAACCATCATGTACCAATCCTGGTATTATATAACAAGACCCTAGACAGAAATGTGACTATCAGGAGGAAGGGGTCACTGGGCACCTCTTGAAGGTTAGCTAATGCATCTCTCCCTTAGCACTCCTCCTCTTTATTTTTTCACCTCTTCCTTCAGCAGAGATTTTTGGTCCCCAACTGGTAGAAATATTACTTTATTTCTATTTGTCATACACATGTACTGGGTATGCACATACCTACCATCAAATTGTATTGCTTGACAAATGTATTCATTTGAAAAGTATCAATGATTTGTAGCTTCAAAAAAAAAAACTGTGGCCAACTCTATTTTTGCAGTGTTGCTCGTCATGGATGCTGTTGCTGTGGATGATAAACTAGATAAAATCTGAATGCAGAGATATGATGGGACTATTCTAGTTCTTGTCTTTAAAAATAGTCAGATAATTTAAAAAATCTAACTGGTTTCTCAATGACTCTATTTAATATCTCAAATAATTTCCTTAGATGTTAAACAGACAACATCAGACTTTCCATAAATACGACTGTGCATTTCAAAGGGTATACTGGTGGTTTTTCTCATTGCATACATTTTGGTCCTAATGATGGCTGAAAGATTAGGAGAATATCTGAAAGTTACTCTGATGTAGATGTGTGCAGACCATGAGGGAAGATAATGTATTTTACTGGATTTGGTTTCTTCATGGAAATTGGCCTTTGTAGATCCTTTCTGCATGTTGGCTTATTGAAGGAGTATTGACTACAAAGAGCTGTTTCCATGACTGATACTGAGTTGGTAAAGAGGAGCCATTTTTTTTTTCACCAGTGGAATGGGGTGAGTATTTGGTGGGAACACAGGGTGGGGGAATTTTGCTCCTTCTGCCCTTGACTCTCTTTCTTTCAAGAAAATATTCTCAGCAGTGATATGGGTTTCTTTTGTGTGTATGGAAGTATTTTTGGAGTCATGACTCTTTGAATAAATTTCTAGTATTTGTAACAACAACCTGATGTGACCATTTTGCACTTGGCATGGTAATTTCTAGGGAAAATAAAAGACCTAATTTCCTGTCTCTACTCTAAATGTTATTGTTCTCCTGTATCATATTTTGCCCATTTGCTTACCTCCAATCCTACTATGATATTTAGTTTTTGGAATAAAAATGATACAGTTATTTATTGGCTGAATGAGTCTTAGGCCTCAGTTTTCATCTCTCAGTTCATTACTAGTAAAAAAAATTAGTAAGGCCAGGCACCACAGTGGGGCAAGCCTATAATCCCAGTGACTTGGGAGGCTGAAGTAGGAGGATTTCAAGTTTGAGGCTGGCCTCAGAAATTTAGCAAGACTATGTCTATGTCTCCAAACAAACAAACAAACAAAAAGGACCAGGGATATAGCTCAATGTAAAGCACCTCTGGGTTCAATCCCGGGTGCCGAAAGATGAAAAGGAAAAAAAAAAAAGGTAAACATAGTAGGCATTGTATTAAGAGCTGTACTTTCATTCCTTCATGCAATTTTTATACTGTTTTTTACCATATGTACTTATATTTTGCATATTTTTAAAATAAGAAAAGTGAGATTATAAGTAACATGTTTAAGAGTATATGGATGATAATTGAACGTTCTGATGCAAAAGCAAATGCATATGACGTGAAAGTCATCTCTTCACTATACTGTCAGCCCTACTATAATTCTGATATTACTGGTTTAAGATTTGCATATGAAAATAAATTTCCATCCACCAACAGAGTCTTGTACTGTTAACACTTTAAATAAAGGTTGGTCCCCTTTATTTCTCTTATTTTGAACAATTTAGCTAAAAGATTAAAGGGAGCACATCTGTTTAGAATGATGACCTGCACTGAAAGAGGCTTCTGTCTTAGTTTTGCATAATGATGCTCTGATTGTTTGTCTTGGAAACAAATCATAAATGTCCATAAAATCGACAAAGAAACAAATCGGGCACCCCTGGATTCATTCTGAAGCTTGAAAACCTTTAAGGGAAAAAATGCACATTAAAGGAAATTTTCCCTCTCTTAAGTAGAGCCTATTTTAATCATAACCTTTGGAAGAACATTTAAATATAAAAAGGTAAAAATTAAAAGAACTATAAATAACAACAAATGGCTACCTTGTAAATACAAAGCCACATTCACTCCTGGGGCTGTTATGTCTACAAACTATTTGAACAGTTAATAAGCACATTCCCAATGAAAGAAACAGCTAACTGATGTTTCATCTGAGTGCACCCTTTGTTGAGCATGTTCGGAAATGTAGAGCTGGGAGATAGGGATTTCTGCGCTTTTCACAGTTAAGATGTGTGCATGTGCCCACCAAAGAAAATGAAGAGTTTTTCAGGTTCCCCAAACATTCCTTTGCTAATATTCGTCTCTTAGAAAATAATAGCAAGCTCTGCTTGGATTAGCTAAAAAAATCATCTACTGTCCTTGACGCTTTTCCTTTCCTCTGTGTTCTCCTACCGAGATAACACATAGATGGTTCACAGGCGCTGTTACCTTGATTCATGTGTTGCTCGTTAGGCTTGTTATCTTTGGGCATTATTGGGCTAGGCCAGAGATGGCAGAGTCCAGCTTGGCTCTTGCCTTGCAGTAAGGACAGGCAAATAAGTTACTAGCCTGACTGCCCCACCAATCCTCTACAGTCTCAAAGGCAAACCCAGGTCACTGTATGGCTAAGTATTTAGACTTGTTTTTTTAGAAATTAGATCCCACCATTTTTGGGCCACACAGAATGAAGATAACCATATCCAATACTACCTTCTACCTTTTTTCATCTTCAAATTACTCTAATGAATCTCAATTTCAAAATATCTTTCTTTCTTCTCCCTCTTCCATCACCCCCTCATTATTTTTAAGGCAAACATCACTGCTCCAGATCATGTTATTTCATATGAACATAAATTTATATTTTTGAGTGGTCCTAGTGTGTGTTATGAAGTGATTACCACTAGTATAAAGAGAATAGAATACATTTTTATAATTGTTTGATTTTCAGATTACCTGGTTTCAACTTCTGGCTCCATCAGTTATTGTGTTGATTATAGATAAGTTATCCACCTATTTTATTTTATTCATTAATAAAGTGGGATAAATAATGATCATTGGATGGAATCATTGTGGGAATTCAATGAGATAATTGTTAAGAAGTTTATCCTGAGCCAGGTGCCGTGTCGCACACCTGTAATCCCTCAGGAGGCTGAGGCAGAAGGATCGTGAGTTCAAAGGCAGCCTGAGCAACTTAGCAAGGTGCTAAGCAACTCAGTGAGATCCCATCACTAAAT
>NW_025999949.1:6205601-6262634 GCF_001458135.2 Marmota marmota marmota
GGGAGGGAGGGAGGGAGGAAGGAAGGAAGGAAGGAAGGAAGGAAGGAAGGAAGGAAGGATCTTAGCCTGGAGTCTAGTAGACTAAACTGTAAGGTATATACACCTTTGGTGTTTTGAGTTTGTAAGGACAAGAAAAATCAGCTGGATTCAGATACAGACTTCATTACTATTATAAATTAATGAATCAAAACATGTTGTCTCTAGGCATGAGATATAATTATTCAGAAGGAATATTTATGCTTGATAATAACCACTAATTTATTGAGAACCTAATATGTTTGTGGGAACCAAGGGAGCAGGCTTTTGTTGTTGTTGTTGTTTCCCAAAAGTATACATTATCTAAATGATTCCTTCTTCATCTATTTTTGTTCTATAAATGGGAAAACAAAGGCTGATACACAGTAAGGACCTTGTCCATAACCAAACAGAGTTAATGGCAGAACAGGAATTTGAAGGCAGTGTCTGATTTAGATACCATTTTGCTCTGCCAAGCTCACCAGAGAAGCTAAATGTAGTCTGGGATTACAGTCAGGACCACTCAAAATACAGAAATGTAGCCTTTATTTGTAAAATAAATATTATGTGTATATTTCAAAACATAACTACATTTTTAAAGACCTTTTAAATAGTTCATTTGTCCCAAGGAAGAGATTTTTCAAAACACTCAAGTCCATGAAGTCTTGCATATCTTTATTTTGATGATTGATTTAGTAAGAATATGGCAGAATTTCTTCTTTAAGCTTTTCTTATATTTTATGTTCATGCTAATTACATCATGTACAAAGCAGTTTCACATATGTTTACAAAACAAACCCTTACTACACTTTTGTAATTACAAAGTCTTCCACTAAATTACTGTTTCATGTGTTTGTGTTTCAATTATTAACTGTGGTGGCATATAACTAAAGCTGAAAACATGTCATTTCTATGATAATAAGTGAGCACAATTAGCAGCGTATCTATTCCCCACACAAAATATATTCATTTGCATTCTGTCTCCTTGTATTATTTAACTGTATTTAGGCCAAGTCATGTCATTTCTCTGTTACCTTTTTTTTCAATCTAGGAGAACTGTCTTATTTTATAAGTGCTTTTATGATGTCTAAATAAATGGAATTGGATGAGATGACAATCCACAGACACATTCCTTACTCATTTATAGGTTATTTTTTGAATCTTCTCTTAAATTTTCCAATTATGCCCAACTCATGAGCTACATGTATAACATAGCTTTGTAAATAAATGGAATTTTTTTCCCGTCTCTGTTAGTGAGTGGAAAGCCATCTTTCTATTATTTGCAAGCCATGAACAAGTAGGAAAGTAGCTCTAATTATCTGGGTTGCATTCACTTTGTATTAACCAGAACTCTGTGGGTGATATATAACAGAAAACCAGCTCAAAATAGTAAAAGTAAGAATATGAGTGGATATAGGGAATTTGGTGTCTCACATGGAACTCAAATATAAGAATACAACTGAACTTAGGGAATGAATTGAGGTCAAGAATTCAAAAGTCTTCCACTTTGGGTTGTTTTTCATTCATGGAGTGTCTGATTCTTTCTTCTTATCTTCTCACATTCTGCCTATATTTGCTTTGATTGGCCCTCCATTTATGGCCACAGGGTGGAGTCACTTTGTTCCTGTGTGTCAGGTCCTTTTAAAATCTTGTGGATGGATTGTGCATTTGTAATTGTGGAAGCAATTGCTAAGAGTACTGATCATGTGTTATGGTTTAAATATTAGGTGTCCCCCAAAAGCTCATATGTGAGATAACGCAAGAAGGTTCACAAGACAAAAGATTGGATTATGAGAGCCTTAACACAGTGAATGAATTTCATGATGGGATTAACTGAATGGGAAGTAAGTGAATAGGGTGTAGCTGCAGAAGATTGGTCCTTGGGGGCATGTCTTTGGGGTATAGATTTTGATTCTGGTGAGTGGAGTCTCTCTCTTTGCTTCCTGATCATTATGTGAGCCACTTCCCTCCACTACACTCTTCCACCATGATGTTCTATCTCACCTTGAGCTCTGACTGTTTATGGACTAAGACCTTTAAAAACATGAATCTCCAAATACATTTTTCTCCTCTAAAATTGTGCTGGTCAAGTCTTTTTAGTCCCAGCAGCTTAAAAGCTGACTAAAACATCAGACAATCCAATTCACTACTCAAATGTGAACAAATTAGCAGACACAGATCAATGATATATTTGAGATTCCAAAATGTATCTCCCAAAACATTGCCTGATAAAATTGGTCATGTTCTCAGATTACACAAAATGTTGGAAAAGACAATGGTTTCACTAGATGAACTGAAATAATAACAATCTCTGTTATTGTACTATTAACTTTGAGTGAGGCACTGTGCAAGAAGCTTTGAAAGAATGATCAATTTTAATTTGCACAATATGATAAATTAGAAAATATTATCATCCCTAAATAATAATAATATAGAAACAGTATTATTACTAATACTTACAAAGGGCAAAAGCCATCTTGAAATTGCTCAGCCATGAAGTGGCTGAGCTGGATTCATTCTGCAGACTCTGGGACTGCAAAACTCATGCTAACCACTAAATAGTTTGTAATTGCTTTTGATTTTCATAGTTGTGCCCTCTGCTCAGGACATCAAGGTCGATTCCTAAAAAATAAGCATCCAGAACACTCTAAGTGGCCATGTTTTGATGGCTCAAGATAAATAAGGAGATGATAAAATTAAGCTAATTACCAGGGAGTTGTAATTGTGGCAGAAATTGTCTCAGATCAGCTCTCAGGCCTTTGTATCTTAGAGCAGGTCTCCATTGGTTTTTATCTACCTAAGCAGTTCTTCTTTCTTATGTCCACTTCTTTGCCTCCTGATTTTTTTTTTTTTTTGTACTCTCATTCCTGAGACTAGGATTCTATCATTATTGTTCTGCTTTTCATTTTACTTTAAATTTTGAAGACCAAAATCAAAAGCCTGAACCAAACTATACCCAAGCAAAACAAACAGGTACAGAGGGTCGTTTTACAGCACCTGTGTGAATGATATGTCGCCCTCATCTGAGACAACATTGTTGTATAGTCATATTTGATTCAGGACAGCCTTATGAGCTAAACAGGTAATATAGTAGAACTATTATAGATAAGGTCAAAGTCCTTTACACTCCCCTCTTAAGCCCTCTTTTCTTTCTGTGTATTCAACTCATGATTTTACCCTTTACCACAAATATATGCATCAACCATATATTGAACTGTTTTATATATATATTTTTAATTTACATAATTGGTATCTAAAGATACACAGTACTGTTCTGTTTGCTTCTTAACCTTATTATTATAGGGTTGAGATCTCTATTGATTGATGCTGTTTATTTTACCATTGAATATTATTCTACCACATGAGTATTATAGGACTTTTTAATAATCCATGAATGGACAATAAAGGTATTTCTAAATTTTTACTATATAAAAAACAATGTCACAATAATCTCCTTGTACCTTTTTATATAAATACTTGAGATTTCTACAGAAATCTTAGAAGTAGAATTCTTAGAAGTAGAATTTCTAGGTTTCAGGTGTGTGCGTTGTACATTGTTACCTTTATTAGACACTGATGAAGTGTTCTCCAGAAATGTCACACTGTATTGTACTCTCACCTCTAGTATGTGAGCCACTGTTTCCCCGCATCCTCATGAGCACAAATATTGCCCCACGGTAACATGTTTATCAATGCAGTAGGCATGAAATAATAGTTGACTTTTTGATGTGAATTTTCCCTGATAAATAGGTGATATTCATTTAGGTTGTTCACGAAATATGTCTGAATGTACATCTTTTGATTTGGTGGGTTGTGTCACTAGTTTTGGCCAGAAAATTATTTCTGAAGAGAAGCCCTCCAGGACACTCTTTCCCTCTGCTGTAGTGACTGGTAATATTTGCAGTGTTGGCTGCTTTAGTAGCTGGGGCCTTGAAGAGAACCCTAATGGATTTGCAAGGGGATGTGGAATATTAGTGAGAAATAGACCTTTGCTGTATGTACTTAGTAAGGTTGAAAGACTGTTTGAGGTAGTTATCTAGCCTATCATGACAAATACAACTTATGTGATTGAATGCTTTAAAAATGACTGTTTCTGAGCTGTGAATTTTATGTACATTTTTGGGCATAAAATTTAGCCAAAGCTATCAGGTCAGCTTTTTTTTTGTCATTTTGGAGGATTTTTGTAATATTAGAAATACAAATGCTTTACCTTTGTTTAATCTGTTTTTTTTGCACATTCATTCTTCTCATTATATCTTTAATTATTCAAATGTTTTACATTTTTATGTTATTAAGTTTAGCAATATAATATTTTATCATTTGTGCTTTGATGTGTTAAGAAATTCTTCCTGCTATGATTTCTTAAACATATTCTCCAATATTTTCTTCCAATGGTTTTAAAAGTTATATTTTCCACATCTAGATCTTTTTATATCTCTGAACCTTACTTTGGGTTTGCTGTTTGTGGTGTGTGTTGTCAATGCTACTGATACCCCAACCAGCGTCCTAATCTACTTGAGCCCTCTGAGCCTCAGAGGCTTCTTGCAAGTTGCCTCTGTCATGGTCTCTGCATCTCCTCTTTGCCTGGGGAGCTGTCTTGGACACAAGAAAGGGACCTGGGTCCTAAGCAGGTGTGAGGAAGTAATGTTTCTGGGGCAACCAAAAGCAAAGGACTCCGTGGATAAATGCGACATTTTCCCAGCCTCTGGGGAACAATGCTGAGGAATGTGACACATGTTTTCGGTAATCTATTCATTCACATACCATTTATAGACTTTTCTCTGTACCCTTCTGACTTTCTTCTACTTGAACTTCGAAAAGTTCCCTGCCAAATAACTATAACTTGCACTCAAATTCTTATCCTGGGTCTGCTATTAAGGGCATTCAAGCTAAAACAAAGATTTTTTACTTTATATTTTGGAAAGCCATCTTGTTCTCAAAGCCACATATTGACGAAATCCATTCTTTTCCCCAGATTGGAAGAACATAATCTCTTTCAAAGGTGGTCCTGTTTTTCAACATTCTGTCCTACTCTATTTATATATTTACACATTACTCCACTGTTTTAATTTTCTGTCTTTAACACATATTTCTTATCTGACCATACAGGGTACTACCTCTGTTTTTAATAGAGAATATCTTACATATTTTAGTTCTTTATGCCTCCTGAATGAATCTTAAATTATTTTGGCAGGTTACATGAAAGATCCCAAAAGGATTTACATTGGAATTTCATGCAATGCTTGTTCCTGCACATGAGAGATGAGCATGACACATTCTGTTACTTAATTAGAAATTTGGTAAAAATTTTCAAAACAAATTTAATCTCTCCATAAAGACATTAAACATCTATACTAAATATATTGTTGGGTCAAGTTTTTTGATTTTGCATAATCAATTTTGTGACTATTCTATTTCTAATCAGTTATTGCTGGCATCCATGTTGTATGCTCATCATTAAGTCATGTATTTCATTTGTCATAGGTTGATTTAGCCTCAGCTCTGTGTCAACCACTATAGCAGTTGTTGAGGATACAGCAATCAACAAGACACAACATCTCTCCCTCTAGGAGCTTATAGTGCCGTGAGGTAAGATGTCTAATAACAGGCATGCATATATACTACTAATAAAAATCATGGTACAATGGGAAAAATACATGATCTTGGGATCATGACAATTCAGAAAAGGTCTCTCTGAGCAGAAGCATGAATGCCATAAGGAAGAAAGTTCCCCAGGTATCCTGTGGGAAGGTCCCTTCTGGCAGAGGAAATAGTGATTATCAAGGCCATGAGACAGAAAATTTCTCAGTGCTGACATTTTATTCAGAAATCATAAATTATCTCCTTTATTTCAAAGATTTAATTAGACTTTCTATTGAATTTCTACATAGACAATATTGTCATCTACTAAAAATGAAAAAAGATTATCTTTTCCTTAACCATCTCTATAATATTTACTTATTTTTCTTATGGGATTGCCTAAAATCCCTAGTATGATATTAAAGAAAGAGAGACAGTGAACATAGTTTCCTCAACTTTAATAAAAATATATCTAGATATTTAAAATATCTTTACTAAAATCCATTTCTAAGGTTAAAAAAGTTATTTTTTTTCTGTGTCTCACTACTGAGTTGCTGATGTTGTTTTTTAGTGGGCAATTAGCAGGATACTTTTCTATAGAAATTTAGTTAAAAAAATAGCAATCAAATTTGGCACTCCCCTTAACTCTGATCCCTATTCAAGAAGTATTAATTTTAACTTTTTTCACTCTTCCTTTTGGTATAACCTTCATATTTCTGAGTAATACATTAATATGGCTATCTATATGCTTTTTAGTTTTAGAGGTTGTTTTAAATTTCTTGTTAGGGGAGCGTAGGATTTAGCTATTTTTACTATTCCATTAATACTTTCTCTACCTTCTTCTTATAATGATTAGATCAAATCTTTGGTTAATACAATGTTTAGTATTATCATTGTGACATATAGATATACACCAAGCATCCTATGTGTGTATTTCTTTTCTCATATAATAGTCTTTCTTTCCCCCTTGTTTCTCTGGAGCATATCTTCCAGTAGCTTCCTGGAAAATGATGCCTGTGGCAAGTAGTATATATTTTAGACCTTTAACTTCTGTAAAAAATATTTATTTCTACCCTCATATTTGGTTAGAATCTGGCTGGAAAGTAAAGTCTAAAATAGAAAAACTTTTCCTCAGAATTGTGAAGGTATTTTTATATTGTCTTCTAATTGCCAATGTTGCTATTGAAATGTCAGATGCCATTCTAATTCTTAGAGCATTTTGTATTTTTTTCTCATTAGAAATTAATTGTAAGTTTTTTCTCATTAGTTTTAAGTTCTTTTTATCCTTAGTTTTCTGAAATGTCATAACGTCATAATAATGTGGCTCAACATATGTGTGTATGAATGTATCATCATGATATTCACTCAGTAGGGTCTTCATTTTCAAAGCCTAAGCTCTAGAAATTTTTTCTCCTTTTCTTCAGCCATTTTATTCCTCCTGTTTCTCTGTTCTTTCATTTCAGAATTCTCAATATTCAGAGTTTTAAATTATTTTAAAAATATTTTAAAGAAAATCTCTAGATTTTTGCTTTGTCTTACTTTCTTTGAGATTTCTCCATCCTTATTTTCTGCTTTTATTTCTATTTTTTTTTTAATTTCAAAAACTCCTTTCAGAAATTTTGAGTGTTTCTCTTATTTTATTATTATTTTTTCTAGTGCTGGGGATTAAACCCAAGGCCTTTTGTTTGCTGAGCAAGTGCCCCACTACTGAGCTATACCTCAAGGCCAATGATTTTTATTGTTTGAATTTATATTTTAACTGACACATAAAATTGTACACATTGAAAGTTTACTCTGTAATGTTTTAACACATGTATGCAAAGTTTATTTCAGATTAAATGTATATATGCTCAAGCATTTATAATTTTTTAATGGTAAAACCTTTCAGGGCTGGGGTTGTGGCTCATTATCAGAGCACTTGTCTCACACATGTGAAGCACTGGGTTTGATCCTCAGCACCAAAAATAAATGAACAAAATAAAGATATTTAAAAAAAACTTTCAAAATCCTTTTTGAAAGGTACAGTACATTATTATTATTTTCTATAGTTACCTTGCTGGGCATTAGCAAGCCAGAACTTCTTGCTCCTATCTAACTGTACCTTAGTATCCCATTGACCAAACTTTCTATCACCCATACTCCCTGGTACTCCAGTAACCATCAGTCTACTCTCAATCCCTGTGAGATAACTTTTCTAGATTCTACGTATGAGTGGGATCATGTGGTATTTATCTTTCTGTGCCTGGCTTATTTCATTTAACATGATGGTTTCCAGTTCCATCCACAGAGTCACAAATGACAGGATTTTGTTCTTTTTATTCCATTGTTTACATGTGACACATTTTCTTTGTCCAATCATCAGCTGATGGATGCTTAGGTTGTCGCCATTTCTTGGCTACTGTGAATAGTGCTGCAGATGGGAATGCAGGTGTCTTCAACATATTTATTTCATTTCCCTTATAATATGATTACTGGATATCATGGTAATTCTATGGTTAATTTTTTGAGGAACTTTCCATACTGCTTTCCATAATGGCTGTAACTGTTTCTGTTTAAGACTTCCTATTCTTGTTTCATAAATGCAATATCTTTCCTTTTCTTTGGGACTCTTACATTTTTTGTTTTGAAGTTTTCTTCTGTTTCTTTTGTCCATTTTCTTTCTTTTTTATTTTTTTCATTTTTCCCCTTATGCGTTTATTTTGGTCTCTTCCTCAAATGCTTATGTATGCATCCATGCCTGTTCATAGTAAAGTGTGAAGCACAAAGGAGGTAAGCAGAAATGGGAATATTGGGGTCATTACACAGAGAGCTCATTATTAAGTGACAGAGTGGTTATTATTAGGTCTTTTCCTATAGAGAGGTCAGTTTTCTCAAAGAGACATCCCATAAAGTTTCACCTGAGAAGAATAAGAATGACTATAGGTTCAGGGCCAAGGGAGAAGAGGCTAGCATTCTCAACATCAGGATGTAAAAATTTTCACTTAGCCATTTAGCTCCCTCAGTGCTCCTGTTTCTGCCCAAACTCCTTCTGGTATAACAGGGTGACTCTCCACATGTTGAACCCACTCTATTGGATGAATGAAGGTATCTAATATTCCAGTTTCTTTATGTGAAATTTCAACTAATCTACTTGTTGGTCCTGCTTACACCTTCCTGAAACAGAGCATCTCAAAGTCCTGTTTTTTTTTTTTTTTGTTTTTTTTTTCTTCAGGGCATTAAGGCATGAATTGGCTGATTTGCTGGTTCCTCATCGCCACATCCACAAATGCAGAGTTGCTTCTGAGAGGTTGTGAATCTATCTGCCTCTCAACTTCAAGCACTCTGTAGATATCTCTCATCATTTTTTTCCATTCTTCCGATACCTTTATCATTGAAATGGGATTTTATAAAAGAGTTAAGTGAGTGAAAGCAAGGACAGGTTTTAAATGTCAGGGCAAGATTGACAAAGTTGCTAACTGAAATGGATTCTACTAGTCAAATTGTGAGAAATCAGGCTCACGATTTACTATTAGATATAATTATTTTAAAATATGATACTACTGAATATACAAGTAAATATTATTATTATTATTATTATTATTAATTGGAAAAGGTTGATTTTGTGGAAGATGATGGTTCCTAAATGATACTTACATAAGAGATGATATAAAGTGCAAAAATCTGATAATTGTCATTCAAATAACTAATTAATTTAGGGTATGATTTATTTTGTTGATTCTAATAATTATAATAAGGTTGGTAGAATAATATATTTTTTTCTGAAATATCAATATGTAATTGTTCCTATTTGGACAAATGAAAATTAAATAAACAAATAAACAAACAAGACTAAGTAAACCAATAGTTCTAGAACAAGCAGAAGAAAATAAATAAAAATGATGGGTTATCAGTGTGTAGCTTAAAAAGGCCTCTAGGAAGACAGAATTCAAAGGTTGTAAATATACTTAAAACAGTGCTCAGGGTCTGTTATTCTGATATGGGAAGGGTAGAGGTGGCCACATCTTCCAGTCCCTCTCCTGAAAGCTCTAGTGTCAATCCAGATTATAAACTCATGGATTCAAGATTCTTTCTTCACAGAAATGATGTAAACCTCATTCTGCTCAGTAATCAACCAGATAATTTATCCTCACCTTTACAAGACAAAAATGATACTGATATTTTAAAAATAAAAACTCTTTTATCTCATATAAGTTATTATTACAAGTTTTTAATATGTTATTGTTAGTAATCTTAGAAATTCCTAATCAGGAAATACTACAGACCAAGCATTCAGGGTCTTTAAATGATTATCAGCTTCTGAATGGTAAGCTAGAGTAGGCATTTTAACAAAAAGCTGAACAAGAAAGAAAGCAATGCCTCTTCTCATGAGAATGGTGTATATTACAAGACCATGAAAATAAGGCTACATTTACATAATATATATTCTAAAGTGATCAAGTAGCCAAAAGAATCCAAATAGAGGAACTGAGCAGGATTGGATTATAGGGCGCTTTCTTTTTCAGTTGTTGTTTTATTTTTATTTTGATGTAAATTGTTCTCAGCTGAGAAACTCTCTGTTTTGGGTTGCTGGTATTTGTGTTCTCTTGCCTAAGGAAATGGATAATAAATAGTCCAGGGAACTCAAGGTGTGATAATATGAGAAAATTGTCTTTCCCAAGTTGGAGTGTGATGTACAATATTATGAATCTAAGAGTCATGAAAAATTGGGTGTTCCCTTGAAGATTGGGATTTTGCATGTTCCTTTGATGTAGCACTTAGCAAAATTTGGGCTTATAAATTTTATGAATTTATCTCATCAATTATCATCTGATATTTGAATTTTCCCTACAACATTATTACCAAGTGATGAACCATCAACCTCTGCCTTATTGCTAATAATTGTGTTGACAATCTCTTACATTTCCTGTTCCTTACAACATTTACCCATTGTTTCCAGTGTAACCCTTTGGATTATCAGAACAAACCTGAATTGTTTTATTCCTCTACCTCAGATACTCTATTCTCACCTTTACAAGAAAAAATCATACTGATATTCTAAAAATAAAATAAAAACTCATCTCATGTAAGTCATTATTATAAGTTATTAATATGTTATTGTTTATAATCTTGGAAATTACTTCTTCGGAATTTCCTTTTTTACTGTGATATTATAGACATTGTCTTATGCATCATTATAGAAATTATCACATTAGGGGCTGGGGTTGTGGCTCAGTGGTAGAGTGCTCACATAGCATGCATGAGGCACTGGGTTCAATCTTCAACACCACATAAATGTAAAATAAAGATATTGTGTCCACCTAAAACTTAAGAATAAATATTTTTAAAAAAGAAATTATCACATTAGGTATGGTTAATTGTATAAACATAACTCTTTGCTAAATTTTAAGCTATTTAAAATGCCACAGCTTAGTCAACTTGGACTTCTCAGTCTTCATGTTGAATAAATAGGAAGTGCAAAGAAAATTCTTTGAAATTAATTTGTTTGAAAAAAATTGTCAGTTCTATGGCCATTTTTATGGGCTTCTCAGAGAATAGTAATGTAAGATGTAAGACAAAATAAGTAAGATCCCATCATATTCTTGCTTTTCAGGGGTTTGAAGAGCTTCTTAAAATTTATATATAATAATTCACCAAATATGAAGGGGTATTGCCATGGTATTGCCAACTGTAACTCCTATTCTGAGCAATTCCAAACCAACTTCTCAATCCAATTTAGAGACACCCAAAGGGGAATGGGAACTGTATTTCTTTTGAGCAGACTGTGATGGATTATTGGAGGGCTTTGGGAAGAAGCAGCCTACCTGGTGTGTACTGATATCTAGACCAAAGCTAGCCAGGGGCAGATCTATGGCCTTTGGCAAATGTCAGGTCTTCACATGTTAAGGAAGTGATTTCCTCTGGTGATTAGGAGTTGCCTATACTTAAAGCAGTTTTTTGGATGGAAATAATCAAACCAGTATTGCTAGAGGTGATGTAAATTATATTATAGTTAGGAGCTTGGATCTTAGGGCTAAACAGGTAGTAGCCTTCAGCACAAAAGCCTAAGACAAGTTCAATAACTTATCTTTGTTTCCCATTTCTGACCAGACAAAATGCATATTTATCTCAAACTGATGTCCTATAGATTATATAACATATTGAAAGGACTTAGGTGTCTGGTACCTAATAAATGCTCAAAATCTGTCAGCTCTCCTCCTTGTCGTCATCGTCATCATCATCATCATCAAAAACAACAAGAAATTCAGATTCAGTGATTGATTACAGGAATACAAAACAATAGATACAATGATAAATTAGTGTTGATGTGTGTGAAATGAAAACTAAATAAATATGTGGGATACATAAGGACCAGGAGAAAATTTCCCCTTGTCACTTTCTCCTTATCAGTCAATAATATTGAATGCAGTGAGAAAATAACAAAGCTTTGAAAAAATAACTTTATAAATTCCCCCTTGTGCACGTGTCCATCTGTGTATGCTGTTTCCTTTAGATTGCAAGGACCTTTAGGCCAGAGACTGAATTTAACCTAGTGTTTAATATGGGCATTTATTTATTCAGTCTTAAAACTTCACTCTTGAATAAGCTGCCTTGGAGCTAAGGAGATCAGGCATCCCATTTTTTGGGGAGGGATTATTTTATTTTATTTTTTTTAGTACATTTGATGGGTGGCCTGTGAAATCCTGAGTACAGCAATTCCCCCCCCCCACTTTTTTTTTTCTTATTGCAAATATGCTTACTCTAGTGTAGTAGGATTGTCATTCTTGTGTTCAGGCAGAGGCTCTGCAGTCTGAGCTTCTTTAGCATCCTATAGCAGAGTTCACACAGACTTTCTACCATTACAAGTCCTAGAATTAATGAATGGACGATAGTAAGCATTTGCTTTGAACCAGACCGAAAGCTAGACAATTTTAAATTAATTATTCATATTAATCTTCAAAAAACTCCAATTATAATCCACATTTTACAGATGAGAACACATGTTCAGAGAACTTAAGTAATTTGCCTAAATATATTCCAGGTGAAGGGAGTAACCAGTTGAGAGGAAAACCTTGGGTTTGGTAGAACACTGGATGTTGAGAAGAGAGCCAAGTGGAGAAGGTTCAGCAAAACAGAGCAGAAATGGCAGGTAAGGATTGCACCAGGGAGTACCTTCTCACCATGCTGAGATCTTTGCCTTTTATTTTGGAGATTACTGGTTCTCCAATTTAAAATTCTTCAATATTTCTGTTATAAATATTAATAATACAAATTACTTCCCCTAATCCAGTCTGATTTAGTAAGTCTCAAGTTGAGACTAGAATCTGTATTTTAACAAGCAAGCCAAGTTATATTGTTGGTCTGCAGTCCATTCTCTGAGACCAGTGCCCTAGGGAATGCGAGATGTCTAAAGGATATTTTGGAAGTGAATTTCTTTATTCTTGAATAAAAAGGAGGACATAACACCAGTGTTTTAGTCAGCTTTTTCATTGCTGTGACCAAAAGACCTAGACAGAACAATTTTAGAAGAGGAAAAGTTCATTTGACACTCATGGTTTCAGGGGTCTCAGTCCATAGATGGCTGGTAACTTTGCTCTGGTCCCAGCATGAGGCAGAACACCTAGAGTAAGAGTGTGGTGAGGGAAACAGCTCAGGACAACCAGGAAGCAGAGAGAACCTCTTGCTTACCAGGGATAAAATATAAACCTCAGATTCATGTTCCCCAGCTACCCACCTCCTCCAGCCACACCCTACTTATCCATTATTACCACCTAGTTAATCTCTATTAGAGAATTAATGCACTAATTAGGTTAAGGCTGTCATAACCCAATCATTTCACCTCTAAACTTTCTTGCATTGTCTCACACATGAGCTTTTGGGAGGGGCACCTCATACCTAAACCATAACAATGAAGATAATAAAGTAGAGGCAAGGAGCCATTAAGAACTCTGGTTCTTAAACATGTCTGCCTATATGAATCACCTGGACAGCTTTTAAAATATGCCACTAGAGATTCAAACTTAACAGGTTTGGGATGTGGCCTGAGCATTAAAGTATTTATAAATTCTCAAAATAAATTTTATATAGAGCAACTTGGACAACTTCCAATTTTGGAGCCTACTGAAACAGGAATCACTGCAGTCCTAAATAACAGACCAACAGGATTGGTAATGCCATGGTAGTCCATTCACTTTTCTGGGTGAATTAGGAAGTGAGCACTTTTTCCTCTGCATGAATTGTGATAGCCTATGCCACATCATTTCAGTACTCTCCCCTCTGCTGAGCACCCACATGGTGTGTTGCCCAATTAAGAGACCTGGGGGCTATTAGGGAGGTAGAAGCCATGTGAATAAAGCTGGAGAGGAGGAGAGAGAGGATGGTTCCCAGTAAGGTGGTTTCAGTCTTACCCACTATCTCCTTTGAGTCCCCTACTTTGGTAACTTCTGGTCTTGTCATGCCCTGGTGGGGAAGTCAATTAGTTTGACAGAGTTGAATGGTGGCTACCCGTGAGGCTGACTTGAGTCAGCAGAAAAAATTTGGGCAGCTAAAACTTTCTGCCAGGGGATCTGAAGAGGATTACAGAAGCCCTCAGGTCAGGCATTACTTATCCTGAGCAAAACGTTAATTATAAAACGTTCTCTGCCTAGACTTTGTTCATATGCAGTTGTTTAAAGTCCAATTCTGAAAGCGAAGAAGAAACTTTTTATCTTGAACCACAAACACTGAGCAGAAGTATATTTCTTGTACATAATATTGTTATTTATTTTTTGGATTCTAATTGCTCTTCCACTTTTTTTTATACAAATCCCTACTTAGTTATAATTTAGGTGAAAATATTCTCTGTGGCTTCCTTTCCATGTTTTTCCTAGAAAGCATACTTTTTGCAAGTCACGGGTTACATAGGGTTTCATTCTTCTGAGAAGAAAAACAATGTCCTCTGAGATAATTAAAGCCTAAAAGGCTGTTTCTTGTGATTTTCCTTTATGATTGCAACTGCCTTTCATCTTGGATGGCTTTCTGGAATTTTTCTACCCACAGGATAATCTAAGTTTAGCTGCTGTTTTAGACATAACTTTGTGGGCCAAATAAATGTGCACTTCCGCAGTGAAAGTCTCAAAAAGACAATGGAGAAATTAGAAAAATTTGGCTGGGGATGTAGCTCAGTGGTAGAGGGTTACCTAACATGTACAAGACTCTGGATTCAATCTCCAGTACCTCAAAAAAAAATAGAAAAATAATCAACATTAATATTATCTTACTTTGGGCATTGACTTTTCTCTTTTACAGATGATAAAATTGAGACTCAGAAAAGGGAAAAGAAGGTAATCAAGGTTTCATGGTTGACAGGTCTAATATTCTGATAAGAGTTTAATATACTCATTTATTTACAAAAGTTTTGTGAATTAAGTATTATCATGTACTATGATTTGAATGTCCCCTAGATTTGAATGTTGAAAATTAATGCTGTTAAGAGGTGGAACCTTTTGGGAAGTAAATCATGAGAGCTCTACCCTCACAAATGGATTAGCACCTTATAAAAGGGCTGGCCTAGGAACTCACCTTTTGTACTTCAACTCCTCTGCTTTGTGAAAGTACAGTGTTCCCTCTCTCCAGAGGACACCGCTACAAGCGCCTTCTTGTCAGCATAGACTGGGCCTTCATCAGACACCAAAGCTGCCAGCACCTTGATCTTGGATTTCACAGCTTCCAGACCTGTGAGAAAATAATTTCTGGTCTTCATGAAGTATCTGGTTTGTGGTACTTTGTTATAGCAGCACTAAAACATCGTTTCTGTTTCATGGATGAGGTGACTGAAAAATGGCGGACTACCCTGTCCACAGTCAAACAAGTGGAAGTGGTAAAAGTGGCATTTGAACTTTGCTTTGACGTGACACCAAATATCTTGTGTGTGTGAATGTGTGTGAGTTTGTGTGTGTGTGTGTGTTTGTGTGTGTGTGTTTAGTGATCCTAAAGGCTTACAATAATAGGAAGTTGGCAGTCCAAGGACTTCTGATATTCTGCCAAGTGTTTTCACTTTGTTGCTACCATAAATTGCTTCTATTTTCTTTCCGGTTTGAGTCTAGACTTAGCCTGAATCTAGGTAGATCACATTTGACTCCAAAGTTAAGAGAGCATTGTTTTTATGGTTTTAAAGCATGTTTTTACTGCAGGTTTCAAGCAGAGATTTCTAGAAGTTCTTGGACTATACTGAATGGATTAGTCAAAGACATAATAATAGTAAGCACACACAGCTCTCCTAAAGTACTTCACTTTTATGTAATAACTTGTTAAACGTCTGCAAAACCACTCAAGTAGGTGCTGCACCAGGCACAGTTTACAGCACAGTTATCTGGCACACACCAAGTTGAACAACCTGCCTAAGGTGCCGCAGCCAGAGCCTGAGTGCGTGTTCCTAACGGCTTTGTCCTGCTGCTCTGTGTAGGGCTTCCTTCATGGTTCCTCCTCCACTCTGTACCCTCATCCTCACAAATGCTGCCCAGCAGACTGACCTTCAGATTATAGCTACTCACTGCTCACTCCGTTTTCTGACTGTACTTATCTTACATAAAATCCCTCCTGGGGATTTGTAAAATAATTCTTTTCTTTCCTTTTGAAAGAACAGCACTGTAGTACAGATCTTGAGGTCATGCTGGCTGGACTCTTCCACTTTCCATCATTGCTTGAATTGCGTGTTACCCTATATCTGCTTTAGACTTATCTATTTTGCTTTCTGTGCTTTGAGTTTGGTTTTTCTACAGGCATAGAATCTATAATCTCCAAAGAATAATTTTCTTCACATTATTTTACATTTCTGGGAATTCTTTTAATGGTAGATATTTTAATGTTCTATTTTAAAGAAGTGACAGGCCCTTTAGCTAATCCGCTTGCAGTTAGATTTACTTGCTATCTGAGCCTCAAAAGATCAAGCTTTTCTTTTTATATCGACAATGGAAAGTATGTTAATGTTTCTGGAAATATAGGTACTATATAAACTCAAGAGGTTGTAAAGATTATTTTCTGAAATTGAAATTGATTATTTCTTATGAAGGTTGATTATAGCTATTGAGATCATGAAAATAAAATGTCAACTCTTTTATTATTTTAGTGAATAGAATTGCTTTCCTTTTCATAGTAAAATAGCAGTTCCCTGCTGTAACTTTAAAAATGTATTTGAGTTTTTTTTTTTCTCCTAAATAGCCATTTTCAGAGGGATGATCTATGGCTTGTCAACTTACAGTAGAGCTGATGTAAAAAGTTTGTGATGGCAACCCTAAATGTTTTATCACCTGTCAGAAATTTCAATGATAATAAAAAGTAACATCCTTTAAATTAATTAGACATGATTAGGACTTCAAGCCCAGAGGCCACATCATTATGCAAAAATTATAACAGTTAGCTATTTAAATTACCATTAAATTGATTCTTATGTTAATTGATATCTCACTTATAAACCTAGATTTAATTTATATAAGATCTCCAGAAATAATAAGGTGTAATGAAATATTATTTGGGGGCAATTCTTTTGAGAAAAAATACACTGAAAAATTGATTCGTTATATTTGATTCT
The DNA here is from genome assembly GCF_001458135.2 of Marmota marmota marmota. Taxonomy (NCBI): domain Eukaryota; kingdom Metazoa; phylum Chordata; class Mammalia; order Rodentia; family Sciuridae; genus Marmota; species Marmota marmota. The sequence goes on from NW_025999949.1 coordinate 6,222,742, forward strand.
AGGTAGAATTCCTGGTTTAGAACATTGTTAATTTCTCATAAAATGCCATGGCTTAGATTGATCTCTTGTGTTTGTGTGGCCCCCACAAATGCCAACAGAACCTCTGTGTGGTTCAAGAGGGTAATTTTCCCTTCAGGGGGCAATGTCTTGTTTTCTCCTGTCTGCTTTGGGAAACAGAGTTTAATATGACCACTTGAGATGCAATGTGTTTTTGTGACCCATTTTAGGAAAGGAGAGGGATATGACTGTGTCCATTGCTGATTTTGAAGATAGGAGGAGATATATTTATTTCAAAGAAGAATTGACACCATGGGAGTGTCACCCCGCAGGGTTTTAATAGTCAGGTGCTGATGAAGTACATTGCTGAAGTTAAAATGCCAGTTGCAAGAAAATTGGGATTAATTATTCTTTAAGGACACATTGAGATGAGCTGAGGTACATCCTCAGTTCAGGCGCATGACCTCTTTAAGCCTTCCCCCAAGTGGCTAGTTGTGAATTTGCAAGAAGGCAAAACATGTTAAGATGTTGTTCTGGTGTCATTCAGAGTATTAAGTCTGTTCTAACTAAAATCCCTTTCTACTTGTATTTCTAAATTTCTAATCATAGTATAAGTTTTATGAGTATAAGGAATATAGTTTATCAATATAATATGGACCAAATTCCCAGAGCCAGGTTCCCAGTTACTTAAGAATTTTCCAAGAACTCTCTTAAGTTTGCTGTGAGAGTTTTAGCAGTAACCATGCTCCAATTATAAAATTCAGTCCCAGTATTAATCACAGTATTACACATCACAAGAAATTGTATTTGAAAGTAGGAAATCAGGTTTAGGTCATTCAGTAAAAAAACAGGGATGGGAACTTTACATAGTGCAGGCTGGACCACCTCATACAATTGTTACCTTTTTTTATCTTCACACTTAAGATCTTCAGGGTTTGGTTGTTTTTGTTTGTTTCTGTTCTATTCTCTTTATTTTCCACACCTTGTCAGAACAAGGAGACTGAGAAGAGTTGCAAGAGAATGTAAGAAGCAGCAAGTTAAGTATCTAGTTGGGGGTGGTGTGTTGGTTGTTAATGACCCATATCATTTCCAGAATATGAGGTTCCATCTTGGAGCAGAGCTGTCCAGCTCCAACTGAGAAGTGCTGCTTTCTCAGCATAAGCTTCTACATTTTGATAACTTCAGTCTCTTGCTTATGTTCTTCCCTCCATAAAGGTAGTTACTGCTGCCTATAGTTACCATTTTTGTGATAATCTTATTCCTTTTTTACATTTTCAGTTCTTCAATGTGTAGGTGACAATTCTTTACATCAAATTCTCTCTTAAAATCAGGGCCAACTACATAATCTGGAGACTAATATAGATCCTTTTATTTAAAAAGTATGTTAAAAGTGCCATTAAAAGTACATACTAAGATATCTTTGGTGTCTCTTCTCAATTTGTCATGATGTCTTCTTTGTCACATGGTGTAAAAATAGTACTTAAATAGTACTTAAAATTTTTTAAAAATTTAAATCTTAAAAAATAAAGTTTTCCATTTTAAAAAATGAAATTCAAATTTAAAATATTAGCATAAATGTTCCTGTTCATCTTTCTATTACATAATGCCAGTTTTAACTATAAATATCAGAGGATTCAACTCATGTGTAGACTTTCTCACATTATACAACATCTCTTTTATGGCTCACTTCTGGATGATATCTGGTGCTGACCAAAAAAGAAACTCAAATGAGACTCAAGAAGACTGGAAAGAGGAAGAGCAGATATCTCTAGGACTGAGCTGATTGGAAGAAGCCATGGTGAACTTACAGGATGAGTGCCAACTTTCACAGGAGTCCAGGACCTACCAGGGACCTGCTGTGCTTTATGGCTTCAGGGTTCTCCCTCTTACTATCAAGATAATTATGACACTTGTCATCCAGAGAAGTATGGCAAATCCAAGCCTGGTGACACCCTTTTTATGGGCATGCCACCCAACCCACAGCAGGTGCCTGGCTTTCAGACCTCAACCCTGTGACTCCTCAGGTTATCTATTATAGTTTAGATCTTAAATGTCAATCAAAAGCCTATGTTTGAAGGCACAGTCCCCATGTCACTATGAAGAGGTGGTGCAACCTTAAAATGTGGGGCCTTGGTATAGGAAGTTAGGTCACTGAGTGCGTGCCTGTGGAGGGGATTTTGGAACCACAGAGCTTTCTTTTCTCACTCTCTTCCTCTCTCTCCCTTTCTTCCTCTCGCTCTCTCTGTTTTCTAACTGTCATGAGGTGAGCAGCTTCCTTTGACATGTGCTTCCTTGTGATGTACTGCCTTGCCCAAAAGCAACAGGCCAAGCAACCATGAACTGAAACCTCTGGAAATCTGAGTCATATAAACCTTTAAATTGATTGTCAGGTATTTTGTCACAATAATGGAAAGCTAACACAGTATCTAAATTTGGGTGTGTAAGAGGCTCAGCCCACCCAGCCAAGCCCTCAAGTCTTCCACCTACACAAAGTAAAACTGTGCTGTGCCAGCTGAGGGAGGCGCTAGAAGCTATCATGCCCTGCCCTGTGAAGCGATGGGACACACCACTTGACCCTGACCCTCTTGTTTCTGTATCCAGACCAGAACTGGAGTGGAGGGTGGTGGAGTCATTGAGCTAGAGTGTGGGGGAGAGGCCAGTTAGGCTCTGAGGTATTGGAGTGAGGAGGAATGAATGGGCAACTAAGAACCCAGTCAGGGGAAGTGGCAAGAGGGGAGACCACATGTAACCCCAGGTCCTAACACCTTGGAATGTATCCTATTGTCTCTTTGGACCTCACTTTAAAAAAAATGATTCAAAGGTACAATTGTGGATATTTTCAATACAGTGACCTCAGAATATTAAGCTACAAGTGTGGGACCCTTCTGAGTATGGACAGGTGTATTGGTCACAAAGCTGTCCTGGTCATGAAGCTGTCCCTGATTGAAATAGCTCATGCGATTCTATCTACTGGTTAAACCCTGACTGGTATGGATGGAAAGCCAGAAACTAAGCTAACTCTCATGGAGAAGAGCTTGGACAATGAACTCTACTTAGAGTTTTCTCCTCCCTTGACATGCGTCCGTCAGCTCTTGCAACACAGTATTATCTGGGGCCTCCTTTCGCTGCTGCCATTTCTCAGTTGACTCCAATGTTCTTTGGATCAAATTCCTTGTCTTTTATCTAAATCTTTTTAAAAAAACACAATCTGTTAAACAAAGTGTTATTAAATTGAGTTTAATATTGTTTTATCTCTACTCCCCTGAATTTTTATCTTCTTCAATGCCTCCACTTTTCCAAAATTACCTCTGGAATAAATATTGTCTTCAAAATTCTCCATAATCCTATTTCTCTCTTTGACACAACCAAGCTTTTTACTTGAGATATAGTTTTCATAGAGAAGAAACTTCTTTCTTTCTTTCTTTTTCTCTCTTTTTTCTTTCCTTTCCTTTCCTTCTTTCTTTCTTTTTTTTTTTTTTTTTTTTTTTTTNTATTGATTTCCATATGTTGAACCAACCTTGCATCCCTGGTATGAACTCCACTTGATCATATGTTTTTGTATGCAATTTGTCAGTATTTTATTAAGAATTTAGCAACTATGTTAATCAGGGATATTGGTCTGAAGTTTTCTTTCCTTGATATGTCTTTGGCAATATTATTGATAGATGTGAAATTTTTCTTTTAGGAAAATTATTGGTTTATAATTCTACAAGTAGTATATGAAATGATGTATATGCCTATTTTCCTACTAATTTTGAATTAAATAAAAAACTTCTGTCAATTTAATAAATGGACAGTATCTTTTTTTCACATTTGTATTTCTGAATATTCTTTATATTACATGGAAAATTATAAAGCCGAAGGAGTGCATCATTCAAAATACTGGTACATATAATTCTGTTAAAATTTGGTGTTCAGCCTTCTGAACCCTTTCCAATGTGTATATGCATATGATTTTCTTAAAATAAGTGAGACTATATAGTACATGCTATTTTCACTTAACAATATGTTTCATAAATAATTTCTAATGAAAAAATGATATTCTATTGTGTACACTTAACAATTTCCCAATTGTTGAAAATTTATCTTTTAGCCATTATATAATAATGCTGTGATGAACATTCTTATATAGAATGTTTTACATTTGCCCAATTATTTCTTTTATATGCTTCTCCAAAACTGAAATTGCTAGGTAAGAGAATGAATTGTCTGAGATTGTCTCTTATAAATACTGATTCCTGCCTTTATCAGCAGTATATATAAATATGCATTCCCTCACACTCAAGCCAATACTAAATATAACATTTTAAATCTATACCAACATTATAGGTAAAGAATATTTTACATTATGTATTTTAGATTCAGTGAGATTATTCTTTAATATTTACAGACTATTATTCTTTACTTGTAAGTTGCCTTCTCATGTCCTTCCTCCATTTTCTATTTGACAGTTCATCTTTCTTTTGAAGAATTCTTTATGTATTAGAGGATAATTAGGACATTTTTCTACTACATGATTCTTGCTCAACTTTTAATTTTGATTATGGTGATTTTGTTGAGCTTAATTTTAAAATATTAATGTAGAAAATATATCAGTCTTTTCAGATATGCTTTATTCTACAGAATTTTTTCTGACCCTAAAATTACTAAAATACTAAAAATAATTTTCCCATGGTGATTTCTTTTAATCTAGAAGCCAGTCATTAATTCATTAGGATTTTTAAAAAAATTCCCAATAACTGCCATAACTCCTCTGCCTCCTCCATCAATTTAAGGTATTACTTTTCTAGTAGATGGATTACTACCATATATATCTTTTCTGTCAATAGTGTTTAAAAATAAACTTAATAGAAGATAGAACATGTCCATCTGATTCTCAGTCTTCCATATAGGTTTTGGAATATTTTTTCCCCTTCCAATTATAAATTCTTTTAAGATTTTCAGAGGCCTTTAATGAAACTTACAGATATAGTGAAAATTTCAGCTCTGCAATACTGAGCTTCTCGTTTAAAAAAATAGTTCTCTATTTAGTCAAGGGGTCTCATAAAATTCTCACATATTTTATAGCTGTATTATGCATATTTATTGTTAAGTTTAAGCTTACATTTTTATGTATATGGTGATGTGAATGAGAGATACACACACATACATACATATGCATATTTAACTTTGTATTGAAAAATTAAACGTGTTTAAATGTGAAAGCACATACTAATAAAGTAATATATATATATATATATATATATATATATATATATATATATATATATATATATATATATAAAATAGGCATATACATCATTTCATTTGGTTTTATTGTTTTGGTCAAGAAATAATATTTTCAATGGTCTAAAAATTCATTTATATGCCTCCATTCTTCCTTCATTCTTCCTTCCAGAAGAATGACCTCATTCTTCCTTCCAGAGACAATCAGTTACTTGATTTTTGTGATATCATCTCCTTACCTTTATTCATATTCTATTATCTATGTGTATATTTTTAAATAATATATTCTTTGCTTGATGTTAAACTAAAATAAATGGTTATTATATTATCTATCCAAAATTAATGCAGTTGTTATCTTCATAACTGATAGTCTTTTAGCTGATAGTCGTTTCAATATTTTAGTTGATTTCCTTTCCTTATTAAAAAATAATCTGCATAGTTATTTTTAAATTTTTATTTATATTTCCTTTTCCAATACGTATAACTTTCATTTGAACCTATAGGTTCCTCTCTAATTCATTGACTAATGACTTTGGTTATGCCTATGACAAATCATGATAAATAGCAAGGGGAAGAATTTAGTTTCATTCCTGGCATTAATGGACATATATATAGTGTTTCATCAATATAAAAACACTTGTGTTGAGACATGCAAGTTTATCAGGTAAAACAGTATGGGCATATTCTTAACACATATGCTTCAGAATGAATGCAAAATGTTTTGTGACACTCTGGTGACACTCAAGGCAATCATTTGGTTTTATTGTTTTGAGTGTTGAGCAAAATGTATAGATAAATTTAGATAGAACATTTATTTTATACTATTGATATTGCCATATGGAAGCAAGATATTCCCTTAATATTCTTCTGTAAAATTATATAGCTTTCTTTATGCTTCTTACTATGCACTTCTTAAGATTACTTGTAGTTCTGTGTTTTTGTATGACTTGTGAATGGGATCTTTTAAAATTATAAATTTGTGTTTCATCAGTTTGTTATCTAATTAACTCCCAGAATGAGCTCCCTTATGAGATCTAAAATATTTTTCTATTTATTTTCTGAAGTTTCCAGTAAATAACCATAACATTTATAAAAAATTTTTATTTTTAATGTATTTGAATTCTTATAATTTTGGGACTTTGGCTTTTGGTCAAGATGAAATAACAATGAGCAGATTTATACACTTTAAACAATTAAAACTGTACAGATATATTTTTAAAATCTTTAGAGGGAAAAGGATGACATGGAACTTTAGTTCCAAGAAGAAGGGAAATAAAGCAAGTCCTGTAATTGTACTGGCTTGCTCTCTGAACACAGTCCCTGGAGGCAGTGCAGGGAGGGAGTAACCATTCATAGCCTGTCAGTTAAGGAGAGGTATGTCAGAGTTCAGGCTGGTCAGCAAACTACTGTTTGTTGAACACTATAGAGGAGGGACATAGAAAGAGGAGCTGTGGACAACTGCAGACAGGTCTTCCTTAAGTCTTTGCCTAAGTACTGATTTGCACCTACACTTTTCCTGTGCTACAGGAAATCACCCAAGCTGGAGGAAAAACCACTAAACAGCAATAGATAGTCATTTCTAGAAGTCATAAAAGCTAGGAATGTTATGTTTCCACATAGAGAAAGCCAGAACAAGAACATAAAAATATTTGGGCTAAGAACTGGCTCCTACACCACACGAGGGTTCTAGAAAGGTATTGATATTTTAATGGGAGTCATTTAGACTTGGAGTAAGACTCCAGTAGACCTACCCTAAATATCTTTAAAACTATTTTTGGAAATACCAACTAATTAAATTTAGCTGCATGTTAAAATAAAACAATGCTATTTAAGGGAACTCAATGAAATCCAGGATTTGACAATATCAAATTCACAGTACCAAAAATATAATAGATTATTACCAAGAATGAAGAGAAGTAGAAATATCAATCAACAAAAATAGAATAAGAAATAACATAATGAAACCAGAAGAAAACTCATTATGATAGTTATTACCAGTATGTCATATGTTCAAGTAGGTAGAGGCAGCCAGCATGATGAGGACAAAATGGGCCATATTCAAAGGCACAAAAAGACTAGAGATGAAGAATACATAATCTGAAATAAAAATTACACTATGGTGGAATTAGCAACATATTAGATGTTGCAGAGTCTCCTTATCCAGTCATCCATTGATGGGCACTTATGTGATTTTATATCTTAGCTATTGTGAATAATGCTTCAGTAACCATAAGCATGCAGAGATCCCTTTCAAATACTGATTTAATTTCCTTTGGTGTTTGGGAGCAGGTTGAGAATATGTTGGTTGAAGTATACAAGATTTCAATAGAGAGGACTTAACTGGAACTTAATACTGGATGCTCAAAACAGATTGGGGTCTCAGGAGATCAAATATAATAAAATAAGGATGAAATCCCCAGCGCCACAGCCACAGGAGTGGCTGGAGTCACAAACCAGAACATTCCCTACACAAAAACAGTAAAGTAATAAAGGAATTAAAGGACCCCCTCATTTTGGAAAGACTGAGGCATGTCGGGGTATGGAGAGTTTATAAATCAAAGTCACTGCCTGACTACACATTCAGGGACTCTGAAAAATACCCTTATACAGGAAAGAAGCTGCACCTCTCTTGGTGAAACTGTGTGGGGGACAGTGGAAGGAACTATTTTGCCACTGTGGCATGGGCTGGCAGCTGGGGGAGCCAATTTCTGCCAGACCCAAGTCTTCCTGGAAAAACAAGCCTGGCAAACCCATGCTGCTGTGACAGAGAGTGTGCATAAGTGACCAGGAGAAAATCGAGCATGGAGAGAGATTTAAAAGGGGGAATACTGGTCGTGGAAACCAACCCAGCTTCCCCCAACCCCTTCTAATCCAGCTGTCTGCAGGAACCTGTATGGAGAGAAGCACTGGACTGGGAATTTCAAAGGACCAGGGTGGTTGAGATTGAGATTGGAAACTGAATCAGAGACCAATTATGGGGTCCAAAGGCAACCTAGTGGGCTAAGAACTGGCTCCTACACCACACGAAGGGAACTCAAAGGAGAATCCTGAGGTGTAGTCTTGCAGTATGGACCAGCTAGGCTCTGGAGGTAAGATGATTTAAAATCTCTAGAACAACTGGCATTCAGCAAAGAGAATGGAGCACACCTAAGCCTAAACCCTGCTTCCAGCAATTCTGCCTCCAACATTGGCCCTCTCACCCTAACAACCCCACTCTGAGGGTGGAGCAAGCATCATTCTCCTGGCAACCCCACCTAACTGGTGAGAAAGGAAGCTGAGAATTGTTTGAACTCCAACAGAAAGAATTCTTTAACTTTTCATCGAGACCCTTTTTTTTTCCTTTTTCCTCTCAAATTTCCACCATTTTTTGAAACCAATCATTTTTCATACACCAGTTCATTGAGGACTAGAATGACTGATTGGTATATTTCAGTTTTCTTTTGTATCCTTTTATTTTTTACATTTTTCTTTCTAATTTTAATTTTTAAAAATTTTTACTTTATATATATATATATATATATATATATATATATTTTCTCTCACTTATCTATTTCTCTTGATTCTCTTTCTCTCTTTTCTCCTGCTAAGAGCCAACCTCTATTATTCCCTTTCACTCTTTCATTAGTTTTTTACTTCTATCTTTTCTCCTCCTTCCTCATAATCATCATATCCTACACCACTTCAGTTCTCTCTTTGCTCAACATTTGAAATTGTATATGCTTTTGCAAACTGAGCATGCTGGCAGATGCCTGTAATCCTAGCAGCTCAGGAGGCTGAGACAGGAGGATTGAGAGTTCAAGGCCAGCCACAGACACTTAGGAAGGCCCTATGCAACTCAGTGAGACCTTATCTCTAATAAAATACATAAAAGGACTGGGGATGTGATTTGCTGGTTGAGTGGCCCTGAGTTCAATCCTCAGTACCAAAAAACAAACAAACAAGAAAACAAAAAACCTGTGAACATTTTAGTAGGAGCTATTTGTTTAAGGATGTATATTATTTGTATCGGTTGCTGTTATTATATATCTTCCTCTTATTGACATGGTACTAGAAACTTTCAGGAATACTACAAGTCTACAGGGTAGAAACTGTACTGCCACAAATCCACACTGCTAGATGGGTAGACAAACAACATGAAAAAACAAGGGAAAAAATGGCCCCAAACAAACCAAGGTTAACATAAGACTATCACATACACATCTATAAATTAGGAATGAACAATTGAATACATTTTAAAAATATGTTAAAACTTATAAATTGAAAGGTATCAACCATCACAGAGAAGCATTAAAAGACACATAAATAGAGTTTACAAATGTCATTCCTTCACAAATTGACTTATAAGTTTGATGAAATCACACTCAAAATCCCGAAGTACTTGGGGGTGGGGTGTTTGTTGTTTTTAAAAGTTGATGAAATGATTCTAAAATTTTTATTGGCAGTGCAAAATACCTAGAATAGCCAAACAAATTTGAAAAATCTCGTCCAAGATGGACTTACACTCCCAGATTTCAAAGCTAACTATATACTACAATAACTAAAGGCAGTGTGTAATACACATAGTAGAATAATCAGTTTAGAAAAAGGCCAGCAAACATATGGTTGACCAAAGTGCTTACATATGTCAAAGGTGAAAGGATGGTGTTTTCAACAACATGCTGGAGTGATCAAATATCAAATTCGAAACAATGAACCTCTTCTTTTATCTCACACTGCACACAAAACTTAACTCAGAATGGATCAGACCTCTAGGTAACTCAGATCTATAGATAGCATTTAAAATTATAAAACTTCTAAAAGGAAACAGGAAAAATTCCTTTGGGAGCTGGGTTAGGCAAATGTTTCTAACACAGTAACCAAAACATAAGCAAAAAAGAAAAATAAAACATAATTAAATATCAGAAGCAAAATTTCCTTCAAAAATGTTAAGAATTTGAAAAGGCAAATATTATAAGACTGGGAGAAACTCTTTGTAAAACATATTATTAATAAAGGGCTCATATCTAGAATTTACAAAGAACCCCTTCAACTTAAGAAGATAAAGTGAACGAAAGATTTGAAACAGAGACTTCAGCATAGAAAAATATGTGAATGTTAAATACAATCATGAAGAGATGTTCAACAGCGTTATTCACTAAGGAAATGCTAATTAGTAATAGCAATGAAATACTTACAGACGTCTTACATTTCTAAAACTAAAGACAGACAGTTGAGTTGCCAAGGATGCAGAACAACTGGGAAAGCAATGTCCTACTATGACAATTAATTTGCCATTTTTAAGTCATATACAATCACATAATAATACAGCAATTCTATTCTTATTTTTTCTCCAATAGATATGAAATCTTAGGTTCATACAATGTCTTGCATCAAATACTCATAGCTGTTTTATCATAGTAGCCTTAACCAAATTGGAAACAATTCAAATATCCATCAAGTTAATGAATAAGCAAATTGTGGTATATCCACAAAATGAACTGCTAAATAGCAATAAGAAATAACCAATTACTAATATATTCAACAACACACATAAATCAACATGAATGATATAAGAATTATATCTTATACAATTTTATTTATGTGAAATTACAAAAAAAGAAAAAGGATATGAATCAATGTTTGCCAGAGGCAGGGGATTTAGGAAAGTAGTTGAATTAAGGACATGAAGAAGAAGATTATGTATCATGATTATGGTCACAATGACTTGATTGCATAAATTTGCTAAACCTCATTGAATTGCATATTCAAAAGTGGTAAATTTTATGTTATGTAAATAATAATATGGTTGATAAATTAAACTTCTTATTTATGTCTTAATTTATATGTTTGTTTTTTTGATAACATTATCCAATGTTAACATTTATAGAATTACAAAAATAATGTAATCTAAATATAACACAAAAATAATATAGTTAACATTTCTACAATAATAATGGCAGTAGAATGACATTGGTCTTTTTCCTGTTTTCATTTATTGTACATTTATATTTTCATCTTGTATAAGATGAAAGACTATTGGTTTGGAGATAAATGTCCTCACAATGTTTACTAAGTATCTTGTAATCTTGTTTGTTGTGTTTCCACAGAAATATCTGCTGGAACCTGCTTAAATAACCATATGATTTTTTTAAATTTTGATATTTGGATATTATGAATTATATTCATAGACATTTGAAAAGTAAATCATTCATTTAATACTGCTAGAAAATATGCTTATCCTTTAGGTGTTATTTTTAAGTGTGAGTTTTCTCCCAATTTTTAGAGGTGAGATGAATTACTTGTTTTCTTGTTTGTTCTATCTTTATTAAATTCTGTTATTGGAATTATAGCTCGCTTATACATGAATTGTAAAGATTTTCTTTTTATTATATACTTTGAGTCATTTAATGAAATTGCATAAAACTCCTTGGATATTCTGACATAACTGGCTTTTGAAATTACCTGAGTCATGTACCCTCTTGTGGGTAGGTGAAAAGATTCCCTGAATCTCCTAGGATTATTGAATTAATTTTGTTAATTTGCATTTTCTTTAAAATTATTTATTAGGACTATTTTGTTTTTAACAAGATTTCATTCTTAATAAGAATAAAGTTAAATAGATTTAAACATGTTATTCTGTTATAATTTTAAATATTCTCAGTATAATTTGTAATATTGTTTGTGTTTTCTCTTTTATATTAAATTAACTTTGCCAGAGTGTCTGTACTTTATTAGTCCCCCCTCAGAGCTATTAGATTTATTTACCAATTGCATATTTTCTATAATTTCTTCTTATATTTCAGTATATTTCATTACTCTTTTTTTTCTAGCTTCTGGATTTTAATTCTTAGTTCATTTGTATTCATTCTTTTTTATTTCATAATAAAACATTTAAAATTATGACTTCTTTTCCCCTGAAAACAGCTTTGGCCATCTTCCATATGTTTTAATAATTATTAAAGTTTTTATTTCTTTGGGAACTGATTGTGCATCATTCTTCAGACAGTAGGGAGCTAGCAAAGGTTTTGACCGAGGAGGTGATATGATCAAGTCTATAAAAAAATTCCTGATAGCACCAAGGAGAATGGATTGCAATTCAGTGGTGCTTAGGATGAAGCATAAGATGCTATTGCAAAATTCTGCGTAAGTGGTGATAACTCTGATACGAACAGAAGTCAGACTGTTGATGTGCTCATGGAAGGGAGGATTTTGGGGCAATGTGAGTCTGATCCTGAACTTCAGCAGACAGGCTGGGCCAGCTGTATCTGAGAGCACACCTTCAGACTAAATGATAATCAGGAAAACAAGAGCTGGGTAGGAGCTTTGAATTAACTAATGAGATAGAGAGCCTTCAAAATTGCCTTGCACTCTGAGACCATTGTCACCGTGCTGCTTAGAAATACTGCTGGGACATATAGGAGAGCAATCTGTGAGAACCCAACCAACAGGGTGATTCTTGACTATACAAAGAGAAGAAAGACAATCTAGAGAAGCAAAGAAATTGCATTTAGATGATATTGTTTTAAGAAAAAACAATATCAAACACATCCACATGTGTTTGATCGGGAGAGGAGAGTCAGTGGTGAGGGAAGTTCTACTTGGAATCAGGTAATGACATCATGCCATATATTCCTAACCTTAGACTATCACTCAAAAGCAACCTGTTTTTCATGTGGACTTTTCTTATCCATGTACTACATTGTCTTTGTTGAGCCACTATCTTATTCTTTCCAGAAGATTCCAACTGTGCTCTCTGTGACTCCTATTGTATGGCTAACTCTAATACATTTTGCATCCTGGCTGTCTAACCTACTCCTTTCCTCTCAGTTAAAGTCGGCTTATTTCTCAAGCCCTAGGTTGTGAGATGTTATTTACTGTTCATCACTACTGGATAGAGTTATTTTTTAAAATATGAAAATGTGAGATAAATGAGAGCAGTCAGTGCTTGAGGTTCCTAAATTCCAGAGAGAATAAAAGCATATTGAGGTGAGCCTGATATTCTATAGCACTTTTTCACTTAAAAATCTTGCTGATTCCTGTCTGTGTGGGTCTAGAGACTGACAAGACAAAAGACCGTGACACCTGACAGATGGGGACACTGAGCAACATATCCAGCACATTCACAGAGCTTAGAAGGCAAAATTTAGTATTCAGGCTACCAACCCAATAGAACTTGAGGTGTCAAAATTTGGAACAGAAGTGCATTGTGGTGGTTTCCCTGAGGGAATCTGTCAGTTTGCAAGTGGTGTGGGGCCAAGTGAGGAGGTTGCTGAGCAGAATGGAGAGCTAAAAAACTGAGGAGCCCCTCAGAGATTTCAGACGTCTCAGATGCTGAGGAGTAGAAGATTAGACTTCACAGTCTGAGAAGGAGAAAAGACAGTGATAAACACCCAGACTTCTGATTAGGGTCTAAGAATAAGAGTAAATTGCAGAAGGGTTCTCACAAAGTCTGAAACCCAGTTTCTAATCAGATCAATCCCAGTTTAGATTCAGGAGACCTGCCTTTAGCCTAACTGATGCCAGAAATAAAAGTGAATTATCTATGGAAGAGGATAACATTAACCAGAGCCTTAAATAATTTTGGTAGTTTTCTGTACATATTTCCAAGCATGTGATTAAAAAAATTACTGAGAATACTAGGAAATGAATGAGCCAAAGCCAAAAGAGGAAAAAAAAAGACAATAACATTAAAACCATCTGTGATCTAGCTATTAGTGATCAGATAAGATTCTAAGAATCATCATTCAAGAATATATATCATCAAGGAAAAGCTCATCATAGAATCAATATCTATCAAACAGGAATCAGATGGGGATCTTAAAACCAAAATAATAATAATAATAATAATAATAATAATAATAATAATAATAACAATCGAAAGTAAGAAAAAAAAAGATGACTGTAAGAGCAGATTCCAAATTACAGTAGAAGACAGGATTGGTAAACTGAAAGACCAGGCTGTTGGAAGAGAGAAACTATCCATCCTGAAGCATAATTGCAAAGGAGATGAAAAAATACAGAAACTAGAATAAAAACATTTGAAAAATAGCAAAATGTTCTAACAGACTGTATTGGAGTCCTTATAAAGTTAAGAGAAAACCGGGCATACTCAACTATCAAAGGTATATTGCTGAGAACATCCCCAAACTAATGAATGTTACTAAACCAAAGGTTTAGGAAAGGCTACAAAACACAAGCAGAGTAAATAGAATAACAGTGTCAACAACAATAAACAAACTAACAAAAAAAACCTGCTCGTCGGGACATGACAATAAAATTACTGAACCCAGAGACAAATATAAAACTCTCAAAAAATCACAAGACAAGAAAAGATTCATTGCCTTCTGGAATAGTTGACTTCTCCACAAAAATAAAGGAAGGCACACAAGAATGGAACTACATCTATAAAATACTGAATGAAAGTAACACCAATTCAGAACTGCCCTTTAAAATTGAAGGTAAATTAGAGTTATTTTCAGAAAAATTACAACAGAGAATTTGTCACAAGTAAATTACACTAAAGAGAATTCTGAAAGTTGTGTTTTAGGGTTAGGAGGCTAGAGTTCACGTTTTACTAATTCTTCCATGTTCACACATGGTACCATCCATCCCTCTGCGCCTCGGGTTTCACATGGCTTTCAGTTGAGGTTCTTGGCATCTGGCTACAAGATGTTGTATTCATCCTTATCACCATCGCCTATTCCTACAGATGTTCACCTAAAAAACAGCAACAAAAACAAACTTTGAATTTGGCATCTGTGTCTTCCTCTCTTACGCAAGTGCAAGCAATGCCTGCCTTTAGACGTTTCACTCTTCCCCAATATTATCTGTGTGTTGTTGAGAAAGGACTATTTTCCAAAATGCAAATATCACTACGTCCTTCCTGTATTTAAATAGATAAGAGATCATCCATTGCTTTCAGGGTAAAGGACCTTATTTCTTAGTTGAAGAAATATGGCTGCTGAGGAGCTGGGTCCTTTATCAGTCATACTGTGTTCTGGTCATGGGGAATCACTTGCAATTCTCAAAAGCTACTAAATGCTTTCATGGCCCCTTGGTACTGAACTTGTTACTCCCTTGGCCAAGAATGCCCTTTAAGCCCCACTTCTACCTATTTTACCAGTCTAGCTTCTACTGAGTGTTCATTTATTTAGTCCATAGTTTTGCTTGTTTATTTAATGTCTGCTATGTGCGTGGCATTACACTGTGCACTAGACACCAAGTGATAACTAAGGCAGACATGATAATGTCTTTCATAGAGCTTGCGTCTGTCTTTTCTTTGAAGTTCTAAATAAGTGTCACTAGATACCTTCTGGCTCCTTGCTTCACTATCACATACATTCTGGAATATAAACTTTTCTCTCTGCCAAAGCAATTCGGATTCATCTATATCATGAAACTTATTACATGAGCTGTAATCAACAGTTTATTTGACCAGCTTTCTCGTTGGATTAGTGGTTCCCTGTCTATGAACCAAGACATAAAGATTTGCTGATAAGTACCATGGCATATTTTAGACACTTAAGGTAAACAAAGCAATATCTGTCAGAAACAGTTTGAACCCCTAGTACAAACACACCGTTTCAACAGTAGACCACTATATTTGTTTCAGTGATGTTGTATATTTGTGAAGCTGAATTTTGAATAGTTCTTGTGATAAAAACAAGTATCACCAAGAAAGTAAAGTGAAACATAAAATGCAAATTATGGTAGCCAATCTGTTTCAAAAGTTCAAGAAGGTGTGCTTTGCCCAACAGGTACTAAATTGTTAGGACATATACTCTTATTAAGTTGTTTGGATCCAACTACTTAATACATGGAACTAGTTGGTAATTCTTTTGCTTTAGTGGTAATCCCCCAAATTACTCAGAGTTAAGTGTTTAACCAATTGAAAAATTTGGAAAAGTCTGTATTATGTATAAACTCATTGAATTGCATTGTTTTGGAAGTTAGTTAATGTGAGATTGGCGTATGATGAAGGAACTGATGCATGAATGACAGATTGGAAATACAAGAAAAATGAGTGTTGATAAAATATTGATTAATAATGTCCCTTAATTATAATTCAACTTCCAGTTTTAAAAATAATATAGGAAAGTATGTAATACTATTATGGTGCTATCATTCCACCAATTGGAATATATACATCTCAAAAGTCATCAAACATAGTTTTGGATTCCCTTTGTTATTTATTTTATGAATATTCATTTTCAGTTTTTATTTACCTCTGAGCATGTTGTAGAAACTGTGAGCTTTTTTATATAAAAAAAATCATATTTTTTTTTCTTTTCTTTACCTCATCACTGATCAAAGTATTAATTTTTCTTTTGTACCAGGGATTGAACTCAGAGGCACTCAATTACTAAGCTACATCCCCAGCTTTATTTTGTATTTTATTTAAAAACAGGGTCTTACTGAGTTGCTTAGCACCTTGCTATTGCTGTGGCTGGCTTTGAACTCTGCGATCCTCCTGTCTCAGCCTCCTACGCCACTGGGATTACAGATGTGTGCTGCTGCACCCAGCTAAACTTTATTTACTGTTTGTATGTTTTATTTCTTAGCACCAAACTCCTTAAATATTATATTTCCAAAAACATATGCTCATAATAAAAAATAAAACCAAGACATACAAGATAAGCAAGAGTTCTCACTCATCCAACAACACTCATTTCAGTTCATAAAGGTAGCATATCTAGATATCTTACTTTATATTTATATTATTTTAGTCAAATACTAATGTATATTAAATCTAGAAAAATATTTTTCTAAAAAGTGTATTATGACACACACAAAGTCCATAACTTTTCTCTTTTTACTTAATACATAGTGCTTCTCGACATCTTCGTATTTCAATATTTATAAAATCTTTCTCTTCTCTATATTGTATAGTGTTCCATTATACAGATGTATTGCAATTTTTAATGAGAATTTATTGATTTCCCTTTAAAATTTTAGTTAATTAATTAATTAATTAGCTATCTTAAAAATTGCTTCAATTCTTTGAAAACTCTGTAAATATTTCCATAGGGAGAATTCCTAGAGTAGAAATGATAGATCAAAGACTAGTCAGTTTTCACAATTTTACAGACATTGCCAAAAGTTTGTATCGATCAACATCCCAGCCACAGTTTGAAAGGATACTAATTTTCTCAGATTACTTTTTGTTTATCAACATTTTCAATATTTAACTTATTCATTTCTATGTCAGAAGTCTCAATAGAGAAACAGTATCAGAAAGACAAAAAGTTTTGTGTGTAGCTTTCTCAATTAACACTACATTTAAGTGCCTTAATTTTGCAGAGGACTTTACTATTTATTATGCCACTAAATTCTCAAAATAATTTTTGAAGTAATTTTTTTTCTGTTCTATAAGAACAAATTAGGCATGAGAGGATAAATGACTTGTTCAAAATCACACAAATGCTAAATGCTTAAGTTTGAATTCAAACTCTGTTCACATGTGGCATTTTGAGAAAAAATAATATTTAAGTTGAGCAATGTTATGTACAGGTGATTGATAATGCTTTTTATCTTTTATACTGAAAATTGTGTTTTCCTTAAATATTATTTATTTGTAAAGTTTAATTACAAAATGTAATATTAGGTTTTAGAGACAACTAACTTCAGAGTATAGATATCCACTTTTTAAAATGAAAGCCATTTTTCAATACGATATGAAGTAATGATTTTCCTTGCGAGATACTATTGACATAGGTGTTTAAAAGATAATTTTGAGTCAGGGAAATACAGGTTAGAGATCTGTTTCTGCTGCTTTCTGTTGGAATGAATTTAGAAAACTTAACCTCTGCATGCCTCAGTTTATCCATCCATAAAATAGAGATACTAATATACTTGTATTGCTTAGGAAACTTAAATAGGATCTCCTACCTGAAGTGCCCAGCACATATTTGGCACTCAATATTGTTGCTGCCATTATTATTATACTGACAATTGTTAATTAAAAAAGCTATAATTTTATAAATAATTTTCAGAAATGGACATGTACCTTATCTTTCCTGTGTTATAGATATTACCACTTATATATTTATTATAGGCTTCTATTTCTTTAGAATGTGTATATAATTATGATATATTACAATAAAAAGGAACCTCATACTAAGAAATTTTCCAGAGTCATACAGACTCTTAGTGCCAAAATAAATTTGATTTCTGCTCTTTTTTCCCTTAGCATTCATTAATTTACTTTAAAAGTTAATGTGCTTATTTAAAGTATTTTGAAGTAATTTTTAAAATTATAAGCCAAATAATGAAGAATTCTTCTGGCATCACATGTGACTGAGTACGTATTTTTTTCTCACTTCATTGAAATGAATCTCTGCCAGTTCAGTTTGTGTGAACTTCCCCTTTTGTTGTGCATGTTCAGTTATTTTTAAGGAAAGATGCCAAGACTTCAATACTGGTTATTGTTTATGCCCACTTTTTATTAATAAAAAATTCAATTTATTTTACATTTATCATGTATCTTGTCTGTGTGATATTAGAGAAATCTAAAAACCTTCATTGATTAAAACTAGATCAAACTAAAACCATTTCTATGCCTGCATGTAAATTGTGTTGCAATTTTTTAATTGAATAAAATTATTGTCTTACTCTCATAATAATGACTCAAAAATTATGGACAATAAAATAGAAAAATGAATTGTTTATGGAAGTAAGTAAAATTGATAGCTGCTCCACCTTCATTCTTGAAGGCTTTTATCTACTGCCAGACTCCATCAGCTATAGAATAAAGTCACACACGTAAAAAAAGTAACCCTTGAATTGTATGGTGGTTGCCTTCAGAACAAGTTGCCTTAATTAATTAGCTTTCTTAAAAATTCATAGAGACAATTTTAAGCTCAAGCTGGTTAAATAGTTCCCCAATAGCAAGTAGGGAAAAAGAAAATAACTTTTAAAATTTTATTTTGGTTACTTATAATTTGGATTATTTTTCCATAGAAGTAATATGGGTGACTTGTGGTCTGATAAATACCAGGAAAAAGCCTGGTACTCCATAGATAGCTCTAAATGTCGCCCTCTTGTTAATATGTTTGTGTGAGTAACATTGTTCCTATGGAAAATGCATTTAATAATAATAATAATAATAATAATAATAATAATCAGCATGTATAATAATAATAATTAATAGCATGTATAATATAAAATTGAAAAAAAATTAGTAAGAATGAAAATTTAGCAACATATTCTTTTCAATGCCAAGTTTGAAAGGCGAGAAACACAGTAATAACAGATGTAGAGTAAGATGTGAAAAATATGCAATCTTACATACTACTGATGATAGGTAATAAAAATGTTTCCAATAATCAATTTGGAAACAAGCAACAAATGCTCTCAAAATGTATAATTTTGTTTGAAACATTAAATATTCTAATAGTGTAATCTCAAGGAAATAGATGTATACATTCAAATTGTAGTATTATGTCAAAACAAAACTATAGCAGCAACCTAACCATCCAACAATAGGGGATTTGTTGAATATTTTAAGTGTATTAATAGAGTCTATACTATAATTTAAAAACCATATATAAGTAAATAGTGATGTGGGAAAATGCTCACTCTAATATATGTGGATAAGTAGAGTAATATACAGATGGTCTTGAACAAATTGAGTGTGTCTTGACAAATCCATCAGAAGTTGAAATGAGAAGTTGGAAATGCATGTAACACACCAAACCTACCAAACTCCACAGTTTGGACACATGGTACACTGTGGAGTACCATTTGTTTGTTCTCTTGATCATGTGGCTGACCTGGAAATGCGACTTCCCAGTATCACAATAACACAGCACCACATATCCCTGCAAAGGTCAGCACTCAAAACCAGAAGTATGGTTTCTATTAAATGTGTATGGCTTTCACAGCATCATAAAACCAAACCATCATGAATTAGAGGATGTCTCAATTGAAGTTGATAATATAATCCCAGTTTATAGAATTATACATAGAGAAATTCTTTTACCTGACCACTCACTACTTCATAGGAGTCCCAGATGATGTTCCCTCCTCCCTATGTAAACAGCTTCACTAATGTGATACTCAGGGAGAGCAGGCTGCTCTCTAGCATATCCACACTTTTGTTTCACTTGTCCATTTGTCATCTGATATAAATGTTTATTTTTGTGCTTATAACTACCATTTTATTTGGTGTTATAAACTCTAATTAGAGATTAATATATCTAGTAAACTTTGAGTGCTAATAATGGGTTTTTGTGTAAACTAAATAGAATACTTTGGAAAAAAGTCAATAAATTTGAATACTAAGAGAATTTGATCAAATTGTTTGTGGATAAAATAAGCATGAAATACTATAGGAAATGATTAAAATCTAGAATTCTAATTAAAATAAGATTTATTTATGTCTCATTATATTGTTTTCATTTTGGGAAAATCAGTCTAGAAATCATTGTCTATTAAGAGCAGATTTATGTTACAAAGATGATATATAACTTCCATCAGAAGACCTATCATAAAAAAAGGTTGAATAAATGATTATGTCTAGATTAAATTTAATTTACACATTACATACATATAATGTTTAAATATTCTGCAGCTTATAAAGTGACATATCATTAGTCAATTTTGCTGGATATCTAATAAGAGGGCATCATCAGCACATGTTTTATAGAAAAATTACTGGAAAGTCTCAACACCAAAATTTTTCAGTGGTTGTCTCTTAAGAGTCATCATAATTCTATTTCTTCGAATATTTATTTTCCAAATTTTTACACAAAGTATGAGTTACTTTGATTATAATTTAAAAGTTATTTGCAACAACAACAACAACAAAAACAAAAAACAATTTAACCCTGTCTCCAACCTCTTGGAAAGCATTATTATAGTCTTTGTCCTTTATGAATCTCTTATTGGTTTTCCCACGGAGTTTGTTGTTATTATCCATGATTGTTTGTTCCCCAAAGCTACATATTATCAGACTTGAGGACTACCTGCAAAGTCTGGTGCAGTGAGATTGCATAAGCATCACATATGTGATTATTTCAGCAGCAACATCTGAAGTCAGGGATTTTGTTGGGGTGAACTTAAAGTGCTTGCTTCTGCAGCTTTGGCCACCATTGGAACCTGTACAGGAAGAATGAACCTGACACAAAGCCATCTATTCTGGATCCTGATGGACACAGACAAAGAATTATCCAATCCCTAAATTATTTCATGTTTATACAATACACATGATGAAACAAAGCATGCAGTATAGCAACCAAATGTGTTTAATGTCTTTACTGGTGTTCATAATCAGGGTGTGAATGATCATCATTGTGAAGGATCAATCACTGGCACAACGGGTACTCCCAGATCCTTTTCCATTGCACCAGGTATGATCTGCTGCCAGCTTAGTGCAAATAGGTCACATACTACCTTTATTGCACACACATCCATGTGTTTGTCACTCTGTATGTGATCATCCATCCTTTACCTAGTACATAATATCTCAAAAAATATTTTCTTTTAGGTAGATTGTGGGAGGGGTGCATGCAAAAAGAATAAATTAAGTTTACATAATAAATTCCATGACAATGGGCCCAGTATTTGTTCTCCATATAACATTTTTGGATGAAACACAGTTTGAATGATGTTGAAACTAAATGCTGGTTAATATGCTAGTCAAGTGTCTTCCATTTTGCATGAGCGCTTTATGTCCATGGTGTAACATTAAGTGATGGCATATTCTTTCAAAATGTATTTATATTTCCAAACCCAATCCCCAATTTGTTTTTCTTTCGTAATGCCTTCTTTACCCTCCCAAGTCCAAAGTATTTTTTAAAATACCCATTCCTTGAGAAGATACTGAGCTTTTGCTTAGGGTCATACATAAAGGAGGTTGATTTAAATAATTATGGGAGTTAAATTGCATCTGTCAGGGAGTTCTACATTTTGGCAGTTATAGGCTGCCTTTATTCTGTTTCATGATGAAGATTTGACTTTGTTGGATTTTTTTCTTCTTAGTAAATGAATGGTGCATCTTTCTTTAATTGTGATCCTCATCAACCATTTGGCCCAGTAATGGTATGCAAATTAAACCCTTTAAAAATTAATGCTAACATTTATTAAATAATGCATCATACAAAAAGTTAATTTGAAATTCCAAGTTGGGCTTTCTGTCTGCTCATGAGAAAGTGTTTTTTTTTTGTGTGTGCCATCTTCATAAAACATCTTTATAGTCTTTCTAAATACCTTGAATGTTTTTCAGTGTTTTGTAAAATTATCACTATGGAGACTGTTCATGGAGACAAACTATGCTTTTCAGTTTTGATTTGTGTACATTCTCAGATTTGAATTTATATTACTGCTTTCACTTTTTAAACTTAAAAGTGTTCATAGATGTTTCTTTACCAAAGTCTAAAGGCAAGTCTGTATTTAATTTGTATAAGTTTACATTCACTTATGATTGTAAAGCCAGAATGGATATTGCATACTAGTTGGGCCATTGTAAACCTCCTGTAGCACCACCACCCAGATAACTGTGGGCACTGGCATTCAGCCTTGCACTTTAGTGATTTTTATAAATTTGGTTTGGGAAATTTAAATAAGATTGTGACTATAAGCTACATAATCTGAAAAGATGAGCCATCTTGAAAGAAAGCATGGTATAGGTTTATAACAAGAAGGTGACTGAGGGATCTGAATGCTAGCTCCAGTTACCAGCTTTGTGGTCCAAAACAAACCCCTTAGGCTTTCTAGGTTCCATTTCTTCACCTGTGAAAGTAACAGCAGTACAGCAGTAATGGAACTTATCTCATAGGATTCTTAAGTATACAAGAAATAATAAATACAAAGTACTTAAAACGTATTTTAGTCTTTTTTTTTCTTGCTGTTGTGACCAAAAGACTTGACAAGAACAATTTTAGAGGAGGAAAAGTATATTTGGTACTCATGGTTTTCAGAAGTTTCAATCCACAAAGACCATCTCTGGGCCCAAGGTGAGACAGAGCATCAAGGTGGAAGGGTGTGGTAGAGGAGTTCAGAACATGACAATCAGGAAGAAGAAAGAGAACTTTGATCACCAGGGTCAAAATATAAACCCCAAAGGCAAACCCCCTGTGACCTGCCTCCTCCAGCCATACCCAGTTTATCTAGTTAATACATGTAAGTGAATTATTGCACTGCTTATATTAATACTCTCATAACTCAATCATTTCACCTCTAAACTTTCTTGCATTGTCTTGTGCATGAGGTTTTGGTGGACACCTCATATCTAAACCATAACATAATAAATTCCTGATTGAGATTGAGATGAGCTTCATCTCTTAGGTTGTCCCTGAGGTGTTAAAGATCTGCCTGTGTAGTTAAATTGCAGGTGGGACTCACTTAGAGATTCAGCAAATGACAACATCACTAATTACTGCTCAGATCCTTCTTGAAATAAGCTTACTGAGCTTTCATCAAGAAACAGGTGGAATTAAATATCATAGATCACAAACTTGATCATTTTGATCATTCTACATTTATTCAGAACCCAGTCAATATATCCAAAGGAAAAAGGTAGACTATATCCTAGGAACCTGAGGAAAAGGGATGAATTTGTTATTGGTTCCTGGCCTCCAGTTGCTCATGGAACATGTAACAAATACTTGTTATGTTTTATGATACATGTCAGTACACCAGAGGTGTGATGAATGGGGGAATGGCCCTGGGGCTGAGTCGGGGAAGGCTTCAGAGGGGAGCCAGGGTTTTCCATTCTCTGAATTCCTAAGAGGAAGCCAAATAAAGTTTTAACTTTGGATCAGTTCAAAGCACTTAACAACTTGTTTCTTTCCACTGAATCTAGAAATATGATCACTATGTAAAAATTGCTAAGGTAAGTATTAATCTGAAAGGAGTTGGTGAAACAATCTTTTTTTTTTTTTTTTGGTGCTGGGGATTGAACCCAGGGCTTTGTGCATGTGAGGCAAGCACTCTACCAAGTGAGATATATCCCCAACCCCAACAATCACTCTTTTTGATGGACACTTTGCTCTCATTACATTTTGTTTTATAAATGGATTTGGGGTTCACATATCTATCTGAGTATAGATTGAAGACATTCTAACTCACCGTGAAAACTATTGTGGATTTAAGCAAAACAAAAACAAAAACAAAACTAGCTATTATCTCATTATGCTTAAAAGCTTTTCAATTGTTCATTTCTTTTTTAGTTTTAAAATTATTTATGCACATGGTAGACTTTATACAAATTTTTGGCTGTTTTGGTAATGAACAAGTACAATGTAATTTTTCTTGGCATCTTATAGTCTAGTATTTTGTATTTATATGTCTTACAGAATTGTCAAAGTTCATTGAATGATTAAGAATAACTGTCTCATAGGCAGATATAGTCCTCCCTCCCCCCCACTTTACCTTCCTTCTTTACTTCTTCGCTCCTGTCCCCTTCCATTCCCTCTCACTCTTCTCTTTTCTTACATTCTTCTGTTTGTGCTTTTTCTCTTCCCTCCCTCCCATCCTTTGTTCAAGAAATGCTTTTAAACCAGCTATTTTATGTTTTAGAAACTGGATTAATTGATATGAATACACAGCCAACATGGCCCTTGCTCTCTTGCTTCAAATCAAGCTGGGGAATAGGGAGAAGCACGTAGCCAACCAAGTAGACAGATCACTTTCACATGGTGATTTGTGCCACAAAGACCCTGGGACAGGATATATGAAGGAGACTGTGAGGGCACAAAATGGGTAGAGTGAGGGGTACTGTGTTTCTGAATATGTATTCTGTGAAGTTCTTTCTTTAAAGGTGACATTTGATTGATATCTGACTGATGATGAACAGCCAGACTGATCAGTTTGGCTGCAAGGTGAAGAATGGGCCAGAGGAGGCTGTGAGATAGCCTCAGGGCAAAGATGGTGGTGGTTTGGATTAGGATGAGAGCATGAAGATGGAGAGAAGTAGGTAGATGCGGTATGGAGCTGGGAAACAGAACCAAAGAGAAGTCTCAAGGATGAGATTGAGGCTTTCCGTGTAAGCATTTAAGCAGCGGTGTTCCCATTAACTGAGATAATGAGGACAAGGGGAGAAGTATGCGTGGTGAAGGGATAAAGTGTTTTATTTTGCACATATTTTATTTGAGATGTTTATTATGCCTTTAAATGTAGGTATTAAGGAAACTGTCAAATATATAAACCTGGATTTAGGAAAGAGATCTGAACTAGTGGAAAAAATTGGAAGACACTGGCATAGAGAAGATATTGAAAGCTGTATTTTATTTGTTTTAATGAACAACTGGTTAACAAATGTCATTTCTTGGATTTTTCTTTTTAATTTACTCTGTAATTTTACTCATAAATACAATGAAAAATATTTGCACTTTCTGGCAGAGTTAAAACAACTCTAAAATACTTTGTGATGAATTATAGACCTAAAGCACAACTTGATTTTTCCTTTTGTTTTTATTATTTAATTTATAAAATCCATATCTTTATTACACTTCAACTGAGGGTTTTGTTTGTTTGTTTGTTTATCCTGTTGTTGGTACTGGGTTGATCTAACCCAGGGCCTTAGGTATCTGGAAAGTTCTATACCACTGAGTTACATCCCCAGCCCTTGTTATTTTAGTATTTAATATTTAGTATTACCTCCAGCAGAGTAGGGAAAGTAGCTAATTGCTTACCCATGTGCAGTCTCATATGTTTTTTTAACCTATAAAATGTCTAAATTACCAAGTAAGAGAATACTAATGAAAACATTTGAAAAAAATAGTGAAATCATTTATTTTTAATTATGGAAGGCAAAGCTAATAGAGAAAAATGGGCTAACTCAACATGTTCTTGTGTGACTTTGCAAGGTCAAAGGAACTATCAGCATGAAGTACTTTGGGAAGGCAATATAAGAGGCTACAAATGAATCATGGAATCCATCTTTGAGTATCTAGTTTATGGCAATGCCGGAGGAGTGCTGTACAAAATAACATTGTCTTAATGCCACTAAATAGTCCCTCTTCTCAAAGCTAAGGAGAGAGCTGGTTTCCAATAAATATTTAGAGACATCACTATCCCAGTTTCTCAAAGGATCATAGGTATCTAAAAACACTGCTTAGCCCAGCATGGTGGCACACACCTGTAAGTCCAGCTACTGAGGCAGGAGGATTTCAAGTTTGAGACCAGCCCTAGCAACCTAGAGACATCTAGTCTTAAAATAGATAAAAAAAAAAAAAATAGCTCAGCACTACAACATGTGACTTGAATGCATGAAACTCTATGTTCAAACCACAATAGTTTAAAAAAAATGCACTGCCCATTTAAGAACCATTGATTATCCTTTATATCTGTATTATAACGTCCTTTCTGGGTATAGTAGACACTTGACTTCTAAAACACAACTAAAAGAGCATTTTGAACATCCAAATGTTAAAACATTTAACATCCAAATGCTTTAGCCTGCTGAATATACTGCTATATAAAGTGCATTCAGACCAGAAATCAAGGAAGGAGGGAGAGAATTTCCCCTCTGTTTTCTGGGTATCTCAGCTTAGAATTCCTGGATAAAAAAGGAAAAACAGAACATTTCAGTAAAAGGAGTTGATCAGCTAGGAGATGGCACCTGTTTTCAGTTTTTGGTCAGGAGGTGGGGGAGGGAGCCTTAAGGGTGAACTCACCTCACACCAATATTACTTCAATCCTTAACTCTCTTCCTTTGTATAGTGAACAGCAGCTAAGTATTTTGATCATTACTATGAAAAATTTGGTGCTATAGGTGGTGCTATAGAAATAGATTATTGAATAGCTTCAAAGATAGTTTTTAGTGATGAGAAACTAACCAGAAAAATGAATAATTGAGTTAATATAATTAATTGAATGTGTAGACAAATAATCACATTGTCCATTAATAATTTTCCAAACTAAAATTTGGAATCATGAAATATAGTATTATCCTTTGCTGTGATAACTGAAACTATCAGCTAAGAAGAAAAGTAGGTCCATTTTTTTATATGTAGACTGAATATCTTTCAACTAAACACATCAAACTTTTTTCTAAATATAGACATCTATATAACATCTCTGTCACAGTTTATAATTTTTTAAGCAATTTCTCAGGCTGGGTGTTGATATTTATTTTTTCCCAAAGTGAGGAGGATTTATTAAGAGTGTTCATGAGTACAAATGTTTTAATATATTAATTACAAAATCGCATAGTTGATACTTCAACATTTTGTCACAGAGGATATTTGTATATACTTGCAAGGAAAAATGGAAGGGAAATAATTTCTGCTTGGTTTGTACATTCACATCAAGAACATATCTGAATCAGACAACATATATTAATAGATCATTGTAGGAACATATATTTCCTTTTTTCTGACTTAATCAAACATTTAAAATAGATATGAAGAATAGTATTACTAGCACAGTGAATTTTCATATTAGCATCTAGATATCACAGCTATTCAACAATGAAAACTGCTAACTTTATTCTTGACATTTGAAGTCTGAGTGATGGCAGATGAATTTTACTACAATGCACTGGTGAGCCAACTTTGTGAGGTTTAATACGAGACAAGTCAGTATTTCATCTGCATATTTTGAAGCTCTAACTTCATTAGCTATTCCCCCATCCTATATATTTATAATACATAATAAAATACTATAGATTTAAGAATCAGGACATTATAATGGTAAGTAGTCTTGCTGTAAATAGTTTGTAGTAGTCTCCTTTTGGGGTCACTCCAAATTATTTACTAGTATTTTGTGGTAGCTACTCATATCCAAATTATTTACTAGTATTTTGTGGTAGCTAAATGTCAGGAAAATGATGTATATTTTCTACTGTTATTTTCCTCCCAAGAAAATCCAACTCTATTGAGAAGTAGTCTTGAATGAGTTAGAGAACACTTATAATGCATTATATAATTGGATTTATCCTGAAAACTCATATCAATGACACCATAAATGATTTTTTCAGGAGGAAATGGATTAACTCCATTGTTTACATAGATGGGGAAATAGATTAATATGTGATGCTAAAGGGAAGAATAAGACAAGATCCTGATCTCATGGAGCCTAGTAAAAGAGAACAAAAATAATTTGTAAAAATTAAACAAGTACAAATTCACATAATGAAAAGCACTATGTATATAAACAAAGCTCATGCTATAATTACTGAGTTGCTACTTGAGAGTGGTGGAGACTTTTTAGAGACAGGCAATTGGAGATATGAATGAAATAAGACTCCAGGAATCAAGGGAAAAATATTCTAAGTAGAAAGAATAGCTATCACACTGGCACTGAGGTATTGGGGAGCCTAGGACTTGTGAGGAACAAAGAAAACCACTGTGTCCTGAATGTCATGGGGAATGAGAACAAATTGTACTAGATTAGTTGGGAATGACAGGTAGAGACAAGATTTTAGAGAGTTTCATAAACAAGCTGTTACTATACAGAAGTATGTATAGGGAATGTCTCCCACCTCCCAGAAGCTATTCCAAAGCTATTGTAGCAATCAATGTTCAGAGGTTAAATGATTACATTATGATAGCTATAACCTCATCAGTGGATTTATTTGATGGATTAATAATTTGAATGGATTAATGAGTAGTGATTTAGGCAGGTGGGGTATGGCTGAAGAAAGTAGGTCCTTGGAGTGTATATCTTATCCTTGTGTCTTCCCTCTTTCTTCTTCCTGGATGCCATAAACTAAGCATATATTTCCACCATGATGCTCTGCCCAGACTGAACCTCTGAAGCCACTAGCTCAAAATAAGCTTTTTGTCCTTTAAGTTGTTCTTGTCAAATATTTTGGTTGTGGTGATAAAAGCTGACTAATACGCCAGCTTGATTAGAGTCATTTCTTTATTTTTAGTAGGAGGGTCACCATTAGGAAATTTTAAGCATCATGATGTCATTTAGATCATCTTATATAAAGAATGCTCTGGCTTCTCTGTGAGGAATAGTCTACATGGAGGCAAGAGGGAAGGCTGTACAATGTTAGAAATGTTGTACAATTGCCCAGGTGAGACAGAATGATGGTTTGAGTTGAAAAGAGGTTGTAGAGACACAGAATGTGCCCAGATTAGAGCAAGCTTTGGAAGTAGAATCAACAGGAGGTGAATTATTGTATGTAACAGGTGAGGAGAAGTGGGAATTCGAGATTTTTTTTTTTTTTTTTTTTTTTTGATTAACAGTGGATGTTTGGGCTGTTTACAGAGAAAGTGAATGAAGTCGAGGGAAGGTATAGGTCATCAAGCAGCCCTTTTTGGAGGGCTACCATAACAAAATACAAAACCTGGGTGGCTTAATCATTAGACATTTGCTCCTTGGTTCTGGACTCCAGAAGCTTGAGACAAAGGTTCCAGTGGGGTTTGGATTCTGGTAAGGCCTCTCTTCCTGGCTTGCAAATAGCTGCCTTCTCAAGATCTCTTTATGGATGTCCTCTTGGTGTCTCTTCTGATGAGTCTACTAAATCTATTGGATATTAGTTCTACTCTTAGGATTAAATTTAATGAATTGGCTTCTTATTCCAAATACAGCCACTCTGGGCATTAGAGCTTTAACATATGGATCTGGTGGGGGGAAGGGCACAAACATTCAGTTAGAAACAGTCAGTTAAGAATACTGAGAAATGGCCAATGAGAAAGAAAGAAAATGAAAAGCAAGAGAAACCAAGATATAAGAAGAGTATGACCAGGTAGCGTTAACTCTGTCAAGTAACTATGCAAGTCCAATTAAAATAAGGACAGGTATTATGGTTTGAATGTGAGGTGTTCCCCAAAAGCTCAGGGGAGAGAAAATGCAAGAAGGTTCAGAGGAGAAATTATTAGGTTGTGCAGTCTTTCTCAGTTAATTAATCTCCTGATAGGAATTAACTGAGTGGTAACTGAAGTGGTGTGGATGGAGGGGGTGGGAATTGGGCAGTAGCTTTGGGTATGTATTTGTCCATGGCAAGTGGAGATTTTTCTCTCTCTGCTTCCTGATGATGTGAGCTGCTTCCCTCAACCACACTCTCCTGCCATGATGTTCACCCTTACCTGGAGCCTTGAGGAAGGTAGCTGGCTTTCTATGGACTAAGAAGACCTCTGAAACTGTGAGCCCTCAAATTAAACCTTGCCTTTTCTATAATTGTGCTGGTGTGTCTTTTAGTAACAGCAGCAAATAAAAGCTAACTAAAACAACAGGGTTTAGCAACATACAGGTCATTGGTGAACTTGACAATAACCATTTCCAAAGGGTGGAATGGGTAATTGTCGGTGAGAAGGTAGATATAGTAGCCCTAAAGTAACTTTTCAAAGAAATTTTGCCATGAGGAGGAATAGAAAACTCGAATGAGAATTAAATTTATTATGCTATCTGGCAAAGGCTGTTTTCTAATATTTCAGAGCCATATTTGGATGTTGATGAGAAGAATCCAATACAGTGAAAGGATTAAACAAGGAAATTGCAGAAGTGAAGAATTTGAGATGGTGAAAGAGAAAGAGATCCAGAGACTGAGTAGGCAAGAGGGGCTGGTCTTCCAGAGAAGCAAAGGCACTTGATCTGCAGCAATGGGAGGGCTGAAAAGAAAGTAGGGAGTGCTGCTCTTGGTAGTTTCTGTGGGAAGTTGACAGAGGTCTTTCCTCTTTGCTGTGGCTGGATTTAATATATTGAAGGGCTCCAGTTTAAGTAGATATCATCACTTGTAATCTGCTACTAAAGTCACAAAAGACTTCTGTGTTGAATGTGCATTTAACTGATTCAGATGAATGCTGAAATCCATAATTAAAATTAAATTCATCCTGGAGATAATTTTACTAGGATGTCCTCACAAATATGAATGATTTATTGTAAAATTAATAAAATTATAAGGGAAAAAGAGTCCTTTGTGAAGAATGGTCCATGATTCTTGATGTCTGTGACTCCATCATTCAATATGCAGAACAATCTGGACAGTCAGGAATAGTACCAATCCTCAAATTGGGCCATAAAGAACCTTCTATGGACCATTTCAACCTTGCCAAATGTCTACACCTTCTATCTGCATAAAAATATATCCACAAACCAGAGTAGATTATTTTATGTCCTGTGTTCTATGGTACAATGTCTGGGATACTTGATGGATCCATACTGGATGGATGGGCAGAACTTCCACTGAGAGGGCTTGGGGGCTGCCATACCAGAAGAAATTATGCCTGTTGAATTGCACCTCTCAGCTAATACCTGCCAGGATGCAGAAATGAATCAACGTTTCCCACATACATCCTGGTTATTTGGAAAACTAGAGACGTTCAGAACATGAATGGTGTCATATGTTGATGAGACTTATTCCCTTAAACTATGTTGTCAAAAAGAGTCTGAGGCCACACTTACAAGATTTAGCATGTATTTCCAAACTTCAGTCAACCATAACACAGCTTCACAATTTTTGTTAGATTGTTATTTCCTACTATTCACTTAAATGGTTTTGATTCAATACATTCATTTTAAAAAGGCAACATTACATCACCCAAACCAGAATACCTGTAAATATCATACGATAATTAAAACCAAAGGGATTTATCTGTGTTGGGGTAAAGGTTTCCTTACTTTGTAATGTTGAAAGATATTCAGCTTTGTAAAAGCAATTAAAGTAAACAATAAATAATAAAATACCAGTGTATCTGTAACAATTTATACTTAAAACAAGTTTCTCAAAGAGAAAAATGAGAATGATTGATATTTCAACTCTAAAGAGATTTTCTGCTTAATATCAACGTCACAGTCACCACAGGTACTTGTAGTTCCATCACAGATTTTACCTTGTGCTTCAAAGCTCTAGTTTCTTTTCTAAAGATCATCTTATTGGTGCATTAAAATTGTGAATAATGGTGGGCCTCATTGTTAAATATCAGTACATGCACATAATACAATTTGCTCATTTTCAACCCCCAAGTGTCTCCCCTTTTCCACCCTTCCCCGTGAACCCCGTTTCTCTACTCCACTGATCTCCCATTTCTTTTTGGGAGATGTCCCCACTACTCCCCCCACCGTGGCCCACCTTCTCTCTCTCTCTCTCTCTCTCTAGCTTCCATATATGAGAGAAAAAATACAAAGCTGACTTTGTATTTGTGCATTTGGCTTACTTAGCTTAACATAATGCTCTCAAGTTCCATCCACTTACCTGGAAATGAGATGACTTAGTTCTTTATGGTGAGTAGAACTGCGTTATGTATATACCCCACACTTTCTTCATTAATTCATGTGTTGAAGAACGCTTAGGCTGATTCCATCATTTCAAAGCATGTTTCAAATCATTGATCTAAATTGGTTCTTAAAAGGAAGAGAGGAAGAGGAAGAGGGAGAGGAAGATAAATAGAATGAGAGAGGGAAAAGGAGAAGGAGAGATGGTGGTAGGAGAGAAGATTGGAAAGAAATGGAAAGAAGGAAGACAGGGAGGGATAATTATCTTCCTTTCCTTGTTAGATAGCTTTTGAGATGCTTTCTCTCCCTTATATCTAGACTTTTTCAAACGAGAATTTGAAATAGCTTCAAGAGATACAGACTACACAAAATAATAAATAAGTAAGGTAGAAAACTGGAGACTAATCCAGAGGTGGTAGAGTTTATATAGAAGACAACTGACTCTTATTCAGTACAGCTGCTGAAGTCGGGCTTCCTGGGACCCAAAGAATGGAAAAAAATGCTGTCAGCCACGCAGAAGCACAATGTCTTATAGTAAAGAAAAAAATTTTCAGCACAAATATATACATATATATGTGTGTGTATATACACATACATACATATTCCAGTTTTCTTTCATGTTTACTCATGAAGGAACTGCTGGGTGAATACCTTAACAATACCTGTATGTTAAATACAGTGACAAGCTTTATCACTGTAATTTTTTTTTTTGTATTTTTGCTCCTCTCTTTAGAATATCACCTGTGCAGGTTGGAGGTATAAAGTCATAAATCAGACTCAACTTGATTAGATGTCATGCTTATTTGGTCCAAGTAGATAGATATCTAAGAGTCTGGGTTTCTTCAAAGAGAGAATTCAGGATATTTAGAGGAAAAAGATGAGCTAATAATTCCTAAACTCAAGCATTTTAATAGGTCTTTTCCAAGTCAAAATGAGTTCACCTCGAAAAACTTAGAAAGACAAGGAAAGATAAGAACTTAATTGGGTTTCTTTCTTTTACCTTCATTATTTCTCCTATTTTCATGTAAAAATTTTTATTTTATTTTACAAAACTAGGTATAAATTAATCAGATATCACTTTGCATTTTTTCCTGCTAACAAAAGTAGAACGCAGAAATTTAGAAAATGAAGGAAGCAGTTTGAAGTAAAAGCTAAAACTTGAGGGGGATCCAAGATGGCATGTTAGAGGGAGGCTGCATTCTGGGTCATTCTGGGACCTGGGGATCAAGTAGTGGGAATACTGTTTCTCTGCAAGTGATTAGAGGGCCCGCAAAAGCTGTTCCCCTGCTGGAAACACAGCCACTGTGGCTGTGCAGGTCTCCAGGCCTTAGCACAGGACTCCTGGCCACTCATCCACGTAGGCCCTCTGAGTACCTAAGTAGGACCCCCGGCATTAGCATCCATACAGGAGTCTGGCTGCCCTCCCAGCCACCGCTCCAAGCAGGACACCTGTCCACTACCCACGTGCAGGAACTCTAGTGGTCATTCCCATATGGACCCTCATCTACCAACATGGGGCTCCTCTAGTCGCCTCCATCTTGGGGCATTGCAACTACTGCCACATTCCCCTACATGTGGTAGCCTGCACATGGGACACTTCACTGGGTGCAGAGATAGCTTCCAGCCACATTACTGAACACTGCAGAGCTGCCTCTCTGAGCACACTGCTCAACACCACCACTTGGCCCAACCTGACCCCCAACACCCCATCTCTGAAATCAGCTACCTCCATCTTGGGACACCTCTGTGGCCATCTTTCTTTGGGGCAACTTCCAGCTTGGAACACCAGCTGCAGCTTAGAGGCATTATTATCAAGGTACTGAAAGTCCCAACTCTGCTCTCTCCCCAGTAGCTTCTAACCCAGCACAGTGCCTGTGCTGGTCTGTAGCTTGGAAAACTGGGTTGCAAAACCAGGTCCTGAGCTGCCCAATATAAAACAGCTGTCTGACAGGTGTGCTGCTCCCAGAGCGCAGCCCACAAGACCTCTGGAGAGAAAGATTTCTGAATGGAAAATAGAAAGGGAGGGGTGAGTGAGATACAGTTTAGGGTCTCAATTAGAGACCAGGAATTGTGAGGTTTATAGGCGATATAAGGAGATAAAACCAGGCACCCACATCACAGGAGAAGGGCCCCAAAGAAGATTCTTGGACCAATCCTCCTACCCTAATAACCTTGGAGATATCCAGCAAACAACAGACAACCTCACCTACTGGATGAGAAGGGAAGCTGGAAAGATACTGATCTCCAACAAAAACAATTCTTATATCTTCCTTTGAGATTTTTTTCCTGTTTCTCTCTTCTCCAGCCATTGCATCTCCAACATTTGTGAAACCAAGTACTTTTCATGAATTAGGCTACTAAGGACTGGGATGTCTAAATAGTATATTACAATGGTATTGTATATCCTTTCATCTCCCATTTTTACAGTTTTTATTTTTCTTAATATATGTTTGCTTTCTGTTCTCTACTGTCTTCCCACTTGCTTGTCTTTCCAAAATCACTTCCTCTTTCTTATCCTGCTACTAACCAACTTCTATAGATTCCTCTTTCATGCTTTCTAAAATCTAATAACTCTGTATCCTCACCTCCTACCCCCTCAACATCTCATCCTACACCTAACCCCCAATCCTTTGTCTATCATTAGAAACTGTAGACTCTTTTGCAAACCTACTGTTTATATTGTAGATAATAATTGAACTTATCATTTCTATATATTGTGACACACCATAAACGTCTTGATAGCAGATATTTGGTTTAACATTGTACATTGTTTGTATTGGGATCTGTTAACATTGTTTTCCCTCTCAAAGGAGAGGTATTGGAACCCTGCAGGGGCACTCTAAGTAAGCCAGTAGGGTAAAAACCTTAATGTTCGAATCAGGCAGTGCTAGAAAGGAAGACACACAAACAACATGAAAAAATCAAGGGAAGAAAGTGCCCCCAACAAACCAAGATATTACATTATTAGAATCCATGGCCAGCACAACAAAAGAAATGACAGAGAATGAGTTCAGGATGACATAATTAAAATGTTCTGTGAATCAAGGGATGATATAACAGAACAAATACAGGCAGCAAAGTAAAATAAAGTAAAAAAATCATTTTAATAAAGTTACATAAGTAAATACATGAAGCAAAAGATTACTTCAATAAAGAGATAGAGATTCTGAGGAAAAAAAACCCAAACAAACAGACATCCTTGAAATGAAAGAAACAATAAGCCAAATTAAAAACTCAATAGGAAGCACAACAACACATTAGATCACTTGGAAGACAGAACCTCAGACAATGAAGACAAAACATATAATCTTGAAAAGAATGTTGACCACACAGTAAAGATGGTAAGAAACCATGAGCATAACATTCAAAGAATTATGGGATATCATAAAAAGACCAAATTTAAGATAGAGGAAGAGATAGAGGAGATAGAGATTTGAGATAGAGGAAGGCATAGAGTTCCAAACCAAAGGAATGAACAATCTATTCAATAAAATAATAACAGAAAAATTTCCAAACATGAAGAATAAATTGGAAAAATCAAATACAAGAGGCTTACAGGAAACCAAATGTACAAAATCACAACAGATCCACATCAAGGCACATTATAATAAAAATGTCTAGCATATAGAATAAGGAGAGAATTTTAAAAGCTACAAGAGAAAGGAATCAGATTACATATGGAGGAAACCAATTAGGATTTCCTCAGATTTTTCAACCAAGACTGAAAGCTAGAAGATCCTGGAACAACATATACCAAGCTCTGAAAGAAAATGGATGTCAACCAAGAATCTTATATCCAGAAAAATTAAGCTTTAAGTTTGATGACAAAATAAAAACCTTCCATGATAGACAAAAGTTAAAAGAATCTACAACTAGAAAGCATGCACTACAGAACATCCTTAACAAAATATTCCATGAGAAGGAAATGAAAAGCAACAATTAAAATCAGCAAAGAGAGGTATTACACTAAAGGAAATACTGATCAAAGGAAAAACCAAGTCAAGTTAAATACCCAAGACAAAAAATATTACCCGGAATACAAACCATGTCTCAATAATAATCTTGAATGTTAATAGCCTAAACTCACAATCAAAAGACATAGGCTTGGCAGATTAAATTTTTAAAAAGTACTCAACAGTATGCTGCCTCCAAGAGACTTATCTCATAGGAAAGACATTCACAGACTGCAGGTGAAATGTTGGGAAAAAACATACCACTCACATGGACTACAGAAACAAGCAGGGGTTTCCATCCTCATACCAAATAAAGTAGACTTCAAATCTAAGTTAATCAAAAGGGATAAAGAAGGACATTTCATACTGCTTAAGGGAAGCACACATCAACAAGACATAACAATTATAAATATATATGCCCCAAATAATGGAACATCTATGTTCATCAAACAAACTCTTCTCAAGTTCAAGAGTCAAATAGACCACAACATAATAATTCTGGGTGACTTTAACACACCTCTTTCACCACTGGACGATCTTTATACTTCCAAACAAAATCTAAACAAAGAAACTATAGAACTCAATAAAACAATGAATAATTTAGACTTAACAGACATATATAGAATATTCATCCATCAACTAGTGAATACACTTTCTTCTCAGCAGCACATGGATCATTCTCTAAAATAGACCATATATTGTGCCACAAAGCAACTATTAGCAAATACAAAATTGTAGAAATACTACCCTGCATTCTATCATATAATAATGGAATGAAATTATAAATCAATGATAAAATAAAAAATGTAACCTACTCCACTACCTGGAGACTAAATAATATGATACTGAATGAACAATGGGTTGCAAAAGACATCAAGGAGGAGATTAAAAAACTCTTAGAAGTAAATGGGAACACTGATACAACATATCAAAATCTCTGAGACTATGAATGCAGGAGTAAGAGGAAAGTTCATTGCATGGAGTTCATTCCTTAAAAGAAGAAAAAGTCAATGAATAAATGACCTCAGAACACATCTCAAAGCCCTAGAAAAAGAAGAATAAGCTATCACCAAAAGCAGTAAAAGAGAGGAAATAATTGAAATTAGAACTGAAATCAATGAAATTGAAACAAAAGAAACAATTGAAAAAATTGACAAAATAAAAAGTTGTTTTTTGAAAAAAATAAATTAATAAATCCTTAGCCATGCTAACAAAGAGAAAGAGAGAGAAAACTCAAATTATTAACATTTGTGATGAAAAAAGAAATATCACAACAGATACTACAGAAATACAGAAGATAATTAGAAATTACTTAGAAAATTTGTACTCTAATAAAATATAAAATATTGAAGGCATGAGCAAATTTCTAGAGTCATATGATTTGCTCAAACTGAATCAGGATGTTATACACAAGTTAAATAGATCAATTTCAAGCAATGAATTAGAAGACGCCATAAGAAGCCTACCAACCAAGAAAAGCCCAGGAGCACATGTATACATAACTGAGTTCTACAAGACCTTTAAATAAAAACTAATTCCAATACTCCTCAAATTATTTCATGAAATAGAAAAAGAGGGAACATTTTTAAACTCATTCTCTGAGGCCAATATCATCCTGATTCCAAAACCAGACAAAGACACATAAAGACAGAAAGAGAAAAAAAATCATGGCATTTGCAGGTAAATGGATGGAGTTAGAGAAGATAATGCTAAGTGAAGTTAGCCATTCCCAAAAAAACAAATGCCGAATGTTTTCTTTGATATAAGGAGGCTGATACATAGTGGGATAGGAAGTGGGAGCATGGGAGGAATAAACGACCTCTAAATAGTGCAGTGGGTTTAGAGGGGAAGGGAAGGGGCATGGGGTTATTAATGATGGTGGAACATGATGATCATTATTATCCAAAGTACAAGTATGAAGACAAAAATTGGTGTGAATATACTATGTATACAACCAGAGATATGAAAAATTGTGCTCTATATTGTAAGAATAATTGGAATGCATTCCGCTGTCATATATAAATAAAAAGTAAGTAAAAAAGAAAAGATGGAAAACTTCAGACCAATATCTCTGATGAATATAGATGCAAAAATTCTCATTAAAATTCTGGCAAATCGAATACAAAAACATACCAAAAAGATAGTGCACCATGATCTAGTGGGGTTCATCCCAGGGATGCAAGGTTGTTTCAACATATGGAAATCAATAAATGTAATTCATCATATCAGTAGACTTAAAGATAATAAACATATGATCATTTCAATAGATGTAGAAAAAGCATTCGACAAAATACATCACCCTTCATGTTCAAAACACTAGAAAAACTAGTGATAACAGGAACATATCTCAACATTGTAAAAGCTATCTATGCTAAGCCCTAGGCCAACATCATTCTAAATGGAGAAAAGTTGAAAGAATTCCCTCTAAAAACTGAAACAAGACAGGGATGCCCTCTTTCACCATTCCTATTTAACACAGTTCTTGAAACATTGGCCAGAGCAATTAGAGAGACAAAAGAAATTAAAGGGATATGGATAGAAAAAGAAGAACTCAAGTCATCACTATTTGCTGACGATATGATTTTACACCTAAAGCCTCCAAAAAATTCCACCAGAAAACTTCTAGAACTAATAAACAAATTCAGGAAAGTAGCAGGATATAAAATCAATAATCATAAAGGATTCCTGTACATCAGTGACAAATACTCTGAAAGAGAAGCTAGAAAAACCATCCCATTTACAATAGACTCAAAAAAAATAAATACTTGGGAATGAACTTAACAGAGGTGAAAGACCTCTACAATGTAAATTATAGAACACTAAAGAAAGAAATTAAAGAAGACCTTAGAAAATGGAAAGATCTCCCTTGTTCTTGAATAGAAAGAAATAATATTGTCAAAATAACCATACTACCAAAAACACTATACAGGTTTAAGGCAAATCCAATCAAAATTCCAATGACATTCCTCATTGAAATAGAAAAAGCAGTCATAAAATTCATCTGGAAAAATAAGAAACCCAGAATAGCTAAAGCAATCTTTAGCAAGAAGAGTTAAGCAGGTGGCATTGCTATACCAGACCTTAAACTATATGACAGAGCAATAGTAACAAAAAGTATGTTATTGGCACCAAAGTAGACATGTTGACCAATGGTACAGAATAGAGGACACAGAGAAAAACTCACATAAATACTGTTACCTCATATTAGATAAAGGCGCCAAAAACATATATTGGAGAAAGGATAGCCTCTTTAACCAATGGTGCTAGGAAAATTGGAAATCCATATGCAACAAAATAAAATTAAGCCCCTATCTCTCACCATGCACAAAACTCAAAGTGGATCAAGGACCTAGGAATTAAACCAGGGACACTGTGTCTGTTAGAAGAAAAAGTAGGCCCAAATCTCCATCATGCCGGATTAGGCCCCAACTTCCTTAATAAGACTCCTATAGTGTAAGAAATAAAATCAAGAATCAATAAAATGGGATGAATTCAAACTAAACTAAAAAGCTTCTTCTCAGCAAAAAAATAATCATTGAGGTGAATAGAGACCCTACAGAATGGTAGCATATTTTTACCACTTGCACATCAGATAGAGCACTAATCTCTAGGAGATATATATATATATAT
>NW_025999949.1:6262658-6357369 GCF_001458135.2 Marmota marmota marmota
TATATATCAAAAATCTTAACACCAAAAAAAAACACATAACCCAATCAATAAATGGGCCAATGAACTGTACAGACACTTCTCAGAAGATAATATATATTCAATCAACAAATATATAAAAATGTTGAAATCTCTAGCAATTAGAGCAATGCAAATCAAAACTAAGATTTCATCTCACTCCAGTCAGAATGACAGCTATTATGAATACAAACAACAATAAGTGTTGGCAAGGAAGTGGGGAAAAAGACACACTCATACGTTGCTGGTGGGACTGAAAGTTGGTGCAACCAATCTGGAAAGCAGTATGGAGATTCCTTAGAAAACTTGGAATGGAACCACCATTTGATTCAGCTATCCCAAAGGGCTTAAAAATAGCATGTTATAGTAATGCAGCCACATCAACATTTATAGCAGCACAATTCACAATAGCTAAATTATAAAACCAATCTAGATGCCCTTCAGTAGATGAATGGATAAAGAAACTGCGTTATATATGCATAATGGGATATTACTCAGCATTAAAAGAGAACAAAATCATGGCATTGCAGGTAAATGGATGCAGTTGGAGAATATTATGCTACATGAAGTAAGCTAATCCCATAAAACCAAAGGCCAAATATTTTCTCTGATATGAGGATGCTGATCCTTAATGGGGATGAGAAGGGGAGTATGGGAGAAATGGAGGAACTTTAGATAGGGCAAAGGAGAAGAGGGAAAGGTAGGGGAGGGGGCATGGGGGTAGGAAAGAGGTGGAATGAGATGGACATCATTATCCCAAGTACATGCATGAAGACAAGAATGGTGTGACTCTACTTTGTATACAACTAGAGACATGAAAAATTGTGCTCTATAATTGCATTCTGCTGTCATATATAACAAACT
This sequence comes from Marmota marmota marmota, assembly GCF_001458135.2. Taxonomy (NCBI): domain Eukaryota; kingdom Metazoa; phylum Chordata; class Mammalia; order Rodentia; family Sciuridae; genus Marmota; species Marmota marmota. The sequence goes on from NW_025999949.1 coordinate 6,263,538, forward strand.
AGAATAAATAAATAAACTTAAAAAAACTAAAACTTGTCCCTCTTCCTCTTCTCTATCAATATATTCTGTAGGGGGAATACCTAGCACCAGTCTGGCAAAAGTGATCATTTAAAAATACAATGATATGTACATATATAATATTCATATGCATATAGCAAGATATAGGTAAAGATATTTTGCACAAATATTGACATGTGCATTTTCTACAATTTGTTTCTTTTTATAAACCAAGTTATGACTTTTGATCCAAGCCAGTACACGTTAATCATCCTCATTCACTTTCACAACGCATGGTGTGAACTATAATGATACATCATAATTCATTTAACTACCCCTCATTCAGGGATATTTGAGATGTTTCCCCCCAACTTGCTTATAAATAGTACTGGAGTCCACATTATGTTGATGTCATGGGCTGGCATCTCTGCAGCGTCAAATGTGATTGTTCACTGACAATTCTGCATGTTCATAATTTTGAAAGACACTGTCATATTCCAAAAAGTTTGAACCTATTTAACTCCCTCAGGAACAGAGCGAATTTCTCCAAACACTACACTTTAATTTTGTGCTTACTGAACATTTATGTTATAATAGGGCCGTTGTGTGAATTAAACATCCTTTAAAACCCTTTGTCAGTGTTGCTTCTATAATCCTCACTAAGTTATTGAGTCTTTACTTTGACTTTCTGATGCTCATAATGGTAATATCAACAGAATTCTTTGGCTTTATATTAAATAATGCAGCATAAAATGTTAGCATTGCATCTGTCATATTTAAAGACTCAGCAAATGTTGCTGTAGTGCAGTAGTGAAAAGAGCCATTATGGAGCCAGAAAGTTCATGTTCCTATTTCAGCTCAGCAATTTACCAGCTGTCTTGACCTCTCTGTGTCTCAGTTTCCTCATTTGGAAAATAAAGTTAATAATAGTACCCACCTTCACGGGTTGTTGTGAGATTAAATCAGGATGCACAGAAAGAGATTTCAGCATTTAGTACACTCTTATATATAGTGATGAATAGTATTATGAAAAAAAAATTATTTAACATTCTGTTTTCAATTTTCCACTGCAACAAAAGGGATGCAGAAAACTGTTTCGTGCGTATAACTCAGTACATAATTCTAATTACTTCACTAAACTAGAATCCTAGAAATGACATTTCTGAATCAGAAGTTATGTACTATTTTAAGGTTCTTGATATATTATATTCAAATTTCTCTCCAGAAAATTTATATATCTGTTGTTATTGTTTTTTACTAATTTATATTCCCACAAGCAGTAGACAAGCCAGGACATATCTCAGCACAAGCACGGCAGTGTTCAAAGACCTAAATTAATTTTTCTTTTCCAATCTGATAGTAAGATTCTTAACTCATTGTTTTTATCTACATCCTTATGATTATTAGAGATGCTTACCTATTTTTTCCAGGTCAACTGTCAGTTGTAAATTTTTTGTGAAATATCTGTTGTATTTTGTCTACTATTTAATAGAGTTTTAATTTTGATTTATTAATTAATGAGAGTCTTTTAGACAGTAACCTGACCCTGATAATATTGCATGGCATAAATATTTAATTATACCTTTCTTTATGTCTCTGCTAACTTCCAAAATTCTTTGGTTCCTCAGTTTCTTATTCCTGAGAGGGTGGTTTGATAGTCAAGCTCAAATTTTTGAAACTTAATGATGTGGTCCTGGCTATAGAAGAATATGTATCTTATGAATTATATATTTTGATTCAAAAACTATGGCCAGAGGGATGGTGATGACATGGTACCAAGGCCGACTGTAGCCATTCAGTTATTTGTACAAAAGTCTCTAAATTGGGTAATGTGCAGACACCATAAAATATGCCTCGTTTAATATCAGACAGGATTTAACTATTACTAAATAGATGCTTCAACATATTATAGAATAATTTATTTCACTCCCCTCCTTTATCAAACTTTATATTGTTCTTTACACTGAGGTTTATTTTGAAGTGATACATTTGATTCCACTGATCTGACAATTCTTATGCCACTTGCATATTTCAATTAATTTTAATTTCTGTTACATAATTGTTGGTGGTAACCGTCTTTTTCTGTAAATTTTCAAAATTGCTTTAGTTATAATTTTGGGCTTACATTCAAGAGGAAATACAGAGTATAAAGGCTATTCTCAATAAAAATCACATTGAAATGGTCAAATCTGTTAATTAATTTGTAAAAATTGACATTCTTGCCAATGCTTTTAAGTGTCACTGAATATTGCAATTTAAATAGTTCTTCTCTTTGAATTTATTAGGATCCTCCTTTGTGACCTTGCAATGATTAATTTTTGTAAATGTTTCAAGAATACTTAAAAGAAAGAATTCTCTTTAAGAAAGAATTTTTGGGATATTGCATTGGTGGCACCATGTCAGCTTTATTATTCAGATTCCTTATGTCTATATTTTAAAATCTTGTATTTAAAAAAAAATTCTCATCCTTTCAGAAGCAATATAGACTAGTACCAGAAACCTTGTTTTTTTTTTTTTCTGAACACACATTCTTGACAATTAACAACTCAGTTTTAGTTCATCCTTATCTTTAATATGTCCCCTATTCTTGAATTATTTTAAATAAATTCTAAGCATCATAAAATGTTTTATAATTACTCATTCTATATTTCTAAAAAGAAACTCTTTGAAAATAAAACCACATTACTATTATTGCACTCAAATAGAACTAACAATAATACTCGTATTAAATATCTCCTAGTCAGTGTTCAAATTTCTAAATGTTTCACAATTTTTCTTTTCCTATTTTTTAATAGTTTGTTAGAATAAGGATCCAAATAAAGTCTAGCCTAGTGACCAGATTATATGTGTGCAATGTTTCATGTAAACTATGGATTCCTCCTTCCTGTTCTGGTATTTTAATCTATTGTAGAAGAAATTAAGTTGTTTTATAGTATCCCACAGTCTAGATTTTGCTGATTACATCCTGGTTTAAAATGTTCCTCGGTTCTCTGGATTTGCTATAATTTATTAATTAGATATATACTTCAAATTCAACTCTCTTTTAAGCAAAACTTCATTTCAGGTATAGTGAGTCTTTCCATTGGATGTTGCTTTGTGCTGACTGTTGTTTTGTGATTTAGTAGTTTGCTAAATCACATTATTTCATTAAGAGTTGCAAAAGAGTATTATTTTTATTATTTCTTCTTCCTTTATTAGGAAATCTTTTATAAAGAAAAAATTCCCCTCATCATCATCTTGGTTATTTACCTTCAGGTATAACTCATATAGGAAACTATGATAAAACACTTGTGCTCTCCTTGATTAATTTTGTCACTATTTTTGGTCTGTTTTAAATATAAAAGTGTGATCAAGACTTTAGTTGCTCATGATGGTATTTCTACCTACTTTTTCTTATATTTCCAACAGCTTCTGTTTTGAATATGTTAATAGTAGTATTTAGTATATATCATTTATTTACACTTTTAATTGGTTTTTATTAAGTCTGAATTTATATGCTTTGTCATCTGAGGATGGCAGGGGAAAACTAGTTTTATTTTATCTCAAATTATCTCTACCTTCTTATTTTGGATTTTATACTATTTCTGAAAATTATTTGTCTCCTTCCTTTTCTATATTAAAAACGTACATCTTATAAAAAAGTCAAATCATACAGAATTTTATACAGTGAAAGCAAAAAGATTATACTCCTTAATATACATTCTCCAGGAGAAACTGTTTAACAGTTTGGTGTCTATGTTTTTTGATATTTTTCTATATACACATAGATACAAATGCATATAATACATGCACATACATATACATGTATAAAAAGGTATGCATTATACACAATCTACAGGTTATATCATGGATCTTATTTTATGAACCTTTAAGATATGTTTTGCTAGTAATAAAAACAAGTTTTTGTTCTTCTAAATCTTATGATAAATATGGCAGATGTACCTGTACAAATGCATTCTTAAAGAATATACATATTTTAAATGTTTTTAATTCCTGACAAATATGATCCAATGAAGTGGTATTCCTGTACTCCAAGTGTAAGTGTGTCTTTTGCCCCACATTCTATCCATACAGTTCATTTATTTAAAAAAATGTTTGCTTATTTGACAGAGATAATGGAAGCTTATTGTTTAATATACATGTTCCTGATTAACAATGCATTAAAGATTTTCGTTTGCTTCATTGCTGTATTTATATTTCATATTTGAATTGTTAGTTCACATTCTCTGCATGCATGTTTTCATAGGTGTTTTACTGTTAAGTTGGCAGAAATGTGGTTTGTGGCTACTCTCCAGGTGTAAAAGCTTAACCTGAATGTGTGGTCAAGGATTTGGTTATTATATGATAGCAGAGAGTTGGAAATTAACATAATATGCCAAGAATGTGAAGTAAAAATGTGTTGATGACAAGTGGCATAGCTTTATGTTTTGGTAAAAAAAAAAGCCAAAGGAAAAAATAGTTAATCTTTTGTGAAAATTCAAGAGCCTACTTTGGGCACACAAATAGGTCAAGATAATATATGTGATTTGCACCAATATTTTCCTTTCAAAACAGTTCTGAATTTTATGCATATTATCCAATGGTAATTTCCTATAAAAGAGGAATAGCAGAAGTGTGTCACTCATGCCAATATTTCCCTGTCTGGTTTCATGGCAGACACCACTAGTCAATCCTGATAGTCTTTCATCTTGAACTTACATAAAACTATTATAGTCCATTTTATTATAGCTCTCTAAGCTCATCTTTAATTAATGTGCATAAAGAATCAAAATGAAATTGATTTATAGTCGCTGTCATATGCCCAGGTTCATTGGAATTTGAGCTCCATTAGGCCATGAAGTTGTGTCTTTTGTTTCCCAATGTTTACAACAATGCATGGAACATAGTAGGCACTCAATAAACACCTGTTGAATGAATGGACAAATAAAAATTTGGACAAAATTATCAAAGCCGATCAAAATCTCCTTTACACTCACAATAGAATTTTAGTAAAGCTTTGATGGGTTATCTCTATCTGAGTATTTTAACTTGGTGGTCACTAGTTTTGAGGTTGCTAAGGAAAATCTAGGGTTCAGATGCTATTCGCATACTGAGGGTTCAGTATAAGAAAAAAAAAAATTTTTGTTTGGAAATAGAATTCTTTTGAACTTCTGTGACAATAGGAATCACAACAGAAACATTTGTGCCAAATGGCTAGATTTTCAACTACATGAACATCATCAGTATGACTAGCATCCTTTAGTTCTGTTCCCCACAAATTTGCAATTGGACTTCAGATCAAACTTGACAGTTGGTATGACTGTGACTAAATTGAAATGGATGGTAAAACTTATACCATATTCTTATAAGGTCAATATCTTTTCTGATATGTAGTTGAGTCTAGAAAATATGCTTTCAAGTTGGTTTGAGACATGGGCAAACGTGTTTTTCTTTTTTTACATATATTTTCTTTTCTTCTTTGTCTCTTCCATTTTTTTTCCCTTTCACTGAAGCTTTGGTACTGACCTAGATCAGAGAAAATTAAGAATTATTGCAACTTGATTTGAATTGCTTGAAGATTGTGGCTCAATTTAAAATTGAGTAAGGTAGAAATAGGAGTAAGGAAGAAAAGAAGAGAATTTCCTCCAGAAATCAGGAAACAGTTCAGGTGTGTGACAAGGTGGCAGATTTTCCTTGCAAGAAGCCCCGTCACACTTGGTCACTTAGTCTATATCCTCAGCTTGATTAATTTTTCAGACTTCTTGGTTACCTCCTTTATCAGCTTTATTTTAAAACTGACAATGTTTTAAACATTCATTGTCATATCATCTCTCACAATTGTATAAAAGTTTCTATATTACAAAATGGAAAATTCTCTGCATGCACTTATTTAATCCTACTAGGTGTTTCTATCATTATTTGGTTACAAAAAAAAAAATCAGAAATCAGACCCATATGGAAGTATTCTTTACAATGTTTTTGCATGGTTATGTGGCAGAGTTGTTTTTCCAACTCTGAATCAAATGTATTTCCAATAAACCACCTCTGCCTAAAATTATGTAACTGTGACTATTTTAAAAAAAGAAGAAAAATGGGGGGGGGTACACCAAAAAGGAAGAACAGCTTTTTATGGACTTGTACAAATGAATGTAAAAATGACTACAGTAGGTAGCTAGGCATTTCCTGCATTAGGGTTTTATTTTTAAATATTTCATGAATGGGTGACTTGACTTTGCTTCTCCCCTCTTTGTTGAAGGTTTGGGGGCTAAAATCGAAGCATCTCTTCCTTACTGCTGAGCTCAATTTGCAGTTCAGATCATTTCCTTGAAAAGAGCACTCTAATAACTTGGTGACAGTAACTATTTGACCAGGCATGCATAGTAATCATTAGATTATTTATGCCTTCTATAACAGAATTTAATCCAAAAATCTCTATGGTTCTGTCTTGCTAGTAATTAATCTATAAAATCATGCAAGTGTAAGTGCTTGGAATCTCTAAGAAGGTTTATTTTTTTTTCTTTTTGCATTCCTTAGCACTAGTGTGAATGAAATCCAGTTGCACAGAGACTGAGTCTGTCTAAATCCAGAAATTTGGAATTCCAAATGTTAATCAGTTCATTTCTCAGGAATCTCTCTTTGCTAGCAAATGCCTGAAAGCCTGCAAGACTAGTAGTTTTCATTATAAGATGAGAAATTCCGTTGTAAATATATTTAAAAACTGTTACCACCTTCAGTTTAAAAATCTGTCCTCAAGAGCCACAGTCTGGGGACTGAGAAAATGTTTACTTTTGGCATGAATAATCTACCTGTCTATGGCCAGGTATAGTGTTTGTTGTTTTGTGAAATAAACTTATTCACATCCTTTCTGAGAATGAAGTAAGGACCCTTGGGACAGGGCACTCAGGCTGAGAGAGCTTTCAAACCTCTGCAGGAAGACTCGGGAATCACCTTATTCTGAGGAGTTCAAATGATTTAAAAACAGGATAGCAGCACTGGTTATGGTATATGCTGGTGACAGTATCAAAACTAAGATTAGCTAATCCTAATGGAAACTAAAAGGATCTGGGTACTTCTATTAACTGAACATCAATCCTTTTGTGTGATTCAATTAAAAACATCAATAAAAATCTTATTTCAAAAGTCACAAGTAGAGTGTCTACCAATATAGCACATACTATAGATAGAAACCTGCTCAACCCCCTCTGAATCATTGCCTGTTTTAATAAGTATTCAGAAATTATACTCAGACTTCAAAAGAAATTGTAAGGAATTGTTAGCAGGTTTATTAATGTTTTATGTTTTATTAAAAGTTTGGGTGTACATTTCACAATGAGCAACATCAAAAATCAGACTTTCTGCCTGTAATTTTGCTTCCTCCTGTCTTTCTGCCTTTGGGATTCACTCTTTTCCTTTCATCAGCTGCCATTTTCAGCAGCATGCAGTAATTTCATGGCTCATTGCAAGCGCTGAAAACCTTTGAAACCACAAATGCTAACCTACCTGGCCTGCAGCCATTTAGGAAGAGATTAATTTAGCAAACAGAAGCAAAACACTTTCTACTTCTAGCCTGTGCATAATTTCACTTCTATCTATATTTATTTTACAGTGAGCAGCGTAATGACAATTTCAGTAATTGCAACTCTATAAAAATTTGCCTACCTAGCTTATCTCACTATCACAAGACTGTGAGTCAGTCAGATTAGAAAAAGTACAGCATGTGAAACAGCACTGGTTGCCTTCCAAAAATCTGGGCCTTCTGTAAAAACTCAAGTGATGCTTTGCACTTGTTTGTGTTCTTATCTATTAGGCCATGGTTTCTTCCTGATGTTTTGATTGGGACGGGTGTGTTCCTCTTTAATTCATGGTGATTTATGGGGGCACTCTCCTTACAAACAGACCAATGTATTTGGAAGACAAGAAGTGCCAGCCCATTTCTGCAGACTTTGTTATAAATGGCTGTTATGTTGCTGTCGAGCAATTTGAACAGAAGAGAAAGTCCATCTGGGGCAAATTTAAGCTATCATGCTTGGAAGGATTTCAAGAACTAAATTAGCCCACAAACTGTTAGCTAAAAATAAAAGTTTTATTGTTTTTTGTCCCACTTAAAAATCCCACCATTGAAATTAACATCAATTATACCTGCTGTATATGTACAGTTTTCCCTACAGGATCACTCCTTGCTTCTTTTTTTTTTTCATTTGTATAGTTCTGGTGCATGCAAACACACACACACACACACACACACACACACACACACTGTTTAGCAAATAATGAACCCAGGGATAAATAAGGACTCAAGCAAAATAATATTTAAGAATTAAGAAAAAATGTAATGAAAGCTGAAGTCAACCAATACATCAAAAAAGCACCATTCACATTATTTAAGCAGTAAGAGGCATCATGAAGGAGTTAAATACAAGGAGAGGGTTGGGGAGAAGAGAATTCAGTGTGACCCTGTTGACATCACACTCTAAAGTTGGGGGCTTATCTTTGAGAGTGCTATATGGATATGTAGGTAAGGACACATTGCTAAGTGATTCTTAGATCAGCTATAGGAAGTGGGGGCCTCTCTTATAAGTGACTTCAATGTTGTACAAAGAGTCAGAGATGGGAATCTAGGGTTGAGGGTTGAACATTATGGCTTGGGTTATCCTCAAGAAGAAAGGGATTTGGTAGTCAGTGACTGACTTTGGGGCATGGAATGGTTTCTCCTGTCCTCTGATAAAAGATCCTTACTCACCATCCTAGCTTGCAAAAAGATTGATGCCAGTAAAACATGATGGAGTAATAAAAGGAGAACAGCCAGACACCATATATATAAGGCACACAGTCAAGGTGCTGCATCTTTTCCATTTTATATATTCCTTTCTCCTAAGTAATAGCAGTTGAACATAATTCTCTACTTGTTTATTCAGATTTGAATATTCTGCACTCCATAAAAGAAATTCTATGGCATTAAACTTGTTTATGCACTGTTTTTATATTAGCTAATTCATTTAAGCATACAGATACACAGACGGCAGTAGGATGACTGGCCAACCCCCACAGATGTACACCTCCAATCTGGCATCCCATAACATTCATAAAATATGTCAACACAGCCTGGAATTTTTCCATGGTTTATGTTATACTATTGGTGTTCGTAGCATACTGGCAAAATATTTCATGTTGAAATTTGTGGTAGTAAAAAAGAAAAAAGGAATCCTTTCTGTGTTTTGAGGCCATTTGCAAAAGTACTTGATCAATATCCTTCACATATAATAAGCACTTAAATCAACACAAATTGAACAAGAAAAAAACATTCATGTGCCTGGGTGTTGTATAATAAATAGCAATTCATTTCTTTGAACAATTGATGTTAATTATGCTTGTCTTAATGATCATTTTGAAAATGCAGAGCATCTTTGCAATAACGCCCAAAGAATCATAACACTGTATGACAGAACCAAAGCAATAACAGAAACATATTCATAACCAATATTAGTTATTCTGTGGGAATGTATTTCCTAAGCAAATAATAACTTTTGGTGAAAAGTTTTACTAGCATTATGTGATTCCTAATGGTGAAAAATCCATACCTTGAAGCCCGAGAATAATAGCTTACTTGAAGAGATAGCTGGTGAGTTTACATTTTCCCTTCAGTGGGTGATTTTGGGCCCCTTGCTGCTTGAGTATGCTCTATCCCACTGAGCCCTGAACCAGTGTCCAGAAGCTGCCATCAGTCAGTCCTTCAGGATGAGCAAGAAGAAAGAACACTTGTTCCATCCTCCAGGGACCTCAGACCTTAGGATACTCCACTTTGTGTTATTCTACATGTTTTATCTTCAAACTTTTGACAATGACAAAGTCCTGAGGGTCATTTTTGTTTATCCTCAAATCTTATGACAGAAAAACTAAAGAGTTATCGTGGTATATTGGACACAGGTCTCCGGAATCCAATGGAGACTGTAACCTTTCCTCCAGCTCTACTTGTCAAATTATGCAATTTTAAGCACATACTCTTCCTTCTTGCTAGGGTCTGAGTGTTCACATCAAAATTTGTATGTTGAAATCCCAACCCTGAAGGAAATGGCATTAAGAGATGGGGTTTTGAAAAGCTGATTAAGCCATAGGAACACAGCCCCATGATTGGGATTAGTGCCCTCATAATCCCAATAAAGGAAGCCCAGGAGAGACCCATATGAGAGAACATAGCAGAGAAGGCCATCTATGAGGAAGTGGACTCTCATAAGACACCAAATCTGCCCATAACCTAGGCTTGAACTTCCCAGTCTCCAGGAGTATAAGAAATAAATGTTTGCTGTTAATATGCTATCCCCTTTATGCCATCTTGTCATAGCAGCCCTAAGGACCCAGACAGTTCTTGATCATTATTTTTTTCTCAGCAAACCTGAAATAATAGCATGTAATTTTTACTAAGAGTTGGCGTTGTTATCATCTCTATTTTATAGCAGAAAAAACTGGGACACGGAGATGTAAAATGGCTTGTCAGCTCACCCAGCTATCACATGTTTGAATGGGGCTGAGAACCCAAGCAGGCTGGCCACTGAGTGCACTGATAAGCACTCTGCCATTCCTGCCTTACGCATGTGATATTTCTCTCTGATGAGTGTTGCAAAGGTCAGCCATTCTCTCCCTGGGCTTTTGGTGCTTTATTTATTAAATTTCACTTTACCCCCAAATTTAAAAATTCATTTGGGACACATCTGGGTATCTCCATCATATCCATTAAATTATTCATGAGAGCCTTGGTGTTAAGATCATGAAAGCAAGTGAAGGGCTACTTGTGGTTTTCTACTATGTTGATCACATTGGATTTGGATATTTGAAAATGGAAAGATTAAGTAGGCAAAAATTTGTACGCAAAATAGATTACTATTAAGGAATAAAAGTACATATATAATTTATCACTGAATATTACAGCCTTACTCTACCCCCATATTTTAGTATCCAGTAGTTTTACATAAAAGACAGTCATAATGTGAGATTTTTTAATTTATAATTTCAAATATTTGCTTTGCACAGTTCCAATCCAGCTAATGCAGATATTGCCCATTTTCTCTCCAGTGTCTTTTCTCTTTTTCTGGATGGTTCTCTGAATGAAATCTCTAATAAATGCTGATTTTCTTTATTTACATTTCCTGTTAAAGTTCTGTACAAATTATAAGAATTACCTCTATAGCTATAGTTCTACAGGGAAACAGAAAACACACACACATATGATCTGTCATCTGCAAGCTAGAGACCCAGGAAAGCCAGAGGTATAAACACTAATGCCTGAGAGCCAGAGAGCCAGTGGTACAGGTTCTAGCCTGGGTCTGAAGGCCTAAGAGCCTTAAGAGCCTAAGAGCCTAAGATATATAAAACTGAGTGTCACATTACCTATATTTATAGTTTTTATAAACCAGGATTTGGTGAATTGATAGTAAAAACAGTGGCTGAAAGAATGTTGTCATTATAAAGCGATTTTTTTCCCCTCAGTTCTTCCTAGCTAATTTCCAAACAATTACTTTTCCACTATTTTTAGGTTTGTTTTTTGTTTCATGTTTTTGGTTTGTTTGCTGTATTAGGGATTGAATCCAGGGCAAGCATTCTACCACGGAGTTCTATCCCCCGCCCTTTGACTTAAACTATTTGAAAGAACCACTCCAAAATGAGAAATAGTTACCCCTTCCATTTTTAGCTCTGTTTGACTTAAGAAATTAAGAGAGTTTTGATATTTGAAATTAAATCTTAGCAATCTGCTATAAAAATCAGGGTTCCAATCTCTACTCAGCCATAGGATAAAGCTATATTTCCTGATCCCCAGAGGGAAAGGTAAATAAGAATTCTTTAGGTACCTTCTAATTTAAGGTTGAGAGAACCTTTCTTTTCAAAAGCAAACAATGTGAACTTTGGCTTTTTTTTTCTTAGGCAGAAATAAGAGCCATGGAGTCAGAATGTTTATTCCTAATTATCTTTTGTGATTTTTTTCCCCTTTTTCTTTTTCCTACCAAAGAGTTATTCATATTTCTTGGTCAGCATATTAACATCAGTGCCAAATTATTGTAAGTTTCAGACTTTGCAGACACAGGTTATAGGGTGTAATTTTCTCTATGTTTCCCAAATCTTCTCGAGTTACTGAATAGGTCATTTACTTTTTACTAAAAAAAGCAGCGGGCAGTGGGGATGGGGACATTGGGTAAGTTACTTGGACAATAAAAATTAAGTCAGGCCATATTTAAAGTCTAAATCTCATTTCTCTCCTCATATTAGGGTTCAAAAGAGGCAAAATGAGAAAACTGCTCGTTTCATTTCTGGCTTCCCAAGATATTAGATGACCTGTTTACTAATGCCTTGTGTTGAATTGGGCTGACCAAGCTTTTGCTGAATTTCTGTTTCTATCTCCAAATGAGACTGTGTATCTTTTTTTTTTTTTTGAGACTGTGTATCTTAATCAAAGAAATATCCTATTATTTACAAAATTAGCAAATTGCTATAAAAACTTTTTAACATACAACTTTCAGGCATTTTGTAATAAGTTATTATGGTGACCTTCCCAACTAATGAACATTAAATGTATTCCTAAATACAAATATTGGACATGTAGGCAAAACAGTGTGTGTATATAATGTGTGTGTGTGTGTGTGTGTGTGTGTGTGTGGCATGTTACAGAAAAGGTTTTCAAAATGCATATGCAAAATATAGCCAGAATAAATGATAAAAATGCTATTTAATTCCAAGCTGATTATTCAATAATAGCATGGCAATCAAGGAAAACCAGCTTTTGACTCAAAAAGAAGAAGAAGGAAAAAAAACAGCCTAGTTTCAGGCTGTGGTATATTGTCAAGACCAAGTTATAAACTTCTGAAAAACAGGAATTATAATGGAATCGCTGCTACAACCTTAAGTATACCGGTGTGAACGGTACTGCTATTATTTACTATGGTAACATAATAAAAGACAGCACTGTTTGGGCCATTATCCTCACTGCTCTTTTTTTCAGTATAAATCATTATATTTATTATCTGTCTTCTTGTATAGGGGGTCATGAGAGAGGCCAATCGAAAGCTGAAGAAACCTACTTTTCTAAAGAAATGGGGCCTATTTCTAATTCTTTTTCTTTATCAAATACAAGGGAACAGAGACTTTTTGTGAAAAATTGTTTCATGTAAGATTAAAGTGCAGATTATTGGTGAGAAAATGACATTCACTTCTAGACATCTTGTAGATGCCTGGGAGATACTGCCAGGTTCCTTCTGATATTTTTTACCTTTCTTCCTTGGGGGAGTTGCTTGCTGGCAGGTTTTGAGAAGTGTGTGCTGGAGCTTTGATTTCATTCTGGAGCCTTGTGTTATTATCTATTGATTGATTACTAAAGCTACGATCTTTGCAAAATAACTCCTTTTGGGCGAAATTTATTTAAACGTTAGAAGTAAGCATCTTACACAGCTTTTCTTCTTTCCATTGCAGAAATCCTACAAACTGTACTTGTTTTCTTTTTCTTGAAGAATGATGTAGTCATAGTAGCTGAAATACGTAATCATACTTTATTGATAAAAATTCCAGAGACAAGGGTAATCCAAATCCTCTAATAATTTGTTTGCATATTGCTTTTGAATTTATCGTCATTCACATCAAGACCCAGGCCCCTACTGTGAATAAATGTGACTTTCCACAGAATGACAGCATCTCTATTTTCAACTCTCTGAAGGGCAGTCAAAAGCCTGCAGCATCTGGATATAAGGTTTAGCACATGGAGGTGCTTGGGGGATTGAAGGCTGAGAACGAATGGTGGGAATATCGAAGACGACAGGCAAAGGGCCCCTTTCTCACATCCATGAAAGAGAAAGTGAATGTAAAATATAGTTGAAGTAATTTTGTTTTCTGGATGGAAGCTGAACCTCATATCGAATGGCTTCTAATCCAAATGAGGTTTATAGATGGGAGTGGGGCAATAACTTATAAAAGAAAGGAATATTACTATTCACAAAAGCAAATATTCATTACCAAGAATGCCAGTGTAGTGAACACCTTGGAGAAATAAGTTTGGAGGAACATTTCCGACCTAACCAAAAAACAGGGCTCCTTTCGCATGAATGCAATATGCTATGCACCTTGAAAGATGATTAAATTATACCTGAAACTTTACCCAGGTCCATGTAATGCTGGGGAATAGAAAAACAAAGTGTGGACCTATCATTTTTTTTTTGAGGTTGTATTTTTATTTCCTTTTTAAAATATTTTTATCAATCATTATAGTTATACATAATAGTGGGCTTCATTTTGATATAAACATACATGCCTGGAATTTAATTTATTCCATTTCAGTCCCTGTGCTCCACTCTTTTCTTTCCCTCCTCTTTCCTCTGTTCCCCTTCCTCTACTCTACTGGTATTCCTTCTACTTATTTATTCATTTATTTTTAATTGGTGCTTTATAGATACACATAAAAATGGAATTCACTGTGGTATGTTTATACATGTTCACAGTGTAATTTTGTCAATTCATTCCAAATATCTTCTTTCTGGTTCTTTCTCCCTTATCCTCAATCTTCTACTCCACTGATCTTCTATTTCTAAGATATCCGCCCCCTCTACCACCCCACTTACTTTTCTGTAGTTTCCTCATATGAGAGAAAACATTTGACCCTTGACTTTCTTCACTTAGCATGATGTTCTCCAGTTCCATCCATTTACCAGCAAATGCCACAGTTTCATTTTTCTTTATTGCTGAGTAAAACTCCATTGTGTGCGTGTATGTGTGTGTGTGTGTGTGTGTGTGTGTGTGTATCACAGTTTCTCAATCTATTCATTTATTGACAGGCACCTGAGCTGGTTTTGTAGCTTGTCTATTGTGAGTTGTGCTGCTACCAATATTGACGTGGCTGTACCACCCATATCATATTTTTGAAAAACAAAGCAAATTTTAAGCTCTGCTTTATTTTCTACTAGTTGTTCATGAATGTAGGCGTGTACTGCTTGACTATTTGCCATCGGCTAATTATGGGATTATTACTACAGAGCAAAGAATTTTCAAATGTTTCTATTTTATTACCAAAGGATGTATCTCAGCATATAAACAGAATTGGGTACTTTGTATACAACCTCCATTGTTTTTAAAATCAGGGATGCAATCCTGGTCTAGGCTGTGGTTATGTGTTTTCTGGACCTGAGGATGCATTATTGATACCCTTTCCTAGGAGAGTCTGAAACAGCCTGTGAGAAGTTGCTGATCATCTAATAGGGGAGCCACTGAGGAGCCACATGACAGCATAACCTCATTTTTTTTTTTTTATTCATGAAGGCCATTCACAGACTCCCCATCTGCCTTTCCATAGGTTGGTCTGGATTTAATTTAAATCTAAATACTGGTTGCATGTTTTGTCACCAAGAAAGTCTTCAAACATTGCTAACAGTGTCAGCACTTAGACTCCCAAATCAATTAAATCAGAACACCTGGGAATGGAACGAAGTACTGCTCTCCTCTTCCTGCCCCATACCCTCTTCCAAGCAATGTGACCCCAGAGTGTCCTGCCAGCCCCAGTGCCATTCAGCCTGCTACACGCAAATGCAACTTTGTGTCTCTGTAACAGTGGTCACATTGCTCCCCATCACCCCACTTTCAGCACTCTTTTCTCCAGGGCTTTGCATGGGTTATTCTTGTGTCTGTTTGACAACTTCCTGGCATATATACCCTCTCTCATCACTATCATCTTTTATCCCTTACCTCCCTCATCTTCCTCCACAAAACTGTGCACCTGTTTAATGCCTGCTCATTTTTACTCAGTTATCTTCATGTCACTTCCTAAGTAAGTCTTCCACTCCACACACTGATCCCCAAGTCTGGGTAACCTATTCCTTCTATTGTGTCCATAAGCCATGGTTTTTATCTTGAGTACACTGTATTGAAGTTGATTTTTACCTCCGTTCCTCTCAATGAAGCTGGAAGCTTTGAATGGGTTTGAATGTCTTGCTCACCGCTGTGATCTCAATCTCTGCCCAGTTGTTGTTTTATATTTTGAGGGGTAGTGGTGGTCCTATTATCCTGTAGTGTGACTTTTAGTATTCTGTACTGAGTTATAACTCAGTGAAGTCATAAAATTTGACCATTCACCACTGAATGTTTCCTGAATTACATAGCATTTTGAATTAGAGAATAATAACAACAACAATAAACTGAAAATTTTCTAGGTTCTGAGACCAGTGGCATAGTGAGCCTAGGAAGATGCAATTTTTATCCTCATTTATAAATGTGAAAACTAAATGTCAGAGTCTTAGAAATTGTTCAAGTCACACAGATACTAAGTAGAGTTAGTATTTTGTACCAAGATCTTTCAATCCCCCAAATGCATATTTATTAACAGCTGGGCTGTCACTACCTTGGGAAACAGTTAAAACTCTGTTTTGACATGCCAGAAGGTGTAAAGAGCAGGAACCCTGGGCTTTAGCAGCACCATGCTTGACCAAAGCAGGTTTGGGTTCCAGCAGTTCCCTGGGAAAGTGGAGTTGATGTAGGTCCTGCCTAGAGGGAAATTGACATCTCTGCTACTATTGTTTCCTTAAGAGTTTTCATTCACTCAGATCCAATGTTTTTTGTTTGTCTGTTTGTTTGTTTGTTTTTAATCATCTAACTTAGGCCATATTGTAGGATTTCTCATTAAGGACTTCAGTTCACGTCTAGATGTGTACTGAAATCTAAGAGCACAGTGTAAGTGCACAACACAGGTACACTTAGGGAGTTAGGTGTCCCTCTTACCTAGTCAGCAATGGACAGAAAACCTCAGGTCAGGTTGACAGCTGCTCTCTAGCAGGGATACCATGTGTGTATATGCCTTCCTCCCTTTTGCCCAAGAGTTGCTCCACATTTCTTTTGTGATATAGAAGTGCTATTATACTAGTAGAATGGATCTACTACACAATTCATTAGTGCTTTCATAAACTAAAGAGGACTAGGATTTTTTTTCTGTTAAAATAACTTTACAGTATATTCTGCTTTTTTTGACAAGAGAATGGTAATTTATTGAAATATATTTTGGAGGTGTGATGAGTCAATATTGATGACATGGGTTATTATCACATTGACAACTTTGCTTACTTCAGTAAATATTCTTTGGCATAGTAAACATTGGCCACAAACCCTGTGGCTAATGCAAAGTAGGTAAATTGATTGACAAATGGAGTCTGGAAATCCAGGGCACTGTAAGTTTATAGATCAGTAGTTGGCTGATAACTGCTGGTGAGGTGGGGGTGAAGACACTGATATGATCTTTAAGAGTTAAGTCAGTTTTTTAAAATGCTACTTGCTAAAACACTGCTCCTGTACTAGTGTTCAGACTTGCTGATTTTTTCAGTGGCTTTTGATTGCAGAAGAAAATAAATGTAATGGTTAATATCGAAAGCATTTGCTGAATTTGCTTAATATACAGCTTTATTTATTATAAGTTGTAGCCAAAATACAATTTTCACTGATATAAAGATAATACATGAATTTTAAAAGTTACATTTTATTATGAAAGAAGACTTTGAAAAACAGGTTAAAAAATGTTATTTTGGGCTATTATTATCTGGAAGTATGTCAATAGTGTATGCTTTGAAAGAATTGATGGGAAATGTTTATCAGGAGACAATGAAGCCAAATAGATTGTTTGTGACAATTTGGGGAATACATTTCTTGGCAGGGTTTTGAAATATAGACATGAGGGTCATTCTCGTGGCTGCTTTAGATGACATTAATCATTGCCAAATATCTAGATTTTAAAATGCAGTGTGTTTTGTATGGAGAGAATTGCTAGGTAGAGTACATTATGGTTGTATTAGCCTTGATAGCCCATCCATGTATGAATATAGAATCTATGTTATTATTTTAATACATTGTCATTTTCTTGCAATTTAGTCTTCCTTGTGCTTGAATGCCACAACCTGATAAGTTTATTGGATATCTTAAGTATATTTATTTACTTACAAATCTGTGATTTAAAAGATTAGCATTAAGAGACTAATGTCTTTCAAATATCAAAACTGCTGTTAATTAGGTAAAATCACACAAAAGTAAAGCATATATATATATATATATATATATATATATATATATATATATTTGTGATATCATCTATTTGAATATTTTAGTGCATCACTGAGTTTTGTTGCAATTTAATTTTGAAGAAAACATAAACAAAATTTCAAAGTAGGGAAGCAGGATAACAAATCCAATTAGGAATTATTATTTGGGGAGCATAATTATCACTCACACACATAATAGTAATATCTTCTTTAATATCTATTTTCTAGGTTATTATTTCTGTTATTTCCTGTTTTCAATGTTATTATCTAATTTAGAAAATAAGGATTTGTATAGTCTATTCAAAAGCTGGAGGGTAAAGTGGGTCAACTATGGAAAGCAGCCCAGAATTCACTCATTTTTAGATCAAAGCCTTTTATAGAAGTGCTTTTGAAAAACATGGACAGTGATTATTAATGATAACTTATTAACCATTCAAGAGAGATGCCTGAGGTATTATTTTAAAATATATATATAACTGAAGAGCCAGCTGGAGATTTATTGTAAGGCACAGTCTGATTTTGGCAATAGGACTACAGAATGAGTCCAGTTCATAACTAGAAGTCTTGGGGTCATCCAGCTTCCAGTGCACTTTTCTTACCATGAGATTCTCTAAGAAATCTTAATTCCTGTCCAAGGGAGCAGAAATATATAGGGTTTTGAAGTCCTCATTTTGCATGTCTTAGAAATCTTCAGAAATGCAGGGCTGTGTGTTTCCACTTTCATAACATATTAAATATGGTCATACAGGCCTAGAATTCTCTACACTTCTACTACTAGAGTGAAGAATCCAAAGATAATGAAGGAGGCTCATGGACACTGAAACTTAGGGAGATCAGACAGCAACAAGAAGACTGGAGTGCAGTAGGTGCTATATCTTCTATATCTTACACATACAAACAGAGCCATAGGGACATGTTATACCAGGACAGATTAGGAAAAATTTCTTAGCAAATGTGTCAATGAGCTGAAGATCAAAGTATGGAGATAAGCATTGGGGAAGGAGGTCCTAGACAAGAAGAGGCTATATCTTATGTAGAGATGTGGAATGTTGAGCTTGCTCATGATAGGGTAGGGAGTTGGTTTGAGTTGAAGGCATGAAGAATCAGAGGAAGATGCAACAGACTGAATGTGTGCATCTCCAGCTTCCTGCCACACTGCCACAGCTTTGTTATGCAGGTGCCATTTATAAAACAATGTCTGACTCTAATGTTTTGAGTGATTGAGCTGCTGTTTGTGAAGGTATCTCCTTATAAAACAGCTAGAAAACTATAAAAGAAAAAAATAAGATGTCTCCCCTGAAAATGGGCATGATTCAAAAACGTTTAGCTAGAACACGTATTCATGAATATAACATAAACCATCACAGACTCTGTTAATTCCTTTAAAAGATAATCTTTCATTCTTAGGTGTTGTTCAAATGACTTTATGCAAAAATAGAGGTTATTCCTAAAAACCTTCTTTCCTTAATGAAGTTTCAGTCATTTTTTTGCCAAAGTAGTGTGGTTTACTTAGCACCAGTTATAATCTTCCCCTAAGTCTTATTTTAAAACAAATTTCTATTGCTTACTTGCCCTGGTCATTCTTCATTACTTCTAGCATATCAGTTGTTTTCCCTCTTCCTCTATTATGTTAGGAATTTTCATTTGAGGCTGTTAATTCTGACTGAGTGTTAAATGAGACTTCTTGTTTCTTCCTCTTGCGTCTTAACAATCAGAATTTTTGACTTGAAATTCTGATTTGTGAATATATCTGATTCATTGCCAAAGTTTCAGTAAATATCAGATTTGGGGGGCATTTTTTTGTAACCTAAACGACAGTTTAGGTTACAAAAAAGAAAAAAAGAATCTCTACATATAAGAATTTACAAAGTTCAAGGGTAAATTGGACTTGATAATTCAGCTAACATTGTCCAAAATAAGAGAATGGACACCACTGAGTTCTGAGTCTGGCTCTGGGATCCCTGAACTTTTAATGTGCTACAGTTGACTTGAGTGGCTTGGAGGTGACATGATTTAAATGTGGATTTATGTTACTTGGATGTAAGCAATGAACAGGTGAATTTGGGGCACAAGATGCTAATGCAATTGAGGCTGGACAATGTCCAGCTATTTTGGCTACAACTCATCTAGCACCATAGATGGTTTGCTGGCTGAATGCTTTTAACCAGACTCCATGCTAGAAAACTGAACAAAGTTGGTATCATTGATACATAATCATCCTTTTTTTTGTTTGTTTTCCTATGCACAATCCAATATCAACAGGCCATTTGTCTTTTTGTGTATGTGTGCTGTGCATCATTTGTCTTGTGGATTATCTAGAACAATATTTTCAGTCCTGATTTTAGGCCTGTTCCTACTGAGAATAATAACAGATTACCTTCTCTCAGTTTTAATTGGTGGATATGGAATAAATTAATTATTTTTATTCAACACAAAGTTATTGAAGATTACTACATGCAGGAACTGTGGAAAGACACAAAGACAATTTTGGGCCAGGGTGGAATTATATCCATACCAGTGTTTAAAATCTTGCCCAAGTGCCCCACCCACCCCAGCCATTGTGTCAACCATCTTGTAGCCCGTCCTGGAATGATTTCCTAGTCCTGGGCACATGGTAAAACTCCAGTGCCCTGTCAAGCATGGAAGCCAGCCCTCAGTGTGTCAGTATCCATCTTCCTGGACACACAAATAGAACATGGTCCCTGACCTTAAATTGTTAATAATCTTGGAGAGAAAACAGATACACAATGGCCAGTCAAGGTGCTTTAATTATTTGCACAATTATTATTTAATTACTTACCACAAATGAATAAGAAAGCATAAGAGAAAAATTTCCATGTGAATCATAGAACCATCTTAGAAAGTTAAGGGTCAGTGACACTCTCTTTTTCTCTTTATAAGCATAATTAAAAGTAGATTCTCCTATCATCACCATGTAGATGCTATAAAAACAATCAAATATTACCTCTTATTAAATATAATAAAATGGAAATTTGTCAAATCTGCTTATATTCAGGTAACATATCCACAATTAAATTATATCACTCCTAAACCACCAAGGCAAATGCTGCATATTACAAAGATCAGGGCTCCCACAGCCAGACTCAGGACCATTCATTTTCACTTTCTCAGTGAAGCCCATTCTGTTTTGGGGTAGTGCTACTTGGGTGAATGAGTTCAGTTAGCCCATGTACTTGGTAAATTCTTAAAAGCAGAGCAGTGATATGTAGAGATGTGTTCTTTTAATTTCTTCTTTAACTTAAACTGAGTTAAAAATGACCAAGACATTTGATGTTTTCTAAAACTTTGACAATAAATCAGATATATTCAAGACCAAGATTTTACTACAAAAAACTTAGTTCACCAAAGATAAAATAACATTAACCAGTAATGACTTTATTCTGTATACTCTGCCATCTTCATATATATACATACATACATATATACACACATATACACATACATATACAGATACATATGTATGTGTATGTGTGCGCGCATGTGTGTGTGTGTGTGTGTGTATGAAGGTAAGGTGTCTTAAAAAATCACCTGCTTCTAGGCATTAGGTTCAAAATATAAGATTTATAAGGATCCTAGGATCAGGATGGGTTCAGACTAAACCACTTTGGCATGAAATCTAGCAATGTTACAATTGGAATTTCTATTCAACTGGTAGCTAAATATCACTTAATATTAAGATTTTGTTTCTCTAAGTATAGCAGGAAAGAAAACTGATCTATTTCATAAGTACATTTTAGAAAAAGTTGACAAAGTCACTTTCCATTAACTAAGAAATTAATGTAACCCAGAACTTTCATTCTCTTTCTAGATATTTAATGTTTAATATTTTATTATTAAAATATTATAATACTTCATGGAAAACTTTAGGTATCTAAGCATTTATATATATTTCATCCTAGTTAAACCTCATAAATACTAAAGTACTGTTTTGCTAAAAAAATAAATAACAGAAGCCTAGGGACATTAATAGACTTGCCAAATCTGAAGATTCAGGATTGGAATCCAAGCCAGCTATTTTGGGATGACTTTATGGGTGGGGGTAAGTGGGAAAGCATATTTGTTTCAGTTTCTGTGCAAGAGCCAATGACACTTTATTAACTTTTGACTACATTTCTTCAAATTTAAAAATTTCATAAAATCCTAGTTTTAGAAATATTTATACAAATGTGAGAATTAACAAAAAATACATGGTTGTAAATATAGCATTTTCTATGTTATTATCTAAAATAATAGAAGCATAGAGCCACCCTTTTATTTATTCATTTCTGATATACCTAAGAGTCTAGATCCGTTTTTGCAGGTTACTTCAGGTAGCTACTTTTGCAATACCAGCTAACTGCCTAAAACACATAAACATCATGACGCTTCCTAAATACAGAAAATGCACTTGTGTCATCCACTACTCAGTAGTGAAAATCAGGGAGGTTCAATCAGGTCCCTGATAGAATGGGTTAGGAGCCTTAAACAAATGCCCATAATACCCAAAGGATACCCTTTCCTCTTCATTCCTGAACATTATGTTCCTTCCTGTGTCAGGCCCAACCCAGGGGTCTTTAGAGAAGTCCTCCATTTGGTCCTTCCAAAATTTACTGAGCAAGAACAGTGAAGAAGTCACTGTGTTCCAGGGATCCACACATTAAGAATAAAGCAAATGCTTTTATCTCAGTCATTTCATAATTTATTTAGTACCTTAAAGTCCTACTTAGATAACTAATTTTTTTTTGTTTGTAATTCCACATTTTTCTTATAGTGTAAACTTGCTATGGGTATGGGAAAACATCAGATTACTGACCCTGGGTGAATGATTTAATTTCTTGGTTACAGTCTTTACAAAAGAATTCTCTTTTACCTCTAATTCTTTGATGTATTAAGAATTAATGAAATGAACATTTTTATATTAGAATAAACTAGCATTTAAAAAACAAAACTCGATGCATTAGCTATTTGATAATTTCCCATGACAGACTGAATAGATTTTTTTCTAGTCTTGTTTATTTTTCTTTCAAATTTTCCAGTCTTGGGAAGTAATAATAAATATCATTAAAGATGTGTGAGTATGTGAGTGTATGTGTGTGCATGTGCATGCACATGCAGAGAAAATAATTCAATGGTTCTAATTCTGAAGCTGGTGAGATCATGTCCTGTTTTCCTCCTGGCCTAAAGGTGCCTTTCATTTTCATATTGACTTTACCTTGGACCTACTTGGAGGCTCAATCAGTGAAATAAAATTACATTACAATTATTTCTACTTAGAGAAATATGACAGCTAGACTTTTTATGTTAATTAATCTTTGGTTTTTATTATTGTGTGACTGCTTAACATAAATTTTCTTGCAATCCAGTTTTAGTACATTCTATAAATTATTTTAGTTTATTCTAGTATTACCCTGACTTTCAAATGGTTAAAATTGTGCTGAATCTTTCATGCTCTAAAACCCAGTATGCTCTATATTAACATGAGAAGAAACAGTTTTAATAATCAAAAATAATTGTAGTAGCAGGAATAAACCACAATTCACTGAATTTTGGTCAGATTATATTCTTGTTATCATGTTAGATTCTATGTAAGTAAATTAGTACATATTAAACATGATGCACAATAATTCACAAACACACTGATATTTTCCTCAGACTTGGACTGAAGAACAAACAGGTCGCTGCCGTTCTTGTTGTGCATCCCTCAGCCAAATGAGGAAGCTCCTGCTTCCTCACCTGCATACCCAGTTAAGCACCATCTGTTTCCTGTTTTAATGTGATATCTCACATAGTTTTTCCAAACCTTTCACATCAGTAAGCACAATCCTAATAGACAGTTAATATGAATTAAGAAGCATGTTTTCACTAAAACTGTGTTCTAGCTTTCTCTCTCTCATATTTTTGGAAACACTACACTGACTGCTCCACACCCATTTTACCAGCATGAAATTCCCTCGGTTAATATAGGTTATTTTCTCTGTATAGGCCAGATTTTTGTATTATGGTTGATGTGCAGAAGCATGCTTGCCTAACAAGGAAGCTAGAATTTTAATTTTGCATCAAAGGAAACATCTCCCATCTCATCTTGCCAGCTTTTCTAATACTTAAATTCTCTGCCTCTCCCCTCAATTCCTTACCATATGGAATCACCAAAATCTTGAGTATCTGATCAACCCGGTCAATTGAGAATTTTTCTGCACACTCTTTACTGGTTGATACTGTTTTTATTCTTGACTGGCTAAAGCCAAATCAAGTAACGAACACTTTGCTTTACCAAATGTGATAAATAACAGATTTGCTTCCCTTTAGAAAAATCTTTTGAGTCCCATGAAATAAATGGACAAAGTGATGCAAAAAATACCCTAAACTTCAGTTGAATTTTAACCAGCTTCTTACCTTTCATTTTCCCAGAATGTGAACAATTGTTGTTACTTGTTGAAGTACCTTAGCTGAGAAGTCCGCCCATTAAATAGTTATGGGGATTTGCAAATATGAATTGTTTATGAGCTTTAAACATGTCATTATGGTGGAAGTATAATGTAATTCAGTAATTTTCCAACTTTAGCATCAGAACCACCCAAAAGATTCTATAGTGCACAGAATGTTAGATCCTAATGCTCAGAGTTTCTGATTCAGTAGTTCTATCCTAGAGCCTGATAATTTGTCTTTGTAACAAATTGCCAAGGGATGCTGGTGCTACTAGTCCCAGGACCACACATAGAGAACTGCTGGTGTATTATATAGTGCTTAAATGATGGAGTTGAATTTACCTGTGCTCTTGCCCTAACTCTGCCCCTTAACAGCTGTGTCACCTTGGAAAAGTTATTAACCTCTCCAAACCTCAGTTTGCTCAACTGTAAAATAAAGGTAATACCCAATTCATGGGGTTGTGGTAAGATTATATAAGATGATGCATGCTAAATGCTAGTCCAGTGCCTGGCAAAAATAGCTATTCAGTAAATGCTACCATCCAGCTCCTTATCTATTTAGGGGAAAGAGGGCTATGTGGACTATTTCTGTATTTCATTCTACAAAGATTCAAAGGAGGGAAAAGTAGCACAGACAAATACTTACAGAATATACAAGAATAGATGGACCCCGCCCAGGAGTTAAATAAAGTAAGTTATTTCTATGATAGTGAATGGCTCAGAAACTAGCTATTTTATATCTTAGCCAATGGAATCTAGGATTTTGTACAACAGCAATATGTTTAATGCTCATAAAACATTCATATTTACAAACTTCCATAATGATTTAACTGTGAACTTCTCAGCTAAGGAATCTTAATAAATAACATCAATAGCTCACGTTCTGTGAGAATGGAAGGCAAGAAGCTGGATGGAATCCAACTAAAAATTAGAGTCTTTTTTGCATATCATTTTATGCATTTATTTCATGGAAATGGAAACATTTTCACAAGGGAAAACAGATTTGTTACTTATAACATCTGGGAAAACAAATGGAAATATCCTAGGGTTTCTTTACCATATTCAATGTTAGATATTAGCTTGATTTCCTCCTTGCTTAGTGTTGGGAGTCTTTAGCTATGAATTAATATGTGTGTACTAAATGCAAACCTACCTTCAGGCTCATTTGGTAAAGTATATTAGTTGTGAATTTAAAAATAGAAGAATACTATATATGAGCTCATGTATACATCATGTTATTGTAGTAGTATTATTGATTACATCATTAGTTTTGGTTTTCTCAATAACATCAAAAATCTTTATTAGCATAAATAATCAAGACTTTAATGCCTATGTCTCAAATAAACTTGTGGAGTTAGAAGCAATCTTTTAAAAAATATTTACTTTTTAAATTGATTTTGTTTCTTCTTTAAGATGATGTCTTATAAAAGCAAGAAATTAACGAAGAAGGGTAGCCAGAGGTTGTCCTATGCTGTGCCTAATCTTGGGAACAGATACCTTAGGTTCTACACACTGAAACAAAACCACCTTTATGGTGCTCCATCTCTTCCATGAGAACATGAAAAAGCAATGCCTAAATGAATAATGTTGGCCACTGTCATTAGGACATTTTTTATTATTTTCAGTATCTGACATGCATTCCAGGTAGAAGACAAACTAATTCCAGTTTGAATTTCCTCCACTGAGGCCCAGCCCAAACTGTGTAAATCACATGGTGTCTTGCTGAGGCATGCATCATTTCCAATAATAAAGATCCTGGAATCAGAATTTAACTAATATTTTTTTTTAATGAAGAGCCAGACGGACAAAAAGGAAGCTTTTCTTCATCTGATCTATGCTGGCACTGCGATGACAGCCATTGTGATGTGGTTTTGTCAATCAACTGCAACCTGCTAGCATGCTATGTGCCGTGGGAGTGATTTCAATCTGTCCTTTCTAGTCACAGTCCCTTGGCTCTGAGAGTAGACCAGAGTTCGGAGACCAGACCAGAGTTCATCAGGAATCACTCTCCTAGTCACAAGGAAGCTGGAGCAAGAAGGCAATCATTGGCTATAAATGAAGACATCTATCCACAAATGATCACAGTATTCTCATTTTCGTAGCATCTTTAAGCCAAAGAGATTCTTGTTAACTGAAGTTCTCACACCCATTCCCTTGGAGAACGAAGCATATGAAAACCTAAAAGAGATTCAAGAGTTCCAGTATCCAGTGTTCTAACTTTGAAATCCCCAGGGCTTTGTCCTGGTCTTTTGAAGTGAAAGATGGGTTCAAACCTGAAGAAGAGGACCAAAGGGATGTGACTTGGAAGTCACAGGGAATTAGGATGAATAGATAGAATGGGAATATACCTTGGAAGACATTGGAGTGCACCTCTTACTTCTCTCTCCTTTCCACTGAATGTGGTGTAGACACTGGTAGAGACTCAGGCAGTTGCCTTGAAGTGTAGGTGAAAGCCTTGTGCTGAGAATGGCTGAGCAACTCAATAGAAGGAGCCTGGCTTTGTGCAATGAGATAAACCTATCAGTTCTCCATTGATTATGCTCGAACTTGAAAGAGAAATAAGCTTACTTCTTCAAGTCACAGAATTTGGGGATTAATAGAAATAATGAATGAATGTACCATTTCATTTTTCAAGGCCTGATACTGCTTTTCTGAAATGCTTTGTTTTCTCAGTTTCACATAGCAGTGTCACATCAATCTGTCCATTTTGGACCATGTACTCCTTAGAGTCACTCTCTCCTCAAATGTCAGTTTCCCAGCAAGGTCTTCCCAGGTTCCCCAAGCACTGTTTGTTTAAGTGCATCAGATTCCCCTTAGAAGAGGATCAGGGTTGTAACTAGAGCATTTCCTGCGTAGTGCTACTCAACACTCATTGTGTGCACTGTCTGGTCCCTGGTAGATACTAAATACTTATCAGCTCTTCCTTAAACAGATGATTTCTCCATTCTCCGATGAAATTTCCTTTCTCTGAACTCTCATTTTTCTCTTATTTTCTCTCCCACAAAATTTGGCACTTGATTTTTTTCTGTGTTGTAAGGCTTTCCAAATGTTTTATTGTTTACGTACCCCAGAGCTTTCAAACACAAACCACTAGAGTCATGGGCCTGCTTGCCCCAAGGAACCAATAAATTAGAAACGATTATTTATAAATCACTATTTCATGATCACCTTAAACGGACAAATTCATATCATTTCTAGGGCCTGCTTTATATATAACATTGGTTTTCTTATTCAGAATTAATTCAGTCATTGAACAAATATATATTGAGCACTTGATATATTAGGCATTATTCTAAGTGCTTTGGATTCACTTGCCATCAGGGAACTTTGTTTGCCGGAAAATAATGACTTAAAAATTCAACTTACTTTATTAAAAATGGACACCTTTTTATTTGACCAATGTTTAACAACAGAGAATAGGATTCAGTATCTTTGTATACCACGGATTTAATAAATTATGAATTTGGTTTTATAGACAACAAGAAAGCATGATGTAAAATATAAAGCTTTATCTAGGCCTAAGGATTCATCTTACAACAATTAAATGTATAAGTTTACAGAGAACATCGATTAATTATAATCAAGACACTAGTATAGTAAGATCACTCCCCACATTGGGCTGTCCCACCTAAGACAGGTATATTACAGTTGACTACTTAAAAAAGTCCCATGGTTAGAGATTTAGAATGAAGACATTTGTTCTGATAGTTATTCAACTTTGAGAATATGATTTAAATGCTTCACTGATATGCCACACAAAATCAACCATTTTGTACATTATTTTTCTTATAAAGTAATTAAAACATTAAAAAATTCAAAAAAGTGGCATAAAATCATGCCCTTTACTTATAAATATGTCTACATTTAAGGCCATAATGGGTTAACCTGATATTGTTAAAAAGGGGTTAATTTTTCAGCAATAGATTTCATATTTGAGAGGAAATTGTGAGGAGCAGTTTTAAGATTCTGATGGTAGGCATGTTACCAATAAATACATTTAGAAAGATTAATAATGTAATGTTTTTACATGATGAAAACATAGAATCTCTTTTTTTTTATAAGCATGGATGATATGAGTAACTAAATATCAATTTCCTCTAGACGTATTTTTTCATGGAACGAATCACTTTTTTCCAGCAGAATACTTCTTGTAGCAGTCATGTAATGAAAGTGTTTCCCAATAGATATCCATCTCCGAGAGCAGATTTTATTTCTCTGCCTGATTTCCAAAAATGCAATCAGATTTCATGAGGACGTAGGCCAATGGACCAATAAATGACTGTTCTAAGTATGTATCAAGATCACAACTTGCGATGCAAAATCTGCCTTGTATTTCTTTCTTTCCATCTGAGAGCTGTAATTCCAACACCATGCCATGTACATGGATTGAGTGCAAAGATCAGCCCCAGGCAGGTTTAAATAAAACATTGACATTTTGAAAAATGATCCAAGTGTTTCTCTTTTTTCACCTTCTATGTTTTCTTGCTTTCTATTTCAGGTAGTATCAAAAAGAAAATGCTCTCTCTCTTTTTTTGACTATGTCTCTAATCATTGAGTAGATTTCATATTCTCCAGGGTATAATAGTACAACGACAATTTGTAAACCATGAAAGATCAAGTTGCAGAATTGGGAAAAGTTGGTTTTTGCTTCATCATGCTGTCTTCTTTCCTTGGAAACTGAGACTGTGAAACCAGTTGTGTGCTCATGAGCTGAGGCAGTTGTGTGTGCGCGTGTGTATGTGTGTGTGTGTGTGTGTAATAGTCATCACATATATAATGTATCAGCCATTATTGAAGGTAATTTCAAGACATACAATTGAGGACCATGATTTCCTTTTATTCCAACTTTCTAATTTTATTAGGATTTTATTATGAATGTTTTGATAGGACATACATATTTTACAGCACACCTTGTTGTTCTTAAGAGATAAGCAAATTTACTGTGACACTGTATTAGCAGGGACTGTGTCCTTGTCAAGGAACTAGTAGATGGGGTAGCATATTCCACGAGACTACAGCCACTGCCTCTGACCTGAAAACAGATATATTGGATTTAGTTTGTTGGACATAAGTTAATTATCAAGTTTCATCATATAAATTGTCTTCAAAGAGAAAAGGCAGCAGGATGGCTCATTACTGCAGAGTTCTCTGCTCGACTTCATCGAAGCCCTTGCTCTCTAATGCCAAGAGCCACAGCCTCTGATGGAGACTTTAATTCATGGCGATACTGCAATGCAGTTCATTTCAGGATCTCTATTGTTGTGTCCCTGAGGGTTCATTCTTCTCAGTAATGGGAATGGCTCTGCTCTATAGGAGGTTAAACATACAGAACCCTAGTGGCTTGCATGATTTCTGACTTCAGAATAGTGCCTGGCACACAGATGATGTGAAAGGAGCTTTCACTTTTTCTTTTCTCCCCTCTTTTCTCAGCAAGCAATAGCAGCTAATGTAGAGTTTTCTCCAAAAATGCTTTATGAGATGAAGGCTAAACACATATACACGCACACATGTAACCAGGGTTAAAAAAAAATATGTACAAAAGATTCCAGGCTTATTTCACACTGAAGAAATCAAATCATCAGCACAGCTAATCATCAAGTTCCTCTGCAAGTATTCCTTCAGGAACGGATTTTCATGTAAAAGTTTCATGCTTGTTTGTTTAAAGCCTTAGTATAAATTTGCAGGTGATGAGAGCAACCTTCATTCTGATAAAAGAAAAGGCCCAGCTACTGATTGGAGAAAATTACATGAAGTTTTTTAATCAAAGTCTCTGTGGTCGACTGTCTGATTTTCGAGGCCAGATGTCAAATGTTTTTCACTGATGTCGATGTTGAAGTAATCACTAAACCAATTCCAAGAATGAGTAAGTGAGACAGTAATAATGCTTCATTTCAGTACTACAGAAGGTCTTTTCCCTGGCCATGAACCAAGTAGCAAGACCTCTCTGATTCCCTTTAATTACATAAACTATGATTTTGAATTTTTTAGATCATTTCGTATCTTCAGATTATGTGACTTTCTTGTGAATGCCTGAATATAACACATATCAATATGCTTTTAACTAAAATGTGGACAACCTACGATTACCAATTCATATATTTTTTTCAAGATTCATATTTAATTTAACATGTAATTAAACATACGTTGTTTCATCTATTTTATGCAATTTTTCCTTTTTGTAAAAATAATAACCAATAATTTAAAAGATCCTAGAAGTGCACACACAAAAAAAGCACATCTCTTATTTGACATGCTGGGTGATGAGTTGCTAATCTGGTGTATACAGAGTTTATTGTCTTTTCCTTTTTTCCTACCTCTTCTTTTCTTCCTTTTATTTTATTATCATTATTACTTTTTGAATCACCAAAGTTATCTGTATGGAGCAGAATAATTAGACCAATATAAAATGTTAATTTTTTTACTCAGAGTTTTATTAAAGTAACGTGTGACTATATAATCACACTTTCTGTGTTTTTTTTCCTTTTTTTCTGAAAACAGTGACATCATGTAAGACATATTATATTTAAGAGGGCAAGTATTTCTCTGAACTTATTTGAAATCAATATTGGAATATTTTAAAATTTCCTAAAAGAATGTGCCATATCCCTCAATGACAGACACAATTCAGCCTGAAGAAATTCCACTGGCATCAGCCTCTCCAACAGTGGCACCTGGTTTCATTCCTAGAATTCCCCACATCCTTCTCCTGCCCATCATATTGTTAGCCAAAGAGAATTATGATGCCTAGAGAAAACAGATACTTGAAAGTCTCTTCTGAGCAGGGATTTCTTTGAAATCCACAGAATCTGGCGAAAATAGTTTAAGAAACAAATTAAAACTGGTATTAGTATCTGTAGACAGGACCTGAGAAACACCCCTTCTAACCACAGTGCACTTGGAATTCCCTAACAACTCTGTTCAGCACTACAGAACCGCTTTACTCCTCACAAGGTGGTCAAAACATGCCTCCCCTGGAAATAGGCACACTTTATATTTTTAATGTACACCCATCAGCCAACCAATGCATTTCTCCCATACAAGTATTGTACTTTCTCCTAAGGTTATTTTGAGGAATGAAACATTTTTCACGTCATTTATTTTTTATGTCTTCATTTTCTACTAATGTTTTATTTGTTTGTTAAGGATTTTGATTTTTAGCTCCCGGTTTCACTGTTTTGCTGCATAATGGGTCAACTTAAATCTTAAATCAGCAACAATTGCTTTATTATTCTTTCTCTCAGTTCTGGGAGTTGACTGTGTTTGGCTGGACAGTTCTTGATTGAAGCCTGGGCTGGCATCATTTCAAAAGACTTTTTTCCCAGGTTTGGTGGCTGTTGCTGACTGTTGGCTTTGTGATCTCAGCTGAGACTGTCACAGCCTCTCCATGTCATATCAGACAGGAAGTAGAAGTGCTCCATTCCTTAAGTTCTTGTTCTGTTCAGGCACAGAATCCCCTCTATCATATTCTGTTGGTCAAGCAGTTACTAAGCCTAAATTCAAGAAGGAGACATTGACTGTACTTCTTAAAGGAAAGAGGAACAAAGAATGTTAGGATATTTTTGAAAAACATTTTATTATCATTTACCCTCAGTACACAGAAGGATAAATTGCTGAATATTAATATATACTTGATGATTAAAATTTTTTTAAAGAAGTTGAAAAATTTAACAGTGGTCTCATTTAGGTCAAAAACCAATGTCAACAGATGAAAGGGGATATGAAAAATGCAAGCATTTTCTAGAGAGAAAAACATAACTATAAAAAGTGGCTATGAAATTACTGATTGACCCCCATGACTTGGGTCATTAGAGTGCCATTATTTGCAAGGGACTGTGATGATTCACAAAGATCTCAGATATTAGAACCACTCAGAAGAATGTTTGAATCTCTGCTCACCATCAACTTGGGCATGAGAATTCATAATGTTAACCTCTATTAAATGCTATCCATAAGTAAGAGTAACAATACCTGCCTTCTTGGACTTGTTGGAAAGATCAGAAATCATAACTGCAGTTCAATACAAAATAAGTGATAAAATATAGACAGCTCAATGATCAAAGAGAACAATTAATGAATATTTGAATGTATAGCAGTCTTTTTTGAATAATGTTTTCATTAAAATAACATGACTCAAGGTTTTAATGTTTGCATAATGTTATTTTAATTAATTAATTTAATCTTTTAACACCTGTGATAAGAAGCTCACTACCTTTAATTTAATTGTGGCTATTTTCTATTATATTGAATTTCATATGAGTTGCCAAAATTATCTAAACCTGATAGTTCAAAAATGTATTACATTTCCTTACATATATTAAGTGTCTAAATTTTTTTTTCTGTTTTGATCTTTCATCATTTTGGATTTTAACAAGTATGTTAACAGGAATAATTTTTCCTTCACAAAATATTGAGAACATATCCAAAAGATTAATGCTTAGGAAACATAGTCAATTAGAAATTCTGAATATTAGTAATTTTTTGAGTTATGCTATCTTCTAAGGCTTTAAAATAAATCTTATTTTTACTACATAAGAAGAGATTTGCACCTTTTCCTTCTTCATCTCTCCTAGGCATGTTCTGATGCAGAGAAAGGGAGGCACAATCAGTGGAACTTATTCAAGAATTTCAGCAACACAGAAAGAGCTTGTTTCATATGCACAAATCCTATCCTTATTTTTTAATATCCAAAATAGACAATTTGGGTGAATATTAATATATGCAAACTAAATCTATTGTCGATTCAGGTTTTTTAAAAAATCATAATAGTCATTTTGGGAAGAAAGGGGCAATGCATTCCTTGGCCTTTTTATAGAGCTATTGACTGCCTTCAAGAGTATATAGAAACCATTATCCTTGCCATATTGCAGGTTACTTTTTCAACTTAAAAATAAAATCTATAGACCATGTTGAATAATCTCTCTTGCAAGACCATCATCCTACCTCATTGAAACACTGAGATAAGATATTCAATGGGTATGAATGCTCTTTACTTATCATTGAGCTTAAAAAAAGGCTCATGTAACTAGATTCACATTTTATGCTGAACTGGGCTCCATTTTTAATTCTTATGGCCATTGATGGATGAAAGACACAAAAAGGATGAATTTGTAGCCAGTGAGTCTGATGTTTATAATTTCTAAAAGAGCAGATTCAGAACACTCAAAAAAGTTAGAACGAAATATGGAGATTTCCTCAATGGCATTTGAATCAGATAATCTCTGATATTTAATTACTTTAATAAGAAGTTTTTCTAAACCTTGTTTTCAAGAAAGAAAAGAAGAAAGTTATAACCAAAAGAATTTCTACTTGCTTTCTTAAGTGATATGTATAAGAATAATAGTTTTTATTTATTACGTGTATAAGTTTGCAAAGACATTCAAATATAACATAATTATACAAAGAACATAGGTCTTGGAATAATAATTCATAAGTTAAATTCTTCTTATCTTTGGGGGCAGATTTAAGGCATCATTTTAATTTTTGTTACTATTTTGTTTTCTTCCTTTTGCAAAACGGCCATATTCTATTATGCCAATAAGGGGTGTGTGTGTGTGTGTGTGTGTGTGTGTGTGTGTGTGATTGAACATTCATTAAGTTAAATAGGAAAGGTCCTAACCCAATGTGGCACATGGTAGGCAGTAAACAAATGCTAACTTCTTGTTTGTTCCATGTTAGATGGAAGTCATTAATGCTGTTCTGCAACAGTACTGTGATTATTTTCTATTTTTGGAAACACTAGGAATACAGCCTGTGTCTGTATCCATGAAGTAAGCAGGGACTTGTGACTTCCTCTGGGCAATGAAATATGGGTAGACTTGATGGTGTGCAGAGATGACCAATGCCACTTCTTGGTAGAAGGACTTAATTGCTGGTATTCCACTCTCCCATTTACACTTTATCCTGTGAACAGGATGGTGAAATGCATATTGATAAAAAGGGTTTTGGAATGTTAAAGCCACCAGAAATACTGACCAGTCCACTAGTATGGCTATTTTTGAGAATTACCTGGACTGGAAGTGGTCTTTGGGTGAACTGAGAACAAACCTTGGATGTTGTAAACCATTGAGATTTAAGAATTGTTTGTTACCTGAATATAACCTGGTCAATCTTGAATGTATTTACCTAATTCAATGTGGTTTTTTTTCTATTTACAAAACACTTACATATAGAAAATTAATATAAATACATTTACTACTTATATAAAATTCAATTTTACTTCATAGAAAATAAGCACTGGAAAATAAAGATCAATACTGAGAAGATTTCTGCTGAATGAATATTTTTCACTGATACATTTTGTTTAAAAATGACTTAGTACAGTTCCAAATATAATTATTCCAAAATCTACTTTGCAGATTTTGGATTTGTTGGCATACATCAAGACATACATACAGTTTTTGAATAATTATTATGGACCCTTATTCAAGAAAAGAGAAATTTTTGCTTCAATTTTGAGATTTGGGGAAATGCAAATCTTGAAGTGAAATCTTGAAAATTTGTATTATGAATGGAAAATCAACTAAATTGAGTAACTGAAGACAACAGAATCTTGGCAATAGTAGCTTGGAAAGAATTTTACATATAATTTGACCCAAAATTCCATTTTACAATTGAGAATATGAGATGAAGTTAATCATCTCATATTGGCCCAAAATTGGTTGTATGGGACACCACTCTATTAAAAATCAACCTTCAACCACACATGGTGGCTCACACTTATAATCCCAGTGGCTTGGGAGACTAAGGCGGGAGGATTGCAAGCTCAAATTATACCTCAGCAACATAGTGAGACCCATCTCAAAACAAACAAACAAAAAAAATAATAAGAAAGACTGGGATGTGGCTTAGTGGTTAAGTGCCCCTGGGTTCAATCTCTGGTACCCCCACTTCATGCAAAAACCTTCATGGGAACTCTAAACATGTCCATCAAAGTTTGCTAGATTGCATTTCACCTCAGACTGTTATTATCACAAACAATCTAAGTTTGCAACTCTGCTAAACAGCTCACCATTTCCTGAACAAGATGGATTCTTCATGCCTTTGTGTCTTTGCAAATGCATATCTTTACCTTCTACCTAGAATACCTTTCCCATCTTATTGCCCTTACAAACTCCCAGTCCATCTATAAGACCCAGCTCAAGTACCACTTTTGTTCCCTCAAATGATATATGTTCAAGGCCTCATTTCTATGATTTGGAATACATTTCATATTTGCTTGCATTGTTTTACACCAAATTTATTATAAATTATATTTTATTTCCAATTTGTTGTTCACCCTGTAGGAGAATTCTCCATTCCTACCTGCTGCCCTGTAACTCAAAGTGCCTTTCTATGGGAAGAGTATATTTTCTTGCTATGTTGCTACCATGCCTGGATACATGACTTGCTTTGGTTAATGGAAATTGAATGGAGTTTATGTATATATCACAAAGGAGCTTTAAGATTCTTTTTTTTCCATATGTTACAAAAAATGGCATGTCTCAAATGAGGCTTCTCCTTGGTTCTCAATCCTATAGTGGAAAAGATGTGGGGGAAAAGCAATAGTCAATGCATAACCACCAAGTCAATATTTAATGAAAGAAATTAAATCAGATACTGAGATTTGGGGATTTTTACAGCTTCAGGATTATGTAATAAAGGCTATACACAGTTGTTTACATCATTTCCCCACGTACCATTAAAGTGAACATGTTAAGGGAAGGCACTGTGTCTCATTTTTTGTATTTCCAACTTCCTGGTCAATTTCTAGTACATGGTAGAATAAATTGATGGAGTTTTGCTACATGATGCCTATCCTGCAGTCTGAGAATTCCTATCTGTCAAATTTAGAATCTGAATCAAGTTGCAATGATACAAAGAAAAGATTTATACTACAAAATAAGAATGTTACACAGAGGCATACAGGGACATTAAAATTATTCACAGTATGTTCTGGCCATTTGCAAGTTGGAAAGAAATCAAGTGTAAATTTTTTCTTGGGGATTGAGGAACAAGGGGAGTAGAACTTAAACTTCAAGGTTGAGATAAATTGGTTCCAGTAGAAATCATTAATCTCTTTCTGATCAATCTAAGATGGATTTATGGAGGACGTGAATTTTTTAGGAGTCATCTGCAAAACAAAGAGATATATGGTGATATTAATAAAAGGCAGAGAAATTCACATAGTTTTCATGGTGAAGTAAGACATTTTTACATAATTTTGGTTTTACACACAAATATAAAATGAATAAGGGAAAATAAGGTCATGTAGTATATTTATTGCTGCTCATTTTTTAAGGCTCAGGGCTCCAAACGAAATGTATTACAAAGCATGAATTTTAAAATAAAATATCTTACCTCAGATGTCAATTTTCTTTTTTCATTATTTAAAAAAAAATTTAGTTGTAGATGGTCACAATGCATTCATTTTGTTTGTTTATTTTTATTTGGTGCTGAGGATTGAACCTGATGCCTCACACATGCTAGGCAAGCACTCTACCACTGAGCCACAACCCCAGCCCCATATGTCAATTTTCTAATAAATTATTTGGACATTTGTTTTCCTCAAATAGTGTTCTAAAGTAGTTTATTTTATCTGTATTTTGTCTTTCAACTTGAATATCTTTTTTTTAAAAAATATAGTTTGTTTTCAACACTTCAATTTTCAAATTAAGTAAATGTACTCATACCTATTTCTATTTCATTCACTCATTTCAGTGATTAATTTGAAATCTAATCACAAATATGTTTTAAATAATTTAAGTATAAAAAATCACTATTATTGAACATATATTATAGATATGAGGTTCTGATCATTTTTCAGTTTTGCATTTGGAAGCAGTGGTGAAATTTACAAAGATTATTACATTGTATATATTACAATGTAATTATTACATTGTATATATCATATTATATATGTAATATATACATATTATATATTATGTATTATCCTATGTATACTTATGTATTATGCATTACATATTAACTATAATACATGGGACTTGTAGCAATTCCTAGCTGAGAGTTGTCTTTTTGATTATCTGAAATCAGTACTGATGGAAGCATTTGAATAGTTGAATAGGATCAGCATTGGACATGCATTACATATAAATCATCCAATGCTTTACATGTGTATGTATATGTACATACATATACATATATATCAGACATTGTGTCTGTACATATATGATATATATGTATATGTATGTGTGTGTATGTGTATGCACATTGGAGTAGTGGATATGTCTGTAATTAAGCCAAATGTAATATCATCCCTGAGTTTAGTTCTCTCTCATTTGGGATTTTTCTATATCAGAACCAAGGCAGTCTGCATGATGTATATTGATTTTTATTTTAGGAACTATTGCATGACTTAGCAAACTGATAAGAAAAATCATTAAAAGGTGATATAATGTGCTCCTAAGAGTCACTTGTGGAAGTTACATACATAGGGGATCAGATCTTATGCTTAGCCAACATTCTATCATGGGTCATTTCAACAGATGTTAACAGAATAATTTCTGGGACTCTAATGAGAATCCACTTGTCACATTTGTACAGCTATTTATCATGTTGCTCTGAAGCAGATAAAATATTTACATATAAAATTTATTTAGAAGACTTTTAACTCTTTTTATCTTTTGAAAACTTGTAATTTCATTGTCCAACCACACTCTGCTATGATATTATTACCAGATAATACTACTTCTACTATTTGTGTGTTAGTAGCTGAACTGAGTAGAGATCAGTAGTAAGTTAACAGCCCCCTTCCCAAATATAGCTAATGGGTATCACTTCTTCAGCCATATTTTAAATATATTGTATGAAATATGTATTTTATCTATAAGATACACAGAACCAGATATGTATATCATATATGTATAACAGCACCCTGACAATATAAATCCATGCTGATGTTGGGTAATATTCTTTCTCATATTTCTTATGGATTTTACTATAAAATGTGTAAATTTACCACTGCAGATAATGCTATCACAATTACTATAATGGAACTATCTCATTGGTTTCAGGTTTTTTTTAAGACAAAGAACAGAGCAGGAGAAACAGGAGCACAGACAACTTTCTAATAACCTTTCACAAACCAAAATAGAGTTAGAAATGGCTGTTGTCCAAACTCATCACAATGGAGATCACACAGATGGGGAGATAAAAGTCATCCATGTGAACCCCTTGACAATGTGCAGTATTTTGTTCAGAATCTCAGGTAAGCCACCTGCATGCTGATGACATCACAAAAATAAAGGCCAAGGGCTGATTACTGGCTGGGTGCTCTTTATTATCATATATCAGGTGTCACCTGCAATTTCATGTCTCTGGCAATGCAACAGAATCCATCTGTCATCTAACCACAGATCTTAGTCAATTTTCTCTGCTCTTTGGAAACAAGCTCTTATATTGTGTGGGAGTAGTAAGGAGCCAGACCATTTTCTGAGGCTGGATGCAACGTAAATAGGACAACAGTTAGAGAAAACAAGCTGATGTTTTCTGCACAGTGCCAGCAAAGAAATGTTCTATTTCTCTACACTTTTAATAAATCAAACTACAACTGGTTCAGTTCTGTTTTGAAGCTGTTGATGGGTCCCAGTATGGAGGCTGGATAGTCCGTGAAGCACAGAGTTTGTGCATAGGGGTTTCTTATAAATGCAACTATATTGTAACAAGATCCTTGAAACACTTCTAGTGGCATGCCTCCAAAGACAGGCTTCAAGCAAAATTGATATTTTATTGTAAGGATTCTGGGTGCTTACCTTTCTATGAACAAGCACTTAAAATTAGAGGTACGAAAGGTAAAACTTAGGAAGAAATTTCATTCAGGTCCCTTTTACTATGAAACATGAGGTAGGACCCCTCTCTGTCCTCAAACCTTGTCCCATTTCCACAAAGCCTTTAAAACTTTATCTCTACACTCAAAGGAATAAGGCAGAGTATAGAGTTAATGAAATATTAGAGAATCTGGAAATGTTCCACTTACAGTTGGTTTGGAAGGAAAAAACAGGAGTAAACTAAGAATTATTATGTAGACAAAAAGAAGAATCTGTTTATACAAGAAAAGTACTTTGCTGCCTCTGGAGAAAAAGAAAAGATAAGAAAAAGAAGTAACAATAAAGGAATAATTTGGAATGATTTTTCGATCATTTTAGATTTGACATGCTATTAAAATGGGGACTTTATTAAAATAGGGACAGAGTTTGCATGCTATTAAAAGTATGGGAATAATCCGGAGGTTTGTCTATTTACCATGAATGATGATAGTCCTAAGTCGGGGCAGGAGAATGTTTACACAGCAGTCATGCTGGGGATAGAGCAGGCTGGGCCTTTATGGAGAGTTGAACGCCTAAAAGCAAATTATGATTTTTCTTCACAAGATGAAATCTCTATATAGTAATATCTGAGATTTCTTCACAATATTGGGTAAGTAAGAGAACTCATTATTAAGTTTTGATAGAGTGGGTAAAAACAAATTTTTTTATTAGAAGAAATTCAGAATGGGCAGTGCATCCTCAATTTTGAATTGAATGGAACAGTTTCATAGTTGGTATAACAGTACAGGCCCCATTACAATAGCTGTGATTCTGTAAGAAGCTTTAATTCTCTTTCAATGTCAATTACCAGGCAGGGTTTTCAGACCCTGCATTTGTCATAATTATGTTTGAATTTGTTGCTGCTTGATTGGAAGGTTGAAACTACTTACATTGAGAAATTCAAGGCAGAATGGAAAGGCAAGGTGAGGGCCACAGAAGATCAAAATGATCCTAATCTTACCAAAGTTGTAGTTTCTAAAAGCTATACAGCAAATAAAAATTAGTCCTAAAAGACATAATCATGAAATACTTGATGCAGAATGTCACAGTAAAATATCCAGACTGAATAAAAAAAAACTGATGCTACAGAGATGGAGAGAAATTATGGCAATCATTATGGACATATAATTTTAACTATTAATAGTCACTTACCTGAACCAGACTGACGATTTGCACAGGTGACAAGTTTTGTCTCTCAATGAAATATTTGGTCTTGGATGATATTAAATTTTTTTGGCATCCCATTTGCCCTTCTTTCAATTTCATAAGCCTCAATATGTCTTTTATAAATGAATATTGTGCTTAAGAATATGTTTTCTTGGACTTGGTTTCTGACCATTGAAATACATTCCCTCTTATTTGCCCTGACATTTAAACCCACCAACGGGGACAGAAGAGTGAGGCAAAGTTATTTTGTTCTCTTACTTAAGAACACACACCAAAGGACAGGAGGTGTAGCTCAGTGGAGAGTGCCTGCCTAGCATGCATGAAGCTCTGGGTTCCACCCCACAATGAAAATACAAAACATACACACTGGAAACCATCATATATAAAAAAAAAAGTTTGGATTTTTCACATATGGATTCTTAAAACTGGGATTGTCAAAGATTACGTATGTGTGGTGAATATACTGTATTTATAGATAATGTATATAAGAC
Organism: Marmota marmota marmota; assembly: GCF_001458135.2. NCBI lineage: Eukaryota > Metazoa > Chordata > Mammalia > Rodentia > Sciuridae > Marmota > Marmota marmota. The sequence goes on from NW_025999949.1 coordinate 6,304,439, forward strand.
TTGTTTCCCAAACCCTCAGACTAAACAGACAAAGGTATATATTTCACTGGTCACAACAAAACCTATTGTTTTTCTCTAACATTGTTAAGTGCTTGACCTTAATGTCCTTAACTGCCCAGGGCCTGCTCTCAGTACCCCAGGACACGGTGCTCTTGGCAAGGCATAGAAAGTCACACTCCTCCCTTCTGTTCTTTGCAGCACTGCACTCTGCACAGCCCTGAGCCTAGCTTAAGACCACAGCTGCACAGGTCCCTGTGAAGAGCCTTTGCTTCTTGTTTTCTCTTGCTGCTACTTTAGGATAATACCATTGCGGCAAGATCCCTGTTATTGTATACTCTCAAGAAAACTTTCATTGTTCCTTGAACTCAGAAACTTCCCAAACTTCCAGAATAATGGCACCATCTTTTCCACATTGAGGGAAAATAGGGAAACCATCTATTTTCCAAGGATCATTAAGGGACAGATTTTTTTTTTTCAACATACACAGCTGAGCTAATTCTTCCTAGTTTGGCTGAAGCCCAGTCTGGGAGATCTAAGACCTCACTTTTGCAAAGGCATTAGTTATAGGAATTCAAGCTACCTTCTCCTCCCTTCATCCATTCAGCAGCAAGACTTCTTTCATATTTTACCCTGTCTTGTATTTAACCATGTATCCACCCCTGAAGAGAGACAGAGAAAAAGACTTTTAATACTTGAGTGAAATAGTTGTTTTCTTTTGACAAAGAACATTAACCTTCAAATTTGAGTTCCAGTTTAAACTATAAATAACTTGTTTCTTCAAGAGATGTTGCTTTATTATTTTTCCACCCATTGTTTTTTCTTTTGCTGTTGTAAAATAGAATTAAAAATATGTATCATACTGAATGTCATCTAAGTAAGGATGTCATATTTATTTATCAGATATGGTACTTTCTGGTTTAATAATATAAATGAGTACTTTTAGAAGTATTAACATTTATACGTACTGCAAAATAATATAGTTTGTCTTTTCATAGTGTAGAACTAAATAAAAACAAAAATGCTATTTATTTATTATGATACTCATGAATAAGAAGAGTGTATGCCCTTTCAATCTAATAATTTCACCTTTAGAAATTTATCCATTGGGCATACTCACATAAATGGACAGATAACATGCTAAAGAATGTTTATTACAATACAACTTACATGAAGATGGAATATTATATAGATTAATGTAGAAAGTAGATTTGTAGATCAATATGTCCCTTCATAGAAAGAAGTTCAAGAAATATTATTTACAGAAAGCAGGTTGCAAAACTTCAATATGTCATGATTCCACTTGCGTAAGAAAAATACAAACACATACATTTGCTTATTTATAGAATATTTTTAATGCCATTTATAACACACTTTTTGACATTCTTGTGAATGATACTGAACAAAGGAAGAAGACCACATTTACTTTATTTCTACACTGTTTAAATATTTTATCATGAGCATGTACAGTCTCATAGTAAACATTAATTAAATAAAAGTATAATCTTAATCTTCTTGGTAAATACTGTCTTATTGCATTGTAGAGAATGCTCCATATTTCATGGCACTCTGATAAAGAACATTTTGTTTTGTGTGATCAGACTTTTTGTCAAGAAAGTTAATTTACTTCATTCACTCGTGATAACTGTGAATGTGAAGAAGTTACCTGGTAGGTATTGTATCAGTGGCTTTCAAACTCTTCGATGTGAGATGTGAAATGGCTTATAGAGCTCCCTCAATTCTTTCTCTTGCCTCTAAAAGTCACCTTTTCCCTTACCCAGCTATGATTTTTCCCCAATGAGACCTTTTTAAAGATAAAAGAAATTGCTGAATAAACTTAGGAAACTGAGTTTATTGCTGGTAACATGGGAAAAGAGATTAAGTGAAAACCCAGGCTGGATTTTAGCTTCTGTCCCCAAGTTCTAATCATGACTGAGATTGTTTGCCAATTCAACCCAGCTCCCAGAGCCTACCTTGATCAGATTAGGTGGGACCAACTTAAGTACTTGAGTCTGCCTTCTGAAAGTCTGCCCCTAGCCTAGTGTCACCTTTGAAAACTGCATTCCCATTTTGCTGCAAGTGTTAGGTCAATCCCTGCTTTGTCTGCTGTCATAATTCAGCCTGCCCTCTACCCATAATTCTATCCAGGCCCCAGACTGTGCACCAATGTCTAGGACCTTACTTCCAGTCAGCAGACTTAGGCACTACCTGTCTGCCTTTTTACCTTTTGAATTAATCAACACTGTTCTCTGTTTATCTGTTGATATATTCCATTACATAGTCTCAGCTTACCTGTTAACAACGTATCTGTGAGACTTTCATTTATTTATTCAGACATTTTTAAGTGAAATTGCTGAATTATGCACCAAATGCCCACTATGTGCCAAGCACTGACAATATGGATGACATATTGTGAACCAGACTATCCTATTTTAAACTGTCTCAATAATTATTAAGATGGTGCCACACATCTGTAATACCAGCAGCTCTGGAGGCTAAGACAGAAGAATCATGATTTAAAAGCAAGCCTCAGCAACTTAGGGAGGCCCTAAGTAATTTAGTGAGACCCTGTCGCTAAATAAAATACAAAAAAGGGCTGTGGATATAGCTCAGTGGTTAAGCACCCCTGGATTACTCCCCAGTCCCCAAATCATCATCATCATCATCATCATCATCATCATCATCATCTAATTATTCTCTTTCCTTTACTTCTTTCTTCTTGCAACAGAATTCTATTTTTTTCAAATGAAATCTTAAAGAACTCCAATGAAAATTAATGTTAGAGTCAGATTGTGCATCTACTTTATTCCTTCTCAATTTCAAACTCTTTCTTGTAGCACTCTAGGGATCTCTGAATCAATGTCCCCTAAATATTACACATTTCCTGCCAGACTCTGTTCCTATCCCTGCAGCAGCTCTCCTGGGCTCCAGCCCACCTCAGCAAGCAGGTCTTGATCAAACTCTGTGTCTCCCTCTGCACCAACCAACAGTCTCTATGGTATGTTCCACCTATTCTGGCTGCATCCTGACATGTTACATCCAGGACAGAAAGGGAAATATAAAAAGATTTAATATAACCTCAAAAATGAGACACTTTTAATGCCTGATGAGGGGATAGTTTGCAGGAGGAATGCATACAGCTCATAGTTTGGGGATCCATGCATTCTCTCCTTTCTGCTGTGAAATGAGAACCAAATTTTGGTATAGGCATCCATTTAAAAAAAAACATGAAAAAAAATATATTTTTCTTCAAGAACACAGAGTTTGCAGAAATATGTAATCAAATGCAACAATGATCCAAAATCTTATTCTAGGGGGAAAATGGTGTACTTTTCTTTCCTTCACATCTCTCAAAAACATACCAAAAAAAAAAAAAATAGGAGATAAAGGAAAACATTTTTTTCATTATAATGATTCTTTCTTTTGCTCACTACTCTTTTGTTCCTTTGAAACAACCTTAAGGGATCTCTTAAGAACATAATGTCCTCATTAGGCCTGAGGAAAGGTAAATAAAACCTGAGGTAGTGGCTGCCACTGGCTAGAGTGAAGGAAAATGAAAGAAAGGAATGCATCTGTCCTTTCATCACAGGTAAGCTGTTGCTGTGACACCCTCTTCTTAGATCTCTGTTACATTCCTGGAATTGCCTAAGTTGAGACAAGGTGGTCTCCAAGGAAGCTCAGACTTTAGGGGAATGGGTTCCACGTACTGGGATGCAGCCATCTTGCTCTTCAGTTTCCTCCAGCATTCAGCTTTGTGGAAGGTATGAATCTGAGTCTAGAAATTAAAAAAAAAAAGTATAAACATTTCTCTTGGATTACTTGTACATTTATTTCTTTGTCTTCTTATTTATTTTTGATCATTTTCTGAAAAACTGCCACTCTCCTCAAAGTAATCCTGTATTTAAACTATTAAAGCTTTGCAAATAAATGAGACAAAGTAAAAAAAAAAAATTCAGTTTCCAATTAATATTCCTAGTAATTGTGGTGTAATTTTAGATGCTCCTGGTAAATGGTGACCATAATCACAAAGATTAATGAGGGTTACCAAAGGTGGAAAATCCAGATGCTGGCAGGATTCCCATTCTCCAAGTTACAGCAAAAATAGCCGAGAAATATGGGAGTAAATATGATAATTAATAGAAGGGTCATACTTCAGTGTTCAATTTTGAATTTATTTTTGAAATGCAGTAAACTTCTAAATACGTCCTTAGAATTTAGAAAAGAATCCAATCAATAGAAAAGCTTTTTGAACATTTCCTCTGCTTCGTGGCATGCTAGGTGACCATGGGTGCTGCATAAGAACAAGGCTATTTCCTAACCTCATGTTGCTTATAATCTATTCAGGGAATGATAGTGCTCCAGATAATACAATACTATTTAAGCACAAAGCTGAGTGAAATAAATATAAAATCTTCAGATCATGGATCTGCAACTCATCTGACACAGAACTTGGACTGGCACTATAACTGGATAAATGCTTGGAAAATAAATGATTGAAAGGATGAATTATGATGGAATAATAAGTAATGAGGGTTTAAAGATGAATTGTTACTGGAAGTAAACTTTAAAAAAGGAATGAAGAAGGCAGGATGACAAGGGACATGTACTCCCAGTAAATGATCCAAAATTAATAGACATGGATTCATATGTAGAATGAAGACCAACCTGATTTGAATGTAATTGTGTTTATTTTGTTTCAACAAAATATACTACCATGGGTCAGACATGTTGGGCACTGATAATGTAGAAACAACCAAAAAACCCCATTAAGGTGTTCACGATGTACCCTTTTTGAAATTAAGGTGAAAAAACTTAGAAAATCCAAATTATAGTACCTTCAAAGTCTGAGCCAAGAGTTCAGGTTTCATATGATCTGATCAATTTAACACTGAAAACTGTTTTTCAATATCATAGAAACATAATGAGATAATGAAAATAATTTCTAAATAATCAAATGTTAAGATAGATAAGAAAACTATTACTGCCATCCCTACTTTAGATGTACAGTCAAGATTTCTTACATATTGTACCTGATTTTTGTCAACATAGTGGCAGTTCTTGTTATAAAAACTTCACTTTTGAGAGTGTTCACTGTATCTGTTGGATACATACTTGTGTGTGAACTGTGCAGTTGAGGACAATAACTAGGGTTTCAAAAAGGAGACATAGGCTTGCAAGTAAGCCCGTAATGATGCCACTCAGTTACCTTAATAGGTGTGGAAGAATAAGGCAAAGCCTTTTTATTTCAATCAGAAATTTCACCCACTTGATGCAATCTGTCCTTTCAATGTATACTTGCTTTTAGTCAACCAAGATTGGTAAAATCACTTGCTGTAATTAATTCTGAGACTGCTTCAGTTTTTTCCTCTAAATTATATATGAAAAGAACTGGACATGGTGGCACAGTGACCTGGAGGCTGAGGCAGGAAGATCACAGGTTCAAAGTCAGCCTTGGGAGTACTCCTTAGGGAGGCCCTAAGCAACTTAATGAGACCCTGTCTCATAATTTTAAAATGAAATAAAAGGGCTGGGGATGTGGCTCAGTAGTTAAATACCCCTGGGTTCAATCTCAGGTATAGGTGTGTGTGTGTGTGTGTGTGTGTGTGTGTTTGTGTGTGTGTGTGTGTGTATTTCCAGATTCCCAGGGAAGGACAATAAGATTAGAAATGTTAGAGTATAGAAATTATTTTGAAAAAAAAAAACCCACAGACAAGCACTATTTGGGGGAAAGTCCATAGATTTGAATTAATCAAGTAAATTAGCTCATACCACCTAAACTGGTGACTTTTCTGGATTTTCACAAGTAAATACTATGAGATGGTAATAATTGGGGGTTATTTGGAGACAATGCCACAGTCCCCAGACTTACAATCTCATATTAGCTCACCCTGTCTGTGCCTGATTTTTGTCCCTGTGCCTGGCATTAGCAGGTACTCAAGAGCATGTGGCATTATCACAATATTGGTAGTGTTAGGGAAAGACATGGCAAATTAGGGAAATTTACAGATGGGCCTGATACTCCAGATTATCAGCACACTTGTGTTGTTGTAAAATAAAACACTTTCCAACTGTTCCCCTAGCTCTTTTGCTTTACTACTCAAGAAAAGTAGATTTCATGGGGTATATTTTATGCCCAAATATGACAGTGATTTTTTCTTCTTTTTATTAATCAAAGATGAGGTGACTTCATACTTAAAATATTAATCTACAAAGCAGTAATTATTTAAAATTAAAGACTTATTTATCTCCCCATTTCCTAATTTCTAGTGGGGTGTAACTGAAATTTGGTATGATTTCTTTTATTACTTAAAAGTATAGCTAAAGGCGGGTATGATTTATTTTTTTTATTTTGTAAATTTGCTTTTTTTCATGTGAACAAAAATTTTAATGTCATTAAACCAAAAATTAAAAAAACCACCTTGATTAGACTCATTCTACAAACTCAAGTTTACATCAAAATAAACCATTATCCATGAAAGTAGAGGAAAACCTAATGCAGTGATTTAGGAGTGGCCATGACATATAGGTCTTCAATTGCTCCGAAGGTGTTTCATTTTCTTAGCTTGTTGATCATGAGGTTCTCAGTCCATAATGCCAGGCTCAGAAAATGTTCCTCACCCAATTGGTGAGGTTGCCCAAACACTTTGATCTCAACTAGGTTCTAGACCATCATGTCTACCCTCAACAAGGCCTATCTCACCCACTCCATTTCCACAATTATAGTTCAGTTTGGGCCAAAGATCACCTCCACCAGCTACACCTCCAGGTGTAACACCAAAGAATTGATCACTAATTGTGCAGATAACCACCACAGCCAGGCATTGGGCTGCCCAAAGAGCATGCTCCAAGCAACTCCCTCCAACTTCCTCTAGACCCCAGATGTGATTTAGTTTTAGTTATTTCAAAGAAGCAATAGATTTCCCTTCACGTCTAAGTAACCTGAAGGTGCATTTTCTTGACCCCTTTCTTTTGTCCATCTTCAATATTGCTAAGGCTTAAAAAAATATATCAGGCAGAGAAATTGATTTGAATCTATGAAATTCATGTTATTTTGTCTGTAAGTCTTCATGGTAGACCAGTTCAACAAGAGAATGTTGGCTTTGCATTCTGTGACAAAATTCAGTTCTGTGCCATACTTTTGACTAGAGTTTGTATAACCAATAACATAAGAAAATTGAATTTTGATCCATGGAAACAAATGTGTCACAATTTGACAGTGTATCCTCTTTTATATCTCTGAAACATAAACATGGTAACTCTTCCTGATGCTGTTTGCTTTGCCTTCAACCAAAATAAAGGAACTGCTCCATTGAATAGTGGTTTCCTTGAGAGTAGTCATCACAGATATAGCTGCTGGCAGGACTGATCAGGGTCTTCATTGGTCACTCTTCATAGCTGCCAGCTGCAGTTTTCTTAGCAAGTTCAGGGAGAAGAACATGGATTCTCAGATGACAAGGAGTCACTAATTCTCTACACACTACTTTTTTCTTCTCTTACGTCTTCAGGAATTCATCTAAAGCTGACATGTAAGAGGAAATCTCTAATACTGTCTGTTTCTGTTAGAAAAACTATGAGCATGTACAGACTGCTTTTCCCTATCATCTTGTCTCCTCACATCTGATGGATGTGGCATTTTAAATGGAGGGCTTTACTTTAAATTCTGAGTCTCCTTTCATAACTGATGTCAAATAAGTTAACATGGAGAAAAATCCTCTAGTAAATAATCTGTATGTAGTTATTACTTTTCTTTTGTGAAAATAATTTGTGTTTTTCACTTTTGGATTACACATTATTTTAGATTTCATAGGGAGAGTTTTGCTATAAAATATCCTGCATTTTAAATACTATTTAATTATGATTTTCTTCCTTGGGGAGTATATCATGTGATTTAATTTGGTATATACCCTCAGGGGGAGCATATTTCAATTATAAAATGTTTCCTCCAGAAACAATAATGGTTCAATGATTTATTTCAGGAAGCTATTATAACATGGCTTATCCAAGTGGAATTTGAATGCCATCAAATTTAAGCATATAGTATAGGTATCCCCAAATACATGAAAAATGAATATGAGTGCTTTCGTGCTCACACACAGAAATCATATTTGTGTTATTTTCAGCCTTCGCTACTACTTCAATTATCATATCTTGAAAAAGAACTTAGAAAGCTGAGGGCCATGAAACATTTATATTATTATCTCTTCAAAAAGTTCATTTTTGGACAAGTATCATTTGGATGGGGATTAACTTAATCAGAGATTTTGAATCTTCTTTAATTTTAATCTCTTTTAAAAAAAAAAAAAGTCTGAATCTTTAAAAGACCTAAACCTGTAGTCACAAAGCACTGCTTCAAAAAAAGGGGAAAAAAGAGAAAAAAAAATAAAAAGAAGGAGAAGAAGGAAAGTTTTTAAAGCAGCCAGCGGCTGTAAGAGAGATAGTGCAGGCAGCAGATTTGTGACAGAGTGGAGCATGAAACCCATCAGCTGATGAGTGAAAATCCCTGGTTTCTAATTAATCGAGGTACACAGGCCAAGGGATGAAGAGGATCAGGGAAATGAAATCAAGAAAAAGATACCATCAGTCATTTCTGCGGCCCATTGTCATACTTCAGAATCTGCTGTAATGAATCACTCAGGCATTCCACAGATACATTCAAATGGTGAAGAAAATTCATTGTCCAGTGAAGAGTGCTTGATAAAAATCTTTCTCACCCCCCCGTCTTTGTCAGAAGCCTATGATCAGAAAAGGAAATCCAGACAGCACAACAGGTGTGCTTTTTGCAAGCCTGGTGAAATCTGCAAATGAGCCAAGTATGGAAGAAATTTTTGTACTAATTTTTCCCTACAAAAATGTGTGTGGAGAGGTTGGTGGGATGAAGCATCAGATGAAGGGGAACTTGTCACGAAAAAGGATATCAAAGAAATGGAAGGTTAAGAGAGGAGGAGGTGGGAGTCCCTTCCTGTGGATGAAAAATGTTCCCATAAAATCTCAACTCAGGAAATAAGGGACAACAGGGAGGATGTAGGAATAGTTTAGTTAATTGAACTTATAAAGGGGTGATGTTTCCTTCGAAGGACAACTTACTCACTGAAGAAAACATTTTACATTACATCCTGGCCCTGATCAAAAAAGAGATCACTCATCCCCAAAGCCAGATGTCTGGGGTTGGGCCCACAGGGCTTCTGGGGTTACTCAGAGAAAGGGTCTCAATTAAAGTCAGTGACACTCACCTGGGATAAACTTATATTTTAGCCTGAAGGTTTTGTTCAATGGTCTCTTAATTCATGATTGTGCTCCTCCTGAATTGTAGCTCACATTCGTGGTGGTTGTGTAATTTAACTGAGAAAATATTCATCGTGGCACCTAGACACACTATCTGTGCATTCCAACTCTGCGGCAACTTTGTGACCCAGAACAATCCCTGGGAGCAGGTCCAAGTGTTGTCTGGCATTAGGTGACATGCAAAGATAATTGTTTTCAAATAATCAGGTACTATACTGAGACATATAAGGATGGCTGATTCATTTCAAATTTAATTACTATAATATAGGGTTTCGCTGTCTATATTATCAATCACTAAGACACTTTGGAGTTGATAATATTAAAATTGCAACAATAATGAGAATTCTACTTCATGATGAAAATAATTTTAATCACGGGTAGATTACAAATCCATTTACAGTTACGGTTACTGAGAATTCTATTATCTACCTTCTCTTGTAAAAGATGTTAAGACATGTTTTCAGGAAGTATAAAAGATTATAGAAGTATGCTATGTCTGTAAAGTTCTGAGCACAGGCTTTTGGAAAAACCTTAAGAAAGCTTCCAAATTGTCAAGACTTAGGGGATATAATGTAGGGCAGAGGAGGTTGCTGTGATTACAGATGGTCATAAAACTCTCTTTCTGGCTTCTGTTCACTTTATTCTCTCAGTAAATAAATAAATAAATAAATATTTATTTATTTATTTATTTATTTATTTATTTATTTCTGAGAGCCAATAGGCTCTGTGCTAGGTGCTGGGTACACCTAGAAGACAACAAGCAGCATGACTTTTACCCCATGGTCCTTACAGTTTGGTTTGCACTGAAAACTGCTCTAATCTTGAGGATGTTTTGGGTTTTCAATGCATTTCAGTTCAATTCATTGGTGGGCAGTGGATGAGCCTAGGCACATTGGTTCTTGACTGGTTGCATTTTAGAATCATGTAGGAAGTTAAAGATCTCTCTCCACTGCTATCTCTACCTCCATCCTTGTCTGTCTATAACATCTGTTTCTCTATTTTTGTGCAACTCTAATTCTTAGAGTTTTTGTCTAGGGTATGGTTCAGGCACAAGTGTTTTTTAAAAAGTTCCCCAGAGGTGGAAAAACAATGGACCATCCATTCAGAGCAGCATCTGCAGAAACACTGCTCTGGATACTAAGTGAGATGATTCTTTGCGTGTCTTGTAAGTCTTTGGGAAACCATTTTCTAGTATCTGTTTTGACTTGAAATAGCTTTTTACATTTTCAATCCTAGAAGACTATTAATTCCTCAGGATCCCAAATTAAAGAAATATATTTTGCAAAGAATATATAGCTTCATATAATCCTTTATGCCAAATTTAGCTAGCTTTGACTTGATCTCCCCTTCTATTATAAAAAAAAAACTTCATATTTGGTGTGTTAATTGGTCCTATCAAGAGTGACTCATTGCTTCTTCTTGGTTATTAAACATCTTGCAAATAAGAATTTCAAATGGGCAGGGTTTATTATACTAGGAATACACTTCAAAAGCATAAATATACACTCCTATTATCTGTCAATTAAAACTAAAAAATTGTTTAAAAATCTTGTGATTAGAAAGAAGGTGAGATTGTGGAATAGAGCTAAAGGATGACTATTCATCAGTTGATAATTATGAAGCTGAGAAATGGGTATATGGGAGTTTATTTTACTATTTTCTTTGCTTTTTATATAGACTTGCAATTTTTCTCAAATTTCAAGAATAAATTATTTGTTAAATAAGCTTTTAGCTATGGCTTTAAAAAATACAGAGAGGAAACTGAATCAAAGAGATACAAAATGTGTTGGAGGTGGTAGGAATTCAATGGTAATGAATGGTCAGATCATCCCAGTTGTATTCCCCTAGTTGTTGGGCTAGGCTCCAAGGTCAGTTGTGAATTATACCCTACTCTACAGAATCTGCAGTGCCTTTCTGAATTTAAACATTTCTTGGTGTAAGGAGACACACTTGAATGATTTCTCTATATCCGTCTTTGTATATTTAATTCTAATAGAATATATTTTATGCATGCATTTACAAAATAAACAAAAAATTATAATTTCTACTGTCATAATTCTAATTCTCTTTTCTCTATATTCTTTATTCTCTTTTTCTCTCTTTATTGGGATTTTTCTACTTTTATTCACCCTTAATCCCTACCACCACTTTAGTGTGTTTTTCTTATTTATTTTCTCTCCATTCTCAGAAACGAACAAAGTCACCAATCACAAATATCTCCAAACAATTACTGATTTCTTTACTCAGTTTTGGTTTTCTATAGTATTCATATGTGCTAGAGTATGTGTGTGTCCATATGCATAGTCATGTAAATAATTAGTTTTAAAAATCAGTCTATTACTGTCACTGTCATTGAAAACATTCCCACAAGCGTGTAAACTGCGCCCCACACTGGTTCCCTGCTTTGGTGGAACTCTATGAATAAATTACATTTCTAGAGTTTGCCAGCTTTCTAATTCCAGTTTACTGCACTTTGGAACAACATCTTTCCTTCATATGTTGCATAATTTTTGTCTTTCCAGATTTATTTTCATCTTTCTGTTTCTGTAGCTCACCAGTAACTTTGCCGGAAGAAATGGTCTCTCTTCACAGCCAGAGTTTCTGGGGGTTTATGTCTGTAATTAGGTCAAATTACTTGGTTGGCAATTAAAACAGAAAAAAAAAAACTACTTCAATGGCATTCAATCAGGAGTATCATTATTTAACATATGTGTTTGCATTCTAATTCTTAGAATTGGGAGACACATGGATACAAACGTTAAGATTTAATTTTAGTTTCTTTTAAGCAATGAACTAGGTTTACTATAGTGTCTTTGGGCTTCTAGAGAAATACCAAGCACTGAGCTATCGGATTTTATAGTGACAATATAGAATTCCGAATTCTGATTTGAAGGCAAAACATCTCAATAATTAACTGTATACCCTTGAATTTATAAAATGAGTTGGCAAAGGAAATAGGTGCAAAAAGTTGTAAAGAGGAGAAATCAATTGAGAAGATAGCATGGCCCACCATTTTAATCCAGTCACTTTGCAAAATGAAGGCTGTTTGGACATGTTTCATCAAAAATGAAATTGAAAAGATAGTCCACAGGTGATCAGTTCCAAAGTCTCCCCCAGAGTCAGCCCTTCAAATATTTATCATATATGTATGTATGTTTGCTTGGATCGTGATAAGGTACCAATTTGGGATTTTTGGAAACCGAGCTAGAATGTCACCTGAGACATCGACTAATTTGGACTGGATTCAGAAGCAAAGTGCCTTGAGAGGCCAAAAGAGAAAGAGAGGGTGAGCAAGAGAGCAAGCAGGAATGGACAGCCCGTGTTGCCAGCTCTAATATCCCAGTGCAATTATTTTGTGGACATCCACTCCTTGCCTGCACAGGAGATAGGGCTATAAGTGTATGTTATTTTTTAATTACAAGGGGGGTAGAAAAAATCCTGATGATGGGCTGGAAGGTGCCATTGCATTGTTATTTTTTCCTCTCCCTTCGTTTGCTGATTATGTGAGCCGGGCTCCTTTGCTAGCCGATGATAAGCAGAATTTCCATGTTCTCTGCATAATTAATCCATCTCTGCCTCTCTTCATGCCAACTCGCCGTTATCGCCGGCACATGCCTGAATTGCAAAAGAATCCGCTCTTCAATTGGAACTTATTGATATTCTAAGAAAAAAAAAGAGAGAAGGGGGAAAAAACTGAAAATCCTTAAGTTTAAGCCGCAGATTTTTAAATGGATTAATTTCGCTGCAATCGCAGCCATCTAAGGCGGGAAGGCAGGCAGAGCAAATTGAAAGCGTCTCCATGTTTGCAGAATTGGGTCCAGAACGCTGAAATGTACTGGCATGGCTCTCTTTTAAAGTCAGAAAATTACCATTCATTTACATCACATGAAATACTTTTTTATGCTAGAAATATTCAAGAGACGTTCTTTAAATGCCTGCTAATGCTTGATAACATTTCTAACTTTCAACGTTTTGCTAGACTTTGATATGACATGATAGCAAAGCCTTCCAGTAGAGAATATTATATCTCTCTTTATCACATATTAGATTACATCATCTTTTTCTTAATCATTCCCAACTAGTCTTTAAACAATGAAGTCTGTCATTGGCTGTGTAGGATTTTGTGTGCTGACGGACGTCAAGGTTAGTCATTTATTTTTCAAGTCCACTTACAAATGAAATGTTTGTTTTTGTTTAATTTTTCTTCTTCCAATACCTAGAGACTTTGGACAATGATAAAAACAATATAATAAGTACATAATATTTCCTCAGTCGTCATTGTTTTGACTATTTTTCCTTACAATAAACTCTTATTTTTGAGAGACTTAATTCCTGCTCATTTTCACTTGTGAATAGTTACACTTTGAAATCTCCCTCGATTCAGAAAAGGGTCAGTAGTTGGACATTCTACAAAGCATGCAGTTCAAGAATCACAAACACAGAGACTTCTAGTTCTGGGACACTTGCAGTCTCCAAATAGAATTCATAAATCTTGCTCAGTTGTCTTATGCTTTATTTTTTTTGGTCTTGAAATACAATGTATGCTAATTTCCTGACTCCTGGAAGCAAGATGTTGAAGGTCTCCCAAATACTCTAGTTGAGCATTAACAGAGCTGTATCCCCGTGGTTAGCTGCTCTCAAACCTGCAGTTTGGCTGGTCTGCACGGGAAGGCTGGTGTGCTCTTAGCTTACAGAGCAGAGTGGCTCATGTCAACCAGGAAAGAAAACATGAATTACTGTAGGTAAAAATGTTCATCATTAAGTACTTTCTGTACAGTTTGAATTCAGTAGAACTTGAAAGGGAAAAATAGTCATAATTTTTAAATTACCAACTTAGTTGGGCGGCACATTTCCCGGAAAAAAATTATACAATAAGCAGTGGTATTCTTTGGAGAGATTTGTTTCAGTTATGAAGCAAGGATCTTCGTAACTGTAGGCCACCTAAACATGCAATACTGGCATCTGGTATAAAGGTGTGTATTATTAGTGAGTGACTTAAATATTAATATTGTATTTTTTTTCTCAGAAGTAAACTAAAATGAACAGAGAGGTGAGAAACACATTTAAGATGAAAATGTTTTTATAGTCACAGAAAAATAATTAAGAGTGATGACTATTATAAACATAGGGACAATTAAATGACACAATTTTAACTTAACCACTTTAATTATAGAATCTTACATAATTCTTAGGCTACCTACAGCTTGGAAATTGAGTAAACTGCTAGCTGCACATTGAATAATTTTGTGTAGTCAGCTAAACACTTTAAAGCAATTTTAAAAAATGAAATGAAAAATGACCCTTCTTAAAATAGATGTAGCAAAAACATTTCAACCATAAATAACAATTTCACTGACCTTGTATACTCAACCCTTTCATTTAAAGGCATGAATAAAAGGACTTGAAAATCACAGGTGTGTATGGGGAGAGGAATCTTCTCCTGGGTATTCTGTTTTGAAAGGAAAAATTGGGATTTAAAACTCAAATATGTGCTGTAGCATGCATTTAGTTCATATTTTGAACATTCTATAACATCATTATAAATATATTAATTAGTAATTTATGAGTTTTCATTAAAAATGTTATATTTCTGCTCTTAACTCATTGCAAATTTTTTCTGTAATTAATAGTTGCAACTTAGTCCATATAGTTTAATGCAATTTTTTCCTTCTGAAATGTGTTATGCTGGTTTTACTCTTATATTCTAAATTCACTCAGTATTTTAAATGAATGTAAGGTATCGCATTCCTAATTATTACCATATGTGCAGATCAGAGCAAGAAGAGTGATGCAAATGGTTTCGAGATGTTCTGTGTCAGATGACAGCCTAAATCAAACAGCAGTGATTCACTATGAAGTGGTGACGGCGAATACGATATGAATTAGCTATTTCACTGAAAAAGCTAAGACACTGACATGGGTTCATAAATGATGAACTGACTTGTAATAGAAACAATTGAATGGGATTTTTTTCTTTCTTTTAAATTTAAGGATGAATTGAAAAGTGAAATAGGCTATTACAAATGATTTTCTTGGTGTCAAAAATTACTAAATAGTTCTCTTTTTTGACATTAGGAAAATGAGTGACAGCCCTTTATTTGCATTGTGCATGATGGATGGATCCCTTCATACTCTCCCTTCTCCTTCCTCTTTTCTTTGTAATTGGATGGAATTGAACTATTTACCCCCTTTAAGTTGGCTTTTTGCTCATCAGATGCCTCCATCTTTTAAAACTTAAAGCTCTCCTCTGCTCCAATAGCCACCTTATCATTTACATCTTCTTTAAAGATGTTAAGATATCCTCCTGTACATCTTCAAAAATGAAATGAAATGAAATCTTTAAGCTTTTTTTTTTTTTTAATCTCCCATCTTTTCTTGCCCTAAATCCTAGGGGTTTAAACTCACTCAGTCCTGGAGGAAACTTTACATAGTAGAACACCTTTCCCTTTTCTGCTCAGTCCTCTTGGGTCAGGTGGTTCTTGTGATAAGGAAAAAGGTTTAAAGAGCCTTTAATCTTTCATGTTTTGTGCTCAGATTCTCCTATATAATTGTTCCTCAGTCCAGCTTCTCACGAACTATCACCATGGGTCACTGAATATTGGCATCCATCAATTGAAATGTGGCCACTCAGAATCTTCTATTTATCTTTATGGGCAATGAAGAGAGATTGAAATTTTATGACTTGCCTAAATCTGTGAAGTGTTTTTTTTTTCCTTAGCAACAGTTCTCTGTCACATCTCCAAAGTTTGTTTAGCTTTAACAAAATATGTTCTATAGTATCTAGTTATTATTTCATATGAACCTAGAGTTCACTTCTGTAAATAAGCCTAAAGATATTTCCACATTGATGTTACTAAACTGTAACCCCATATCTTTAATTGATATGAAGTAGTTGGGATTTTACAGATAAAGACATCAGTATCTTAAAATAGTTGACTCTCAATCCCTCAGGGAACATCAAGTTGTGCTTTAAAGAGGGAAATGGAAGGAAAGGTCCTTCTCGGATACCTGACTGAAAATAGTGCTTAAAACAATTATGGTTCCCCATCCTTAAAATTTTCTTAGAAAATATTCTATAGCTGCCTCGATATTAACTATAGTCTTTATTAACCAAAGGAATTTAGGTGTTTTTTTTTAATTATTAAGGAAACAGACAAAAGAAAAGACAGCTGTTGTGTCTAATTCTGACTGATCACTTATCCTCTTTATGACAATAATAATGGGACCTTAATTTCCTCATTTGTTATAATTAGAACAATAATACCTATATCAAAGAGTTGTTATGATCATAAACGTATGAAAACACTTAGCGTATTTCCTGAAGCAGAGGCAATGTCATGTAGTTAGTATTCTTATATTCTGCCACTTGGTTATTAATTTATATGAGACAAACACTGGAAAGAAGAGAGACAGATGAAGAGAGTGAGTGAGTGTGTGTGTGTGTGTGTGTGTGTGTGTGTGTGTGTGTTCTCTTTCTCATATGTATCAGGTATTTCTATTCAAACATTGGTTAGAAATGACAAATTTTGTTGCATTTTTTCAGGTACTTCAGAAAAAATCATTGTAATCTTCTAAAATAATCTCACCATATTTAACATAAGTCTTACATAAGATAAAAAGGATTTGAGGAAAAATAAGAATTTGTTCATACTGCTGCTTTCATATAGGAAAATCTTCAGCAATCTGAGTTTTCTGAGTTTTCTGTTTCTCAATTTGTAAACTCTTTAGCAGAATATTGGAATGAGGGATGAAAATTGCGATTTTAGAGTACATTTGTCCCCAGGTATCTACCAGAAATTCATTCCAGAATCCCCCATGGTTACCAAAATCAGTGGATGCTAAAGACTTTTAAGTGAAGTGGTATAGTATTTGCAAGTAACCTGCACACCTCTCCTAGAGGCCTTAGGTTGTCTCTAGACTACGCATATCTTAATGTAAATGCTATGCAAAGAGTTATTATACTGTTTATAGTATAATGATAAGAAAAAATGTCTGCATGGGTTCAGTATAGTCTTAATTTTGTTTTCAAATATTTTGAATCTACAGTTGGTTGAATCATAGAAGCAGAACCCAGGGATAAGGAGGGTAGACGTTATAGGTAAACAGACAATTTGAACCACATATATTTTATGAATCTGATTTTCATAGCTAGGGTAAATCATTAAAGAAAATAATTTAATCTAGTGAATGTTTATTAAAAAGTCTCACTACAATAAGTCAAGAATTAAAATATGTTTAATCATGTAATTTCCTAAAATATTGCTTGATACCATTTTTCCTTTTGAATTAGAAACAAAGGCACAATTAAAACATGCTATTTGGTTTTAATTTTTATAATTGAAAGATTTTTTAAATTGCATATATTTGTGAGGTGTGACATATTTTTAAATAAGTATGTTTTGTGGAATGGAACATTAAGGTAAATAGCATGCATTACTTTATATACTTATTTTTTTATGCTAAGAACATTTAAAATCTCTTAGTAATTTTCCAAAGTCACCATGATGGACAACAGGCCTCTTGAATTTATTCCTCATGTCCAACTGAGATTCTGTACCCTTCACCCAATACTTTCTCCTCAAGCTTCAGGTGACCACCATTCTCCTTCTATCAGTCCTACTTTTTAAAAGTCCACAGATAAGTAATATAAAATACTTGTATTTCTATTCCTGGCTTATTTCACTTAACATTGTGTCCTCCAGGCTCATCCATGTTACTAAAAATGACAGGATTTCCTTATTTTTTCAGGTGGAATACTATCCCTTTGTGAATATATACCACATCTTCTTTATCCATTCCAAGTTGATGCTTTTATTTGTAAATACTTGATTCACATGCACTGAGGGGTTTATTAAAGAAATGATCACATGAGATTCTTTTAAATTCTTGGATAGCATCATTGTTTTTATAATGAATTATATCTCGTGTTATTAGTTTTTATGGATCAGTTTACCATAAACATCGATTACTTTCATAGAAACCTTCCAGTATTATGATTTGCATCCAAAACCACTATCATCTTAAAAAATGTGTAACCATGATAGATTCCTAATTTTAAATATTTATTTTAATAAAATAGTTATAATGCTAATACATGTGTTTAATGAGCACCTATCATGTATAAATACCATGTGTATTTGTAATCTAATTATAACACAAAGAAGGTAATAACTTCCAAATCCCATGAGAATGCAAATTAATTCCAACTTGAATACTATGCATTGGTCTTAAATGTTGTAGAATTTGCATTTTGCTATCACTTTACTCTCTAAATGTCTCTGGCTCTGTTGAGTGTTACTCCAAATAAGCAGACTACCACTACTATTTGGAAATTTCCTTGGTCTATCCAAGAGCACCATCACAAGTCCATTGTGACAATGAAATTTGGTCAGGATGAACAAACATAAATATCTATTCTGTGTTGAGGGAAGCACAAAATAAAGAGAGGACTCTGGATAGCAGGCAGGCATTATGCAAGTATGGGAAAGGTACATTTTTATTTTCTTCTGATTTTATAAAGAAAAAAGAGCCATGCAGATGCATAGGAGTGAGCCTACGAGTGCAGCGAGGGAGAACCATCACAGGAATGGGATATATTTTCTTTTAGTAGAACCTCAAACACATTTTGGAAACTTGGGTAAAGGAGAAAATAGAAACATAGAAGACCATGTTTAGAAGAAAAAGAAAGGGAGCAGGAGATTTGAAGAAATTATTTTGACATTTGAATCCAGAATGGAATAGAGATAAAGGCTGAGGGTGGGGATCTGTCAGACTGAGTACACGGAGGGAAATCTGTACTGGAACCAGGAGGCACTGCTTCTCAGAGAGGTCATTTGATGAAAGATGCTACAGCAGAGCAGGTGTGTGTGGGCACAGATTTTTATTTTATTTAAGTGATAACTAAAATTATAAATTAGTCTTTCAGACTAAATATAAGTGTATAATTTCCTAAAATTAAAATGAGAAAAGTAAACACACGTAAACTCATCTTACAGATGAAAAATGAATCTTGGTATTGTAATTTATTTGTATGTTGCAAAGTTGAAAAAATAAGTCCGGGTGTTAGGAAAATAATTCTATGACATAGACTGATAGCATATTGCTGTAATTAAAGAGAAATAAATGAGCATATATTCATGGTGAGGTTTTATTTAAATTTTTTATCCCTATAAATAATAAACCTATGGAAATGATTTATACAAAAATCCACTTTACAAACTTTTGCTCTTTCAAACTTTTCCCCCAACTTTTCCCCTAAAAATTCTTTTTTAATATTCCTCTGTGCTTTCCATGATCAGTTGTAGATTAAAACCATGGTTTCACTGTAGGGAATCTAGTGCCAACTGCTTGGTTCAAATCTCAGCTGCACTGCCATCCATCTGCTGTGTGATGCCAGGAAGGTTACTTTTCTCTCTGTGCTTCAATTTCTTCATCTGAATTTTAGAGATAACAATAGCAATCAGAATGGGGTCTGGTGGAAACCAATGACTTAATATTAGTTTTTGTTATTAGTCTTTTTCTTAAAAATTTCAAGTTCTTCCAATAAATGCTAATGGAAGTTTTGAGTGTGTGTGGAGGGGGGGTGTATGCACGCATATCATCTTCTCCATCACTAAAGGAACTACAGTTGAAGAAACAACTAGATAGCAGCTAACAGGTTGGCACAGTTTTGAAACTTGCCTATTTTTTGAAGAGGGAAGGAGAAATGGGGTATACTCATGGTGCATTAATTGAAGTAATGCTGGTTGCTTCAACAATAAAAAACTATATGATGGCTCAAAGAAGAAAGAAGTTTATTTCTTAGTTATGTAAAATTTCTTTAACTGACGGTTCAAGTCTCCCAATCTTTTAGTCCTGCAGCTGTATCATTTTTAACTCATGACTCTCAAAGTTACTCCATAGTGGAAGAAGAAAGAGCATGTAAAACCATGTACCAGTCCCATGCCTTTTGTCCATTTTTCCTTGACTATAACTTAGTTCCAGAGTGTCAGAGCTTCAAGGGAGGCAAGGAAATGTAGTTCAGCTGTGTGCATAGGAAGGAATAGGAAGGGACATGGCAGTCAGGAGTCAGCTCAGCCACACAGGTGTTTGCAGAGGGTATAATTGGATTATGCTAGGTACCACTAAGCACTATGGTGATGGATGTTCATTATTTAATCATTCATTCATCTAATTATTTATTTAATTTTGGTACTGTAGATTGAGCCCAGAGGCACTTAATCACAGAGACACATCCCCAGCCCTTTTTTATTTTTTATTTTGAGACAGGATCTCACTAAGTAACCCAGGGCCTCACTAAATTGCTGAGACTGGCTTTGAACTTGCAATTCTCTGCCTTAGCCTCCTGAGTTGCTAGAATTACAGTCATGCGCCACCATGCCCATCTGGTGATGAATATTTAATAACAAGGCAATATACACATTTTCAGATGAAATAAGCATGTTACAAAGTAGAATGACATCATAATACAATTCATGTGTAAATAGATTACATACTTTATATACATAAGCATGTATATGTATTAGACATATGGGTATACACTATAAAGATGTTTATATTAGTGCCCAAGTTATAAAGATAAGGTATGATAGGATTAAATATGATAGTTCCTTTTTTTACTTTCCCAATTTCTAATCTGTCTATATTAGCATATATTATTTTAAAATAAAATTATACTTAAAGCCAGGTGCTATGGTACACATCTTTAATTCCAGTGACTTGGGAGGCTTGGGCAGGAGAATCATAAATTGGGGACAGTTTGGGCAACAGTGAGATCTTGTCTCAAAATAAAAAGGGGCAGGGATACAAGGCAATGATAGAGTGTCCCTGGGTTTAATCTCCTATAATGCTAATAATAACAACAACAACAACAACAATTACTATCATTATTATTATATACTTGCAAATCTAAATAGTATTTGTACTATTCAATTGTATCTTTTTAGGTTAAATCTTTTGTATTTTGTCCAAATATTTTTCTGTTCTGATTTAGCACCCTACATATTTTCATTCCATTCTAATACTGCTTTATTTGAGGTTCTCAAAGCACATCAGACACTGAACGGAGCAGGATCTGTTTGTCATGAAACTGAAATTTATTTTTGATGAATTTCTGCTGATTCCAAATGAGCATTGTTTTCTTTACTAAATGTTTTTAAAACTAATTTAGTATTAAATCCTGGATTTTTTTTAAAGTATACAAATGAAACTTCCTGGTGTCTAATTTTACTCCTTACCAAAAAAAAAAAAAAGAAAGAAAGAAAGAAAGAGGGAAAGAAAGAAGGAAAGAGGGAAAGAAAGAAGGAAAGAGGGAAAGAAAGAAAGAAGAAAGAAAGAGAAAAGAAAAGAAAAAGTTGAATATGATTAAATGATCTTTGTTTATTTTCAGTCTTTCCAATTCTGTCTCATGCTTACTCCAGGGCTTGGTACATATTAGGAACTCAGTTTACATACATTTAAATAAATGAATAAATGATGTTGATACCAATTCTCTAAGCAAAATACATACTTTCTTTTCTGTATTCATTTGGAACAAATATACATATTTTTAGTTTCCTAGAGTTTATTTCTCCACTTTGTCCCAACTGATAAATAAAAAGTTCCCAAAAGAGAAACTTGATTCAATATAACTGTGCTAACTTTGTGCCTGATTGACACTGTTCTAAATGATTTAAAGATATTTAGTTGCCTAGCTTCCCAACCAACCCAAAGCATAGACATTCTTTACTATTCCTATTTTAAGAAGAGGTGCAGAGAATTTAGGTAATTTGCCGCCAATCACACAGGAGGTGGCAAAACCAAGGAGTCTGCAGGGCTCTTAATTACTTTATACAAATTCATACAAAGTGTTTAACATTATGTGGGCTACAGTGTAAGAGGGGCTGTTGTATTTATATGCACTGTCACACAACTAGGAAGTCAAATAACTGGACTGGACTGTTGTTCCCTTTCTACAGTATTTATATGAAAATAGAAATGATGTTAGTGGTGCAAAGCTTGTTCTTGATGAACCTCTGCTGGCTAAAAATGATCATTAGTTTCTTTCCTAAATGTTTTATGAACTAGTTTAATAGTAAACCCTGTTAATTTTTAAGGGCATAAAAATCAAGTTTCCCAGTGTCTAATTTTACCTTTAAAATACATTTCAATGGCATTTATTGTTTTTTGTTGTTGCTGGGGAGGTGCTAGGGACCAAACTCAGGGCCACCTGTATGCTAAACATGCACCCCTTCCACTGCGACCACAGAGTCACACAACAGGCCCTTCAGTGGTCTTGAGCTTGCTAGCTTCCCATCCACTGAAGTTTCCACAGAAATTACAAGCATTGGGATGCAGTTTTCCTGGTGAAGTTAATAGAACTCCTCACAACATCTTGGCACTTGGCTCTCTCTTCATCTAGCTTAGGTGTCAATTCCTGCAACCCTCTTATACTCTTCTTAGATTAAAAGCCCCTCTCTTTGATAGACGGTGGGAGTAAAACAGAACTGTACTCACTTTCTACCATTTATTAATTTTGTATTTTCTGTTCTATTTTGTTCAATCCTTTCCTTGTTGTTCTTGTTCAAGATACACATAAAAGGCGATTGTCGTCGTTATTATCTTTAGCATTTTCGAAAGTTTCTTTACCTTCTCAATTCTAATTTCCAGAGGCAATCTTTAGTTGTCCATTCAACTTTCTGTGTTGATTCCTCTTATTCCATCTTTCAATACAAAATAAACTCCTCTCTAGAAAATCCACATATCATTGAAATATCTGCAAGGGAGAAAAGTTTGTTGTGGTATAATGATCTCTGTCTAGGGCCTAACCTCTTTTATTTCCTTTAAAGCAATTATTTTTGTAACACAATTTTCGATATCTAAGAGTTTGGGGGAAATAAAACCATCATATTATAGCATGTTATACAGATGGTAACAAATTAATTATTAGGGAATAGAGACAGCTTCCTATCTTTTTTTTTCTTTTTTTGATACTTTTCCATTTCTTTATTTCTGTGATATTGAGGTCCTTTGTATTTGTGATTTGATAGTTAGAATTTCTTTCATTTAGAATTTCCTAGTATTACTGACTTATCTTCATTTTCTGATACTGGCTGTGGAACAGTGTCTATAATTTTATCTGAACCGTCCAACTTTACTGAGTATTTTCCTGAGTATCGTGACCTTTAGGAAAACATCCTAGTCTCTCTCTGTTTTTGTTTTGTGAACCTCTCATCATGAATCATATTGGTTGAACAGTTTCTATAATCACCAGTTAGGACTTATTTCTGACAAGTAACCAAGATCTCAGCAAAAAATAAAATGAAATAATAAAGAGGGTTGAGGTTAGCATTAGGCATGGTTGGCTCTGTAGTCTCATATGCCATCATTGTAGACTTAGCCTCTTTTCATGGCCTTTCTCTACTTCCCTATCCAATTTCCATTCTCAATCAGGGATTTTCCAGGTAGAATGGAAGATGGCTACTGGTGTTACATAGCTTAATATAAAGAAAAAAAAAATCAAAGTCCTCTTTCTTCATGTCCAAGACAACACTGATTAGTTCTTCTTAGGTGACTTGTTCATCTTTGTGCCAACTACTGTACACTGAGGAATGCATCTCTCTTCTTAACCAGACTGGGCATCACCTCATCCATGAAGCAAGCAGCTGAAGTACCATTAATGACAGCCCAATCCAAAGTACTTGGGTCAAAATGTGTTAATTACACAAAAACAATAGTAGAAGGTTACCACCAAAATAGAGACAGAGTAAGAATGCTATGCATGGGCTGGGGCTCAGTGAGTGCTTGCCTAGCATGTGTGAGGCACTGGGTTCAATCCTTAGCTCTACATAATAAAATAAACGCATTGTCTCCATCTACAACTGCAAAAAATAAAATAAAAAGAATGCCGTGTATGCCCAGGTGACAAATATCTCCTTTACTCTTCTTGACTCTTTAATCTCCTAGTTGAGAGTTTAGCATGGCAAGTTTAAGTGCCTTGCTTTTTCAGCATGTGATGTCCATGTAAATTGCACTGGGTTCTGTCCCCACTACAAGGTAAGCATTTGGGCAAGCAATGGCTTACCCAAAATACAAGTTTCTTATGCCCTAAACACTGTTTTAAACTGTTCCAGTATTTTGATGTGTGTTAGAAAATGTCATTACTCTCCTGACCAAATAGTTCTCATAATTTATTTGTGTAACAAACCCACTCAAAACAAAATGGTCCAAAATAATGATGCTTATTTTGCTCAAAATGCTGCAGTTTGCGAAGTATGGTGGCACAGGCCTCTAATCCCAGTGGCTCAGGAGGCTGAATTAGGATGATCATGAATTCAAAGCCAGCTTCAGCAATTTAGTGAGGCCCCAAGCATCTCAGCAAGATCCTGGGTCTACATAAAATATTTTTAAAAGGACTGGGGATGTGGCTCAGTGGTGAAGTGCCCCTGGATTCAATCCCTGGTACAAAAAACAAACAAACAAACAAACAAAAAATCAAAAAAAAAAAACCCCCAAAATCCCCAAATCTGCAATTTGTGTAAAGGTTTCTGATAGTACTCCATTTCTGCTCCCTTTGTCATTGTCCAGGGCAGTTTGAAAGCTGGTGAGTAGAATCACCTGAAGGCTTATCTTACTCACACATCTCCTGGTTGATGCTGGTTAGTGACTGAGACTTCAGCTGGGGCCATTGCCTGAATACTCACATGCGGCCTCTCCATGCAATCTGAGCTTCCTCACAACATGGTGGCTGGCCTCCAATGGTAAAAGTTCTGAGACAAAGACCAGGTGAGAGCTATGTTATCTTTTATACTTTAGCCTTGGATGCCATTCAGCATCACTTCTTCATTCTATTTATTGATCTACTCAATGACAAAGAGCAAGGTGAGAGGATGGCAAGGTTCTGGAAGGGTATGTGACTTTGGCCATTTTTAGAAAATACAGTCTTCTACAATGATATATTTAGTAATGATAAGGTAATTTGCTCAAACTTCCTTGTCCTTTGATCTTCTTCAAAGGTCTATGTTTCATTCTTTGACAAAACTCATCACTTATCTAATTCTTCAATAAATATGAAGTATATATTTTATATTGTAAGATACAAAGAGATACAAATATGAGAAAAACTGAATGACTTCAGAAATTTTATACTTAGTCTTTGTTTCCTCACATATAATCATTGCCATTTTTACTCTAAAAATAAATCTCTTCTGTAAGTACATGTCTCTTAGCAAATAGCACTTATGCATATTTCTCTCTATTGTCATAATCACATGCTAGTTAACATACAGTATTAACAGTGAAAAACCCAGATTTCTCTGTTCACTCTTTATCACGAACTATGGGACCACCTAATTTGACTCAGAAATAAAGACTATCACTATGTGGCAATAGCCACATCTCAAAGGAATGTAATATCTGATAAACTATATCAGATATGTTTTAGCTAATAGATATCAGATTTTTAATAGATATGGTGAAAATCATTTTTAAAGAGATTTTGATGGCACTGTGAGAAATTTCCTAGAATAATATGCAATTCTTCCCTTTTAGCCCCCTTTCCAGAATTTTCTGCTACCAGTTATACTGCATTTTCAAAATCCTGTTTACTTAGGTGCTTCTATTTCTTCCCTCAAGAGTCACAACAAAAATCATAGGAGGGTCCTGAAAATAGTTCTATCCTTAGCAGTCCGTAAATTTAACTATAATTTAGGACAATTATCAGGGTCACTACTATCCCACTGAGTAACTTATTTTTTCTATTGCATGTATGTATATATGTAGTGCTGGGGATGAAACCCAGGGCCTTAAACATGCCAGGCAAGAGCTCTACTATGAAATACACCCCAGCCACCCATTCAGTACTTTAAAGCTAATCCCTGTGGGCCGACAAAACCTCATAGGACTAGAGAGGTACAAGCCGACTGACTTCCAGTCCACACTACCCCATCAAGCCAGCCAGACATGATCTCTCTGCTCCTTTGCCTGCCTGCACTGGTAGCAAGCACCCTGTGAGAGCTTTGGAGCTGTGAAGTGCTCCAGATGCAGTTCATAGGCAGGGATGGTATAGCCCCTGTTCTGAAGAACATGCTTTGGAAAATAATTTATGTCTTTCTAAGCCCTGAGCCAGCACAATGAGCAAAACTATCGGCTGAAAGGAAATTTTTTTTTTAAACTATGTGTGCTGTAGAAAACAAAACAAAACAAAAAACAAACCAGAACATCAACAGAGAGGATAGAGCCAGAGTGCAGCCTTTGAGTGCCAGAGCTTGATGAATTCTGATTGGTCTATCTGCCCCTTTGGAGCACAGAGAACATAAAGCTGCTGTTTGGGATGAAGGGATCCATTACTAAGCAGATAATGGGCCAGAAAAAGAGAGAAGAAAAAATACTGACAATTGGGCAAATATAAAAAGAGGGAATTCTCAGAAGCTTAGGAGAAAACTAATAAGCAGGTTGTTTGTTCTAGGTCTTTGTGGACAAAACATGAGTACCCCTAATTCATTAAACAAATAAATATACAAGATGGCACAACTGTAGCCCCTTATTAAACTGTACAGTGTATTAGTGGATGTATTTGGAAAGGTGATGGGGAAGAAGCTATTTTGCCAATGAATTTCAACTTCAGAAATTATCTCTCTTAACTTCTAAAGGGCCCAATTCTCTATAAGTGATCTTATTTCAATTTTTACTTAGTAGCTTTAAAAAATTAACCACATTTCAGATTTTTAAGAGTGGTCTATATTGGAAAAATGGGGGGAAAAACCTGAATAAGCTAAATTTCAAAATTTTACATTGTGCAAATCTGATTTTTCTAAAGAATCCATTTAGCGCAGGGTCAGCCATTGAAGAATCAAATGGTCTGTCATCTAGTTTGACATTAAAAACCTTATGATTCTATCTTGAATAACAGTATTATAAATAAGATTCACTACTATATGAATGTCTCCTGTGTGCTAAATACAGTGCTATACATTTGTAATTTTATTTTTCACGAGAAATTTAGAGGTAGTTATTTCCAGTTTAAAACCAGCAAACCAAGCCATAGTGAGCCTAAGAAATTTACTCAGCCGGTAAGTAAAGAACTAAGATTACAACTCAGTTTGTTTTGAGCCCCAAATCCACATTCTCAGCCCATAAATGGATTCCCTTGCTGCACTGGGACCCCTTATTTCTGATACATGTACCTTGGTTTTAATATTTCACAGTCTTACTCAGTTTGAATAATTTTCAGGTCAAATTACCTACTGATGTGTAGCTAGTTTATTGAGGATTTTGAACTCAGTGGGGTATAAAATGATTTGATTCTTCTTAATCACTGCTTCCACTTGTACTCTGTGGAATTGCCATGTCCTGTGTTTTTAATGAAACCTCAGGCAGATTTCATAAATTTCTGGTCATTCTTGGTTACTAAAATTTAGTTCAATCCAATTTATAAATTTCCAATCCAAGTCAGAGTGTTGCCCCTGCTCCCACGCTGATCAGATCTGTCACAAGAGGACGGGATTCTGGAGGAAGGCAGTTCTGCTTTCCTGCAACCCAGCCCAAACTAGCACACCCTTCTGTTTGGGGTCTGGCTCCTACACAGTTGGCTGTATGAAGGTGTTCTTTGTTTTGTTCTGGCTCTTTCAGATTCAGCTCAGAGCTGATGGGATGCGTAACTTTTTGAGATCCTCCAGCCCAGTTCAATCGCTGAAACCCCCCATAGGAAGGGGAAGCCTTTTGGAAAAAAATGCCATCAGTTCCATTTGGCTGTCTCCAACAGGTTGAGACAGTAGTTCCTGCGCATTATGGGCCCCTCCACCTGAAGCAATTGACTTTCTATCTGTCTACACAGAGCCTCAGGTCCTCTGCAGCAAGAATACATCAACTATCTTGCATCTTAGAACTGTCTAGATAGGGGACACAGGTGAGTTTCTCAGGTATCTCTTCCCTTGAACAGAAATATCCAGAAGTTCAAACATCCAGATAACAATTAAGTTATGGTGTAAATTTCTAGAATTTTCTACCTCAGTTGGTCTCCAGGCAGGGATAGTGCCCACTGAAGAGTCCTGGAGAGGAGGAAAGAGAAGAAGAAGAAGGGAAGGAAAAGTGTATGACAGAGGTGGAGGGGAAGAAAGGGAGAGGGTAAAGCTTCTCAACTGAAGTCTCTACTCCCCTGTTCTCTACCCTGAGAATTTTCTCTGTGGGGATGTAGAAGGTGTGGGTCCATCAGGGTTTTGATTGTGTAAGTAGACTCGTTCTTCTACATGTTCTGTGAGCTGTGCAGGGAGGACCTGGCTCCATTTCTCAGTAACTCAGTGACAGTTTTTTTAAAAAAATACTTGTGACCTAAATTCTTTTCTAATTAGAGACAGTTCAGCTTTAAGGAAACCAGTTTCACAAAACCAAAATTCACATTCAGCATTGAATTAAAACATAAAAAAAAATGTTTTGAAGTACTTTCTCTATAAAGTGAATAGAATTATTTTTCTTGATAAAAATTTTGGTTTTTTTTTTTAATAAGATCTAACAGTGCTAACTAAATGCTAATTTTTATGTAACTCTAAAGAGTTTTTATTTACATTTGTGAATCTCAAGGATTCTGTGATGAGGATAAGTGTCTTTATCACCTTCTTACAGATAAGAAAACTGAAGATTAGATTGGTCCATAGATTTTCTAGAATCTCACACTGAGGTGTTAGTGCTTGATTTCTGACTCTTGAGGCACTGCTCAGTCTTTTGTACTTCTTAGGAGGGTTTCTTGGAAGAAGAGCCTGAAAACAACTCAGGCTAGAAACCTATTAAATTGCCCACTCAGGAAAAATCTATATTGATGTGAGGGAAGCAAGATAGACCAGGGAAAGAAATTCATCCTCCAAGTGATTTGTGGGGGAAGTCTGGTATCACCCTGAACCTAAACTGAGCACTACAGTCCTAGTTGCACCCAAGCTGGCTCTCTTGATGCTGAGAGCAAGTCTTTCATGTTCCTACCCGCTCAGTTATTAGCCATGGGTTGCCTCACAGGGGATGGTTTGGAGATAAGGATACACCTAGGCACTAAAGTAAGTGGGGACTTCAACAGAAGGCTATTTACTATCACACTGCCTCTAACTATGTTAGTAGTTAGTGGAGATATGTAATTCATTTTGAAGAAAGACCAAGGAAGACACTCATATGGACATTTAAAAGGTCAAGAGGAATGGTAGTATTGTTATATCACTCTTTGTCTGGATAAAGACATTTACTTTAGTTGTATCTGTTGTTTTCAGATAGAGTAATGGTAGGTAAACTGATCAATAAAATCTGTTGTTTTTCAGAAGTTCTTTTTGAAACACAAATCAACTAGATTATAACGAATATATGTATGGAAGGAAAACACATGAAGTTATAGCTTTTCTTCTAACTTAGGCAAAGAGAGAACATTAATTTTTAAAAGTTTGTTATAAAATATACTATTGTTTTCAATAGTTTTCCTAATATCTTCTAAATTCACATCTATTCTTCCATACAAACAATGCATATTTATATACACAGTTAAGTATGTGTGTGCAATCCACTTAAACAACAAAGCCTTAACCAAATGACTGACTTGGGTTGAGAATTGCATGAGTGGAACATGGCCTGTTTATCCTAAGCTGATTGTAGCTTAACACTGCCCTATCATTTATCAGGTATCCTTTTTTTTATGCTTTATAAACTATAGTCTATCAATCTTTCCTTCCTCCTTTCCTTATTTTCTTCCTTCTTCCCTCTTTCTCCTCTTTCTTTTATCCTTCTTTCTTCACCCCTTAATTAACTTGTACAACCATACGTAAATATATAAG
The DNA here is from genome assembly GCF_001458135.2 of Marmota marmota marmota. Lineage (NCBI taxonomy): Eukaryota > Metazoa > Chordata > Mammalia > Rodentia > Sciuridae > Marmota > Marmota marmota. The sequence continues at coordinate 6,334,498 of NW_025999949.1, forward strand.
ATCAAGGCATATGAATCATGTTCCAGGCCCAAGAGACAAAGAACCTAACAAGGTGTTGCTTAGGTGTTGGGACAACAAAAGGTTCCCAGCTGTAATTTATTTATGTGAAATTTAGGCCAAACACTTTTGTTTTCTATTTTTTTTTTTTTTTTTTTTTTGGAAATTTAGAGGTTTTGGATGGTTTCTAAAGTCTCTTTAAGTTTCAAAGGGAAGAAATAATTTCAGAGTCATTTCCAGTTTTATAATCTAAATCAAAGTAAATTCAGAATAAGAAATACCAGCAAAGGAAGCATGTAGATAAAAGGCATGGTTAATGATCAACAAAGTATTTTTCCTATCATTGCAAGAGATTAAGGTAAATGTAATGGGTTCTATCAGTAAATTTGAAGTGGATACCCATAGTAAATGTGTGGACTTATTAAGAATAGAAAAAAGACTTTCCAGAAATATACTCCTTTGTGCTTTATTACTATATTGTTACAAAACCCATCCTAATTTTTTATGTGTCTAATTCACATACACGTTAGTCCTATCTTTAGTTTGTTCTTTTACCACATATTCTGATGCAAAATGAAAGACATGCATAACTTATTCAGAATATAGTTCTATAACCATTTTCCAAATGATCTTCAATTACCTTTTTTATAATTTAAAATATTTTTCAGAATAAAAATTAATTTAGAAAAGTGTTTTATTATCTAAATAAAACTGTTTTACTTTTATTACAAAAGTTGACATCAATTATGGAAATAATGCAGCAATAAATTATATTAAGTATATAGAATTATTTAAACTGGATTGGCAAATGCAATTTTTTATAAGTGGCACTTGTATTCAATGTATTCATTTATAAGTGGGATTGGTATTCTACATATACATAATATAAAAGTTAAGATGCTTAATAAACTACCTTTTAAAATATTTTTTAAACATTCGAGAAAGCATTCACATTTCATTAGATGTTTTTTTATTAATTTTAAAATATCTTATTTCTCCACAAAGTGTTCTGGAGTTGATGTACAATTAGAATTTTAATGTCCTTACTAAAATTTCATACACTATTAGCAGACTCTCAAATCACGGGATTTTAAGGGATCAATTGCATTTGTCTTTTCTTGCCACAGCAAACCATGCCAAGAAGCCAGTTTCTTAATAGTAAAGATACCAGTACATGCATGGGTATTTGTAATTTTAAGTTTCACAGTAACACTGGTTTTCCTCTAAATCATATCATATAGTGTAGCATGTATAGGTATTTAGTTTGAAAATAAAGGTGAATTTAGATTCTTTTCATGATGATTATAGAAAGAACTTTTTTCCCCCAAAAGGGAGATCCTTCAGAGTTGCCAAGACCATTTGGAATCCAAGTCCTTCTCTATATGCGAGTCGCTTCTCTGCCAGGGGTAGTGAGCTAGCTGTATTTTTGTGAAGGAGTTATAGAAATCTAGCACAGCCGACAGATTAAAGAGCAAAGGTGCACATACTGGTGACTCCCTGAGTTGAAAATAAGGGATAATATTCTACCTTGTTCAATTCATTTCACATTCTGTCTTGCCAGGCACTGGGCCCCTTGCTGTGTGGCAGGTGCATCCAGACCTTTTCTAGTCAATAGTAATTTGCTAGGTTTGCTTCTCAGACCAAAGAAAGTCATGTGTTAAGTTCCCCACGTTAGACTACATGGGTCTGCTTCATAATTAAACAAAAGTGAGAAATAATGAGTCTAAAATGGGAATGCTCAGTAATTTGAAAGATTGTTATTTCATGATATCATGATCTCCAAAAGAGGTCCTGCTAAGGTTTTCATTGTATCCTGGTCGGCTAAATGAAGACGTTTCTCTATTAAGAACAAGAACCATTGGCAGAGAGGAGATAAGAATAATTCATTCAAAGATTGGAAGGTTTCCACAGGGGCTCTAACCCAATCCTAATTTTAGAAAATAAAACCTGGGAATAAATGGTGCCTTTATTTATTTTTGCATTTCCTTACTTTAAAAACATTGTTTGCTAATGAAAATTCTCTGGCTGGAAATTTACCATTTTGAGAACTGCAGGTAATTGAAACAGCCTTTCCATGGCACTTTAGAAATAATGCTGATTTAAAAAATCTTTTAGAAATGAAACTAGCTTATTCTATTTTGATCCTTCTGAAAGAGGCAAAAAGAGTTTATTAGAATCAATTTTTTACTTTTGATGACTTCTGTAGGAGGTGGTAGTGCAATTCAGGTATGTCCCCAAGGTGTCAACTTGAGGGTCCTACTTCCAGATGGAAGCCATAGACTTTTTCTTCCTGGTCAGGTGATATATCAACTTTCTGAGGATTTATGCTAAATATAGCCCTTGATTACAAGAGGCAGGTTTTAAACTCATTTTATGTGCTCATATATAGCCATGTTGCTCAGATTCCTTAGCATTGCTGGTATAGTAAAGAATATATCCATTGACCATTCAAGAGATACCTCCTTCAGAAGGTCTTCTTAAAAGTGATAGATTATGTTGTTCTTTGCTACCATTCATTACTTAGATACCTTTTCTATCTTGAAATTGATATTGTTCTCAGAAACCAGATGGCACAGAACACATTTGTTACACATCTATGATCAGCTATGCAGTGAGGATTTTTTTAAAGAGTAAACCATATTGTCCATCTTAGATTTATTAACTTGAATAATACATTGACCATTAGGATTATTACATACTTTGCATCTGAGAAAATATATTATCACTAATAAATACATAAACTATACATCATCTATTTAGATAGTATAATAGAGCACTTCATTTTATATTATATGAATTTTGTCAGCAGGGAATCCCCTGATGAAGAAAATAGCATAATATTAATTACTGGCACCATCTGTGCAAAAACAATAGGAAAACCAATATTTTAATACAATGACTTCATGCATGTCAGTTAAATTCAACATTAAATGCTTCAGTTTTGTTGATGCAATTTACCTGTCTATTAATTTAAATAAAGGATGTTCTTACAGAGGTTAAAACTATGGATAAATGAATTAAAATTAAATATGATGAAATATTTAAATAAATGTAACATGAATCTGATTCATTCTCCAAGAATATATCCTGTATGCATGTATGGATATACAAATTACTGTACCATCTGCTAGGTTTTTACAGGTTGAGTAAGAATTTTCTTTACACATGAAAAGCATTTTGTAGATTCTCTGTAGTGAATAGATTATTCAGTTGAAAAGGTTGCGACAAATGTTCTAACTCATACCTGGCGATGGTCAGACCAGAAGAGTACCTTCAAAAGACAGGGGCAGGGGTCATCAAAAGAAAGATAATTTTCTATTTAAATTTTGAGCTCTTAAGCTAACATTTTGCTAATTATGACAACGGATGCTGCTCCAAGCACCAAAGGAACCCCCTTTCATCCGTCCTTTTAAACTACTATAACCTGCCACCTGGTATGTTCTTTTTATATCCACATTAACTTCTGGCTTCAATAAGTATTTATTGAAAAAATGAAAGAACTATATTGTAGAGAAGGGGATGTGAGAAAATAGGTTTTCTTCACTGTCAGTGCCAGCCATATTTTTGGTTGGTTTATTTAAGGAGCCTAGGATTCATATGGCTGGTGCTTTCTTCCCCAAAGTATAGACACAGAGTACATAAGTGTGGTTGCTAATCAATTTTGTCTAGTAAACATATTGATGAACATGGAAATTTCATTTCAGGAATCTTTTGTAATATCCAATTAGCCTAAATATTTCATTAAATAACAATGAGTCTTGGTTATAAAACTTTGTTCTGCCAAAGCTAAGATGAAGCCCCCAGGTCCACTCTGATGGGAAGGAAGATTGCTAGCATTCCATTATGAGTATTTTACCTTACCTTGAAATTTCCTTTTTTTTAAAAAATAGTTGCATTTTGTTTATTTCTTTGGGCAGTTTGGGATCAGCTTTAAAGATGCACTCACTAATAAAGGGTAGGGTTTTCAAGCATGGACACTAGCACCACATTCTTAGGTTTGATTTGTGAATTTCATAGCTCTGTGATCTTGGACATAATTTTCAATTTTCTCCTATTTCTAAAGTTAGTCATCCTTATAAAATGGGAATGAGGCTGCTTACCTCTGGCTAATTGTATGCTAGTGGAGAATAAGGTAATATCATGATCATCATTAATTATTATGTATTGCTCATTCATGGAAGTAAAGAAGGTACAAGAGTTAAAGGGTGTTGCCTTTCTAGGAAGAATGAAGTCAATCACAGAATGAAGCTAAATACAAATAAAAATGGGAAAAATTGCAAAGTCAATAGTAGTGAGGAAAAATAAAGTTAGATACCATAAAAGAATTTTTCCCAAAAAATATAATAAATAATGTAGTTAAAAGTGTGGGGCAATAGGCACACTCAGAATGACAGGAAAGGTACAACAACACATCATTTTTTTGGGGGGAAGGGAATTCTGGAAAAGCTCAAACAGGTAAATAAACAAGCTTTTTGACTCAGAAATTTTACTTTCAGACACTCCTAAGGTGATTCTTAGCCACATGGTGAACATATGTAGATGTTCACCTTGAACTCTCCACCTTCTCATAAAACATGACATAAATAACCCATGCTGATACAAACTAACAAATACATAATAAAATATCGAAATAAAGACGTGAAATAAATCCTTTTAGAAGTAACAGAAAACTAAAGCTCCAGCATTAAAAAATGGATAGTAATAGTGCATTTGGGTTTTGACCTAGTAGCACTAATATTTTCATTCTCCTTGATCACAGAGGTTTAATCTTTGGCTAAGTAAGACAAAAAGATCAAATTAAGATTCAAATATGAAATTTCCAGCCAAAAGAAGCAGCCTTACCAAACAGGAATAAAAAAAAAATCTCTACCCATTATTCTCTTAAGTATCCAAGGTGTTCTCTTTATGTCCAGTTTTCAGCAAAGAAATAAAGTATACTGTTAGGACTTGGAAGTTAAATCTATTAGTCATCTTTATTTTCAGTGATTAAAGTAGTGTCTGAAAACCTAAAAGTATTTTCAGGATTAAGTTCTCCAAAAGTGATAAATTTGCCTGTCCTTATGAAATTGGTTGCCATATAGCCAATTATATATGTACTTTTTTGAGGTTAAGTGAAAGTGAAGCTACATTTTCTACTAAACTTAACAGTTATATGCAATTCTATGACCAATTTAATAACCCAGCCAGACTGGGTTCCAGAGATTCTTACTAAACACTAACAGAAACAACCCAGCCTGAGAGAGGTTAGCAGATACAACAAAAACTAACAGTAGAAATCAAGAATAGGAGGACACTAAAGAAAATTTCAAAGTTATTGTTACTTTAAAAATTTTAAATGATTAAAGAGTTCAAAGATGGATTAGAAATCCTAATAAAATATTGGCATTTGGCGTGTTAAGGCCATAGAGGATTTTGCACACAAAGAGGCATTCATTCAGGTATGTTTTCCATCAGCAGGATACCATACCAGTTTGGAGGTGAAATATGCGAAATCCTAATTTAATATGTGCCTCTTCCTATCCAAATCATAACACTATTGCTGTTGGGTTGGAAACATCTGTATAAGTCCTGCAGGTCCATTTGCTCAGTAGTATTGTATAGTTTTGTTGTTTCCTTATTGATTTTATGTCTGGATTACCTATCCACTACACCAAGTTTGTTTTTGAAGTGTCAATGCCAGCCTCATAAAACATTCATATTGCTATATTTTCTTCTTCCAGACCTATTAATATCGGGTATATTTTCCATCTAGCAGGTTACCACATCAGTTTGGAGGTAACATATCCCAAATCCTAATTCCATATGTGCCACAGATTTTTCTAAAGAATAATTTTAAATGCATTGGGGGAATTCCATAAAGGCATTCCACTTCAGAAAATTAGCTGTAAAGTTGGGTCTTGGCATAAGAACTGTAAAATTGGAGGTTAAACTCATAAATATATCTGGAGTATGATAAACACAAACACTTTCTACCATGTCTTTAAGTTCTTACCTTTACTACAAAGACTTTGCATCTGGAAATTGTAGATAAGACATAATATATGTATGCAGCTCACAAAGGAAAAATAGCATTAAAAAATCAGACCAGTAGACCCATCTCAAAAAATATATATCATGCTATTTTATAAATTTCCCAAATAATAAAAAAAAATTGTATTTGAGTTTAAGGTATGTTACCCATTTCTTTAAAATGATTTCCAGCTTTAGCAATTTTTTTTTCCCAATGAGATAAGAACTCTGATAAGAGATCTTCCTCTCAAAAATATCGAAATTTATGAACAAACTCAGAAAATATTCAGGGAAAAAAAGAAATTACTATAAAAAAAGAAAAAGAAAACAAATAATGAAGTTCAAATCAGCAATTACATTTAAGATTCCACTGCCAAATCCCAAGTCATGAAGACTTCCTCTATGATTTATTTTTTAGGAGTTTTATATGTTTTTAGCCCTATGTTTAAGTGATTATTCTGCACAATTGGTTGGAGACTCTTCTTACCTTTTCAAATAGGTATGGCTCCCTCCTCAAAATTCACGTAGCTCCAGATGTCTCAGTTGACTTCTCAACTTTGTATTGTGCTTCTTAACTCTACATAGTTATGTCAGTACCATGCTGTTTTGGTTATGGTAGCTTTGTTGTACATTTTTAAATTGGTAAGTGAGTCCTTTAACTTTGTTATTTGTTTTCAAGATTGTTTTGGCTATTTAGAGGCCCTTGCAATTCTGAATAAATTTGCAGATTGTTTCTACAACAAAAAAAAACTATTGCAATTTTGGTAAAGATTACATGGAATATTTTTAGATCACTTCATGTGGATATTTATATCTGAACAATATTCACTCTGTCAACCCATGAACAGAATAGCTTTCAGTTCATTTAGGTTTTCTTTAATTATTTTCAGAAATGTTTAATAGTTGTGCAACTCTTTTATCCCTTGAATAAACTTAATTTTAAGTGTTTTATGCTTTTTGCTATTGTTGTAAATGATTGCTTTCTGTTTCCTTGTTAAATTGTTCATTGTTTGTATATAGAAATGACAATAAATTTGAGGATTGATCTTGCAACAAATAACTTTCCTAAATTTATTAGCTCTGGTAGTTTTCTTAGAGATTATTTGGGATTTTCCATATATGTGATCATATCATCTGCAAAATGATATAGTTTTTTATGATTTTGATACCCTTAATTTTTTTCTTGTCAGATTGCTCTGGCTAGCTCTTCCAGTACCATGTTGAATAGGAGTGGTGAAATAAGTCATCTTTATGCTCCTCTTGATCTTAGAAGGAAAGCCTTCAGTTTTTCATCATTGAATACAATGTTAGCTGTGGATTTTTCATAAATTCCTTTTGTTGGTACCCTATGTTAAAAAAATTGAGTATTTTAAAGATAAAAGAAAATGAAAAAAAAAACCCTCAGATATTGTGAAGAAGTTGAAATTAAGAATTCTAATATCCTAGTTTTCCAGGGGAGAACAAAGGTATTGATTAGAATTTTTAGACATTTAGACATTGTTATGTATTATTTTACATGTTACTTTAAACATTTACGAAATTAACTGGACTCAGAGTCTATGCTTAGTCCTATCTTGACTAATCAAGATATTTATCAATAAAAACAGGGAGTAAAGCCCAGGAAATAAAGTTAAATAAAATTTAAAAAATACATGTTATTGTTTGGATTAAAAAATTTGTACTCAAAGAAATTCTCAGATTTGACTTTTAAAACTCCAATAGGACATAACATGGAATAATATATAATTATAAAGAATGCATCTGAAATACATTGGGAAAAAAATTAAATGAACAGATAGAAAAACACAAACTAGAAAAACCACCAAAAGAAAGCTCGTCTCCAATTTTAATAACAGGCACGAAAGGCTTTGCAGAGTTCTAGTGTACCTGCTATTAGAAGGACACTGGTTCACAGAATCAATGGAATAGGGAGAAGACAACTGGAAGCCCCAGGAAACACGGAGGCTCATGAGCAAAGGGAATTAAGAAATGTTTTGATGCACATGGACAGGAATAGCCTGGTCAGTGTGTCGTCACAGCTGTTATTGCTGTCATCACCTCTGTCATTACGCTACTGCAAGGATTCTGAACCTCAGAATTCCTCGACTTCTTATAAACTCAAGTTTCTGAAGTAAACATCTTGCTGCAGATTTTGTTCTATGGTGTCCCAGGCTGTTCCAGGGCTTATAAGGCGGCTTGGATTCGAGGTTGGAATCTGGAACTAAGAAATGGTCTCCTGTCAACATGAGCAACACTAAAGGAGTGTAGTCTCAAAGAAATTGGGGAGACTTTAAGAGTAATAATATAGATTCCCTACAACAGATGAATGGATAAAGAAAATGTGGTATATATACACAATGGAATATTACCCAGCCTTAAAGGAGAATGAAATTATGGCATTTGAAGGTATATGGATGGAGTTGAAAAATATTATGCTAAGTGAAATAAGCCAATCCCCCAAAATCCAAAGGCCAAATGTTTTCTGTGATATGCAGATGCTGATCCATAATGGGGGTAGGGGTACTGGGGAAGATGTAGGAACTTTGGATTGGGCAGAGGGGAATGAAGGGAGGGAGGATGTGTGGAGTGAGGGAAGTGGAGGGGGTGTGGGAGTGGGAAGAATGGTTAAATGAGACAGACACTATCACTCTATGTACATGTACAAGCAGTGTGACTTTGCATTGGGTACAGCCGGAGAAATGAGAAGTTGTGCTCCTTTTGTGCACAGTGAATTGAAATGCATTCTGCTGTCCTGTATAGCTAATTAGAAAAAAAAAAATACAAAAAAGGTCTGGGGATAAGACTCAGTGCTTAAGCACCTTTAGGTTCAGTCCTCAATACCAATATATAGAGAGATATACACAAGCAATTAGAAGCACTTACCAATGGGGAAGGAAAGGGGTAAAATACATGGCATCTTAAAAACTCTACATATTTAACATACATTATTCCATATGTTTAATGAAGCTTCACTCATATGACTTGTGTATGTTTTTATAAGTCTTAAAAATTATTTTTAAAAAGGAACTTCTGCCTTCAAGAGTAAGAATTATAAACCCACAGCACTTTTATACTTTCATGGGAATAATTGATGAAAACCTTGCTTCAGCAAAATTCAAGGCAGGAGAAATCTTCCTGGGACTGTAGAGATTTCAACATTGGCTAATCTACTTTTTTTTTTTTTTTCCTTGAAAGGCATTGGCTTCATCTACCTTTAGAAGTTCCTTCTGTTGAAAACTCTGGATGATTTTTTTTCCCCTCTGAAGCCTGCCTGATACTTTGTAGTCAAAGAAATTGTTAGAAAATTTGCTGTACTTAAGATTTTGCTGTAGAAAAAAAAATTGTGGTCACTGCCTTCTCCGAGTTTCTCACCATTTGGGGTTACACATAAAACCCATTTAAAATTAAAGCTGCATTATATAATTTTTGAATTAATCATGCTCCTAGGGAAATTTAGTTTCATATATGTATACAGTGTATGTGTCTCTGTCCAGGAAGATTTGGAAGGAAGCTGAGAAAGGAGACAGTTTGTAGACTGGCGTAGAGATTCGGTAGAGAAGCATTTTGGCATGTGTGTGTTAGCTAAGTTTCCTGTACTATAACAAATACTTGAAATGGTCAACTTACAAGGATAAAAGGTTTATTTTAGCTCATAATTTTGGAAGTTTCAGCCTGTGATCAGTTGGATTCATTGCTTTTGGGCTTGTAGGGAGGCAGAAGAGCACAGCAGAGCTAAACTGCTTCCCTCATGGTCAGGAAGTAAAAGAAGGAAGAGGAAAGGGCTGGGGATCCACACCCCCATGACCTAAGTAGGCCCAGCTTTTAAAGTTTTCACTTAAAGTTTTCAATTCCAATAGCACTTCCTTGGGGACCAAATCTTTTAACATATAGACCTTTGCGTGACACTTAAGATTCCAACCATAGCAGTGTGTCAAGAATGTAAACTTGATCCGAGTTTAAAAAATGGAAATAAAGATTTTAAATAATTAATGAATTGATAGAATGAGATCTCTTAGAAATTCTAGAGCATTAAAGCAGAGTATTCTAGGGACATCGTTATCTTTATGTTTAGCAAAGATCGTGTTCCTCATGCATGAGTCTAGATTGACAAGGGGGTCTATAGTGGGCATCACCTGTGTGGTGCCTAGTATCTGTTAACATTCTTTCTGGGAACTGTAACCTGAATTTTATTTTTTCTCCAGTTCTAGTCACTTTTTTTTTTTTTTTTTTTTTTTTTTTTTGAGAACCTGACATTCATCACACATACAAATGCGCGCGCGTGCGCGCACACACACACGCACACATGCACACACCATTGTTGAGTAGATCCCAGGACCCTGGACCAACAACTGGAGTACATTCCTCTGGGCACAGTAATTGATCAAGACTTGGGCATCTGACCCTGTCCAAACAAAACTTATTTGGTAATTTCCAGGAGAAATATGTTCATTTTTTTTTCTGTTATCCTTGAAACCTGAGAGCTTGTTGGGGTTGAGCTTCAAGCTACCTCTTGCTACCATGTGATGCTTGATACTACAGCCAATATGACAGAAGGCAGAGTAAAGAGATGGAGAGAAACCAACTCCTAATTATATTTTCTGGGCCCTGAATCCAGGCTTGTCATTTTATGCGAGCCAATAAATTCCCTTTTTGTCCAAGTGAGTTTCGTTGTATTTTCTTTCAATCGTGACCAAGAGTCCAGTTGATGCAATCCCCACAGAAAACACTGAGAAGGGGGAAGAAAGTGAATCAGCCAATATTTATTAAGCAACTATTTCCCCCTATCTTTTAAAGCGAGGCTTCTTTTTTTTTCTTTTAAATGAAATTTCCAGTAACCCAGAAAAACAAAAAATACAAACTTGCTTTAGCTCAAAGGTCAGCCTAGTTCCAGATCCGACTGTTTTTCCATCATGCTGTGCTATCAGTTTGGATTGACTCTAGGCCAGCATTTCCTAAAATCTGTTTCAGGGAACACCCTGATCTTTGAGATGGTAATAAATGTTCAATGAAGAAAAAACATCTATTTTGTTTTATGAACTCTTCTATGTAAGAGAAATGTTAAACCCTTTTATGCGTTGATCAGATTTTATGTCTTTTAAAAGTGGTTCAAAGGATCAGATTAAGAATCACAGACAACATCAATTAAAGATCATTACAAATCATGTGTTGGTACAGAAGCAACATTTTCAAGCTATACAATATATTGATCTGTATGTTCACTTGAGCATTTAAGTTTGTACTCCCAAATTATTTGGGAAATGTCATTCCAAGTGCTGCTATTAGAGGCTCGTACTACACACGGTTATGTGGCCAACAGAGAAAAGATTTGAATAAAAAAATCGATTCTAATAGCTCTCCAAACAAAGAAAATCAGAATGATGCCAAGTCAATGTGATTAATGACAACTATAGCTTCCCAAACACAACTCTGGAATGAACTGTTCAAGATTAAACAATTAACTATTTGGGAAAATGTCACGTATAAGAATTGAAATATTGAACTTGTGTTATTCTTTTTGCTAAAAGTTACTTTTGAAAAATGAGACTTTTTGTAATATGTTGGAATTTTAAAAACTGGAATATATTTGATACTGTGCTTAAAATGAATACTTGACTTAGTGTTCTTTTGATTTAATGACCACATAAAAAATAATCACAAAAATGAAGGGTAATTTTATGCTATATTCTATTTTTAATACAAAATAAACATGATTTACTTTATCTAGAGATTTTAATTCTTTCATTTTTCATTTTAAAAATTTAAAATTTTTTAAAGTTACTTTCATTGAGTTATAAAATTTTAAAGATAGCAATAAATTTAAATATATTGCAGAAATTATTTCATCTGAGATAATTTTCATTATCTTTTGTAATGTAAGGAAGATTTTTATTTTCTCATATCTATTAGTTTTGCATGTGGAAGAAATTGCAGGATAACTTTTTTTTTTTCAACTTAAAAAATGTGAAGGTGTATGGGAGGCTCCCTATTCTTCTGCCATACCTCTGAATGTTCTGTGACCTGCTCTTTTTCAAAGCAATTCATGAATAACTTGGGATGTTGACAGTCTGCTGTCCTCACAGACTAAGTTGGAAACAGTTGGAGTAAAGTCTAGCTTTCCGGAAGATCAGTGTGCAATCATTTGACTGCTCTCTAAGAGAGAGTCTAGACAAGGCCAGTTCCCTGCACTTGAAACCTCTGCAGTCAGTCAAGATCCTGAACTAGTTTAATACTGTGCTATCATTGCCTTGAGATTCTTAATCATATTTTAACCAAAGACCTGTAGTTTCATTGTACAGATCCCAAAAACTTATGTAGGTGGTCTTATTTCTAGGAGCTGAGCAGGCACAGTAAATAGAGTTAAAAAATTTTTTTTTTTTTTTGGCTTAAAACGAATATTTATTTCTCATAACTGTATCATTTGGGGTTTGAGTGTTCTTTTTTTTGGGGGGGGGTACTGGGTTAAGAATTCAGGGTCACTCAACCACTGAGCCACATCCCCAACCCTATTTTATATTTTATTTAGAAATGGGGTCTCACTGAGTTGTTTAGTACCTGTTTTTTAATTGATTTTATTTTTTTAAATATACAACCACAGAATGCATTACAATTCTTATTACACATATATACCACAATTTTTCATATCTAAAAGCTAAGCACCAAAAAAACAAATAACTCAATCAACAAATGGGCCAAGGACCTGAACAGACAATTCTCAAAAGAGGATATGCAATCAACCAACAAATATATGAAAAAATGCTCATCATCTCTAGCAATTAGAGAAATGCAAATCAAAACTACTCTAAGATATCATCTCACTCCAGTCAGAATGGCAGCTATCATGAAGACAAACAATAATAAGTGTTGGCAAGGATATGGGGAAAAAGGTACACTCATCCATTGCTGGGTGAGACTGCAAATTGGTGCAGTCAATATAGAGATTCCTTGGAAATCTTGAAATGGAACCACCATTTGACCCAGCTATCCCTCTCCTCAGACTATACCCAAAGGACTTAAAAACAGCATACTACAGGGACATAGCCACATCAATGTTTATAGCAGCAAAATTCACAATAGCTAAATTGTGGAGCCAACCTAGATGCCCTTCAGTGGATGAATGGATAAAAAAAAGTGGCATATATACACAATGGAATTTTACTCAGCAATAAGAGAAAATAAAATCATGGCATTTGCAGATAAATGGATGGCTGGCATTGGAGAAGATAATGCTAAGTGAAGTTAGCCAATCCCCAAAAAACAAATGTGGAATGTTTTCTCTGATATAAGGAGGCTGACTCATATTGGGGTAGAGAGGGGGAGCAATGGAGGATTAGATTAATTCTAGATAGGGAAGAGGGGTAGGAGGGAAAGGGAGGGGCAGGGGATTAGCAAGGATGGTGGAATGTGACATCATATCCAAAGTACATGTATGAAGACACGAACTGGGTGTCAGCATACTTTATATACAAACAAAAATTCTAGTGAGACTTATATTCTAGAAGAGAAAAAATTAAAGAACATAATGATATATGAAATAGTCTACTAAGTGATACATTCTAGGAAAAAAATTAAAAATGGAAGAAAAGTAGAACATATATACTCTAATATTTGTGTGGAGTTTTGAGATTTTTAGATAGTGTATTAGTTTTTCATTACTATAATGAAATAAATAATACAGTTAACTTTATAAAGAGAAAAGTTTTCTTTAGCTCAGATTTGAAAATTCAAGGGCATGGTGCCTGCATGAAACCTTAGTTCTGACAAAGGTCCTCCTAGCTACAGCCACATCATGATAGAGGTACATGTGTATGAAGTTATATCACCAAAACAAGAAGTCAAGGAGGGAAAATTTTATGTCCAAACAACCCCTTCAAAGAGCATGTTGTCAGGGACTTAAGGCCCTCATTAGTGCTGCAACCTCCCCAAAATCCAAAACTTTAAGCACAGTGCCAACTTGGGAGACACTTGGACCACATCCCAAACAGTAGACAGAGTGACCAGGAAGTCTTCAATGAGAATGTGATAATTAATTAATGACATAAAGTAGTGAAGGAGTGATCCACATTAAGATATGGTATAAAAATCTTCCAGAAAGAGGCAAAAAGCCCTGAGAGGAGAGTGTGCCTAGAACAGCAAGTTGACCAATATTGCTAGCAAAGATAATGATGGGAAGAGTAGTTGAAGGTGATTTCAGAGGAGGAAAGGGGACTTTGGATTTCTTCTAAGTAAGATGGGAAGTGTAGCATGGCTTAGCAGAGAAATGACCTATTCTGAAGGGATCACAATGGCTGTTGTATTGAGAATAAACCAAGGGAATGGTGTAGATGGGATAGGAGGAAATAGTAATAGCACCCCAGAGAAGAACATTCAAGTTGTTCACTCAACAAACTATGAGTCTATGGCTCAGAGGTAGCTCCTAGATACCACTGAATCATAAATAACATTCTAATAAATGCTGAAATGGACTGGAATTTTTTTTTCCAAATTCCAACTTGGCTCCTATCTTCTGGTACAGTCATCTTATATCAGGCCTCTTGAACTTTCTTCTCCTACACATAATCAAAGTGTCATTGACCACTGCAACTTGGAATTCTTTCTACTCTTTGGGCAAAGAGAGATTGATCCCCATCATGGTTATGCAACACAAAGGGCTACCACCACAAAGAACTATTGAGGAACTGGTAAATACTGGTAAATACTCCAATGCTCACTAGTTAAAGTTGGAGATATAGATACCAAAAAAAAAAAAGGGGGGGGAGGTCAAAAAAGCCTATTACTCAATTCTCTGGATATTCAGGAGTCATCTGGAAAAGTAGATTTTTGAGAGAGCAGAGTGAAATGATCAGCACCATGAATGAATGAAAACATCTGCCAAGGTGAAATGAATGCCCTTGGACGACAATGGAAGGACCTGCCTGCATGTGGATATGTTATGTCTTATGTGGGGGTATACTCCATCCTTAGGAGGAGACCACAGAGGGTAGGTACCTATAGAGTCCCACCAGTATTTGAGATTGGCAGAAGGACCCCATCCTGCCTGGTCTTGGTTTCAGCTCAGCAATCTGTTTTGTAAGCTTGGTTGCCTGTCTGGGATTCCTCTGCTGACCCAGGCCTCCACTCTGTTTGTCAAGACCTAGGGCCCAATCAATATTTCAAACCTCAATTTAAAATTCCTCATAGAGTAAAGCTGATTGACCTTGTTGGGTAAAATGATCAGTTCTGACCTAGGAATTTTTGGTCATTGGGATCAAGGTGAGCATAGCTTTCTAGGCATTTGTCGTAAAATATTGAATTTAAGAAAAGAGTTTTGTCAGAAAGGGATGGTGAGGCTGTATAATTTTATGCTTTGTATAATATAAACTATATTACAAGAGATTTTAGAGTTTATGCAGTCTAAAATTTTGGAGTTTATGTAGTCTAAAGTTTTATGTACATACAACTTTATATATTATTGTAGAGTACTTTCTAAATCTCTTGTAGCATAGTTTAGAGAAAGAGGTTTTATTTTGTTTCAAACCATATGATGACTCATGAAGAATTCTATTTATGAATTAAATTATTAGCTTGGGCAAACATTTAGTTACATGATCAATTATTCATCTTTTTCAATCATACAAACTTGGAAGCAAAGTTTAATTGAGCTATAGATACCATGATATAGTATTTTTATACAGACTTTCTTTTTAGAGGCCAAATTTCTCTTTATATTGTATATCATTGTTGAGTTTCATTGTTCATTAAATCCTGCAAGATATGAAATCGAATAACATTTCAATAATAGTTACATGAAATACATTTCTTAATTTGTAAAGCAAGAATAAGTTACCAATGACTTCTGAATAGTAACTTAAAGACATATTTTGAACATTTCTTGTAAGCACAAAAGCACTACAAATCTCTTCTTCACAAAGGAGGAAGACAAATAGTTCAATTTATTTCTAAGCAATTTTTATCTTAGTGTTAAATTTAGCATTCTTAAACAATAGGCTGCAATGATTTAATCTTGAACTACATCAAAGGACATTCTGTGTTTCAGTCAGATTTTGTGTAGCTGTGACCAAAATACCTGACAAGAACAACATAGAGAAGTAAAAGTATATTTCGTCTTCTGGTGTCAGAGGTCTCAGTCCACACATGGTCAACTGCATTGCTCTGGGCTCATGGTGAGCAGAATATAATGGGCGAAAGACAGAGCAGAGGGAAGCTGCTCTCCTTGTGGTAGCAAAGACGCAGAAAGAGGGGAAGAATGGGATTCAGGGAAAATGAAGCCCTCCAGGGCACACTGCCAGTGACCCACCTCCTCCAACCACACTCTACCTTCAACTAGTAGGATGGAAACTAGGATGGACTGACTAGGTTACAGCTCTCATAATCTAATCATTGGCCTTTGAAAATTCCCACATGAACACAGATGCTTTTGGGGGAACCTCATCTCCAAATCATAAAATTTCTCCCTGGTCCCCAAAGCTCATGTCCATTTCACATGCAAAAATAAATTTATTCAGTTTCTAAAACTCCCAGAGTCTAAACAGTTCCAGTTCCAGTTTTGCCCAAAATTCCAAGTCCAAAGTTTCACCTGAGATTCAAGGCAAACTCTCATCTGTGAGCCCCTGTAAAAATCAAAAGCAAAGCTTCTGAAGATGGCAGAGTCGAGTTAGGCAGCAACCCCCAAACCCTTCACAGACCAGAAAGGAGGCGATAAAAGAATGGCTTACCAAAGAGTCACAGGGACAGTGCCTTGGTGATGTGCACTGGTTAGGGGGGGATGCTTCTGCACCATAGACCACCCATGGAGAGTCCACAATCACAGGTCCTGCACTTGCACACAGCCATTAGCCTCTATGCTACTTTGAAGATAGCTTATAGAGAGGAGCAAGTGTGTGGCATCTATAGCATTCAGAGCAACATCCCTGATCTGGGCATCCTGTGCCCCTGCATACAATAGAAACAGACAACAGATATAGCACAGTACTGTCTGAGCAAACAGCCTCAGGCCCCTGGGCTGACAAACAAGAACAGACTGGTGAGAGTTTCATAGCAACCAGAGAAGTATCTTCTCTGCCCCAGTACCTCGGGGGAACCCAAAGCTGAAGAGAGAGAGCCAAGTTTTAAAGGTCTAAAATCCTGATGAAAACAAAACCAGGAAGATTTAATAACAATTTTCTCCACCTTGTATATTTTACTATAAATGCTTCTAACATCAACTTTGATCATACATATATTACTCTTATTTTTATTCAATAGTTGTTACCCTAGTATGCAATATTTGTGCTCTCAACCCTCTTGATTGTAATTTTTTATGTTTTAAAGCATTAATTGGAATCATTCTCTTTGTTTTCCTAGTTCAGGTTTACATTTGTTCCTCTTAATCCCACTTTTCCTTTTTATATTACCTGCTACTCCCTCAACTCCATCTTTTTCTTCCTTCTACTTTAGTTTGTATTATTCTTTGCCATATTTTTTTCTTTCTTTTTACATTTTTTTCATCTTTTGCCCCAAATTTTCTTTCCTCCCCTTTTCAGCCTCTATATAATGTGATAGCAATATTAGTATCTTCAATAGCTAATAGTTCAGCTAATTCAGAATATTACTGCAAGTTTATAACTGGATTAGAGAAACTGTAAACTATCGGTTTTTGTTTTTCCTGAAGTTGATCAGTGTGTGGCTTTCCTCCAAAGTGATTGTAGTAAATAGGGTTCAAGGACTTCCTTCAAAGTGATGCTGGGTATAGCACAGGACACACATTGCATGAAAGTGGATATTTGCCAGTCAGCTGGGGATTCGAAGAGAAAAATGCTCACTAAATATCCCCTTGCATAAAAGAAGAATCAATAATCATCCCAACAGATGGGTAGACATACAAGCAATGTGGAAACGCAAGGGAACAAGTGACCTGAAACAGCCCTCAACACTGCAGCAACTGAATTCATTCACACACATTGGAGAAAATGTCAGAGAAAGAATTTAGAAAGTCTATACTTAAAATGTTCAATGAGCTAAAAGAAGATTTAAGAAATAAACATAGAAAATATAGGAAGTAAAATATCATTTAAATAAAAAGAGATTCTAAAAAAGAACCAAATGGAAATCCTGGGGAGAAAAAAACTCAATAAAGCAATTAAAAATTCAATGTAAAGCATCCCCAATAGATTAGATCACTTTAAAGATAGAGTCTCAGACCTTGAAGACAAACCTTGAAAATAAAGTCAACAATAAAGACTGTCAAGACACCATAATGAGAATATTCAAAATTTGGGGGATAATACTAAGAAACCAAATTTAAGACTCATTGGGGTACAAGAAGGCCAAAATACAAACTAAAGGAATATATAATATTTTGAATGAAATAATATCAGAAAGATTTCCAAATGGTAGAAGCAAGATGGAAATCCAAATACAAGACACAGAGTTCCAAATAGGCAAGATAGAAAAGATACTCTCCAAGACACATTATAATGAAAATGCATAATATACAGAATAAGGATAGAATTTTTAAAGCCACAAGCATAAAAATGGCTGGTCACATTTAGATAAGAAAATTTGATTTCAACTTATTTCTCAACACAGACGCAAAAAGCCAGGAAAGCATAGAATAATTTATACCAAGTCCTAAAAGAAAACAGGTGCCAAACAAGATTACTATATCCAGAAAAACTATCCGTCAGATTTAAAAAAGATATAAAAATCTTCCATGATAAACAGAAGCTAGAATTCATAACTACTAAGCCTGCACAATATAACATTCCATGAAATATTTCATACAGAAGAAATGAAAAATAAAAGCAAATACCAGCATAGGGGTGAACTGCACTACAAAAATCATAATTAAAAGGAGAATTATGTGTGGATTAAGCTTTAGATATAAATCAAAATGTTGGGAAATAAAAATTATCTCTAATAACATTGAATGTAAACAATCCAAATGCTTCAATTGAATAAAACACAGATTGGCAGGTTAACTTTAAAAACAAGACCTGCCCAAATGTTGTTTATAAGAGATGCACCTTATAGGAAAGATATCCACAGACTGAAAGTGAAAATAATGGAAAAGATATACCACACAAATGGAAATCAAAATCAAGTAAGAGTAGCTGCTCTCATATCAGACAAATTATACTTCAAGGCAAAATTAATCAGAACTTAAAAAGAAGGCCACAACATACTGATTAAGGGAATCATCCAACCACAAGATATATTATGATTTGTAAATATTTTTGCCCCAAACAGTGGTTCATGTAGGCACATAAACAAACCCTTCTCAAATAAAGAATCAAATAGACCACAATACAATAACACTGGGTGATTTCAACACACCTTTCTCACTAATAGATAGGTTGTCCAGACATAAACTAAGTAAAGACTCTTCAGAAAAATATCCTATTAATCAAATAAATGTATCTAATAGATATATACAGAATATTGTGTCCATGGATAACTGAATTTGCTGTCTCTTCTGTATCATATGGAACTTTCTGTAAAATGGATTATAGTTTAGTGGACAAAGAAAGTATCAGCAAATAAAAAAATTAGAGACAATTTCCTGCATTCTATCAGATAATGTGAAATAAAATTAGAGATAAATCACAAGATTAAAAAAAAACAGCAAACATTCTAACACCTGGAAAGTAAATTAAAAACTTATTATTTAATCATTTATTTATTTTTACTAGAGCTTTATAGTTATATGTAGTAGTTGGGTTCATTCTGACAAACTTACACATGCATGGAATTTGATTTCAGTTCATGATCTCTTTTTTCTCTCCCATATTGTTTCCTCTGTGCCATTCTCTTTCTCCTACTCTACTGGACATTTATTTATTTATTTATTTATATTTGATTGGTTCTTTTGAATGAGGAATGGGTCACAGAAGAAATCAGGGAGAGATAAAAAAAATTCTTAGAAACAAATAAGAAAAAAAATACCAGATATCAAAGTCTCTGGGAGTGTATGAAGAGAGTTCTGGGGGGCAGGGGGAGTTTAAAGCACTGAGTGCCTACACATTTAAAAAAATAGAAAGATATCAAACAATCTAACATTACACCTCCTGGCTCTAGAAAAAGAACAAACTAGTACCAAGATCAGTAGAAAGAAGAAAAAAATAACCATGGTCAGAGCTACAATTAATGAAATTGAGGACAAAAACATAATACAAAGAATTGGGCTAGGGTTTTGGCTCAGTTGTACAGCACTTGCCTAGCATGTATGAGGCACTGGGTTTGATTCTCAGTACCACATATAAATAGATAAAATAAAGACCCACTGAAAAAAATATATATATAATACAAAGAATCAATGAAACAAAAAGTTGGTTCTTTGAAAAGAGAAACAATATTGATAAACTCTTAACCAAACTAAATAAAACAGAAGGCGCCTATCAACAAAATTAAAGAAGAAGAATAATACTTCAAACTAAAATTAATTAAAACAGAAAAAGAAGGTCACAACATACTGGTTAAGGGAATCATACAACCACAAGATGTTATGATTGTAAACATTTATGCCTCAAACAGTGATGAATGTACATACATTAAAAAAAGCCTTCTCAATATAAAGAATCAGATATAACCACAATACAAAAATACTGGGTGATTTCAACACATGTCTCTCAATAATAGATAGGTGATCGAGACATTAACTAAGTAAAGCCTTTTCAGAAAAAAAACACTATTAACCAAATGGACCTAACAGACATCTACAGAATATTGCCACAAGCACTTCTGAAACTGAGAGGATCATTAGAAACTGTTTTGATGGAAATCAAAATCAAGGGTTTTGAAAATTTATACTCAAATAAGCTAGAAAATCTTGAACATATTGACAAATTCATAAAGACATATGATCTACCCAAATTAAACCAGAGAATATAGAAATTTTAAACAGACCAATATCAAGCAATGAAATTGAAGCATCTATTGGTAGTCTACCAACAAAGTGAAGCTCAGGAAGGGAGGTACTGAGTTCTACCAGACCTTTAAAGAAGAACTAATGGTCTTGATGGTTGAAGCATAATCCATGTAAGAAAAAAGAAGGAAACACTGCCAAGTTCATTCCATGAAGCCAGTGTAACCTTGATACCAAAGCTATACAAAGACACACCAAGGAAAGAAAATTTCCAACAAATATTGCTGATTAATGTGGACACAAAAATTCTTAATATTGGCAAACCTCATTCAAAAGCACATGAAGAAGATAGTGCACCAAGGTCAAGTGAGTTTTATCCCAAGGATGTAAGGTTTGTTTAACATGTAGAAATGAATAATGTAATTCACCATAAAATAGTTAAAACAAAAATAATATCTCAATAGATGCAGAGAAAGCATTTGATAAAACTCAGGACCCATTCATGTTTAAACACTAGCAAAACTAAGGACAGATGGAACTTACCTCAACATTGTCAAAGCTGTGTATAACAAACCCAAGGCTAACATCATACTGAACAGATAATGAATATGCTATAAAAGAATTAGTAAAACTATCCTATTCATAATAACTTCAGAAAAGAAAAAGAAGTCTACAATGAAAATTGTAGAACACTGAAGAAGAAATTGAAAAACACCTTGAAAAATTCTTTTATCCAAGGAAAACATGGAAAAACACCATATTCTTGTAATAAGTGAATTAATGTTATCAACATGGCCATACTACAGAAACATTATACAGATTCAATGCAATCTCCATCAAAATACCAATGACATACCTCACAGAAAAATTTTAAAAAGTTCTAAAATTTATTGGGAGTAATAATAGACCCATAACAACAACAACAACAAAACCCTAAGCAAGAAGAGGAATGGGGAGGCATAACAATATCACACCTCAAATTATACTACAGAACTATAGTAACAGAAACAGCGTGGTATTAGCACCAAAACAGATATGAAGACCATTGAAATAGAAGACAGAGACAATCCCACACAGGAGGTCATCTTATACTTGATAAAGGTGCCAAAACCATTTGTTAAATAAAAGATAGCCTTTTCAACATATAGTGCTGAGAAAACTGGATATCTATATGCAGAAGAATGAAACATGATCCCTATCTCTCACCCTGCACAAAAGTCAACTCAAAGTGAATCAAAGACCTAGGAATTAGACGTGAAGCTCTGCAACTGCTAGAAGAAAACTTTGGTCCAATCATCTAACATATGGATACAGGAACTAACTTCTTTAAAAAGACTCCTAAAGCACAAGAAATAAAACCAAAAATCAATAAGTGAAATGGCATCAAATTAAAAAGCTTCTACACAGCAAAGGAAACAATTAAGAATTTGAAGAGACAGCCTGTATAAAGGGAGAAAATATTTTTCCACCTGCTCTTCAGATAGGGCATTAATATCCAGGATATACAAAGAACTCAAAAAACACCAAATAAGCAAATAACCCAATTAATAAATGGGCAAAAGAACTAAACACACATATTAAAAGAATTACAAATAGCCAATAAATATATTTTTTAATGTTTGACATCTCAATTAATCAAGGAAATACAAATCAAAACTACATTTAGATTTCCTCTCACAGTAGTCAGAATGGCAATTATCAATGATACATTTAATAAGAAACGCTGATGAGAATGTGGAGGAAAAGGTGCACTCCTACATTGTTTTTGGGACTGCAAATTAATACAACCTTTCTGGAAAGCAATATGGAGATTCCTTAAACACTATGAATGGAACCATCATATGACCCAATTATTACACTCTTTGCTTATATCCTAAAGATATAAATCCAGCATACTACAGGGATACAGCAACATCAAAGTTTATGACAGTTCAATTCACAATAGCCAAGTTTTGAAACTAACCCAGATGTCCATCAACAGACAAATGGATAAAGAAAATGTGATTGATTATATATATATATATATA
>NW_025999949.1:6357998-6379322 GCF_001458135.2 Marmota marmota marmota
CATTCTTGCCTGTCCCTTTCCCTATCCTCTACTACTACCCCCCCTCCCCTCCCCTCCCTACTTCTCTCTCTACCCCCTCTACTGTCATTCATTTCTCCCCCTTGTATTATTTTCCCCTTTCCCCTCACTTCCTCTTGTATGTAATTTTGTATAACCCTGAGGGTCTCCTTCCATTTCCATGCAATTTCCCTTTTCTCTCCCTTTCCCTCCCACCTCTCATCCCAGTTTAATGTTAATCTTCTTCTCATGCTCTTCCTCCCTGCTCTGTTCTTAGTTACTCTCCTTATACCAAAGAAGACATTTGGCATTTGTTTTTTAGGGATTGGCTAGCTTCACTTAGCATAATCTGCTCTAATGCCATCCATTTCCCTGCAAATTCTATGATTTTGTCATTTTTTAATGCAGAATAATACTCCATTGTGTATAAATGCCACATTTTTTTTTATCCATTCGTCTATTGAAGGGCATCTAGGTTGGTTGCACAGTCTAGCTATTGTGAATTGTGCTGCTATGAACATCGATGTAGCAGTGTCCCTGTAGCATGCTCTTTTTATTTCAAGGCACATGATAGTGGCATGGATTTTACTGGAGGCTTTTATCCAGCCAGCAGTGAACCAGAAAAGTTCATGTAAACTGAGCCGAGGATGGTGTGCTTTTTAAAGAGATCATACTAGCTAAAAAGATGCTTAGTACTTTGCACAGATCATATTCGAGATACCTCCAGAGCATCTCAGCAATTTATGAGATCATATACATGCAGGCTCCAAGATGCAGAAAGGCTGCCCTAATCCAAGCAGACCAAACTACTGCATGAGGAGGCAGCTGAATGTGATATCTTCCACATTGTACTGGTTTTGTAGGAATGGAGGATGCTGGAGTGGTGGAGGTATCTATTGAGATTTCAAATGAAGGTAGTAGTGAAAGTCATTCTGTAAAACAAGACAACCCAAATGTAAGATAAAAGTGATTAAAAGCAGCAAGCCAAACACTCAAAAAAAAAAAAATGAAGGTCTGGGAGACCATTCATAGTGTAACAGACTTCAGTAAGCCCTTATGAGGGCAAGATCTAATTCTGGGAAAGTGAAACTGAAACTAGAATGAAGACTTCAGTAGTCTATTGATGTGGTGAATAACAATATTGATTTCCGTATATTGAACCAGCCTTGCATCCCAGGGATGAATCCTCCTTCATCATGGTGCACAATTTTTTTGATATGTTTTTGTATCCGATTCGCCAGAATTTTATTGAGGATTTTTGCATCTAGGTTCATTAGAGATATTGGTCTGTAGTTTTCTTTCTTTGAAGTGTCTTGAAATATCGTCTGCCAGGTTAATTAATCTCACACTTTTAAATTTAGTCTCATACAAAATTTCAGAACATGAGCAATCTATAGACAAGTATTTGTCAGAATAGAGAACAAGTGGCCTCTATTCCAGTTATGAAATAAGTCCTCATTTTCTTCTAAAAGCTCATGAGCACAGTTCACATTCCCATCAGCATTCTGGTTGTCTATGCTCCCAACACAATCACCCATTGAGCTCCGCTTATAACATGCTCAGGTTTTAATAGTTTGCATTTCCAAAATGTTCCAAATTCTTTCTGCAAACCATTTGCAAATCTTCTGGACCACACAGTCCCCATTCCTGGTACCAATATTTGTTTTAGTTAGGTTTTGCAGTCCTGTGGCTAAAATACCTGACAAGAAAAAATTAGAAGAGGAAAAAATTTATTTTGTTTCATGGTATCAGAAGTCTGAGTACATAGTTTGCTGACTACATTGCTCTGGGCCCATGGTGGGGCAGAACAACATGAGGGAAAAGCATAGCAGAGGAAAGATGTTCTCTTTGTGGGAGGAAAGAAGCAGAGAGAAGGCACAGGGAAAATTCACCTTTTCTGGGGATGTACCCAGTGACCACCTCCTCTAGTTACATCCCACCTGCTTACAATTACTACCCAGTCCATTCAAATTTGGATGAACTGATTAGGTTACAGTTCTCACAATCCAATGTTTTCATCTCTGATTATTCCTGCATTAGCCCAGGAGCTTTTGGGGAACACCACTTATCCAAATCATAACACTCAGGTTAATTAATTTTACTTCCAAGAATATTTTTGTGAATATGTAGTTCATACTGGTTTATACTTGCTAGAACATATATAAAACCATCTTTCCTGTATTAGTAATAATGAAAACCAAAGGGAATGTTTGGTAAGTTAATAAATGTTGGGAAAATATTTTTCTTTTTTTTAATTTTTAGAAGTAGTTGGACACAATACTTTTATTTTACTTATTTTTATGTGGTACTAAGGATTGAACCTAGGGCCTTGCACATGCTAGATGAGCGCTCTACCGCTGAGCCACAACTCCATCCCCATATTTTTTCTTAATATTTTAATTTTTATAAGATTTATATTTTAAGCTGATGAAGTTTCCTTGTAAGATTTATTTTAAGGGAAAAGAAAGAGACTTTTTTATGTTATTTATCTGTTATACTTTGTTTTAGATATTATAGTACACTTTCAAAATTGTTATTCCATTATGTTCTTACTAATGGTATGCTTTCATCAGCTTTTTTTGCCTTTGCAGTGAAAATATCTGACAAGAAAAATTTTAGAGAAGGAAAAGTTACTTGGGGCTGTTTTAGTCAGCTTTTTTACTGCTGTGACTAAAAGACCCAACCAGCATATTAGAGAGGAGAAAAATTTTGTTTGGAGGCTCACGGTTATAGAGGTCGTAATCCATAGACAGCTGGCTCTGATCCTCGGGGCTGAAGGTGAGGCAGAACATCAAGGCAGAAGAGTGTGCTGGAGGGACGCAGTTCATATGATGATCAGAAGCAGAGTGAGAAACTCCACTTGCCAGATACAAATATATACCCCAAAGCTCTGCTCCCAATGCCCCACCTCCTCCAGCCGCACCCCACCTGTCTTCAATTACCACCCAATTAATCCCATCAGGTGATTAATCCTCTGATTGGGTTAAGGTTTTCACAGCCCAATCTTTTCCCCTCTGAAACCTCTTGTATTATTTCACACATGAGCTTTGAGGATACCTCACATCTAAACCATAACAGGGCTCAATTTCAGAGGTGTCAGTCTGTAGATGACTGACCCCATTGCTCTGGGCCAATGGTGGACAAATGTAGAGAAGGAAAGGAGCTCAGAACATCAAACCAGGAAGCAGAGTAAGACTTCCACTCAGCAAGGACAAAATGTAAACCCCAATAGCATCTCCCCAATCACCTACCTCCTCTAATTACACGGTACCTGCCTACTGTTACCACCCAGTTATTACCTATTAGTGAATTAATGCACTGATTAAGTAAAGGCTTTCATAACTGAATCATTTCAACTCTGAATCTCTTTGCTTTGTCCCAAAATATTGGCTTTTGGGGGACACCTAATATCTAAACCATAACAATGTACTAGGCATCACTGTATGATTGGCTCAAAAATTAGATGCTTAAATAACAACTATCTAATCTGTGTGGAGTAGTGAACACCTGTGCTCCCCAGCTACTTAAGTAGCTGAGAAAGGAAGATCACATATTGAAATCCAGCCTGAGCAACTTAGCAAGACCCTGTGTCAAAACAAAAATAAAAAATGGCTGTAAATGTGGTTCAGTGGTAGAGTGTCCCTGGGTTCAACCCCAGTGGCACAAAAAATAAAATGTCAAATATCTACTATCTCTCATTTTTTGATGGTCAGGAATCTAGGCTCATCTTAATTACTTGCCTCTGTCCCAGTTTTCTTATGTGCTATAACTGAGGTATCAGCTGGGCCTCATAGAATCCCATATCAAGGCTTAAGCTGAAGAAGACAGGCTTCTAAGCTCAATCATGTAGGTGGTTGCAAGATTCAGTCCTTCTTGTGCTATTGAACAGAGGGTCTCAGTTTCTCACTGTTTGTATCTAAGCCTTCCTCAGTTTCTTGGTTATGGGAATATGCCTTGGGAAACTTAGTGTCTGTCTTGTATCTGATCAAGGACTCTGAAAGAGAGAAAGAGGAAGAGAGAGGCAGAAAGAGACACACAAACAGAAAACAAACAGAAGAGTCTTTTGTAGTGTAATTTCAGTAGTGTTATGCTATCATATTTACCATATTATATCATTAGAATCAATTCATAGGTCTAGATCATACCCAAGAGAGGAGTATCAGAAGAACATGAGTACCAAGAGGCAAGCAACAGAGGGAAATGGATCATTTTAGAGGCTGTTTAGCACACAAATCATTGTAGCATTCAGAAAATAGCTATTATTAGAGAAATGCTGAGAGTTTTTAAAGGCTTTAACAGAAGCATAAAGGAGTGACTGCATAATTAATGTGGAAGTCAGAATCCTGGATTTTCAAACTAGCTTTACTACCTATGACCTTCGACATCTTGGGTTTTAAATCTCCTAAACCATATGAACTCTTGGACAAGTGTTTCACGAAACACAAATGATCATAGGAGTGAGGTCAAGTGCCCATGATCTATGTAGTGTGAGGAAAAAAAAAATTTTAAATTGCCAAGCAACATGTAAAGCAGCTACTAGAGAAAAAGAGCAAACCAAGAGAAAAATAAAACAACCACTAGACAGTGAAATGCCATGGAATAAGTATTAATAAGGCATATGAGAGGTTTCTTCTCCAAAGGTTTTCTGAGATTCTGAAGCAAAAGGAAGAAGCACTTAAGAAACAAATTTCTTCACACAATGCAAGTTATCACTCTCTATCTTTGTGTTCCCATGTGATGCATAGGGTAGAGGCAGAGGGCAGATACTCAAACATCTTCTATCCCTGACTTACAGCCCCAGTAAATTAAATGTAAAGAAGAAAGCCCATTATACAGAAGAGTATAATATGGCACCATTAGCAGATAAGAGATGTCAATGACTGTCTAGACCAAGAATGAGATAGATGCCTGCTGAGGGCCAAATCAGAGGAAGAATAACATTCCAGACTATATTAAGAAGGGATTTCAGCAAAACAAAGAGTCCACCTGGATAGGAGAAGTCCTGACAGGTCCCAGGCTTATGTTTCCCAAGAGAAATAAGGGAACCAATATTCCGGTGATTAGTTGGTCTATGAAATGATTCTTTTTCCCCCCTGCTGGGAATTAAACCCAGGGGGTACTGTACTACTGAGTTACATATTCAGTCCTATATATTTATTTACTTACTTATGTGTTTATTTCTTTCTCAGACAAGGTCTTACTAAGTTGCCCCGGCTGGCCTCTAACTTGCAATCCTGCCTCAGCCTTCTTAGTAGCTGGGATTAGAGGTGTGCACCATTGCAACCAGTTTTACTAAGTGATTCTTAGAGTTACTTGCACACACCTTCCTCTCTCCATTTTTCTTAAGGAAATCACCAAGAACTAGTGTCTGAATACTTTTGAAAACAGTGTTTTAGTCAGCTTTTTCTAACAGACCTGAAAAGAACAATTTTAGAGGAGGAAAGCAGTTTCAGAGGTCGGAGAACATTGATGAGACTATATGAGGCAGAAGAGTTTGGCAGAGGAAAGCAGCAGAGAGAAACATGGCACCAGGAAGCAGATAGATAGAAAGAGAGTGCGCCTCACCAGAACAAACTAAAAGCCCTAAAGACAAACCCTCAGGGACCCACCTCCTCCAGCCACAATCTACCTGCCTACAGTTACACCAAGTTAATCTCTATCAGGGGGTTAATGTGCAGATCAAGTTATTTCATCTCTAAACTTTCTTGCATTGTCTCACACATGAGATATTAGGAGACACCCTAATATCTAAACCATAATACGGAGTCATGGAAGATCAACTCATAATTAACATATAACATAAAGTCCAAGAAAGAGTGGAAAATGAAAATTGAAGAAATTTGTTAAGATGAAAATACTAAGTCAAAGTCCTGAGGCTAAAGAGAGACTCCACAGGAAGACAAGTAAATAAATGTACAAGGAGAAACTATTAGAGAATTTTCAGAACAAGAAAGGGATAATTCTAAAACTTCCATTAGAATGAGATTCTATCTAGAATTTGACTTCTTATCATCATCACTGGTGGATATCTGGGAATAAGAGAATGACTTTAAAATTCAGTATTTAAACTACTGGAATGTATCTAGAAATAGAATTCTCAACACTGACTAATATTAATCAAGATTAAAAGCAAAATAAAACATTTTGAAGACATTCAAGCCTTCAATTTACCTTTCATGGTTCTCTTCTGACAACGGTTCTTAAGTATAAATATCAGAAAGTAGAATCAAACTAAGAAAGACAACGATATACAGTGTGTGAAGTGATGCATTGACCTGAAAGACTACTGTGTTGGGAGCTACCAAGAACAAAGGCAATAATATGAAGCACTCACTTGCCATAGACCTCCCATCTGGATCAGCGAAAATGAGTGAGGGATCAAAACAACAACATCAACAGCAACCAAAATAATAAAGAAAAAATACTTCTAGCTTCTTCCTGGAGAGAAAAAGAGTTGGAGTATGCATCCCACTTTCTGGTTTCTTGGGCTGTGTGAGCAGACTCATTTCTGTCCTGTCTGTCTCAGAGTACTGATAATATCTGGAACACTCTAGATATCTGGGTTTGCCAAGAACAAATGAGAGCTGGGAAGCTTTCAGCTGCCCCTGAGGACCTGCAACACAACAGTCAATGGCTGTTAAAGTTCAGCATCTTTTCCTTTGGGATGGGGATGGGTCATAGAACCAAATTTCTAATTGTTTCAGGAGGATGCCTAAATGGCTATCTTATCTATCTTAGAGTGCTGAGAATATCTAGCATACTCTAGAATCCTTGGGGCCACTAAAAGAACATGCAATCTGGGTGGTTTGGGACAGCTACAGAGAACCTTCAGTACTACAGAGAGACATGAGAAGGAACAAGGAATTAAGATGTTACGAAAAATACATCTATCTCGAGTTAGGTCATATGTACTTAAGTCCTAAGAACACACATTTCTGAGAAGATTTGGGAGATACCAGAATCTGTAGCTAGACTGATTGATGATGTTCTTTTCCTGTACAGAGCCAATGCATAAACTGGGAGAGACTGCTGTTTCTTAAGATGCATGGATTCCAACACAAAGTTACAAGACCAGAGAAACAGGTAAACATGGCCCACACCAGGAAACAAAATTAAGGTTCAGAAAATGAATCTGAAGAAACAGAAGTATATAAATGATCTAATAAGGAGGGCAAAATAACTTTCATAAAGGTCTTCAATAAATTCAGAAAAACTATGTATGAATAAAGAAATTAAAAATATTGAAAAGGAACAAACACAAGTTTTGGAACTGAAGAATACAACAACTAAATTGAAATTTTCACTATAGGAATTCAACAGCAGACTTGATGAATCAGAAAAAAAGAATCAGTGAAATTGAAGGCAGGTCGTTGAAATTACCCACTGACAGGACTGAAAAGAGAAAATGATAAGGAGTGAAGGAAGTCTTAAACAATGTTTAAGAAACCATCAAATTGACCATAGCATACATAATGGAAGTCTCTAAAGATGAAAAGAAAGAATCAGAAAACTTATTTTCAGAAATAATCGCCAAACTTCCCAAATGGGTGCAACAAAAATAAGCATCCAGACTTAAGAAGCCTAATGGATTCCAACAAGAGGTCCACACTGGCACATCAGAATCCAATTACTAAAAGTCAAAGACAAAGGGAGAATTTTAAAAATATAAATTAAAAAACAACTTTTCATGCACAAGATAATCCTCTCCTTGTAGACAAAAGGGAAAGAGAAATTTATTCAAAGTGCTGAGGAAAAAAAAAAAACAAACAAACCTGCCAAACAAGAGTAATATTATCCAAAGAGTATCTTCAAAATGAAAAATAAATAAAAATCCCTCAGATAAACTAAATCTGAGGGAATTCATCACCAATAGATTTGCCTCAAAAAGAAATTTTAAAGGGAGTTCTTCAAGTTGAAACAAAAGGATACTAGATAGCGGCAAAAGCATGAAATTATAAAGCTCACTGGTAAAGGTAAATATTTAGGCAAATACAAAAATGCCATAAGAGTAGTACATAAATCACTTTTAATTCTGGTATGAACGTCAAAATCAAAAATATAAATATCTTGTGGATAGGAGTGAAGCTCAGTGGCAGTGTTTCCTAACATGTATGAGGCCCTAAGTCTGATCCTAGCACCACAAAAAGTATAAAAGTCTTTAAAAGTCATTAATGGACACACAATATAAAATGTTGTCATATTTGACATTGATAAATGTGTTGAAGTAAAACAAGAAGTTTTGTATGTGATAATTTAGCTTATGAGCTTAAAACAGATTGTTATAACTCTAAGATGTTTTCTGTGAGCCCATGTTAACCACAAAGAAAATATCTATAGAAGAAATACAAAGGAAAATGAGAATGGAATCAAACATGTCATTACCAAAAAATTTAATGAAACAAAAAGAAAAGCAACAAGACAGGAAAAGAGGGGCAAAAACAAACAAACTGCAGGACAGAAAGAAAAAAATAAATAACAAAATGGCAATAGTATATTCTCTCTTATCAGTAATTTTTTTATTATAATTTTTATTATTTTATATTCTTTTGATATGTATATGAATTATTCAACAGAATTTTAACATTTTAGATAATAGATAAAAAGCTACTAGCAGCTTGAATAAATTGTTCAAGGTAGATGAAATCAAATGTGTCTTGGGCACAGAGACAAATGCACATAAATACAATTATCTGATACTAGACAAAGGTGCCAAAAACATTCATTGGAGAAAAGATAGCCTTTTCATCAAATGATGCTGTGAAAACTGGAAATTCGTATGTAGAAGAATGAAACTATCTCTCACCCTGCACAAAAGTCAACTCAAAGTGGATCAAAGACATAGAAATTAGACTAGAAGTTCTGCAACTGCTAACAGAAATTGTAGGTTTCACACACCAACAACATGTTGGCACAGAAACTGACTTTTTAACAAGATTCCTAAAGCACAAGACATAAAACCAAAAATCAGTAAATGGAATAGCATCAAATTAAAAAGCTTCTGAATAGTAAACAATTAAGGATGTGACGAGAGAGCCTACAGAATGGGAGAAAATGTTTTGCAGCCTGCTCTTCAGATAGGGCATTAATATCCAGAATATATAAAGAACTCAAAACTCAACATGCACGTGTGTGAGTGCACACACAGACACACACATGCACAAATAATGCTGTTAATAAATGGGCAAAAGATCAATACAGACGCTTCTAGAAGAAGAAACATAACTAGCCAATAAATATACAAAATTATTTTCAACATCTCTAGCAATCTGGGAAGTACAAATCAAAACAACATTAGATTTCATCTCATTCCAGTCAGAATGGCACTTACCAAGAATACAAATAATAACAAGTGTTTGGGAGGATGTGGGGAAAAGGGCATACTGATGCATTGTTAGTGAGACTGCAAATTAGTACAACCACTCTGGAAAGCAGTATGAAGATTCCTATAAAAACCTAGAAATGGAAGCATCATATAATCTAGCTATTCTTCTCCTCAGTGAATATCCAAAAAATCTAAAATCAGCATACTATAGAAATACATCCACATCAGTATTTACACCAGCACAATTCACAATAGCCAAGCTATGGAACCAACTCAGTGAGCTTTAACAGATGAATGGATAAAGAAAAAGTGATATACATACATCACACACACATACAGTGGAGTACTAACCATAAAATGAATGGAATCATGGCATTTGCTGGTAAATGGATGGAACTTGAGACTATCATGCTCACTGACATAAACCAGACTCAGAAAGCTGAAGGTGGAATCTTTTCTCTGATATGCAGAAGCTAGACAAAAATAAGGAAGAAGACAGAGAAAGGGAAAGGGGGAAGAGGAGGATCCCACCAAAATAGAGGAAAGATTGGTGAACTAGATGAAGGGGGTTGAGATAGGAGGGAGAAGGGATGGGATAAGCAAAGACTAGTTGTGATGTTTGATTTGAATGATCAACTATATTGGATTAAGAGATGCTAAAGATTAAGAAGCTTCTAGCTATGTCAATGAGGGTGTGTCTAGGAATTGTTGGTATGTGGGACAGCAAACTGGAGACTCTCCCTAAGCAGGGGCAGCACTGTCTAATAGATTGGAGGCTTGGATGAAATAAAAGTTGGAAGAACAAGGAAGCAGCAGCAGATGCAAGCTCAATTCTTCTTGACGGGGTCTTGACTGCCGCTGCCATCGCCTCAGGACATCAGATTCTGGATTCTTCACTCTTCCAAAGCAGACTATGCCAGTGATTCTCCAGAGAATTTTCAGAAGCCTTCAGTCCCAGACTGGGGTAGCACCGGTGATCCCTCTTGTTCTGAGACTTCAGTTTCTCGGACTGCGCAGCTCCTGGTTCCTCCAGCTCTTCAGGCTGTAAACAGCTATTGTGAACTATCCAGCTTCTGGTTGTGTAAGACAGTCTAATAAATCCCCTTTTTATAATCATATCTCCTCTTGTTTCTGTTCCTCTAGAGGACACTAATACACCAGTGGAATGAATCTGACCTAACTTTCGTATGTACGTATGTGAATACAACATAGTGAAACTTGCCATCATGTATGTCCACAAAACATTGATTAAAAAAAAAGAATACTAAAAGTAAATAACAGAATGATTAGTAGAGTAGAGGAAAGGAGAGAAAGGAACAGGGAAAAGAAAAGGAAAGGGGACATACTAGGGTCTGAATTAGAGCACATTATATGCATGTTTTATAGTTATGTCAAAACGAATCTTAATATTATATAAACTAAAATGTACCAATAAGAAATAAAAAAAGAAAGAGAGGGAAAAAATGTGTCTTGGAGAGAATATTGCTCCTTTTTAGACAGAACAGATAAAAGATGTTTTAAGTTGCAAAACATAGCAAAGCCAATGTAAGAATAATGAATACAGGCATGAGAAGTAAGAAAAAGTTGATCCCTTCTGTAAAATTATAGCAACTATGCATATTAGAAAAAACAATGTGATTTTTTTCTATGAGAGTAAATGTGTACAGAGAGAAGGTTTAGTGGAAAAGAAAAGGACAAAAAATTTAAAAGATTTCATCCAAATACATTGGTAGCATGATAGAATCAAGGGCAAAGAAATCCAGTAGGGAATTCTCCAGGAAGAAGTGAACTTTCTGAACACTGATGATGTTTTAAAACTTAAGTGTTTTTTTCTGTTATAGTCATTCTCTCTGTAGCAAATCTGTTAAACTGGAAACCTCTGTGCTGGTGATGCCTAATGGAGTAAGAAGTGATGTTTGACCAGTCACAGTTCAGGGCAGTGAATGGAATATTGGCTACTGATATGCTGTGCTTCCCCTGGTGGCTTCCATGGTCCATGAAGGTACTGGAAGCAGAATGAACACATCCATGGTGAACTGGAGCCAAAAAAACTGAAGATAAGCAATGCATGAGAAAAGAAAAATAATCTTTTGTCCAATACACTAAAGGAAAGATAACCTTTATGGTAATGGATAGTGATGTCGTTGTCAAGTTTCACTTGCTTGAAGAATTAAAATAAGAAATTAAATTACTTTCAAGATTACCAGTTAATTGTGAATTTCTGTGATTAGGGTTACAAAGCAAGCATGAATCTAGGCTTCCTTTTATGGTGCTATATTCATAGAACACATTTCCTCGACTTGGGCTTTTTTCTTTTCTTTGCGTCTGTCATCTATCTGTGGTTCCTCTAAAGGTTTCCACGATTGCTTCCTATGCAATGTTACTTTTGGACTTGTCAGAATATCAAGATCTATTTTCTTTTCCTGAACCTGGCTAGTTTCCCCTACTGAGTTTCCTCCCAACTTTGGTCTGCTTCTGATCCTGGTCACTTTTGGCTTGAATACACCTCCTTGTGGATATAATTGTCTCTCTGATTCAGTGCTGAAACTTCAAATTTAATCATTTTATGATAGCAGCACACTTTTCTTGATGTCAGAGATTTCTTCTGTGTTTATTCCATTGCTTAATATTTTTCATTGATTTAATTGCTTCAATGTTTCTATCTGACTAGAATCCGATCTTTCTGTCTTACATGCTACATTATTCCATGTAAAATGAAGCCTCTTGCCAATGTAGCATTTGCTTTGAGTCATTACCTAGTAAAATAATGTAGTTGTCAACACAGTATACAGTACTTTGAGTTTATGATAAGGATAATTTAGGAGAAAAATACACCAAAGGATGTTGAAACCAGATACTCTGAATTTAGGTACAGCTTAAATGTGGTGTTGAACAAAACCTGGATTATATTGCTTAAAGATGTGAAATATACTTTTATGTGCTTGAAGTGTTTTGTTTAATGGAGACAAGAGTTTTCCTTTTTACATATTATACAGAACATTGTATACTTGTTTATATATTATTCACTTTGTATATGTTTATTATATTTATATAATTATATTTATTAATATTATGTATCTTAGGAATTTATATCTAATGTGAACTTGAGGATTTGTCTAAAATGTACTGAAAGTACATTCCCTTAAAAAATAGTTATTATTACTAATTATCTTAATTCTCTTGATTTTGAACCAGAGAAAATAATTCCTTGTGTGTGATCAGGAAAGTGATATAAGATGAGAGATATGCACATCTCATAGTATTCCTTCAACCTGATAACAGCTTGACAATATATCCAATTCCATAATTACTTAAATATTGTATTTGTCTTACCAATTCTTCTGTCTTGAGATCTGGCCAAGGACAGTTTGGTGGTAGTAATTGGCTATTTTTTCAAAAATTTGGACTCAAGGTCTCAGGAAGAATTCTGGTAAGCTTATGTCGTAGTAAACATGCATGTTTATCCTTGATTCCTCCACAACCTTCTGCAATGAGACTTCAACCTGAAAATCCTAAAAGAATAGAAGAGGCAATGAGTGGACACAAAAGGTGACAGAAATGTGAGATGACATAATGCAGCTGGATGAGTGAGAAGAGACTCCGCACA
This sequence comes from Marmota marmota marmota, assembly GCF_001458135.2. NCBI lineage: Eukaryota > Metazoa > Chordata > Mammalia > Rodentia > Sciuridae > Marmota > Marmota marmota. Next base: position 6,370,925 of record NW_025999949.1, read on the forward strand.
CCATAGAAATCAGAAATCAAAGTGCCTTGCCAAGAAGCAAGCTAATTCTCAGGGCAGAAAGCTAAAAAAGATGAAGAATTTGAGGCAAGAGGTTTTCTAAAGATAGATACTGTGAGGGTGATTCAAAATTAAAGGAATAAGCTGAAAATGTGTAATAACACATTTTCACATCATCTCCACCACCTCAAACATCTTGACAGATGTTTCACTCATCTGAACAAAAGATCTCTGTGTAGAGAAGTTGACACAGAAGGACACCAATCATTCTATGACATGGTCTTAAAGATATCAGTCATAGCTGTGAGCAGCAGTGTTGTACCAAAACATCTTGATTAAGTAGAATTCTACATAAAGACAGTTATGTTCCAAACTCCCTTCATCTACTTAGCTTTAGTATTCTAGAAGCCATGGTTAAATCACTCAAGAAGGAGCCCGGAGGATTCTTCTTTGGGGAAGTGATCAGCTCAGAGAAAACTTTTAGATATTGATATTGTGGGTCCCCAAAGTAATTTGGCTGGATGTTTGTTCCATCACCTGCAATAATTCATCATTTGACAACCCCCCACCTCCCGCCATCCACACAGAGGATTTTTTTAAATACTTGTTCTTAAATTTGAACAAATATTCAAACGTCAGCAGATTAGAAATAAGACTGACATCCAATGCAGCATTAGTGAATTCCCACCATGTGCTAAGCAGAGTTCTGGGTTCTAGGGATTAAAAAGGGAATGAAACCAAATTCCCAGTATTCATGGAGCTTAAATTCTGTAGGGGAAGACAGTCGGTAAATGTTTAACCATTAAATAACATAGGATACAAACCATAATTTTAATAAGAAAATAGAGGAAAAGAAATAGCATGTACAATATTAGAGCCTGAGAAATACAGGATTAACTTCTTTGGAGAAGAAAACAAGATATTCGTTTTGTTGTTTATCCTAAGAGGTTTTTTTTTTTTTAAGGGGTTCCCTAGGATTGAACTCAGGGGCACTGGACCACTGAGCCACATCGCCAGCCCTATTTTGTATTTTATTTAGAGACAAGGTCTCACTGAGATGCTTAGTACCTCCCTTTTGGTGAGGCTGGCTTTGAACTCGTGGTCCTCCTGCCTCAGCCTCCTGAGCTGCTGGGATTACAGGTGTGCGCCATTGCGCCTGGCTATTGGAAGAGTTTTAACATGTATTTAATGAGCTCTGTTCACCATTTCGCTTTCCTAAAATTCCCGTGTTCTGCCTCCTTTCTCCTTGTCCTTGGTAACCACTGATCATTTATGTCCCCATAGTTTTGCCTTTTCTAGAATGTCATATGGTTGAAATCCTAGTATATAACCTTTTTATATTGCTTTCTTTCACTTAGTAATATGCATTTAAACTCATCCACGTCTTTTTTGGCTTGATAGCTTATTTCTTTTTAGCAGTAAATAATATTGCATAGTCTGGATTTTACCGGTTTTCTTATCCACTCACTTACTGAAGGATAGATTTCAAGTTTTGGCAATTACTAATCATCTGCTATCAACACCTGAGTTTAGATTTTTCTGTGGGCAAAAGTCTTGAATCCATTCAGGTAAATACCAAGGAGGGTAACTGATGAAACATATGATAAGAATATATCTGCTTTTATAAAAAATAGTCAAACTGTCTTTAAAAGTGGCAGGATCATTTTGCATTCCCAACAGCAAAAATAAGAGTTCCTTTTTCTCTACATCCTTACCAGCATTATGTGTTGTCAGTGTTCAGATTTTGCTTATTCTAATAGGCGTGTACTGATACATCTCATTGTTATTTTAATTTTCAATTGGTTAATAATATTGAACATCTTTTTATATGCTTATCATCTATAAATCTTTGGTGAAGTAAGTGTCTGTTCAAACCTTTTGACTATTTTAAGTCAAATTATCCATTTTCTTATTGTTGAGGTGTAAAGGTTGTTTTTTTGTATATTCAGATAATGACCCTTAATTATATGTGTGTTTTGAAAGTATCTTCTCCCAGTCTGTGGCTTGACTTTTCATTCTCTTGACATTGTCTTTTTCAGGGCAGAAGTTCTTAATTTTAATGAAGTTTCACTTTTCAGTTATATCTTTTATGGGTCATTCCTTTGATGTTTTGTCTAATGTCATCATCATAACCAAGGTATCTAGGTTTTCTCCTAGGCTATCCTTTAGAGATTGCTAGCTTTGCAATTTATATTTAGATGGAGTATCCATTGGGGGTAGATTTTTATAAAAGGCATAAAATTTGGGCTCAGATTCATTTTCCTGCATGTGGATGTCCAGTTGTTCCAGCATCATTTGATGAAGACTATATTTGTTCCATTATTTGCTTTTACTTTTTTTTTAATCAAAGACCAGTTGACTATTATGGTTTGGATCTAGGAATCTCCCTTGAAAAAGCTCATGTTTTGAAAGCATGATCCCTAATGAAGGAATGTTCAGAGGAGAAGTGATTAGACAAGGAAAGCTGTAACCTCGTCAGTAGTCTAATCCATCTGATGGATGAATAATTTGAATGGATTACTGGCGATGACTATAGGCAGGTGGGGTATAGACGAAGGAACTAGGTCACTGGCAGCATACCGTTGGGGATTACATATTGACTCTGGCTCATTTCTCCTCCCCCTCCTTCTTTTCTGGTTGCCATGATGTGAGCAGCATCCATTCCCCTTCCACCATAATGTTCTGCCTCACCACAAGCCCAGAACAATGGGGGTGGCTGACCATGGACTATACCATGGACCTCTGAAACTGTGATCCAAAATAAAACTTTCTTCCTCTATGTTGTTATTGTCCAATATTTAGGTCACAGTGACAAAAAGTTGATTAACAACTTTGTTTATGTGAGCCTATGTCTATTCTGTTCCACTGATCTGTTCGTCTAATTGTTGTTGTTTGCAGTATACCCCCTTGATTCCTGGAGCTTCAGAATAAGTCCTGAAGTTTGATAGTCTTAGGGCACTCTTCTGACTTTGCTTTCCTTCAATATTGAGTTGGTTGTTCTTGGTCTTCTGCCGCTCCATATAAACTTAAAATCTACAAAGTAACTTTGAATCACTGAGCTATATCCCCAGTCCTTTTTATTTTATTTTATTTTATTTGTATTCATTTATATCTATCATCTATCTATCTATCTATCTATCTATCTATCATCTATCTATCTATCTATCTATTTTGAGAAAGGGTCTCCTAATTTGCTTAGGGCCTCACTAAATTATTGAGTTTGCTTTTGAATTTGAGATCCTCCTGCCTCAGCCTCACAAGTTGCTGGGATTACAGGCATGCACCACCATGCCCAGCTACCAGGATTTTTTTTTTTTTTAAGATTGATAGAACCTATAGATCAACTTGGAAAGATACTACATCTTGACAACAGTGAGTCTTCCTATTTATGAACATGGACTATCAAGTTCATTGATTTTGTTCATAAGAAACTTGTAGTTTTTCTCATGTAGATCTTATAATATTTTGTTAGATTGACTTGTAAATATTTTATTTGGGAACATATTAGTAAAATGGTAATGTGTTTTAAATTTTAAATCCCACTTGTACAGTACTTGAATGTAGGAAGATAATTGACTTTTGTGTGTTAACTTGTATCCTGCAAACTTGCTTTACTATTTATTAGCTTCAGGAGATGTTGTGTTGAGTCTTTGGGTTTTCTACATATATATTCATGTCATCTGTGAACAAAAATAATTTTATTTCTTCCTTCTTATATATATTGTGGCTACTTTTCAATACAAAATGTAATGTGATAGATGAATCAAGAATAAGAAAAGTCAGTGTTTTTACCTTACTTTTTCTTATCATTTCTCCAGAGTTCTCCCTTTGTTTATGTAAATTTGAGATACTGACCTGTATAAATTTATCTCTTTATGAAGAGCATCTCTTTAACATTCCTATTAGGCTGATCTACCAGCAATAATTGTCTCATATTTTTGTTCATCTAAGAAAGTAGCACTCACTTTGGATGCATAATTTATAGAATTCGAGGTTATTGATTTTTCTATCAACATTTTAATATTTCACTTCACTCTCTTTTTGCTGTCATGATTTCTGATAAGTCCCAAATAATTATTATCTTTGCTCTTTTGTAGGTAAGATTTTTGCTTTTTGTCTTCTTACAAAATACTTTCTTTATCTTAGATTTCAGGAAGTTTAAATATGATATGTCTAGTTATAGGGTTTTGTTTAGGGCAGTGTTGTTTTTGTTTATTTTTTGTTTTGCATTTATCCTACTGGAGGTTCTCTGAGTTTTGTGAACCTGGTTTATTGTCCAACATTAATTCAAGGGAATTCTCAATCATTGCTTTGAATATTGGTTCAGTTCTATTCTTTCCTTCCTTTCTGATATCAACCTTTCACCTATTTACAAGTTTTTGTTTGCTTGTTTGTTTTTACTTATTCCATAGTTCTTGAGTGTTCTCTACTGATTTTTTCATGTTTCTTCCTTCTTTTTTTTTTTTTTTTTGCCACTTGTGGACGTTTCGATTGTCATGTCCTCAAGCTCAAAGATTCTTTCCTGAGCTGTGTCCAGTATGTTAATGAGCTTATCAAATGCATTTTTCATTTTAGTTACAGTATTTTTTCTCTAGCATTCTTTTTTTTATTCTTTCTTAGAATTTTCATCTTCTACTTACATTATCTGTTTTTGTATGCTCTCTACTTTTTCCACTAAAATTCTTAGCATATATCAATCATAACTTTAAAAAATAATATGTGGTCTAATAATTCCAACAGTTTTGCCATATCTGGCTCTGGCAAGACTCATATTGTTCTATAGTCCTATGACTAGCTCTCATTTTTTTGTTTTTGTTCTTTCTTTTTTTACTTCTTCTTTTTTTTCCCCCTTTTTGGTGAAACTTGCTCCAGAATCACAAGCTCCATTGTCACTTCTCAGGTTTGTTTTGTTTTGTCTCTTGTTTTTCCTTTCAGTGGAACAGGATAGCTAGAGAAGACTAGAGTCCTTCTTGCATGTTGCAAGCTAGAGTGTTGTTCTTTTACTTATTCATGTACTTGTTTATTGGCATAAAATTCTTTATTTAAGAGCAATTTTCCCACTTTTAAAGCTATATCCTTCAGAAATCCCAATCTTATTTTTCTTAAGTTTAAAATTTTTACTCTTACTCTTTTTTAATTTTTTATTTGTTTTAGTTATATATGAAAGTAGATGCACTTATGCACTTTGATATATCATACATAGATGGGATATAATTTCACTTTTCTGAGTGTACAGGTTGTGGAATCATATTGGTCATGTAGTCACATATATACATACAGTAATAATGTCTGTTTCATTCTACTATCTTTCCTATCCCCACATCTCCCTTCCCCCCATCACTTCCCTCTACTTAATCTAAGGTAACACTATTCTTTCCTAGTGCCCCACCCCCGCCTTATTGTGCATTAGCATCTGCATATTAGAGAAAACATTCAGCCTTTGGTTTGTGGGATTGGCTTATTTCGCTTAGCATGATATTTTCCAACTCCAACCATTTACTGGTAAATGCCATAATTTCACTCTTTTTTAAAGCTGACTAATATTTCACTGAGTATATATATACCACATTTTCTTTATCCATTCATCTGTCGAGGAACACCTAGGTTGGTTCCATATTCTAGCTGTTGTGAATTCCTATAAACACTGATGTGGCTGCATCACTATAGTATGCTGACTTTAAGTCCTTTGGGTATAAAACAAGGAGTGGGATAGCTAAGTCAAATGGTGGTTCCATTTCCAGTTGTCTGAGGAATTTCCATTCTGCTTTCCATAGTGGTTGCACCAATTTGCAGTCCCACCAGCAATGTATGAGTACACTTTGTTCACCACATCCTTGCCAACATTTATTGTTGCTTGTAGTTTTTATTTTTGCCATTCCATAGGAGTGAGATGAAATCTTAAGAGCAGTTTTGATTTGCATTTCTCTAGTTGCTAGAGATGTTGATCACTTTTTCATGTATTTGTTGATCAATTGTATTTATTCTTCTGTGAAGTGTCTGTTCAGTTCCTTAGCCAATTTTCAATTGGGTTATTTGGTGTTAACTTTTTTGAGTTATATCTTAGAGATTAATGCTTTATTGGAGGTGCATGTTGTAAAGACTTTTTCTCAATCTGTAGCTCTCTCTTCACATTATTAATTGTTTCCTTTGCTGAGAAGAAGCTCTTTAATTTGAATCTATCCCATTTATTGATTCTTGATTTTACTTCTTGTGCTTTACGAGTCTTGTTAAGGAAGTCAGTTCCTAGGCTGACGTGGTAAAGATTTGTGCCTATTTTTCCTTCCATTTGAATGAGTACTTATACAGTTGACAGCTTTTCACTATTAGCACTGTGAAATTGTTCCACTCTATCCTGAACTTTGTATTGCTTTTAAGACATTTGTTGTCCCCAAATTTTCATTTTTCTAATTTTTTTCTCTGTTACTTAAGTCCTAATTAATTTCCACACTGGTGAAAAAATTAGCTTCTAAATTCTTTGAAGTGTGTAAGGCATGTATAAATAAATGTTCTATGATCTATTTTAATAAATGTTTCACTGTAAAAGATGTATGTACACCAATCATTGAATGTAGTATTTAAAAATGTCAATTGGGTGAAATTAATTAATAGTATTAAATAAACATTGATATCCTTAACCTTTTTTTTTCTGGCTGTCAATTCTGTTAATTATTGAGTGAAGTATATTAAAAATCTTCAAATATGTTTTTGGATTGTTTATTCTTTCAATTCTTTCAACTTTTAATGATGTGATCATTGTGAATGCAGCCACTCAAATTTTAAAATAACTGTTGCATTATCTTAAGATGCATGACTCAGCCAGGCTTGTAATCTCAGTGGCTCCAGAGGCTGAAGCAAGAGGATTGTGAGTTCAAAGCCAGCCTCAGCAATTTAGCGAGGCGCTCAGCAACTCAGTAAGACCCTGAGTCTTAATAAAATGCAAAAAGAGACTGGGGATGTGGCTCAGTGGTTAAGTGCCCCTGAGTTCAATTCCCAGTTCCCAAAAACCAAACCAAAACAACAACAAAAGCAGAAGAGGAAGCATGGCTCATTTCTTTCCTTTCAAGCATGCTGCACTAATATTTCAATGTAGTTAGAGGATTTGGTTTGGTGATATGACAAGCATTTGTCTTTCTGAGCTTAATATATTTGAATGGTAAATCTTCCCTCCTGTTCTATGTAGTTTGATTTAATTAGAAAATATGATATCCTTGACTAAATAAGCACACATTAAATTGGTTTTTATTTGTTATAAGAAATGTTGTGCGTGAATATTTTAAGCTAAATGGAACTTACTAGAAATACCTGGTATTCCTTACCTTTTGGAAGAAAGCAGATAATAAAAACTAGGATACTCTTGAAATATATATAGAAGGAACTAAATTCATAGTTAAAGTAATCTGAGAACCTCAGGAATTAATGTGGGATATTTACTTGGAGTAAGTGATTGAAGAAAAAAGCTGCATTTAAGTATTTTGCTATAGAAGCAAGAACTAGAGTTCTATCTGCAAGGTTCTATTCAAAATGGTTAACTTGAGGGGAGTTTAATACAGGAATTATTTTCAAAGACGTATACTACTTATAAAGATTGTTATTCTTCTTGGGCAGAAGCTGGAACTAATGGTACTTTCCAGAACCTGAAGGAGACCGTTTTATAGAAGACTATCTTGAGATGAATTGCAGATTCTGGAAATTTATTCATCTTGCCTCATTATTTTTTATACGTGTGTGTGTGTGTGTGTGTGTGTGTTTAGTCGTAAGTGGGACACAATACCATTATTTTATTTTTATGTGGTGCTGAAGATCAAACTCAGTGCCTCATGCATCCCAGGCGAGCACTCTACCACTGAGACAAAACCCAGCTCCTGACCTCATTATTCTTGACCTCATTATACTTCTTTACTCCAAGGTCCTACAGTTGTTCTTCTCTGGCTAAATTGAACAGGTAGTCAAATTCAAGGGATATATTGATAAAGTCAATAAAGGTTAACATGTTAGGAATAAGAGTAGAAATCAAAAAAGGGAAGAATGTCCTAACTGCATACAGGATGGTGGTATACATAGCATAATTTTCAATCTTGGAATAATGTCTTTACTTATTCCTTTCACAACACTATTTGGTTGTCTAGGAAAATAAATATTATTTAATTACGAGTTAGAGAAAAAAATGATCTGCCTCTAAACAAGAAAAAACATAAGAAAAATAAGAAAAGAAATTCTTACATGTGATAAAAACTCACCAGTAAAATGCTTTCACTAAGTAAACAAAGAGCAAGAGGAAATATTCCAGTCTGGGAAAGAAAGAAAGGGGGGGGGGAGAGGGAGAGGGAGAGGGAGAGGGGAAGGAAGGAAGGAAGGAAGGAAGGAAGAAAGGAAGGAAGGATTACGAGTTCAAAGCCACTTC
>NW_025999949.1:6379482-6441614 GCF_001458135.2 Marmota marmota marmota
AAGGGCAGGCCCACCTTGATCCAGGGAGGACCTCACCTTACCCTGGATTCATCTGCAAGACCTGTTTCCAAATAAGTTACTGCTACAGTTTGGATGTGGAATGTGCCTCAAAAGCCCGTGTATTAAAGGCTTGGTCACTAGCTACAGGGCTGAAGGACAATAGAGGGGAGTGTCGGAAACTGTAAGCCAAAATAAATCTTTCCACTTTACAAGTTATTTATGTGAGAGTATTATGTCAGGTATTATGTCACAGTGATGGAAAACTGACCAACACAGGACCTTCCCAGATAGTGGGGTTAGTAGTACAGCTTTATCTCCTGGGAGGACATAGTTTGACCCCCAAAACCCAACTCTTTAATCTGCTGAAGAGAGATCGGTGGAAGGGAGAGGGGAAGGAAGGAAGGAAGGAAGGAAGGAAGAAAGGAAGGAAGGAAGGAAGGAAGGAAGGAAGGAAGAGAGAGAGAAAGGAAGAGAGAAAGAGAGAGAGAAAGGAAGAAATAAATGAATGAATGAATTACTGCTATGCAGGAATGTGAAATGCAGAGTTGAAAAAACTAAGAGATATTAAGAGAATATAAAAATGGAGCAGACAGAATTAGTATTTTTATAAACACTTCTTGAAATCATCCTGGTTGATATATCTCACAAATCTGTATATCAGGTCATGACTTCTCATCCAAACCCTAGATTTGTATCTAAAATTTCTCACTTAATATTTCCTAAAAATCAGCATGTGCAAAAATAAATTTGTGGAATTCTTCAGTCACCATCTCCATTCACCACATCCTTACCCATGTTAGGTAATGTCAACTCTATCCATGCAGCTGTTCAGGTCAAAAATCTCTTTCAGGCCTTATATTCAGCCCATGGAGAATACTATTGAATTATCTTCAAAGTATATCAAGAACTTGATAATCTCTTGATAATTTCAATTTTAAAGGCACTAAAGATGAAATATAAAAAGAGGAACAATATGCATGCTGTCAGATTGGAGAATTCACTACTGTGAAATGTAAATTATGCAACATATGGGTTCAAAACAATCTCAAATTCCCTTTTTCAAGGATGGAAAATTACAAGCAAACTCTAAAATTTACATGGAAGGCCAAAGGGCCAATTTTAGTCTAGATACTCTTAGAAAGGAAGAATACAGGTGTAGACAAAGATTAGAGGTATAAAAAGTAATACTAAATCAGTAGAAATTATAAAACCTGATAGGGCTGACACAAGGAGAGAAAAACAAAGATTATAGAAATAAATACGGAGCCCAAACATGACCAACGTGTATATGGACAACCGGGAACTGATGAGGAAGGTGGCAATTAGAGCAATAGATACAGGAAGGTCCTTGCATTAAATGGCTCTGGGGAAAAAAAATAAAAACAGAAAATCACACACAAAATTAATTTCAGGTATATTAAAGTTATAGCCGTGGAAGTGAAAAAAAAATGTTTTAACTAAGACTTTAAAAAAGGAAAACCATACAGGTAAAAATTGATGAATTGTCTGCATTCAAATGAAGATCTCCTATGCATTGAAAGTCGCCAGTTTCAGGTACCTTGGAAGAATAGACATTCAGAATAAATAAAGAATTGTAAGAATCAATGAAAAATAGTATTTGAATAAACATTTCACATAGGAGGAAATACAAAGGGCCAATAAAATATGAAACTATTAATAACTTTCTACCTATGAAATGTAAATTAAAACCACAATGAGCTATTATTGTACATATTTGATTTTATGTAGAATATGGATAAGTAACATGTCTGAGAAGATCAACGAAGAAAAGTGGTAACTTTCCAGTGGAAAGATAAATTTTATAAACACTTTAGAGAACAATTAGTCAACAAAAATTAATCATATCCTATGACCCAGCAATTAATTTATTGGATGCATACTCTTGAGAAATTCTTGCAATGTCCAAAAGGAAATACAAAAGAATGTTAACAGCAGTTCTCTTCATAATTTTTACAAAGAAAAAATTCCCAAATTTCATTAAAAGAAATATAAATTAATTAATCATTTTTCCCCAAACGTTACAATGTGCAACACTGAAAGTAATTTAATCGCAGGAGTTTGCAGATACTTGTAAGGATTTTTTTTTAAATTCAAGATTAAATTAAAAGCAGTTTTAAGAAAATTCATATATAGTTTTAAAACAGTAAAATCTAAAATACATTGCTTGAGATTTCAAACCTGGATGGTTAAACCATAAGGAAGGGCAAAGAAATTATGACAAAAGTCAGGATATATTTTTGTCTGGTTGGAGGAAGATAGAAAACTTAGAAAAGGGTAAACAGCTTGGAAGGTAATGGCACTGTTCTATTTCCTACTACCAATGAGTGCATTTATTTTCTTTTCATTATTTTTTTTAATTTGCCAATATACAATCTACTTTCTTGTATAAAAATAATATATTCAAAATATAAAAATATTACACAATAAGAGAGTGTATGTTCTTGTTGAATATATTCAATTTATCTCCACACAATTGTATACATTTCTTTAAAAGTAAAATACACTTTAAAAAATTTTTCAGTTTTGTTTGAAGACTTTAAAGAAAATGCTGAAAAGAGGTGTAATTAGAGGATATTGACTTATAAATATTAATAGTTAAAGACTTAGTGTGCAGTACTAAAATATGCAATTTAGCCAAAGGAATAAAAAAGACAGGTCAGAAATAAATAAATTTGGGGGTTCATAAGTTTTTAATATCTGACAATGGAAGCAAAGGAAATTGATGGGAACTTTGAATCAAGTTAGAAGAACTAATTCCTAAAATGATTTAAAAGTTGTCACTAATAATATACCAGAGCCTGGAAAATATCTAGGTATATTCTTAAAATGGAAATAAATAGAAGATGGAACCTTATGGGAGAACTTTATGGAAGTATGAGTTTTATTACATTAAAGGGATACATTACTCATAAAAATGTTTTCACTCATAAGCATCTTAAATTTATCTATGTAAAATGATAAAAATATAAACATAAAATTTATTTGGGAAGTTTTCAGACAAATATGTTATCTCTAAAAAGAGTCTATAGAAATTGATCAGAAATTATCTTCAGGTTCTAAATGTGTAATACCAGAGATTTTTATGTGGAAATCTAAGAAAACATCAATGTATCCAAAATATAATCAATACAAAAATTGTAATAATATGAGCAAAGGATATGTCACAAAAGGTCACACATAAAAGGAAACTAGAAACAAAGCATATGACAAGATGTTCAGCCTTTTGATTTTTTTAGTATCTAAATGAATTCAAATTAACATATTAAGTTATAATAATAATAATTGCTATGGCAAATGCAACATGAAATTTGCATGTAAACACTGATGGTGTCATGATGTTTTGGAAAATTATTTAGTAATAGTGTATCAAGTTTAATAGAAACATTTTTAACTAATGACCAAATAATGCCCTATCTGGAGATCTATTTAAAAAAATAGTATTCTAAAGTGTAGAGACAATTCTTCACAGACAAAGACATTAATCATTGCACGGTTTGTTATGGTGTGAGATTAGAATTTCTCTAAATGTCCAATAAAGGAAATGGTGAAGTATATCTCTTTGATGTAAAATTATTTTAAGAACAAAATGACAAGCAGAATGTAGAAACCTAATCATTGTGTATTCTGTGAGGTTAAGTGACTATAAACAAGTATAAAATTGTCCATACACTTTGAAAAAAATGATCAGCTGCACAAATTATGGGAAAAAGTATAAGAATGTATGGAGATGATGATATTCTGAGCATTTTTTTCATTTTTCAGTAATATTCCTACTAGGGATCCCTGACATTCATACTTACAATATGTAAGTATACAAGTATTGCTGATACCTGTGATCAGTTATCTCAGTCTGTATGTACCATTTGGATGCACTTCGGTGAGTGGCTTTCTACACTGAATATTTTCTTGCAAATATAAGAAAGAAATCTCATTGACATATTTGCACTTTTCTGAGTAACCTTGAACTGAAAATATTGAAATACTTAAAACAGAGTATGTGCAATGATATCCTACTTGAACATAGCCCTTCAATCTTGCATGTCAAATGATTACAGCTTAATGATCATCAGAAGCCATTTTCTAGGAGCCTGTGAGAAACAGAACTACACAATAACTGTCCCAGAAACACAGTGTTGTAGAGGCTTATATGAACTGCCACAGAAATGAAAAAAATATTCTGCAAGTAAACACAGGGAATGGATGGAAATATTTGAGTTCTAGTGTTCTCTTCAGGGAGAACAGAGCCACAGAGCCCAATTTGTGTCACTGGAATGTTAAACTGTAAATGATTTAAGTTTATGTCCCCAAAGATGTCAAAGCAGAGAGGAGGGAAATAACCGGAGTCACACAAAGGCCTGTGAGCCTTCGCATGACGAATTATTAACATTACTGTGTTTGCCAGGCCTACTCATGTCAGTGATAATAATTCAGTCTCCATATGTATCACTGAGGATCCTCACCATCCACACACCAGAAGGGTGAGATTTGTCCCGGAACCAATCACTTGTTATCTCTACACATCTTAGATGAGAAAACATTTTCAGGCTTTTGAAAGAATTCAGAACATTCATTTTTAGAAATATTTCTAAATGATGTTATTTCAAAACTAAAAAGTCTTTGCTGACTGCATTAGATATTGACTTTGACATTTTTTCCTAACAATAAGAATTCAATATAAAGCAGGTTCTCTGGTACCTGATCCAGCAATTACTCATTAAAAAAATATATAGAGAGATGTAAAACTAGCATTATGGGAAAGGTTTTATTTATTTTTCATAATATTTAATAAGCATTTGCAAAATGTATACAATATTTTGGTTATTCTTTTTCCCATTCATAATCTATTTTATATATTTTACATTCATTCACACTTAAATTCCTATAACTTGTAAACCTTGCTGGACATGGTGCTACACACCTGTAATCCTAGACGCTCTAGAGGCAAAAGCAGGAGGATTGCAAGTTCAAAGCTAGCCTTAGCAAAAGTGAGGTGCTAAGAAACTCAGTGAGACCCTGTCTCTAAATAATATACAAAATAGGACTGGGGATGTGGCTCAGTGGTGGAGGGCCCTGGCCCCTGAGTTCAGTCTGTGGTACCCTCCCTCCAAAAAAGAAAGTAAAAGAAAACCTTGTATACACATCCACTTCTATTCTACTTTAATAATAAGCATTCATTCATTAGCCAGTAATTCATGAAGCACCTACACTGTGCATAGGGGATACAATAATGAATGAAATAGACAAAGCCCCTGCCCTGTGGAACTCTTATTTTAGTGAAAATGGGAGAAAAATGAAAAACAGACTAAAAGCTATTATATAAAACAGCAACAAATGCTGTGAAGAAAACAGTGTCAGGAATAGAAAATGAGAATATGATCAGAGAAGAGCTCTCTGCTTTGGTGACGTTTGAGGAGAGATCTAAACGATGTAATACGGAGGGAAGAAAATTCTAGGCAGAAGGAGGAGCCAAGTCCAAGAATCCTGAGGCCAGAAGTAGATTAGGGTATCAATAGCAGAGCAAGTGAGAGGGTGTAGGCAGACATAAGCTCAAAGAGAAGGCTTGCGGGTATCTAGATATTACTATACTTATAATATAACTCCAAATTTTTCATATGTGCTTATCACTCACTCAAATCCAAAAACACAAGCAAAGAGAGAGACAAAAAATGTGCTTTTATGGAATTGTTTTTGAAAGGAGGTAATTAACACATAAATAATGGCTATTTGGCTTTGTTATGGTTAAATATTCTCAGCCTGGTATATATGAATGGTTGCTGTGAGGATTATTTGCCCACAGTTTGCATGCACTGGATCATAAGGTTTTACTGGACAAAACAGAAACAATGAATGCCTTACCACATCATCTAATATTTTTGAATTAAAGACATTGCCATAGCAGTAGGAGGTACAAAGACACTGGTGTTAGAAATCAGACACACAGTTTTAAATAAGACTGAAATTATTTATTTTTGTGGCAGCTACAGCCAGTCATTCATCAGAGATTTGAGCCCTGCCCAACAAGCCCCTCCAGGTTCACATGAAAAGGTCTGCACACTGGGGATGAAGCAAGCTGGGGATGAAGCACAGTTCTGGGAGCCAATATTTGTACTTTCGTTCAATTCAGTTCTTTTATCTGAACATGTGACCAGCCAGGGAAAGAGAGGCAGATTTTTAACATCTTGTTTCTCTGTTATGGGGGAAAATAGCAGGTGTACATTCACTTCACAGATTTCCATCTAAACTGAGTGTTAAGTAGCACCCAAGAAGATAAAAAGAAAAAGAAAAAAGCTCATTCTATGTATGTGTTAAGACTGTATAAAATATGTATCACCTTCAGAGTTCTGGTTTATAAACCTGCTGAAACAATGGGACCCTTGAGGTGTTTCTGTGATGCAGCATCTTACAGCCTTCTTTAGTGACAATTATAATACTCTTTAATTTGTTGAAGATGTTGAAGAAACATTATCTATTTTTAAGTTATTTAAAACTCTTTGGGATACAACATAAGTGTATCATAAATTATACTATACAAGCTGTCCATATTTATCTATTATAAGAAAGTGAGATGTAATTCCTGTGCCACCCCACTGATTTAGAAACTTAAAATTGAAAATCATCTTTGCCTTTTTATAGCCTGAAAGAGCCGGCAAAACCTGCTGTGAACACTTGGAACTTCCTTTAACATTTCGCCATAGGCCACATCAGTTATATAAAAGTTCACTTCTGAATCAAGTATTTTATTAAAAATTAAAATTAGAAACCTAAATATAGATTACATTTCTACACAAATACAATTTTGTCCACAATAACAATATTTTAAAGACCATACAATCCTTAATTTTTTATTCATTTGCTTTGTTCTGCTCTCACATTAACTATTTAGTAAATTATATATAACCCAAACTATTTGTCTTACTTCATTTTGCATACAGATGTAAAGTATCAGTGAATATAGGAGAGACCCCAAAAGCTTCCAAGTATAGTGAATTAGAAATTAGTCCAAGGAAGAGTGAAATCTGAAAAGATGTGAATTATTATACTTCATATTGTTTCCCTAATAAGCTTAAATCACCCTAAAACTTTATTCATTTTATCCTCATAGATTCCTTGAGAAGGTCTTGGAAAGGCATTATTATCTCCATTTGAGAAAGAAGGAAATTCAGTATGACACTTGCTGGCATTGTATTTTAAATTTACTATTATTAGTAGTAGAGGTTGAAATGAATTTGATGTATTTCAAAATGGAAAGCATTACATTCAATGAAGAATATTTCTACACTAGAGATAAGGATAAAACAAGGAGTTAAAATGTTAAAAAAAAAAAAGATGGAAGAAGCTACTTGAAAAAGGTGAGCTTGTTAATTTTTAACCTCCCATATGCTTGGTCTATCTTATTATGTCTTTTATTTAAATTCAACCTGCTTTCTTGTCTTTAAGAAAAGACCTTCAGGCTCCCTTCTTTAAAAAGGTTTCAGAAAATTTTAAGGAGGGATTTGAGGAAAGAGAAGGTTTTAAATAATGGGCGTGAAATAGAAGAGTGTTTTCAGAGTTAAGTACAGTACGGAAACTTTCAATCCTAAAAGTGAGAATAAGAAATTATGTACTATGTGTTTAAATCCTTTCTGACACTGAAAATAGCTATAAATTTTAATGTGATCCTCCTCTCCTTCTTCCTGGGTACATGACCTTCACTCTCTAGGCCTATGGCCTCCCTGGAGATGGATGTCAGGAATGGCGTGGATAGAGAGGAGATATTGTGAAGTTTGCAAGAAGATATTCAGAGAAAAAGATAAAAGCAAATGGTGTATCCAGCATTTGAAAGCCAGAATAGAATTAAGAAGGAAGATAGACTATTATTTTGAAAAATAACTTTCCAGATTTATTTTCACTTCATCATTAACAATCAAGCCTGAATGTTAGGTGCTCATGAGAATTAGCCTATGGAGATATCACTGGCCACCATTAAGGCTTAGCTTAAAGTTGGAAAAAGGAATATGAAAGAAAAGGCCACACCTTTCAATTTTGGAGATTAGTAGAACTGCAAAGAAGCGTAATCAAGGTACAACCATGTTTTTCTTCTCTGGGCCACATATAAGAGTTATGCTCAAAGTGGAAGGGGATCCTTCACCACCACCCTCAAATTTGTATTTGGGATCTGGAAGACGTCCCTCTGGACACTAGTTTAGACAAATCTGAGGTCAATTTGGCTCAGCAGCCTGGTCAGCCCAAGGGGATCCTGAAGTGTTGGCTTCCTGAGTCACTCTTGTTTCTAGAATTTTTTGAGTCAACCTTGACAGAGAGTTTTATGTGAGTGAGAATACAGCATCTCATTAACAAAGTTGAAGAGCTATAAGCAAAGTAAACTCAGCCAAATTCTGCAAAGGCCCTATACTGCCACCATGATATGGGAGAGTTCAGCCAGGACAGTCAGTGAGTCCAAAAAAAATCACCAAGTCGCTAGATCTTTAGTTCCATCAGCAGGAATTCACTGAGTCTGTTTCAGTAATTCATGTGTGAATTAATGACTTTTTAACTATAACACATACTTGAAAAAATCAGAGACTATGTTAAAGAGGCTGTTATAGAAAGAAATCAAGATCTTGGATAACAAATTGAATAAAAGCATCTAGGTACAAAGGATTTAAAGTCAGCATACTATATGAATTTCATGATTGCTTTATCTATTTCTACAAGAAATGCCATTGGGATTTTGCATCCCAGGGATGAATCCTACTTGATCATGGTGCACAACTTTTTTGACCTAAAGTAAGAAGATCTCTGTATGCATATTCTGTCTACAGTTCATAGTAGCTTGAAAATTTTGTTCCTTGAATGTTTCCTGGTCCCTTACTAAGCAACCTTCTCGATTGGGATTTTTGGAGGCTCATTAGAAAAAACCAAATGTTTGTAAATATTAAACAAATTTGCTATTATCATTTCTTTTCCCACCCATCAGTGTAAAGTTAGTAACATCTCAAGATGGTGTTTTGTGATGAAGAAAGATAAATATTGGGTTTTAATTCTGAAGAATCTTCATAAAATAATAAAGTTAAGGTATATAAAGTATCAGGATGATGATAGATGTTAGTTTTTAATTATAAGTTTGTGTTTTGGTCAGCTTTTCACTGCTGTGACTAAGAAGACACAAATAGAACAAATTTAGGAAGAAAAGTTTATTTTGGGGCTCATAGTTTCAGAGGTCTCAAACCACAGACAGCAGGCTCCATACCTCAGGGCTTGAGGTGAGACAGGACATCATGGAGGAAGAGTGTGGCAGAGGGATCCAGCTCACATGAAATTCAGGAAGCAGAGAGAGGTCTCTACTTGCCAGATACAAATATACACTTCAAAGCCATGCCCCTAATTCTCACTTGCTCCATCTGCACCCTACCATTTCAGTTACCACTCAGTTAATCCCTGTCAGGGGATTAATCACTGATTGGGTTAAGGCTCTCACAACCCAATCATTTCTCCTCTGAACCTTCTTTCATTGTCTCACACATGAGCTTTTGGGGGACACTTCCAAATCATAACATGGAAATAAATATATCTCTGAGTATTTTAATATGTCAGACTATATGTCTCAACTATCATTAGTTTCACCAGTCCCACTTCATTGGCTTTTAAGTGCTCAAGTATGAATTATTGTTTTGCATTTGTAAACTTAAAACATCATAAGGACATATTCTTACTCCCTTTCTTCTAGTTATAGTTTTAGATTTTTTTCTTCTGTTGTTGTTTTAGGAAGAACAAGAAAACTACCACAAATTCTTTTTTGGCATTCCATAATACTTTCTTCTTAAAATTTTTACCTGAAAAGCACCTGCCCACCATTCCAAGTTCATGTACTTTAGAAATAACATGGAATTAATCTTTAAAGTGGTTTAATTATGTGATTATTTACCCATGTATTATACAAATGGCATTAATTCCAAAGATCTTACTGTTAAGTGAAAAACTATTCCAATGTCAAATAAGCTTGGAAAATCTTGATTCAATACTGATTAATATGATTATTTAATTCAGGACTTTTCAAAGAGTTTACTAAAATCTTTAGTAAACTCTGGTTACTTAAATAAAGTTCTAAATTTCAATCACTTAGCAAAATAGAAATGTAGCCCTTGATCATGAGTACCCTGTGTTACCATAAACAATGGAGTCGGTCATCTAATTTAAGGACATTGTAATGACATAATTTATGGTCTTTTTAAGGTTTTATCTTTGTCACATATCATTTCTGCCAATAAGTCAGTAATCACTTAAAGTTAAGAAATGAGACAGACATCAGTCAAGGTTAGAGACTTTCTAGGATCTATGGAGATGGAGGTTTGTTATCTTCAGTGTGTGGTTTTCTGGGTCACTCTTAAGTTTTAATGTTCTGGTGGGAGAAGGATACAGGTTATGTAGTTTTTTTGTAGAGATATTTTTGTAGGCAATGCCCATAGTGATATGTCATCTATAGTCTATCAACCTGATTTCAACCAAATAACTACATTTGAATGGAAAAGAGAGTGAAAAGATAAGTTACCCCCAACCATAGAAGCATTTTCTCATGACAACTCTACTCTGTCTAAGGGAGATCTTTAATTTTAGATGGACTGCTAAGAATCTTGGACTGTCACCTATTAGAATAAACTTTTAGAACCACTCTGTAGCTCAGCTTGAGTCCAGCAATATTCCATAAAGGGGATACCTTCAACCTATAGCTTGCCGTGAAAATGACTTAAAGCAATGTAACCGTTAACTCCCAATGAACATGTACTGTGAATTGAAAATAACCATCATTTCTTGTAAGAGATTTTGCTGTGGTTTGGTTTCACATCCACCTCAACCTACCATTTTTCAATTATAATTTAGAACAATATTTTTACAAGACGTATTACCCAGTTATTAATCTGAAGGACATATTTTGGGGAAATCTGGAACAGATAGTAATCTCTAAAAGTCATTTATTTTTATTATAAATAGTTAGTATTCCATTACACTCTGTTCTCCTGGTTGTAAATGCCAATAGAATATGTCAACACACTTCAAAATCAGGAAAAACCCTGAAAATTTCTGTCTGCCTCTAGCTAAATCTCAGATGTACAAGTCATAATTATTTTCTAAATTTCTATAGTTCTAATATTTAGTATTTGGAAAAACTAGTCCTATGTCATCTTAATAATACACATTCAAGGGGCTAGGTTGTGGCTCAGCAGTAGAGTGCTCACCTAGCATGTGCGAGGCACTGAGTTAGATCCTCAGCACCCCATAAAAAAAAATAAATAAAAGGTATTGTGTCCAACTACAATAAAAAAATACACATTCAAAATATTTATCAAATAAGTAAAACACATAGCTTATATATCCATAGAATGAATATATACTTTTAATATTTGATTAAGTGATAGAAAAAATATTTAAAGAGGCTAACACCATTAGGATGGTAACACAAACTGTACTGTAGATTTTTCTTAAAACTTTCCAAAAACTTTTTATGAAATTAATAAATTTGATTTCTATAAAGCAAAGCTAAATATGGATAATTATTAGATTTAAAAATATATCTTAGTTGAAAATTATGATGTAAATCATTTCAGTCTCTGCTTCTCAAAATACATATCTTGATGAAATCTTGTTTCCCCTTTTTCCATTAATATTATTTGTCTTTATATGTATATAGCATTCATACAATACTACCTAATCTGGAACAAATGCCAAAGTTTAAATAAACTTATTTGAAAGAGATCAGTTGATAAAATTCAATCCATTAACCTGTTTGCTTCTAAGATTTGAAGACAACACTAACTTATTTCCCCTTACCCCGTGTTTTTTTTTTTTTTTTTGGCAGTGCTGGGGATGGAACTTAGGGTTTCACATAATCTAGGCAAGCACTCTACTTCAGAGCTATGTTCCCAGCCCCTTATCTCCCTTTTTAAAAACAGAAAAAAATCAGTAAGTGTCATATGAGTATCCAATACCCAATTTGAGTAATATTTAAAAACAAATATTTGGCTAAGTAAGAAAAGTAATAAAAAATAAATTTATAAAAATCACTTGAAAATGTACAAGTGGGTCCCAGGAAGTATTAATATGTCCACTTTTAAAATACAAAAGCACTATGCATAAGTTGATATATATATTAATTTGAATTATAATTACAATTCATTCTTTATGTGATCTATAGTTTCCTAGAACATACATTATATCACAGAATGCAGTTCCTTTAAATACTTAAATCTGCACTGTTTTTCATAAAATAGTCTGAACTTTGTAACACAGCATTCAAACGCTTCCATGATTACTGAGTATCTTAAATCTTTTTTTTTTTTTATTGGTTGTTCAAAACATTATAAAGCTCTTGACATATCATATTTCATACATTAGATTCAAGTTGGTTATGAACTCCCAATTTTACCCCAAATACAGATTGCAGAATCACATCGGTTACACATCCACATTTTTACATAATGCCCTATTAGTAACTGTTGTATTCTGCTACCTTTCCTATCCTCTACCATCCCCCCTCCCTCCCCTCCCATCTTCTCTCTCTACCCCATCCACTGTAATTCATATTTCTCCTTGTTTATTTTCCCATTCCCCTCACAACCTCTTATACGTAATTTTGTATAACAATGAGGGTCTCCCTCCATTACCATGCAATTTCCCTTTTCTCTCCCTTTCCATCCCACCTCATGTATCTGTTTAATGTTAATCTTTTCTTCCTGCTCTTCCTCCCTGCTCTGTTCTTAGTTGCTCTCATTATATCAAAGAAGACATTTGGTATTTGTTTTTTAGGGATTGGCTAGCTTCACTAAGCATAATCTGCTCTAGTGCCATCCATTTCCCTGCAAATTCTATGATTTTGTCATTTTTTAGTGCTGCGTAATACTCCATGGTGTATAAATGCCACACTCTCATCTCATCTGTGCAGTAGATCAAAGCTGAATCACAAAAGCAAGCCTCAGGCAACTATGTATGTTCTAGTTAATTGTCTGGGCCCATCCTTCTTTAGAGCAATAGCCGGTGTAGATACCAGTATTACTTCACCTCCCAGTTTCTTCATTTCTCAATTTTAATCTTCAAATTTATATTTAAAATTAATGTTTTATTTTAAAATTTTATTTTATGAATGCAAATAAAAATATCTGACATTCATTTACTCATTCAACAAACATTCATGAGTACTAGACATGTACTTGGCAATGTGCTAGGATAGGAAGATGCAAAAAATTGAGAAAGGAAATAGAGATGAATGGGGAAATGAAACATAGTATATATGTACAAAAGAATAGAATATCATTTAGCCATAAATGTAAAAGTTCTTGACATATGCTGTAACATAGTTAAACCTGAAAAATATTATTCTAAGTGAAATAAGCTGACAGGAAGAGATAAGTATTCTATGGTTCCCTTTATATGACACATAGAAACAAAGTAGATAAAATGTTATTAGGTGCTAGAGAATAGCTATTGTTTAATGGGTACAGTTTCTGTTGGGGGTTATATAAAACACTTTGGAAATAGTGATGGTGCATAAAATTTTGAATCTAATTGATGCCATTTAATTGTACACTTCAAATGGTTAAAATCACAAGTATGTATGTGTGTGTGTGTGTGTGTGTGTGTGTATAACTGAATTTAACTTTTCCTAAGGGAGAAAGAATATTACCTAGAAGATTAAAAAGCTAGGAGAAAGAATAACATAACCATGAGAGATGTAATGTAACTGGAAGTGCCCGGAAAATCATTTAGTATAGGAAAATGACAATTGGGTTGAAGAGGAGGTTTCCAGGTCAGAGAAGATGGGGAGGATATGCTAGGCAGAAACAACTTAAAATGGAGGTAATTGTACTTTCGAGAACTTCAGATATTTAAGTATGACTCGGATATAAGGTCATGTATGTAGCAAGGGAAGTAAGGAGTAAGTACTGAAAAGTTTCTTGATTAACAAGGAATTTGTAATGTAACCAATTTCCAATAGTCTCCTTTCATCTCTGTTTCCACCATAAAGCTGGAAAAGCCAAGAAGTGATTTTCTCAGGATGGCTTTTAAGTAGAAGGCATGTAACTCAATGATGATCAGTGCAAAGCAACTGAACAAATTCTAAGGGCTCCTAGAAAGGAATTTGCTTTTCCTGCTAATGGGCAGGTGTAGCTAGTGGCTCCCTCTCCATTTTCTTTCAGCCTTTGATACAGATGCAATACTGGGAACTAGGCTTTTTGTGACCATAAGACAACAAAAGTTGTACTAGAGATAGAGAAGAATGACCAAAAGAGCACGAATATTAGATGACATTCTTGAGTAGCTTCAGCGTTGCCTACTTCTAGACTCTTCTTAGATGAATAAAATATACCTGTATATTTTTTTCTTGTGAATGCAAACTTTCTAGTACTAATAGTCATAAGTGTTTCCAACTGGTACAAGAAGTATCCAAGTTAAGATCACAGAGGACCTGATATGCCTTACTTATGAAGTAGTTTGTATTTTATATTAAAGAATATGGGTTAAGGGTTCAGGTGGGCTCACTTGCCTAGCATGTGTGAGGTTATGGATTCAATCCTCAACACCACAAAAATAATACAAATGAAGGAATATGGTTTAAGGATTCCAAGAATCAAGTGATCTGGCTATAGTCCATTTTTAAAAAGTGACACTGTAAACAGTATAAAGTATGAACATTTGAATATGACAGGATTAAACTAAGACAGAAAGAACTGAAAAAGGAAAGAAATGATGACTTAAATGAAAAAAATTAATGGTAGAGATGAATGGATGACGTCCACAAAATAATATGCAACCTGTATCAACACGTTTAATGGTAAAAGAGAAAAGAATTATTTTATTTGGAAGTGGGGGATTGCATGGGAAAATAAAGAATAAAAGAGGAAGAACAGTTTGGAGACTACTGATGAATTCACTTTGGGGATTTGAGCATGACCATCAATATAACATACAGATTTATGGTTCAAGTTTGGAGAGGTGAATTTGGGCATCATCAGCAGAAGTGAAAGCATAAGGCTATTGGGTAGATGAGACCAAAGAAGTAGAATTTGGAAAGTTAGAAAATTCTGTCATACATAATTTTGAGAAACATCAATATTTAAAGGAGGAAAATGAAGAGATACCTGTAAAGGAGACTGAGAAAGAATGGGCCAAGGAAGGTAGAGGAAAGCTATGAAGGAATGGGGTCACAAAAACCAAGGGAAGAGAATCTGAAGGAAAAAAAAACATGGTCAATGGGTCAAATTCTACTTTAAGTAAGTGTTAAATGTTACCTAAGATAAGAATGAAGAGTCGAATTTAGCAACTAAGAGATTATAGGTGACCTTTGGTGGCAGCAGTTTCAGTGGAGTGTTGGTAGGCAGAAAACAGACTGCAGTGGGTTAAAGAGTTAATATAATGTAAGGGAAGTGTGACAGTGGAAGTAGATCATTCTCCTAAATGACTTGACTAAAAAGAGAAGAAAAGAGGAAGCAACTTACTAGAGGAGGGTACACAATTTAGAGAGAGGTTTCAGCAAATGTATAGGTTGTAGGTTAAAAGCTATTAGAGAGGGAGAAATTAAAAGAACCAGAGATAGTGGATAATTGATAGAGTGAAGCTCCTAAGAAGACAGGAAGGGTTAGGATGTAGCATTGCTGGAGAGATCAACTCTGAAAAAAATACATAATATTTTCCCATTGTGGTATCAGGGAACTGGAGAAATTTATGACTTTTTTGGGAGAACTTTTAATTGGTGTTTAAATAAATGTGAATTAATAACTTTGTTGGATGCAGAGGGGAAAAAGTTTCTACTCACATTAAAACTACATTTGACTGACAGACACTCTAACATGGATCTTGAATATTTCAACAGTTTCCTTGAAGTCCCACTAGCAACTAGTGATCTAGTTCCTCCATATCATTGTTAGATTTGGCACATTACTTTTTATTTCAGCCCTTCTTTTTAAGTGTGTAGCAATATCTCATTGTGATTCTTTTTTTATTTGCAGAATGACTAATGATACGGGATGATTGTGCCTACGTTTATTTGCATTGGTGAGATGTCTTGCCAATTTTCTGTCTTGTTTTTAATTTTACTGTTGAGTTTTGATAATTCTTTACAAATTTTAGGCAGAAAATCTTTGTCACATACATAGTTTGCAAATATTGCCTCCAAGTTTTTGTAGCTTTTCATCCCATAGCAGACTCTTCCACAGAGCAAAAGTTTTAAATTTTGAAGAGAGCCAATTTATGTCTTCCTGTTATAGATTGTTCTTTTGATGTCAAATCCAATATTTCTTTTTCTATTCTTTGATCCCAAAGATTTTCTTCTGTTTGCTTTCTAAAAGTTTAAGGCTTTTCAATTTTATGTTATGTCCACGATTCATTTTGAATTAATTTTTAAGAGATATAAATTTAGGTCAAGGATCATTATTTTTGCCCTAGATATTCTCAATTATTACAGCACAATTTTTAAAAAATAAAAAAGCTTCTGCCCTTCCTCCATTAAATTCCCTTTGCATCTTTGTCAAAAATCCTTTGAACAAACTTCGTATTGGTCTATTTCTGGGCTCTGTATTCTGTCGCATGGCATTGATCTATGTGTCTCTCCCTCTACTAGAATCACCTTGTCTTAATAAAATCATTGCTAAGTAGTAAGCATTAAGTGGCAGAGTTAATCCTTCCACTATTCTCTTGTCCTCTTTCAAGACTGTTTTAGCTTTCCTGGAGTTATGTCTTTCCAAATAAACATTAGAAAGATCTAATCTGTTTCTGTAAATATTTATTGTGATTTTGACAGAAATTAAACCCTTAAATTTCTACAGGATTAATATCTTTACTAAGTTAGCCATCCAGTCTATGAATACATCTCTCTCTCATTTATCTTGGTCTTCTTTGACTTTTTTTTTAAATCAGCATTTTTATAATTTGTACTCTACTTGTTTTACACATTTTTTCTTAATCTTTTACCTAAGAATTGCATATTAGGGACATTATTATAAGTGGTTTCATACTTTTAATTTTTACTGTTAAATGAACATGTTAAATGTTCATTTTTAGTATTTAGAAACTGGTTGATTTTTGTATGTTGACCTTGCACCCTGGAACCTTGTTAAAGTCACTTTAAATCTATGGTTTTTCATTGTTTGTTATTTCTTTCCTATGTAGATATTCATGTCATCTACAAATATAATTTTATTCCTTCCATTCCAATTCTATTCCATTAAATTTTTTTTTCTTGCCTTATTGCAATTATCAAACTTGTAGTACTATATTGAAAGAGAGTATTGGTGGTGGATGTCCTAATGTTGTTCCAGTTTTAACATTCAGTCTTTCACCTCTAGGTGGGAGTTTGCTTGTTTTATGTCAATGATATTTATCAAATTGTGGCATTTCTCCTTTATTTCTAGTTTGCTGATAATTAATTTTTTTAATCATGAATATTGAACTTTGTCAAAAACTTTTTCTCCACCAATTCATATGATCATATGATTGATTTTAAAATATTGAAATAGTCTTGTGGACTTAAAATAACTTTATATTAGTCATGACTATTCTTTGTGTATAGTTGGGGATATGATTTCATAATAACTAGTTGAGGATTTTGATGTTCAAATATATGAAAGATATTAGTATCAATTCTTTTTTGTATTGTTTTTGTTATTAGTGTCAGATATCACCAGCCTGATAAAATAAGTTAGAAAATATTTCTTCTTTTTCTTTTTTTGTGGAAGATATTGTATAAAACTAGAGTTAATTCTCCTTGAAATGTTTGGTAAAGTTCTTGAAGAAAACTACCTGGCCCCCAAAAAATTCTTTTCAGGAGCTTTTAAATTATAAATGCAATTTCCTTAATGGTTAAAGACAGTTCTAGATGTTTATCTTGGTTAAATTTTGGTAGTTAATAGTTTTTATAGAATTGGTTCATTTCTTCTAAGTTTTATTTGTTAAATAATTAAATTTATTAAATAATCAAATTTATTAAATTAATTATAACTTAAATTAATTAAATAATTAAATTTATTAAATAATACTGTTCATAGAGTATTTTAGTATTCAATTTTTGTTTTATTTGTTGTTTCATTTCTGGGGATAACACAGGGCCTCTCACATGCTAGGAAAGCACTCCATCACTAAGCTACAGCCTCAGCCCTTATTAGTCTATTACTGACTTCAGGATCTGCAGTGATAATTGTGTTTAATTCTTGATATTGATTATTCTTATTGTGTCTGTTTTTCTCTTTGTTAGTATTCCTAAAGAACTGTTATTTTGTCAAAAAAAAGCACAAGCTTTTTGTTGCATTGATTTTCTTTATTGTTTTCTATTCTGTTGATATGTGCTTTTATCTTTACTATTTTCTTCCTTCTTCTTGTTTTTTCTTTAGCTTCTTGGTGTAGGTACTTAGTGATTTAAGACGTGTCTTCTTTTGTAATATAAACATCAATGCTATACATTTTGCATTTCTTACAATGTGCCCTACAAATTTTGATATATTTTTATTTTTAATCATTTCTAGGTATTTTTTAACTTCTTTTGATTTCCTTTTTGAGCCACAGATTATTTCGAATATTGTTTAATTTTCTAATATCTAGATACTTTTAAAATTGTGTTTCTGTTAGTGTTTTCTAATTTGATTCCATGTAGTAAAAGAATATACTCTGTATGATCTCAGTTCTTTTATATTTGTTGAGATTTGTTTTTTGGTAGAGGACTTCATTTGTCTTGATGAGTGTTCCTTGCCTACTTGACAAAAACCAAAAATCATGTATTTTACTGCTTGTAGTTGTTGAGTATTTTGCAGAGTCACATGCTACATAATGATGTTTTGGCCAATGCCAGACCACATATACAAAGATGGTCTCATAGATCATAATGGAAGTAAAAAAGTATCCTACTACTCAATAACAATGGAGCTCCCATAATGATGTAGAGCAATGCATAACTCACATGTCCATGGTGATGCTGATGTAAACAAATCTATTGTACTCCCTAGCATAAAAAAGTGTAGCACATAAAATATAGTACATAATACTTGAGGATAAATGACTGTGTTGCTCATTTATGTATTTATTATATTATACTATTATTATTTTAAGGTATAATATTTTTACTTATTAAAAAATATATATTGTAGAACAGTATGTCATGTGACACCAGCAGCAGCTTCACACATCTTGTGTGTAGGTGTATACTAACTAAGTCTTATGTATGTATCCTGTGCTCTCATACATACAACACCTCCTGATTTCATTCAGAGGACACTTGGAGTGATTGAAAGTACCATCTAGGTTTGTGTACTCTAATAACCACACAGTGATGAAATCACTAATGAAGTACTTCCTGCAATTTATTCCATCATTAAGCATTGCATGACTGTATATCAATTTGGTACTTTAGTTGACTGTGTTGTTCAGTTGTTTTATACCCTTGCTGATTTTTCTCTAATAGTTATCAGTTGTCCAGAGTGGATTTCTTACAGTCTCCAATTATAATTGTGGATTTCTCTATTCTTATTTTCAAATCTATCAGTTTATAAGGTTCCTTTTTATTTCTAGTAAAATTCTTTGCTCTGAAAATTACTTTAACTGTTATTACACTTCCATCTTTTACCTTCAATTTGCTTATATCACAATATCTGAAATGAGTTCCTTGTATTCAGCATATTGTTCTATGATGATTTCTTAATCTACTGTGCAAACATTTTTGCTTTTTAAAATTGATATATTTAGACTATGTACATTTAAGGTAATTAATGATATGTCATGACCCAAGTTTCATATTTTGTTATACATTTTCTATTTACTTAATGAATTTCCTAATCTTCTGTTTCATTGTTCCTCATAGTAATTTGAGTGTATTTTTATGAATCTATCTTGATTTGTATAAAATTTTTTGAGCTTATTGCTTTGTATGCTTCTCTTAGTGGTTTCTCTAGGTATTGCTCTTTTCAAAAGTTTTCTGGTATTGACATTTTACCAATTAGTGTCACAATTTATTTCCATTTAGATTCTTTATCCTTTTCAATTTTTACATTCAATTGTTTTAAGTATTTCTCTACACATTGAACACTTTAACAGATGTTAAAACTTTTGCATCAACTATACAATTTAAGAAATTAATGAGAAGTAGGACAGTTTATTCAATCCCTATTTTTAGATAAATCAATGATTTTCTTTATTTTCTGAAGTTCTAAATCACCTTTCATTATTTTCTTTGTTTACACAACTTCCTTTAGCCTTCTTTATGGGTAGACTTTCCAACAACAAATTATCTTAATTTTTATTCATCTTTATTGCCCCTTAATTTCTAAAGATATTTTTGTCAGATAAAGAATTCAGAGTGAATAGTTCTTTCTGTAATTAAAAAAAAATGCTTTAACATTTTCCTTTTCTGGACACTAATGATTTCAGATGGAAAATTGCTATCATTTAAATTGGTGTTCCCATATAGGTAATGCTTTGTTGGTTCCTGGCTTGCCCCTTCCTTCCTTCCTTCCTTCCTTCCTTCCTTCCTTTCTTCCTTCCTTCCTTACTTACTTTTTCTGTCCTTAGTATTCAGAACTACTGTTAAGATACATCTTAGCATGAATTTCTTTGTGTTCATCATATTTGGGGTTTGCTCAGCTACTTGTATTTTATGCCTTTCACCAAATTCAAGGGATTTTCAACAATATTTTTTTAATGCTTTTTTTTCAAAATTTTTTATTGGCCCTATAGTTTTACATAATGATGGTGCTTGTTGTTATGTATTTGTACAAACACACAATATAACACTATAATTTGGCCAATATTACTCCCTAGCCCTTCCCCCTTCCCTTCCTACCCACCATCCCCAGGCCCTTTCTTCTACTGATCTCCCTTTGATTTTCACTAGATTTCCTCCCCTCACTTTTCCCCTTTTCCTCTTTAACTTCCACATAACAAAGAAAACATGTGATCATTGACCTTATGAGTTTGGCTTATTTCTCTTAACATACTGGTCTCTAGTTTCATCTGTTTTCCTGCAAAATGACAAAATTTTATTTTTCTTTATGGCTAAATAAAACTCCATTATGTATATTTATCACATTTTCTTTATCGATTCATTTTTTGATGGACACCTAGTCTGGTCAAATAGTTTAGCTATTCTGAATCATGCTGCTATAAACATGGGTATGCAAGTTTCCCTGTAGGATGATGACTTTAATTATGAATGCTTTTTCAATCCCGGTGTCTTACGTCTCTCTAGAATTTCAGTGATATAAATGCTAGCTATTTTCTTACTTTCCCAAAGACCCATGAAACTGTTCATTTATCTTACGTGTATTTTTCATTGTTCAGACTGGTGTATTTATTGTTCTCCTCTCAAATTCAGCGGTTCTATCCTCCATTCTACTATTGAGCCAATCCCATGTTTTTGTTTGTTTAAAGGATAGAATTGAAAATTACACAATAAAAACTAAAAACAAAAACTTTTCAATTCTATACTTTCTATCTGGTTCTTCATAATTAATTTCTTTCTTTACTCACATTTTATGTTTTTTCACTTATTTCAAAAGACTTCATATTTGCTTATGAAGACATTTTTATGATAGCTGTTTTCATATCTTTAATCATAATTCCAACTTCTGAATCATCTTGATGTTGGCATCTGTTCTTGCAGCTTTTGTTGTCTGCTATTGTTGGAGATTTGTGTTGGGAGTTTCTACAGCACCCTGTCTGGGATATATGATATGCAATATGGAAATTCAGGGAGCTTACTGTTATGACAAATCTAAAATCTGAAGGTCCTTAGGAGGCCTGTATTCTTCTTTATATCTTTCAGAGACTTCTACGCTTCTTTATTTAGTCATAATTGAGAATTTTTCAATGAAAGAGGAAAGACATGGGAAGAAAGGGGCTACTCCATCTTATGCAACTAGAAGTCTTTGGATTACCTTTTTTTTGTAAATATAATCCTCTGGTCAAGAAGCAATCAATTCATTGGAGAAGGCTGACTAAAAATACAGTCACACATTCAAAGTGTAATATACTTAAACCAGGAATAAAGCAGCACAGTACAAGAAAACATGTGTTTAAGATCAAACAACCTAGGTTTGAAAGTTGTTTGTGTTATCCTTTCTATTTATTTATTATAATACTCTTTGCAGGTGGTTATGAGATGGGCTATATGCCCGTAACATGCTAAGAGATAATCAAGTTTCATTTCTCATACTTATTGCAATATGATCTCCATAATGAATTGTTATACAATACACAGTCTTTTAATTTTGAATAGTGTCATGGTTTATATATTAGGTTTTCCTCCAAAGCTCACATGTGAAACAACATTAAAACATTTAGAGGTGAAATGATTGGGTAATGAGAGTCTTAACCATATCAGTGCATTGATTTTTTGATAGGGATTAACTGGGTGGTGACTGTTGGCAAGCAGGGTGTGGCTGAAAGAGGTGGATCACTGTGAGCATGAGTTTAGGGTGTATATTTTGTTCTTAGTGAGTGGAGTTCTCTCTCTCTCTCTCTCTCTCTCTCTCTCTCTCTCTCTCTCTCCATCCTGGTGCCCATAGCCCCATATGCTTTCTTCTGCTACATGTTTCCATCATGATATTCTACCTCACCTCAGGCTCCAAGGAATGGAGTTGGCCATCTATAGACTGAGACCTCTGAAACTGTGAACCCCCAAATAAACTTTCCTTCTTAAAATTGTTCTTGTCAGGTCATTTGGTCACAGCATCAAAAAGGCTAAAACAAATATGTTTTATTGATGACATTTTTCCCCTTAAAAGAAACACAAGAAATAAAGAGACGATTTTTAGCGTATTGGAGGCCATTCAGCTAATTAGTGGCACAAGACTGCCACTAGTCAAGTGGTTTTCAAGTTGAGGTTCTGGGACAGTCAGTAGCCACCACATCAGGGAACTTACTAAGGATGCAAATTCTTGAGCTCCCTTTATGACCTATTGAAACAGAAAGTCTAGAAACTGTGTTTAATAATTTCATGAAACTTTGGAGATCATACTTAGAATTCTTCATCTTAACAAGCACTCCCGGTGATTTTTGTTACCCATTAACATTTGAGAACTACTAGAATAGACATTGATCTATCTCAAGAATATTTCCAGTAAACCTCATAGTTTGATTCATATTTTCGTCAAGTGGATTGTTTCAGCTTATTTACAGTACTTGCATAATTGTATAGGACCTTTATATTATAATCTGCTCAAAGCACATTCAACAGACCTATGTTTCAGAATTCACATCACCTGTCACCTTGAGGGAAAATAATCATTTCCTGGAGTCATTCACACTGCATACTCTCATTAATTCTTTGTACTAACCTGATTTTGGTTGCTGTAGCCTATAGTTGAGTTGAGTTTGTGTTACTATTTTTGTAGCAATGTGTAAATGCCCTCAAGGAGCATTTCAGAAAATACCCCTCGGTTCTTTCTTTTTGACACTTCCTTCAGCCCATAGTCAGGAATTCTCTACACTTCTGCTTCCAGCTAAGGAAGTGACAAATTATCCCTGGTATCACAATAGACAGATATAATAGACTCAGCTTGGGAGATACCCTCCAGTTATCATCCTTTCTTCTTCAGAATCTCCAAATGACTATGACTAGATCCCTGCAGAAAATACCACTGACCTTAGGAAGGAGCCAAAAGAAAAGTACATCTGGATCTCTTTTGCTGCAACTTTATCAGTAATTAATGCCAAAATCTTAGTGAGCTGTTATGGCCACCCACGCTCTTCTCCATGTTATCTGTTCTGAGCACATATGTAATTTGATTGTTGTCAAGTCACACTTCTAAAAAATACTCCATATTCATAGCCCTCAAACTTATCAGTACCTACCCTTTTTAGGGGTAGGAGATCTATTTTGTGGATAGATGACTAAGTGTCACCCATAGACACTCTCAGGCTGGCAATAGATATCACCCTGTGCTCCCTCTTCTTGTTTTGACAGACTACTGCCCTGAGGCAGTCAAAGGTGGTGGCTCTGTAGATAATGAAAAGTAAGAACCAGCCAAGCAGAGGCAGAGGTTATATAATCCACCAAAACACCAACAGGTTATAGGTCTCCCCCTGTATCTTCCTGCATATCTCAGGGGGGACACTGAATTTGTATTTTCCTGTAAACTTTCTTCACTTTGCTTGCAGTGCCTAATTTCTAGGCTAACACTGATTCTTCTAAGAATAATCCTTTATAGAGCTCCTATAGCAAACAATAAACCTCAAAGTGTGTTCTATATTCTATAACTGTGCAACCAAATGATGGGAGAAGAAGTCCTTTCAGGATCTATCTTTATTTGAAATGGGTATTCTGGATTGATATATGCAGTCTTATAAAATTACAAAATCAGCTCTTATCTTCAGGCACATGAAGGTATTTTTTAATGTTCTCATTAGCATAGGTATTTGATAATTTCTTCTATTTGTCCTCTAACTCCAAAACTACTCATACTCTCAAAAAACATACCAGGAATATTAATTTGGCTTGTGTAAAACCAATATGTGTGTGTGTGTGCTCTTGCACGCACACACACACACACACCTGTAAAATAATAATTGCTTTCTGCCTGATTGCTGGAGAATTTTTAGGTCCTTGGAATTGAAAATTATGCTATTAATTTAATATTCTTTAATACATTCTCAGAAGGACTTTAATTGTGATAATGGAGCTTTTCTAGATCTTTTTTTCCCCTATAAGTTTCAACAATTATTTTTATTTATTTTTGGCTGCTCATTGT
This sequence comes from Marmota marmota marmota, assembly GCF_001458135.2. NCBI lineage: Eukaryota > Metazoa > Chordata > Mammalia > Rodentia > Sciuridae > Marmota > Marmota marmota. Next base: position 6,404,202 of record NW_025999949.1, read on the forward strand.
AAGCCCCAACCTCATTTCATCCATGGAAAAAGAAATGGTACCCTGGCTTAGAGTTACTTTCTCATCTCTTTTATTTATTTTTTAAATAACCACTAAACCTAATGCTCTTGACTTGGCCTGGGAACCTGGATCCTATAGCTACACAAGTAAAAGACACTGTCTGTGGTCATGCTAGATCTCTCTCTTGTAAGTGTCAACTCAGAGGAAATAAATGTGAAGAGATCAAAGTTCTCTGTGCTCTATGCTGCTAACCCAGTTGAGACAGTAGTTGAAACAGGTTTGGAATTCATTTCTCTCAACTCAGCTGTTTGCATACCTCCAAGGTCAGGCCCCATAGTAGTGCCATTATGTATCACACCAGGGCCCTTCATGACCTTATTTTGGGAAATATCAGCTGTAAGTATTAACCAAACTAAACATGAGATTCAGCATTCCAGCTTCATAAGGCCAGCCATCCGCATCCCTGCAACCATAATATATCAGATAATTGTTTCTGAGGTTACTGAGCTCCAAGCCCCTTCTGACTCTTGTCTGTTTACTTGCTATAGGATTCAAAGCTAAAGATGCAGCTTTCCAGGTATTTATTTTGAAATGCCCGAAAAGCCTTAACCAACTCAGCTTCCTGTGACTCTTCTACTTCATAAACTTTAATTTAAAAAAAAAAAAACTTTTGGACTATTTTGTAAAAAACACATTTAGCTTAAAACACAAATATATTGTACAGCTGTACAAAAGTATTTTCTTTTTTTATGTCCGTAGACTATAAGATTCTATTTTCAAAATTTTTATTTTTTTAAACATTTTTGTTAAAAACTAAGACAGTATGTACATCAGCCTAGGACTGCAAAGGATTAGGATCTTTAATATCACTGTTTTCCCTCGTCACCTCTTGTCCACTGGAAGATCTTCAGGGGCAATAGCATGCATGATGATACTGTCACCTCCTATATAACAGTGATTTCTTTTGAAAACCTCCTGGTGGACCTGCCTGAGGCTTTTTATGGTTAATATGTATGCAGAAGGAGCGCACTGTAAAATAACACTAAAAATATACTATAGGAAATACATAACTCAGTCATTTATTACCACTATTATGTACATGTATGTGCTATACTTTTATTTGACTGGCAGTACACTGGGTTTTATCACACCAATATCAATGCCTTCCACTACAATGTCTGATGGTCACCATGTCACTAGGCAGTAGGCACTTTTAAATTCATTATAATCTTACGTGACTACTGCTGTATATGCACTCGGTTATTATGCAGCACAAAACTGTATTGTGTTGGAAAAAAGTCAAGCGTGTGGCAAGCAAATATGAAAAGATCACGTGTAGGTGGCCCCACACTTTCTTTTAATCTCTTCAAAAAAGTGGATTCAACATATCTGAGGACAATTGAAGTTCACTCTTTCACCAGGCACTGAACTTCAGAGGCTACCCTTTTCTAAAAAGGCCATTTTCTTGGCCATGAAGCTTCAGTTATGACACAGTATTCTAGAAACAAGGCAAAAAATGGTCTCTGTGTAGTGGTCCTTAGGTTATTTACTTCTTCATAGGTGGATACCCTTAAGCTCCCAAACTGGCGGGCAACAAACTCAAATTTTTAACACATACAATTGTTTTAAACAGTCCAAATAAGCAAATGTTTAGCTATTTTGAGTTTGCCTGCTTTACATACCCCACAAAATCTGCACCCAACATCTGCTAGCCATAGATAAGACAAACTCCAGAGCTATAAAAACCTCAAGCTGCTGCTTCCCTTGAGGGTTTTCTGATCCAGAGACTCCCTGCCATGTTGCTGAGAAATACTACTGAGGCATGCATGCTGTCTATCTGATCCCCTCTCCTGGAAGGTCTGCTGAACTTCTTTTCTGGATGGTTTCCCTCACCACAGCCTCTGGAAGTATCATGCTGTAAGGGACTTTTTCCAGGTGCAATCCTGTCACAACAGTTTATCCGCTACAGTTTCTGTATGTTACTGTCACTTTATATTCAAATATGTTTTCTTGATCGGCCCTCAGATATCTCAAACTCCTTATTCATAAGTGCTTGTCTATTTCCTGCTCCATTGTTACTGAAATATATAGAGCATTAGAGTGTGGTCCCAACCTGGAGCCCATTGCATGGTATACCTGGTTCAGGTGTATCTAAGTGTCTAAGTATGACATTTGGGCAGATCTTGTACTTCTCTTGTACTTGTACTTCTCTTTCCAGAATAATCTTATCGTATGTATAATATGTGAAGCTGGCAGAGTACATTTTCAAGCCCACTTTAGATGGTAGAGCAGGTAGTCTTCTAATAACATCTGAATATCTTCAATATTAGAAATCAAGATATTTTTTGATTGTCAAATGATAATAAATTGGAACTTTTAACATACTGACTGTACTTATGACATATTTCACTTTGTGAAGTTCCCTGAAACAATTAACTTGGGTTTTTGTTATATTATTATAGTATCTTGATAGAATGTTTATATTTTGTCCCTTATTTATACTCATCTTATTCTTAAAAGCTTTTCTCCATGTGTAATAACAAGTATTTGTTATTGCTTATATAAATAGATAGTGAATTAATAGCAGAGATATTTGTGGCCACCATTTGATCATAGCTATAGTTTTCACAGTGGATTTCAACTTTGCATTAAGGCAATGATATATGTTACTGGTTGCCAACGTAACTTTTGGATAAAGCAGTGTTTGACTGGCACTCAGGTACAACAAGTTTGTTCATGTCATAATATATTTTCTTGTCACATACATGGCTGCTATTCCATCTGTACTAATAAAAACACTATTGTTAACATTTATGCATGTCTCACAAAAAATAACAAAACACATTATAGTTGTTCATTGAAAAACAGAATAAAATCCCTCAACCTTGGCTCCCACATATGCATACTGCATTTACCAAGAGCAGATCATACCTTCTGATTATAATCTGCATTCTAATGTTTCATTCGATTATGAAATGATACAGAAGTCTGGGGTAACTTTTTATAGTTGTATCTTTTGGAATAGCTATGGGATGTTAGGATATTTGGGATCCATGTGAAATCTCATCTTTGAACATTCTACAAGTTCCTCAGTCTTTCTTTCCAGTTATTGTACAGTTAACTTGGGACTATGAATAAGACTGTCATAATGATAGGAATGGACATTATTTTTATGTTCAGTAACACATGTTTTCTCTCAACAAAGATAAGCAAACAGTGACATTAGATGAGTATCAAACCTACCAGCATCAGAAACCAATGTAAAACCCCTAATAAGATTGCATTCTGTCAGTAGCCTGACCAGTCTCTGGTGGCAGATTTCTACACTGTACCCTTTCATGAATAAAGTTAGCAGCAGTTGTTCTTCATTATGAAATAGGCCTTTAATCTATTATATACAGTTGACTTTTCTATGGACAAAAGTTTTGCCAGCACCATCCTATTAGTGTATAGCCATAGTCTTATCCAGGGACATGGACTCTCATTCAACACTGCTTCTGACAAAAAAACAAAACAAAACAAAAAAACCCAAAAAACAAAAAACAAACAAACAACAACAACAAAAAAAACTTTTGTATAAAGAAGGTGAATCAACATATAGCTTATTATCTTTAGCATTTACTGGTTTATCATGAATTCGAACATAGGAAAACCACTGACTTAACACAATGGAGAAGTATTTTAGTGGAGCCTCAGTTATGGTGCCAAGTGGAGCACAACATCTTCTGGGGCTCATTCTCATAATATGCAAAATATACTCCGAACCAATCTCCAAAGTCAGGTACAATTTTTCTCATGATGTGAAGATCTTTGAATAAGGAGAGGAACTAGAAATGGTTCCCCTCAGTATTTACCCTGGTGAATGCATCTTAAAAATTATTTTCTTCCTGTCACCTAATGTTTGGGTTCTTATCTTATATACTAGTAGAAGAATACCTCAACAGACTACTTGATTCAATACAGAAAGGACCAGTTAAGACTCAGGCCATATTAAAAAAAGATTTTTTTACCTTCCCAGGTAAGGAGTCATTATTATCTAAAGTGTTATCTAAAGACAATGGCATTATAGAATGCAGTAGAACAACAAAGTTAAAATTAACAAGTCCCATCTGTAGTTGCAGAAATGAGAACTACAGAAAGTATGTATATTTTCTTCTTGATATTATGTTATCAACAATACATCTATATAATTTATATATATATAAAAATGTATATATATATACATACATACACAAACATGCAAATTTGCAAACTGCTATAATCTAAATACTTGTGTCTCCCCAAAATCCACTTGTTGAAATCTTAACCACCAAGGTGATGGAATTAGTAGGTGGGGACCACCAGGAGGTGATCAGGTCATGAGGCAGATCCCTTATGAATGGCATTAAGATACTTATAAAAGAGATGTCTTGGTGTCTAAAAAAGATCTAGAATATTCTCTGAGACATCCATCTTTCTGAGTCCTCACATAACAGAATGTACTTAAAATATAGATTATCAAAACAGTAAAAATCATTAACCAGAGAGAAAGAGAGAGATAGAATGACTATACTTTTGTCACTTTTTGTTGAAAAAGAGTATGTGTGTCTTTATTTTCATGAAAGACAGTCCTCTCATGGTGGGGAAAAAGTATGGTGTTGTTGCTGTTGTTAGAAAGAAATATGTTTATGGATACTGAGTTTAAAAATGAATGGATTTGTCAAATATTGTCCATTAAGGTCTTTCTAAGTTTTCTCCTATATCATACAGGCTTAATGTCTGAAAACTATATATCTGAGAATACCTTTCCAGCCCAGTAAAAACTTGGTTTACATTCTTCTGGTTAGAAACTCTTGCATAAAATATAGAAGATGAAAGAAAAGCTAAAACCCCTATTGGTTCTGACATTGGCAGCAGGCGGTGATATGAGCTTTAGCAGAAAGCAGACATGGGGTCTCACAGTGGCTGACAGGCCTTCTGGATAACATCCACTTTGGTGCCTTGGCAGAAGCTGACATCATTTGTGGTGGTTTCTTCCAGTTTCTGAAGCTGCCTATTTTCCTAAGAATGCAGACAGCTTTTGCTAAATTTACAGTGGGCTGAATTATGTCCCCCGGCCAAATTCATGTGTTGAAGCCCTAACCCTCAATATTTCAGATGTGACTGTATTTGGAGCTAGGGACTTTAAGAAGATGAGTAAGTTCAAATCAAGCTGTTACAGTGGACCTAAACCCAATTTTACCAGTATCCTTATAAGGAAAGATTAGAACACAGAGAGAAATACCAGGGATGCACATGCACAGAAAAAAAATACCATGTTGAGGATGGAAGGAAATATCAGCCATCTACATTGCAAGGAGAGAGGCCTCAGAAGAAACCAAACCTACTGACACATTGATCTTGATCTTTTAGCCTCCAGAACTGTTAAAAAAAAATAGATTTCTGTTGTGTAAACCACCAGGTCTGTAATGTATTGTTTTGGCAGCAGCAGAACACTAATACAAACTGCATCTTCTAGCACTTCCAAAGACTTCATTAGCTTTTGATTTCTTGTATTGAGCCACTCCTTCTTGAAATATTTAAAGTGGCTTATCTTATTGATTGAATTTGTATGACACAATGCAAAAATATCTAAGTTGAAAAGAGTAACTAAAACAAATAATAAAACAATAAAAATAATGCATAAATGGCATAAAATAAGGCCACTACACACTATAATAAAAGAATGTTAGTCGATGTATATGAACAAACACTGAGCAAAAGGGCATGTGTAATCTTCAAGTTCCTATTACTATTAGTTCATAATGAGACAAAGCTGTATTTCTGAGAAATTTATATAATTAATTTTACATTTTATCTTTGTAAAATGTGTATCAATAAAATGTATTACCCTCTTTCCTCTCCAGTGCTAAATCACTGAAAAAATTGTTGACATACTAAGGGGACCAGGTAGTCAGTGGTAAGTGTAGCATATATATTATATTTCTGTCTAGTATAGGACCAATAATCCAATGATATTCATACTATTTTATAAAGTTGCTTTTCTATCAGTTTTTGTTTTTCTAGAAGTGTCTTTATTTTGCTTTGATTTTTGATAGTTTTTCTAGAGATAAGATTCATGGTTGATAATACTTTTCTTTCAGTCTGACTATTTTATCCCACTGATTCTGACCTCCATGGTTTTTGCAGAAATTTTGGCTGTTAAGTTTGAGCTTTTTTACACTATGAGTAAGTTCTCTCTTGAATTCAAGATTTTCTATTTGTCTTTGGCGTTTGATGACTTAAATGTTTGTATCCCATTTGTGAATCTCTTTAATGTTATCCTACTTCAGGTTTGTTGAGCTTCATGGATTTGTTGGTTAATGTTTTTCATCAAATTTTGGAAGGTGTTTGATGATTTTCCTTAAAATATTTTTTCTTCTTTTTCCCCTTCTTCTGTCCTCCTTTTGGTAATCCCATTACATGTATGTTAATAGAGTTCCACATTTCTCTGAGCCCATTAATTTCCCTTCAATCTTTTTTCTTTTCTTTTTCTTTTTTTTTTTTTTTTGCATTATGTAATCTCTTCATCAATCTAACCTAAGTGTACTAATTCTCCCTTCTGTGGATTCTAATCACTTTTGAGTTTTTCTCAGGAATTACCTCAGATATTATGCTTTCCACTCCAGAATAGCAGCTTGTTTCTTTCTTATAATTTCTGTCTCTGTATTGATATTCTCTATTTGATGAAATAGGGCCAGTATTCCTCCTTTTATTTATTAAGCATTATTTTAGTTTTAAAATATATTGCTAATAGTTGTCTTCAAGTCTTTCTCTTCTAACTCTGAATATTTGAACCCTCTGATAGACAGTTTCTGTTGCCTACATTTTTTTCCCACATGTACAGGTTACACTTTCCAGTTTTTCTACATGTCTTAGAACTTTTGTCGAAAACTTGACACTTTAGAATCTGTATACATACCCCTCCTACTCTGGGCTTGTTGTTATTTGTATATTTGTTTAGTGGCTTTTTTGGACTATTTCAAAGAAGTCAACATGCGGTCTCTGATGTTGCTCTTCAGAGAACACAGCACCCTGTAGAGAACCTCTTAGGAAAACTAGAGGCTCAGGGTGGGAAGCTGATCTCAGAAAAAAAAAAATTGTGATAACAATTTGAATATCTGGTGGGCTGCACATTTTCCAGTCAGATGCATAGGGCCCCACATTTGTAGTCAAGAGGCTTGTTTAGTATCAGTATTTCATAGGAACCAAAGAATTGGTTAAAAAAAAAAAAACGGATTAAGTCCTAATGTTGATGTGTTTCCTTATACATTTGCTCAGAGTGATACTAATGTGCCAGATTAAGTGAAACTGCATTTTCAAAGGAATCTTATTTGTCCAGGGAGAAGGAAAAATGAGAACACAACTAGTACAGACCTCTGGTAAACAAGCAATAGTTATGCTTCTATTATTGAAGATTACAAAGATGTAGCTAAGCTACTATAAAAGTGATCACTTTTCTTTTCCATTAGAATTTCATGGTGGAAAACATTTAGAGGGAAAAGTAGACAATGCCTCTCATGTGGCTTCACAAGGGGGAATGAGTCATAAGTCATGTTTTTGAAATGTATACTTGTGGTGGCTTAAGAGAGGGCTGATGACTCTCAGAAGTGAAACATAAGCTGGGACAGCTGGGTGGCAATGAGTGGAATGATTTTTAACAACTGCAAGGAGTGGAATACTTTGGAAAGAGGTTGATTTAAAAGTACTTTTAATACGGTTTCTATAAAATTCGCTGCATAAGACTTTGTATCTCTGAGATAGTCAGAATTTTGGTCCTGGAAAGAGAAACTACACTAGTTATTTTGTCAGAGATAAATACATATAAGAAATTGGATAAGCAATTGAAGGTTAAATATTGGTTAGGCATTGAAGGGCTGGCAAGCCAAAATGGAAATACTGAAGCAACACCAAGATGATAACTGCAGGAAGCAGCAGCCATCCCTACATCTGCCCATCCCACGAAGAAGGGTGAGTGGGACTCTCAGAACCCAGAAACCTGAAGGAGCGGCCTCGGGGATCTGATCAGAGCTGGCATCCAGACCTCCAAGAGGGTGGACACTACTTACATCAGGCCAGGACCTTCAATCAACGAAGCTAGTTCTGAGAATGGCAGAAGAATCTGGAAACTGGAACAAACTATTTCTGGAAATAGGTGAAGGGGAACTGGTGGGGTGACACCGACAAGAATGGCAAGCCAATAGAAAGGAACATGTCCTTTGTTCTCTCTCTTGTCTTTCAGGTTTCCTCCAGTGCCCAAGTAGTGGCAAAATTTAACAGGGAGCCAGATGGCAGTGGAAAACTGTAATTTCCAGAATATCACCTCAGCATCACAAAGCCAATCAGAGAACATGGCTTGGAACTGGTGGACGACTATTTAACCACTGACACTCTCTTAGAGGAACTGTGGTCATGATAATTATTTTTAAAAAATTTTTATGGATTCAGATTTGTGGGATTCCAGCATGTGTTAATGGTCAGACAGGTCTCAAAATAACTAGCCATTAAAATTTTAAGGACAAGTTAATGACCCTATGTCCTTTAGCCTTACCTGGTAAGGCATATGAAACTCCTAAATATGGTGTATTTAGTATGACATGATTACATTTTATTATTCCCACTCAATGGCATTATATAATTGCCTACCTGGAAGGGCATGTTATCAACTGTAATGCTGATTTCTCCTCTTAACATTAGACTTCTCTCACAATATTTGTGCTTCCCTACACAAACAACTAGATGAAATGCAAGAGGACTTGGGCATACAGGTTAGAGTGGACCTTCTCTCCCCAGAATCCTAGAGTACACATCTGAGTGCTTACAAAAACCTGCACGTTGACATATAGAATTGTTGTATGACAGGGTTTGCCAAAGCACAGGACAGATAATATGGTGGTTTAAAGGAACACTTTGGTAGTGGCAAGATGATATTTCAATTTGGGTGTGATTGGAGCCTTAGCAGGCACAGTTCAGTGCCAAGAGGACCACCTCTGAAGTCTGTACATTTCTTGTTTTTTTCTCCTCTATTGTCTACTTCCTTCCCCTGGGTCATGCTGCTTAATTTCCTATAGCTTCCCTGGTCCCTGCCTATCCCTCAACTCTTTCTTTGTAAACTTGTTCTAATTAGGTATATATGATAGCAGAATGCATTTTGATTCATTGTACACAACTGGAGCACAACTTTTCATTTCTCTGGTTGTACATCATGCAGAGTCAATGTTTATCTCATTCCACCATCTTTCCTGCCCGCATTCCCTCTTCCTCTCTTCCCTCCCCTTTGCCCAAAATTCCTTCATTCTCCATCCTCCCATTATGGATCAGATCCACTTATCAGAAAGAAAATTTCGCCTTTGGTTTTTTGAGGATTGGCTTACTTCACTTAGCATGATATTCTCAAACTCCATCCATTTACCTGCAAATGCCATAATTTTATTCTCTTTTAATACTGAGTAATATTCCATTGTGTACATATTCCACAGTTCCTTTATCCATTCATATATTGAAGAGCATTTAGGTTGGTTCCACTGTTTAGCTATTGTGAATTGAGCTGCTATAAACATTGATTTGGCTGCATCACTACAGTCAACTCTTATTTCAGCAATCCCTCTTTAACTCCCTTGCCTTCATTCTCTCAGTTTCTCCACCTGAGCTGCTTCCTTGTCCTACTACAGGCCCACTAATTCCCAAACAACTGCCCTTCTAATTCTTAGTACTGCTATTTCCCCATCAGTACCCTTACTCCAGATCCACTATCCTCCAGTAGCTTCTCTTCTTTTTCTACCTCATTATGCAATTTTCCTCCCCAACTTGTCCCTTCCAAAGATAGATCAGATAACTCAGGTCCAACTACTTCTTTCCTTCTTATTCTTCCCAACTTCCTCTTGTCTTATGTCCAAGGCCTGTGCACCTGGATGGCCAGCCCCAGGACACTAGTCTCAGCTAAATTTTGACCTGCCAAATCTCAGTGTTAACTCTGAGAGAGCATTTTTTTTTTTTTTGTAATCTGGGACTGTTGTTCTTCCTAGTTTCTCATCTATATTTTAAATTTTAAACTAAACTTCACTAAGAATAAAAATGACTCTACAATAAAGGTTGTTATTAAATAAATTAGATGTGAAGGTGTATACAAAAGATTTATATTTGGAACATACTTTCACAGAAGGCCTTCAGATGATTAGGAGGAATAGGTGAACTTTTTGCTCCCTGAGACTTGCTCTAATAATAATAAAAAAAAATGATGCCTTTCCTGGTTTCAAGTAAGATTCAGTTGAGAAAATAATCTTTCAGAGAAAGCATGATCTACAGATCTTTGAAATAGTAGTTGATGGTATTTTGTTATATTTAAAGTTTTTTTCTAAATTTATTTCTGGGACAAGAAAGAGCCTGAAGCTTTGAGCCAGGGCTAGTGGTTTGAGGATCTGTAAGGGACATGGTGAGGAGGTGGAAGTGTCTGGTGCTAAGAGCTACTGCAGAGACTGCACTCATCCAGGCAATACTCATGGAGGGATGGATCCAGAGGAGTTAGTAGCGAGAAACCCACAAGCAAGATGGGAGTACTAGAGCACCCAGAATACAGATCAGAGCAGTAAAGCTAAGGAGGTGGGAGGAGGTGCTACTAAAGAGGTACTCTGCAGTGTTGAAAGCTTATGGCAGGCACTTAACTTAGGCTGTTGCTGCCTTTCTAGTCTTCCTGCAGATGGAAAGCAGCTGCTAGGAAGGTGGAAATCATGTATGAAGTGTCACCAAAAACAACTTTGGTAATTACCAAAAGAAGAAAACCCTTTAATAAAATCCCACTGAACGTTAGTAGCTCTTCTTACTCACTCACTAATGATTTGTTGAATAAAACAAATTTTTAAAGATTCCAAGATGCCTTGCAGAAGTGGATAACAGGGTGAGGCAGATGGTTTGCCTGAACTTATATGCTATATTGGGCATGAAGTGATTCAGCCATAACCTCATTTAAAAAAAAAACAAAAAACTGAAATATCCAGCATTCAAAAGAGTCATACAGGAAGTCCAATGGCACTGAACCAAGTTCTCAGGTGAAGCTATTGCAAAAGCACACCCCCTTCCTCCTTTTCCTTTCCCCCATCTTCATCATATGCTTTGGGATAGTTTGACTCCTCTCTTTGTATCTTCGCTCCTACACCAACATTTCAGTTCAGAGAATTTGAGAGTTTCATCTCTAGATTGTTTTCAAGAATTCTCTTCAGCATGGAGCTACTAACTCAAATGACTCAGGTTGTTTTCTCTTGTTTTGGCCTTCCATCATTTTTTTTCTCTAGAAAGCCTGGTTAAACATATATTTGAAACTTGGACTTTTACCCTCACGGGTAAATAAAATCTTTATTGGGCTGGGTCTCCCTCATATTACTAAGAGATGTTATTTCACTCTCTTCATCCTATTTTGCAGATGAGAAGTCTGATGCTAATGAAATTCCTTTTCAGTTATAGACAACTTGCTATGCTTTTCTCTTTTTCATGGATTGCAAAATTATTTCCAGGATAGGTGTCTCTTTTCATCTAACATGCCTGTAAGACAATAAGCCCTTCTTTCCTTTATTCTTTTATATTGATTTTCCTTTTGATCATCCAGGTAATTAATTTGGTTGTCAACAGTAATCATCCTTTCTGCCTACTTTACCTGAAAGAGATTATTTTGGGAAATTATATTTTTTAGTTATGCTCCACTCTACCTAAGTGCTATTACTATTTTTTCTGTCTCAATAACCATTGGTCCCTTTCTAGACATTATTTGCTTGGGCAATCTGTGTATTCTGGCTGATCTTTTTGCTCTGGTTTCCGGGCCCCTCCTACAGTTACCTCTGCTTGTTGGGCTTGCTGTGGCCCACCTCTGGTTGTTGGTGTAACCTCAGTGTCATCCATTCCTCAGGAAGTAAATGTTGTCAAGTTCTTTCTCCTTTTATTCTGCAGAGTTCGAACCAGGCTGGCCTTTGTTCCCAGCCTATGCATCTGGATTGACTCTTGAGTCTTTGTGTTCATCTTCCTTTGGTCTTAGCTCCCATTTTCCTCTTCTTAGACCTTTGGAAGTATACAGCTAGTGTCTGATTTTCCTCAGAATCCACAAATTATTATAGACTATATTCTTTTCAGAGTATGCTAGCTCATGACTTTTGGTCACTGAACTAATGCTATTGCTGCATTGCAATAAAGATTTATTTTCTCATAGTTTCTGTTGGGCCGGAATCTAGGTACATCAGAACTGGGTCGTTTGCAAGACCATAGTCAATTGTTCATTAACGCTGGGTTTTCATTTGAGCTCATCTGCCACTTGTCTGTTGGTGGCATTGAGTTCCTCAAAGGCTGTCAAGTGGAGGGCTCAGATTCTTGCTGTGTGGCTCCCTCTATATAGCACCTTCCACATGCTCCATTAAAGCCAGTGAGTAAGGGAAAGAATCTTTTCTCAAGTCAGGTATTATCATCTTACAGAATGTGATCATGTACATTATGCTGCCTTTGCCAGACTCTATATGGCTAGAATCTACAGGCAAGTCACATTCCTGTCCACACTCAAGGAAAGGGTATCACACAAGGGCATTATGCCATGCATGGGGATCCTGGAAGCCACCTTAGAGGCTGCCCGCCACAGACATCTATCCTGAGCAGGAGAAAATCCATGCCATTTCCTCTGTTGGACTATCTTGGGTATTTGGAAACGTACATTTCATAGACTTTAATGCCACTTAAGTTAAAAGAAAAGAATGGGGCTTACAAGGAGAGGAAGAGAGGAACGTTCTAGTATCTATTGTCCCAGAATTCCTGGTCCTAGCAGCTTTGTTCATGGCACATCCATCCTCTGTCTCCTGTTACCTTCACTTTAGATCAGTTCATAACCACTGGAATGGGCTCACTAAAACAGCCTCCTTACTCATCTGCTTGCCAGAGGCTTAAAAATAATCCAATTAATCTCTACTATCATTTGAATAAATTTTCAGAAATCCTAAGTTAATTCATTCAGTCTTTGTTTCAGCTGAAATCTTTAGGTAGCCTGTCACTACTTTTAAGGCAAAATCCAAATTCCTTCACAAGTGTCATGCTTGATTTCATCTTGCCCACATCTTCTCTCTCTGCTCTTCTATGCACTAGGATCCAGTCACAGTAAGTTCTATTCTTTCTCCACTACTTCTTATCATGAGCTTCAGACCTTTGTATACTACTTTCTCTTTGCTTGGAAATTGTCCCTGATATTTCATGTCACATTAAAATTTTATGATTGGAAGAAAATTTCCCTGACCCAGAAAGTCCAATGTAGGTCCTCCTCCTTATGTATGGAGCCACCTGTTCTTTCCTTGTCATATAGTTAACTCCATCTGTGATGGAGGTATTTTCTATAATGAGTTAACATCATTTATTGATATGGTGATCTCTCTCACTAGACTGTAAATTCTATGAGAGAAGGGTCTAATTTTATTTCTCTATAAACTATGGCATTTTAGTTTCTAGCAAGAAATCCATTTGGGCTAGCTTAACCAAAAAAAAAAAAAGTATGTGTGGGAAGAGGGAGGGATGATCAAATGATCAAACAGCTAAAAACATCAAAGAAAAAAACTCAATAACCATAGCAGAAATAATAAGTGATATGGTAGTCACATGAGCTAGAGTGCAGAAATCAATGAGCAGAATTAAGACCAGAACATAGAGAAAAATTAGTGCTATTCTTCATCCTTGTATCACTCAATTTGAGTGTCAGATTCACAAAGGAGAGTCCTATTGAACTACCAACCTAGTTTTGGACACATTTAAGTCCATAGAGGCCATTCTCTTCAAATGTATTTATGATTGGGAATGTGTAGTTCCCCAAACAAAACCAGAATGCTGCTTTCAGTAAAGTGGGCATACATGATTAATAGAGGCAAAAAAATAAAGAAAAAATAAGATACTGCATAGAGACATATGTACCATTTACCCACATGTTTTGTAGGTATGCAATAAATATTCATGAAATATATGAATAACAATTTGAAATGGTTGAGTTGTATTGGTCAAGTATCAGTTATAAAGGAATATCTGGAAATCATTATGAGGATATTCTTATATATTTTATAAATTACTAAATATAAGTCAAACTGAACATACTGTCAAAAATGTTCATGTTTAGGGCTGGGGTTGTGGCTGAGTGGTAGTGCACTCGCCTAGGACATGTGAGGCCCTGGGTTCAATTCTCAGCACCACATAAAAATAAGTAAACAAAATAAAGGTATTGTGACCAACTACAACTAAAAAATATTTTTTAAAAAATGTTCATGTTTATTGCAGAGAAATTAGTAAACTGCTTAAGGTAATAACCTGGTTCTAAATCTTGACTTAATAGCAATGTGATCTTGGGAAATTATTGACCTTCTCTTTGAATTCAGTGTCCTTGGCTTCCAAAAGGAGATAGTAGATAGTAATGCTTCCTTCTTCAGAGGGTTGTTATAAGGGGTCAATGAAATATTTTACATAAGTGGTTTAGAATAGATCTTGGTATGTATTAAGGTATGAGAGTTTTAACTTCAAACTCACCATCATACAAGTTCATACATCAACATACCTCAAGTTGAGGATAAAGAATCTCAGAATTTTTAAATAAGCATACCCTAATAGTAACCAGCCTAACTATTAACTACTATAAGAGTTAAAATTTTGCATCAAACTCAGGTAAGAAGCTCTGTTGAAAGAATTCTGCCTTAATGAAACTTAACTTTGGTTGGTATTATTTGTTAGGATATCTAAAATTTTATGTGAACAGATTATATATTAGTGGACTCCCATCTACATTGCTGATATAGGAAAATACACTATATTCTTAAATATCTCCATGGTAGGCTTACCACATTGAAAAAGAAATAATGACACCCATTAAAGACATTTTTTTTTTTAAAAAAAGAAGAACGCTTTTACTTCTTTGTCTAAATGCTCAAACTACATTGGTTTCTTTGTTGAGAAAAACAAAGGTTAGATTGCATGAGAAGCTATTACTGCCAAAAAAAAAAAAATCTCTGTGGAATTCACAGTCTCTTTTGATAACATTCTACAAAGGTAAATAGCAGTTCACTGGAACTTATGGAACTCTGCAAGCTTAAGAAATTTTGGTTGTTTATTTGTTGAGTAGTTATCCTTTGATATCTATTCAGAATTGGTGCCATGGCCCCTTGTGTATGTCAAAATGTGACCATGCTCAAATCCCTTATAAAAAATAGCATGAAATATGCATATAACCTCCATGTACCCTCCTATATATTTGAAATTACCTCTAGATTACTTACAATACCTAATACAATATAAATACCATGTAAATCATTGTTATACTGTATTGTTTAGGGATTAATTAAAAAAAAATCTGTACACATTCAGCACAGACACAATTATTTTTCCAGAAATTTTTGACCCATGGTTGATTGATTCCACAGATGAGAATCCTGTGGACACACAAGGCCAACTACACTTAATTGAGAGTACAATTATTGTTCTATACTTCCTGATTCATACCTAATTCCAAAGACAGGAACTTTTTTTTCTGGTTTAATGAGTACCATTAGATATTGTTTTTGAAAAAATGGTCATAATCAATAAATGAATGTTTAGATCAATGCACATGTTTCTAACATTTTTTTTGTATTTACAACAGAATACTTTTGTCAGAATCTGAATTGGTAACCTCATATGTTTGACAGAGAAAAGGAGGGTTGCTCTGATTGAAGTTGGAGCCTAGAACCCACAGCACCTGAGTCCATTCAGTGGAAATTTGTATCTTTTAATAAATTATCATATTTCCTCCATAAATATTGATTTTATCACTGGTTATTGCCATCCTAAGATATTGCATATCACATTTATTCATTTCACAAATATAAATTGACTATTAATTATATATCAAACACAATTACTACTTATCTGAATATATCAGCAAAAAAGGAGGAGGAGGAGGAGGAGAAGAAGGTGGAGGAAGAGGAGAAGAGGGAAGGAAACAAGGATCCCTTGAGGATACAAATGATATAATAAAAAATTTGAAAAACTGAACAGAACAACTGTGAGACAACAGAAAAATCTGAATATAAGTCCAAAGCAGAGAGAAAAGAGCATGTCAGGAAAAATATTTGAATAAATAATAACCAAAACTTTCCCAAAGTTTATGAAAACCATACATTCTAGTCTCAGGAGGCTTGGTGAACATGAAGCAGTATCCCAAAGAAGAAAGCCATTCTGGAAACCACCAATAAAGAAAATATCCTAAAAACAGCAAGAGAAAATGACACAGGATATGGGAGGGAAAACAACTTGAATGATCTCTGATTTATTTTAAAAAATGTGAGAGATAAGAAGAATAACATGCTTACATTTTTAAGTATGTACAGAAAATAGAATTCTAGAATCAAACAGAATTTTCCCAGAATGAACAAGAAATAAAAAAAAAATTTAAAAAGAAAACTACAAAAAGTTGTCACTACCCCATCTGCACTGTAAACATTGCTAGAGGAAGCTGCTCTGTACAGAGTTGGGATACCAGAGGAAAATTTGGACTTTTAGGAAATGTTGAAAAGCATCAAAAGTGATAATTACCTTGATAAATATAAAAGACTGTTTTATTTTACATTTAGTTTCTTTAAAGCACATTAGATTGCTTAAAGCAAAAAAAAATATTCGTTACTTTGTCGTCTGAGGTTTACAACGTATGTAGATGTTTTATATATGACGATTTAAGATAAACGATGTGAGTAGTTAATAGGCCTATACAATTTCAAGATTTCTGTATTTATGTGAAGTAACATGATATGAACGCTAGGTAGAATGAATGGGTAAGGATGTATAATTTAATTCTTAGAATAACCACAACAGATGCAAAGAGGCACAACTGAAGAGTTCATAGATAAATCAAAATAGAATTTTAGAAGATATTCTAGTAATCTGAAAGGAGGCAGAAATCAGTATCAGGATAAGAGAACAAAGAGGAGACAAAGAGAAAATAAATAATAAAATTGCAGACCTGAATCCAACCATATGAATAATTGCATTGAATTTTAATGTGCAAACTCTTCACTAAGCAGCAGAAATTGTCAAAATGGAGAAAACCAAAACCCAACTACATGATTATGAGAGAAAGATACTTTAAATATAAAAACGCAGATACATTGAAAGTAAATGTAAGGGAAACGGCACTATATGTAAACAGTCAACATAAAAGTCTGGGTTGGGGAGTACCAAACAAATGACCTGCTGTACTAGAAGACAGTAAGTGCTATTTAAATAAAAAACAAAGTAGAGCAGAGGATAGGATTTGGGATTACCCAGAGGTTAACATTTTAAACAGGTCAATCAGGGTAGACATCATTGAAAATGTGCTATTCAACAGACAGAGGAAACTTTGCATGGTCAAGAAGTAAAACTCAATCAAATTAGTCTGGTAACTCGTTGGAGTGCTAACCCCATTGCTGCTGTTGATGGGAATGAGCTTACAGACCGCCCATTCCTCAGTCACTGCATACTGAATTCTGTTCCTGTATCATTCATAAGCTCTTACCTGGCCATTCCAAAAATTATAGAGAAGAAACTGGGTCCATTACCTGAAGAGTGGGAGAGAGACCTGGAACTATTCCCATGTCAGGACAATATTCAATGATGGAGAGGTAAATTGTTCAAAAGAAAATTGACCTGGATGTGTCAACATGAATGAATACTCTTATAAATAAAAATTTTAAAAGACAGATGTTACTAGAGACTTTCTTATACTTTGAATTCAATTTGAGAGACAATTTTTGAACACATAATGAACGACATGGTCTTTCCTAGGTGCTGTGAATATACACATGAATAAGAAAAAAAACTGTCTTTAAGGCAGTCAGCTATTCAAATAAGTAATTATAATATTTGTGATGAACGTGATTATGAATATTTGTTTAAAGTGAATGGGAACAAAAATGGGATGCTTTCATGGGGAAGGTTAAGGAATTCTACAGAGATATGGCTATTAGATGTGTCATGAAAGATGCTCCAGTATTCAGTGTTAGATGGGTAAGGAAAAAAGGAGATTAAAGGCATATGTTTAGAAGAATGAGGCAAGCGGTGCATATTCAATGTGCAGGGGGCAGACCAGAAGAGCTGTAATCCAGGGCTACATAAAGTTAAGACTGAGGATGAGAGTGGGTGTTCAAGAGGCTAAGGAATTTGGCATTCTAAAGACACATAATGCTTTTAAGTAGGGGAGCAGTAAAATCAGATCTAAAAACAATGATATCTCTTGCAAACATGTGAAGGATGAGTGGATAAGAAAGTAGATATTGAAGAAAGTGAAACTAAGGCTTTGCTTAGGTTCTAAACAAAAAGTGAGTCCTGAATTAAGGCATGAGAGTAGGGTGTGTATTTGAGAAATGTTTCTAAGCTAGGATTAGCATGACAATTAAGAAAAGGGAGGTGAAAGAAGGCTATGAATTGGAGCAATATGGGTTGAACTCTAGTTCTTGTCTGAAATAAGAAATGAGGGAAATTACAGGAATGATGTGCTTCCATGTTAAAAATGTTGATTGTAAGATGGTTACAGGATAAAGAGAGATATGTGATAGGTGAAATATATGATTTAGTATATCAGAGACAGCCCACAACAGAAGATATAGTTTGGGAGTCCTTTCCACATGGATATTATTTGGAATCATTGAAGTACATATAAAAGAATATGAAAAGTGAGAAAGAAAGTGATCAAGGACAAAATCCTGGGAATGCCAATACCGAAGGCAGATGAAAAAACATCAATAAAGAAAATACATAAATAAAATAGAGGAAAATTGGAAGAAAATGAAATCTAGTTTAGGATATATTTTTAAATAAAGATAAAAAAGAATAAGGTTTCCAGAAATATAAATAAGTACAAATAGTAATTTAAGAGGAGAAAAATGATTGACAGGATAGCAGAAAAAAATTGTATTATCCAAATTCTTTTGCGAGAACTACCATTTAACCACTTGAATTAAAAAAAAAAACATATTGCAATTATATCTCATGGTTTACACAAAAATTAAGCCCAGATGGATCAAAATTTTAAACTGAAAAAGACTGAAGAAATAAAATTAATTAAATGAGCGGAAAATAGGTACATGTTTCATACAGAAACACACACACACACACACACACACCAAAACAAAACAAAAACAACCCATAAGAACAGACAAAGTCAAAAGGAAAAGATGAAAGAGGGAAAAATGGAATGTGTATGAAAAAGGCTTTATCATATATAAATAGTCTCATAAATCAGTCTGGAAAAATAAAGACAAATATTTTTAAAAAATAAGTGAGTATTATCTTAGATCTATAGCCATGGGGAGCAATGATAGTGATAAGTGAACTATTTGCTAAATGCTAGGTTGGCCACTAGTTTCTAAATTAACATAATTTTTAACTCCTTGTTTGCTCCCTTCCTTGTGTCACAAAAAAATGCCACTGGACAATAAACCAAAGGGACACCAAACCAAGAGCAATGAAGGAAGGGTGCTTTAGCTGTATTATCTTTGTGATATCTGTACCTAACTCTCCACTCCAGAATCCTGAAAGAAGAAAACACAACAGATGAAAGTGGTCCCAATTAAGGAAATGTAGACAACTTATGGACCCTGGGAAAATGGATGTGTGGATACGCATCAAACAGATCTAAGTGTGCAATATAAAACTCTTCTAGCTAAATAATAAATCTCTTATTAAAGTTCAGTAGTGTCTCGAAGCAGAGAAAGGGATAAGAAATCAGAGTTTTGTTTTTGTT
This sequence comes from Marmota marmota marmota, assembly GCF_001458135.2. Classification (NCBI taxonomy): domain Eukaryota; kingdom Metazoa; phylum Chordata; class Mammalia; order Rodentia; family Sciuridae; genus Marmota; species Marmota marmota. The sequence continues at coordinate 6,423,967 of NW_025999949.1, forward strand.
TTTTTTTTTTTGTCTGATCCTTTGAGAAAAGTTTAGCTCTGGTAAGTAAAAAACTACACCTGGAAGCAGGGGACTACCATGGGTAATTTGAGAGATGGTGTTTCAGGGTGTGATGTCTAGCCATTTTTTGTATTAACTTGTTACAGACATTCACCACAATTGCAAATTGTTCTGGATATATGGTGCAGAATAGAAATTGGTCCTCACGGATAGACTTGGCTACTTCTTCTCCTACTGGTGACTCAGGGACCCAGGATGGTTTTTATCTTTTAAGACATTTGAAAGATGTTCAAGATCAACATTGAAAGAAAATAAAAGGATAGAAGATTGTGTGGTTTTGCTCTAAGGAGACTTGATCAGAAAGTGTTTCTCATTATTTCTGTTCACGTTCCATCGACCAAAATTCAGACACTTGGTGCACAACCCAGCCCCATACGAAAATAAGATAGACAAGTATCTTATATGCCCAAGAAGATGAAATAGTTTGTTGACATGGCATAGTCTTAGTCACAGTCCATAATCTGGTCAACAAAATAGTTGCCTCATTCTTCTTCTCACATATCAAATAAACTAATGTCCTCCCTGAAGTCAGGAACACAAGGATCCTTCATTCACTGCATGAATCCTAGGATCCAGAATCTCAGTCTTCTCTATCAAAGCTTTTCATGGTCAGGTGACTTATGAGCCCAAATGACAAGTTATCTACTCACCACCTTACCATAAAATGCAGGGTGTCTACTAGGAATATTTTGAGTTGGGAAGGGAAAAATAAGGCAAATACAGTAGTCAATGCTCTTCAGTGATTTTGAAATACCACCACACAGATGCTGTGAAAGTCCTCTGTATAAAGTGGATGTGGAGTGGAGAGGAAGTTTTCTAGATGAGACCTTGGTTTTATTCTCTGGGAGGAGTTACCTTGTCACTTCTTCCCTTGGCCCTTTCTGTTCCTTCTTGGAGCCTCTTCCTTGGCATTTTTCTTAGTAACATGTGAAATGGAGAGTGTGCCTTCCTTGGAGGGGTCTTTCAAAAGCTGCTTTCTACATGTGCAAATTCAAGAACTGATTTTAGCATTTGAATTTAAAAGAAAGATTTTTATCAAAGGGGGATTTGTTGTTCCTTTGACAATAGAATTCTCTTGAAAACTTGGTAAATTTCTTATCTATTTACTTCAACCAGTTCCATGTAGCTGATAACTGCACCAGAGTTATTTCCTAAAAAGAATACTTAAATTTCTTGTACATGGTTACTTTCTTGGCCCATGGTTCTCCCTGCACAACTTAATGGTGGCTACCACTGGGTTGCCTGAACAGTTGGGATCAAGCCTCATCCTTATTCTGATCTCTGTTCTGTGTCACTTCATTCAATTGGAAACTTTTTAATTATACCTTGCTACTGCATCCTTAGAGTTCAAGCTCTACAAACAATTAAGTTTTCCAACAGTGAAAGGACTGGTGTTCTCAGTTCTCTTTTAATTTGCTTGTAAGCTAATTCTTCCCTGAACTTATTTCTTCTTTATAATGATTTGTGAATTGCAGTTAATAATAGACAACAGGGACTAGTAGGGCTGGGAAACATTTCAACATTTAAATAGAAATAAAGAGTAGACAAGCAGACTTCTTTCTTGGAGTGGGATATGGTTTCTAGACAATATGTTGCTGTATATCCAGCTTAACCAGCAGTTTCTTTATCACATGCCATCTACCCCAAAACTGTATTTATATTTTTGGATTTTGTTGGAATAACAACCCACTTCATGCTAAACAATTTCTGTGTTAGTGTAAGTAACATTAATTCCTTTAAACTATTCCAAAACCTTTAGTGACTTTAATAAAATATACTTAACATTAATTATTAATACTTAATAAAATAATAAAATTACTCTTTCCACATGAGAAATCGTTCCTTCATTCCCCATTCATCCCATGGGGTCACACTGATAAAAGCCAGAGAATGGGATATGGTAAGTGCATTAAAACAACAACAATAAACCTAGTTGTTATTATTACTAATACTATACTACTCCTATCACTACTGGAGTTACAGAGAGTTACATACCCAAATGACCGACAGAGGGTATTTGTTGGGCAAGAAACAAAACAGTATTTTGAAAACTATATTAAAAAAGAGATCCACAGCATGTTGGTTTTTTAGGGTTTGGTAACATGTTACTGCAAACTGGGTGCCTTAAGTTATAGCGGTTTATTGTCTCACAGTTCTGAAGGATAGAAATTTTGCAAGATGTGGCACTGGCAGGCTTGCTTGGTTCATTCTGAGGGTTGTTCGGAAGGATCTATCCCATGCTTTTCTGCTAGCTCCCAGTGTTTTGCTGGAAATCTTCAGTATTTTTTGACTTATAAAGCATTATCCTAACTCTGCCTTCAACTTTACATGGTCTTCTCCCTCTTCCTATGTCTGTCTCCACATTTCTCATCCTCAAAACAACGCTAGGTAGAAACCATGGGACAGAGCTAAAATTCCATCTCAGAAGACTAAGGCAGGAAGATGACAAGTTTGAGGCCAGCCTGGGAAACTTAGCTAGACATTTGCCTAGAGTTTGTGCTATTGGCTTAATCACAAACACACACCTACACCTACACACACACACACACACACACATAAATGGTATAAATGGTACCCGTCATTTTGGATTAGTGATATCCTAATGGTCTCATCATAACTTGATTACCTTTATAAAGAGCTCTTCTCCAAACAAGGTGATGTTTGGAAGTACTGGGGGTTAATTTGGTGAAAATGCAATTAAACCCATAACACATAACAGCTTAACAAAGAATATGCTCATTAAAATGTTTCTTACCCAAATTACTTATTTACTTCTTGGATAATAGTTGTTGTCAATATTTTCTTGAACAGAATCTCAAGGCTTATATTAGAGATTAAATGTGCATTCCTTACTATTTATTAGGAAAAAAACATGCTTAAATTAAATTATAGTGAATAATTATCTTGCTCTATGCTCAAAGAATCTTTCTGTTGCTTCCTGTTTCCCTGAGTTCAAGAGACCATCTATATTATATTTATGCATTATATAGTCATTTGTGCATCATAACAAACGACTGGCTGTGACAGAAAAAAATGTGAGCAAAGTGTACCTTTAAAATGGCTGTATTACTAATATGTCATAATAAATCCAACTAATATGTGTAATTATAATGCACCAATAATTATTTTTCCAAAAGCTTGTCTTCTCTCTGTGCTTTGCCCATGTAAAATCTTTTGTTTCACCTAAAGTCTTCTACTGGAAAATCATTTCATATTGTTAAAAAAAGAAGCCTTAGCAAGCTAAATAAATATTTGAAAAAGTAAGAATCAGAAAAATCATTGAGGTATTTATTTAATTAAAACAATGTCTTCATCATTTTCAGTGTTTATGGATATTTTGTTCTATTATTTACTAGAGTGTGGTGAACCTTCTTTATTATTTACCATGTGGTGAGCTATAAACCTGTGGCTCTGCTATAGATAAATGAATGCATGTTTTAGGTCACTGATATTGCCAAATAAATATCTTGTAATCAGAAAGTTTTATGGAAACTATTGAAGCACCCCTATGCAGAAATAATAGTTGTGGATAAAAGTTGAAAGATACAGGTTTGTTTGTTTTTGCTTTAAACTACACACTTGATTTTGTTTACTCTGATTAAAGTGTCATTATAAAGAAAAGCAGTGTTGGCCTGAGGCCAAATATCTGCATAGTCAAAGTTTAACACAGCTTCCTTTAGCTCAGCTTTCTGTACTTCTGTACTTCTGATCTTTTGATCATCTTCTTTTCCTGGAGCACAGTTATTGAATACTGTCATCTTGTTTATGGCTGCAGCTTGTCTTTGTATTGCCAGCCTTTTAAAGATGGGATAGCATATTAAAAATACTCAGAAAGTATATTTGGTTGAATAAATGAATGAATGTAGTCAGTGAATGAATTATAGTGTGCCTACTTTGAAGCTTGATCAGCATTTCCTTCTCCTTTATAATGAAAACCACAAATTAATTTTTCTTTCCTTATTTTAGCTCCTTCCACTGTTTCCATTTCAACAAGTTATAAAACATAAAATTAAAATTGCAATAATTAACATAGTATAAGTGATTGGTTCTCGCAAATTTATCTCTTTAATTCTATTTTATAGCATTTTAGTCAAGGTAGTTAGATACAATTAGATTGTAACCAGGTCTATTTTTTCGGGGGGGGGGGGGGGCTAGTAATCCAAGGAACTAAGGTGATCCTGAAAAGAGTGGACGGCATATAATAGATATGCACCAAAGGTTTATTTACTGATGATGAGAGAAGATGAGAATGGCACCTTATAAATGAAAGTCTGGGTTTTGTTATATTTCACTGGAAAGGGGATTTCTCCCTTGTCATTGAATAAAAATAGGAAACTCTTCAATTTTCTCTGATTGTGTCATTTAAGTAATACATATTAATGAGTTAGTTTTTGATAAAGAAAGTGATCAGTGGGAAGTGTCTTCCTGTTTTACTCATTAACAGTAGACAGTTTCCTGCCAGTCTGGGAAAACAGAGGAACAGGATGTTGTGGGCCAATGTGACAGAGTAGATTTATTTTTACAGGAAAAGGGGCTTAAAAGTTAAGTAAATAAAAACTGGTTGTATAAAATGGCTGAAACAAAACCTATTATTGGTCATTTCTATTTAGCTCTTCAGTCATTCAAGTGTTATGTTACCAGGGGGATAGTTAAAAAGAGATTTTACAGTCTTATAAACAGAAACATCTAGTTATGAACTACATTTCCTTTTAATCTTCAATACTTTGAAATTTTCTTCTGCCAAATATTCAAATATGCATCTATCTATATTATGGAAATTCTGAGGCAATGCTCCACACTGGATTAAATATGGCTGCATTTCCTACAACTGCCAAAAACATGATTAAAGGTCAAGTTCTCTGCACCCAGACATCTGGATTGGGAATTCTCAATGAAACTTGTTCCAAAGACATGAACTACTTGGGACTTTCCTCATACAGCATTCTCCAAAGTATTTGAAAAGCAAAAATAATAAGGAAAATACATTTCAACATTTGACAAACTGTCAACATTATCAAGAACATTTCAAAGGTCTTCCTAGGTGAGTAAGCACCACACAAATCAAACATTTACGCAAAGTTCCTGATCTTTAGAAAATAACAGTCCAAGATACAGTTCTTAAAACTAACATTTAGAATTACAGACATATCAAATTTAGAACTTAAAAAAAATAATGAGTACTAATGTGAAAAAAGAAGCTAAGTGATCAATAATATCCCCCAAGTGGGAGAGTGCAAGCTAGACTGGTGGTTTTCCAATTATCCATCCAGTCCATTGTTCATTTGTTTGAGAATTTTTTTAACTGTCCATTATTATAAGAGCTTGAATGACATAGGGAAAACTCCACCAAGTTTCTAATCAGGCAGCATGTTGCTAGAATTCCAGCTTCTCCAGCTCCTGTGGGAGCTTAAGAAGTACACTTTTCTATTCTGAACCTTAATTCCATCGCTAGGAAAAATGTTCTCTGTACAGATGTGTGTAGGTCCAAGCCCTGCTAATCAACAAAACAACCACAGTTAGTCTCCACTTCCACTGAGAGAGAGCACTGCAGGCCTGGGCTTTGGTGGGTTCCATTCAGGTGGGATCTTAAAGGAAGACAGAGAACCTCTGAGAAATGGGTATCACTAGTAACAATTTATTTGTCAGGGGCAGTTTCAACATGTTTTATAGTCCTCAAATGCACTACGATAGTGCAACTAGTCAACATATATATTAAACCATATATATTAGGAGGAATAAAACTGAAGAGGGATGAGGGTGGAAAATACAAATATTTGCTCTCTTACATTTTAAAATACTGTTGTCTTTCTTCCAAAGCCATAGCAACCCACGAAGAGCGGGTTTTCATTTGTTTTTATCTATGAGTGTAATATTAAGAGTTAATGTATTATCTGTGGTATAAGCCAAAAAATAAAAGGAGGAAAAATAGGTAAAAGCTATAAGAAAACAAGTGGAAATATTTTAGTTGAAAAATACTTTTACGTTTAAAAGTTCTTGATTTTGTGTTGCTTGTTGTTACTGATAGTGATTTGTTGTGAATGCACATGGTGTATTTTCACATCCATCCATCTATCTATCATCTATCAATCAATCAATCTATTTATTTATTCTTTTGGGGAGGGGTACCAACTCAGGGGCACTCGACCACTGAGCCAAATCTCCACCCTTATTTTGTATTTTATTTAGAAACAGGGTCTCACTGAGTTGCTTTGCTCCTCACTTTCGTTGATGCTGGCTTTGAACTTATGTTCCTCCTGCCTCAGCTTCCTGAGCTGCTAGGATTCAGGCATGTACCACCGAACTCGTCTATATCTATCTATCTATCTGTCTATCTATCTATCTAACTATCTATATCTATATATATCTATATATCTATCTATATATATCTATCTATATATCTATATATCTATATATATAGATATATAGATAGATATATATAGATAGATATATATATATATTTTAAAAGCAGAATCAGGGTTCACAAACTTGCACCCTGTTGCCTGATTGGGCCTACAGGTCTATCTTCTTTGGAAAACACAATACTTTACTTTAATTGCACTTAAATGCCTTTAACAAAGATATAGTCTTCATGTCTCCATAATACTCACTCATCTCTATATCTGAAAGCTGGATTCTTCTCCTTTTCTTTCCCCTTTCCCTCCCTTCCCCTTCCTGTGCCTCCTCCTCCTCTTTTTTTTTTTTGACATTACTACATGTATCCTAAAATTATTGAAGTCTGTAGTCCCCAAATAAGTTTTATTGTTATTTCTCCTTCCTCCAGAGAAACAAATACAATGGTGGAAAAGGCATAAATCTTAACAGAAAGGAGGATGGTAGGACACCATTCAAATTATTTTTATAAGTTATTAAGCAATTTATAAAACATGGAAGAAGAACAGAAATATATTGAAGTATATAAAGCAGAGTAAAAATATAGACCTCCAAAGCAGGATTTTCAAAGGCAAAAAGAAAGTACCACTCTGTCTAGAATTTCCCTTGGGTAGCAGTTAAGATTGCATTTGGCTGAATGTATCAGAAATCCAAATACCATGGCTTAACAAACAGGTATTTCCTCCTCCCTCACTCATTGGGAATTGCAGAGTAGATTCAGGGCTGTAGACTGCTAAGTAAAATCTATCAAAGTTGGCCTTCCAACCATCCATTGTTGATTTTGTTCTGATGTTTGCAAAATGGCTTTATTATATTCAAGTATCATGGTACTTTAGAGATATGAACATGTGAAAGGTGAAGAAGAAAATGTGTTTCTTGTTTTTTGAGCAAGGACATTATAGGTTTTTGTAAAGCTTCATCTGGTAGTTTTCTGTGTTGCATCTTATTAGCCTGAACCACATCACATGGCCAAACCTAAGAAGAAGGTAGTCTCATGAATTTAGTACTAATGTGAACTGAATATCTTGAATAAGATTAGGGTTCTGTTCCTACAACACCAGTGGAGTAAAGACTTGGGGTACTGTTAAGAGTTAATATTTAAACAACACTTTCTACATGCCAAGTTTTTATGTATATAAATTCATTTAAAATAACTGTCTGCAGTAGACACCATTACATTTCCATTTTGAATATAAGCAAACTGAAGCACACAAAAATTTAATAACCTGAAAAAAATATTTACACAGCTAAGAAACTGAAGAGCCAAGATTTGAACCCAGGAAATCCATCTGTAGACACAAGGATGATACTATATTGTGTATGTGACCTTGGAAAGAGGTGTAATATGTGGAACTGGCAGGCACAAAGAAGGTCAATGCAATGCTCTGGTTAAACTGAATATTTATCTACTGAATTTTACCAGAGTAGTAATCCTACTCCCTATCCACATTCTTGGGTGCATTCACAACAAAACACCCCTCCTCCTCAGCTCATGTGACTCAAGAATGAAAGAAAAAAGACTCATCTTTCTACAGCTTTGTATCAGTTCAGATACTTTCAACTTTGAGTAACACAACCCCCAAAAGAAACTGTTCAAACAATATGAAATCTTATTGAACAAGAAGTCCAAAAGCGTAGCAGATGCCAAGCCTTGTATGCTGAAGCTTCAGTTTTATTTGAATGCAATTCTCTTTATTATGTACTGCTCTGTGGGTTGGCTTTGTTTTAGGAGTAGCTTTCCATATTGGGAAAAGTGGAAGACAAAGCAAGTAAAGCAATATTTCTACTTTTCTATTTCTGAAATGAGAAAGAAAAGATCCCCAGAATTCTCTTAGGACAAGAAGGTCTCTCCAATAACTCTGATAGTTCTCCTCTGATCCAGAATTGGCTCCCTTGTCAATTTCTAAACTAATCCCTGAAAAGTAGGGGCTGATATTATATTATAGGAGTTGAAAATAACTAAAAATCATTCCTATAGTACAGCTAAAGCAATTTTTTTTTAATTACAAGTGCTATGTGAAGGAGAGACAATTGTCTGAATGAAGCTAGCTTCTATTGCAGAATGGGGGAGACGATACTGCTGGGTTAAAATGAACAATGTTCAGTAGGACATAATTGTAAAATTCCAGATTAGCAATTTCATGAGAAAAATAAGAAATCAATATCAACATTTTCTGATTAGGACCAGATTTCTGATCATCAATACTAAATGCCAGAAGAAAATAGAGTGATACTTTTTTCAAGTTTCTCAGGGGGGAAATGTATTTTTAATTGCAGAATTATATTCCCAGCTAAACTATCAACAGAGGATAGGAACAAAATGAAAACATTTTCTCATATATAGAGTTTTATTTCGTGTTTCATTTCTGAGGACCTTGGGTATAAAGACACTTCAGAAAAATGAAAGTGAAAAAATGAGAAAAGTGTAGAATATAAAAACATTCTGGAAGTAATTTAGGAATCATCCCATTGGAATAAAGTTTCTAGGATAATGGATGAGCAGCTGGCAACAAAAACAAATAGTTGAAAAGGTAGGTGAAGAGCCACATAAAGAATTTTCTCAAGAATGAGACTGAAATGGACTCATGCCAAGGCCAGAATGAGTAAGGAACTAGTTAATATTAGTGATGGTAAAGAAAGCACGTGGTTCATCACAAGAAGAAGAAAGACAAATTGGAATGTCGTCATCAAACTGTACTCCAAATGTATACAGAATTAAAAAGTACTGATTTACATGAAGTAAAATTTATCTGTTAAAAAAAAAAACAGGAAAGACCTGCTTGAAAAAGTGATGATTTGATTACAAAGCAAACTAATCTGAATATGATTTTAACCAATTGATGGAAATCAAGGAAAAACCACTTCGTTTATATTTGAAAAATTCTTTCACAAATGGAGTACGGCTCACATTATGAGACTCAAGTAGGAGGAAATAGACTCTTAGACAAGTAGTTTGTTCTTCAATGAGAGTACTTAATAATCATAATAAAATAGTTATGGTGTATTCATTTTCGACTTGAAGAATTAATGTGGAGACCTAAGAGGAAAGGAAATATAGCTGCAGAAAAAAAATGTGTTATCAACTTTTACCCTATATATGAAAAACTTAGGTCAGATGCAGAAAGAGATAAGAAGAATAGGAAAACTTTAAAGATACAAATCACTTCATTCTTTATAGTGGGCAGAGATGCTTTCTAAATTTATTGTGACTATAGAATTTCAAGTAGTATAGTATTATGGAAGTGGTTAAATGTGGTTGCCCCTAAGTGGTGAGTTCTGAGAAGAAACTCTTAATTATATCCTCCCTGTATTAGCTCATTTTCAGTTGCTATTACAAAATACACAGGGCTAAGTGTTTTAAAATATAAAGAGATTTATTTAACTCCTAATTCTGGAAGTTCAAGAGCATGGTGCTGGCCGCTGCTTGAATTTGAAGTCCTCATGACATATGGTATCACAAAGGCAGGAGCACATGTAGAACAAACTATCACATGGAAAGACCTAATGACAGATTGATACAGGCCCAGGCTTGCTCTTTCTATAACAATCCACTCTCATGAGAACTAACTAGGGTCTTTTAAGGACTACATTAATCCCTTCCAAATGATGACCCAATGACATAATTACTTCCCAGTAGACTCTACCTATTAAAGGTTCCACCATAATGAGATCCATGCTTCCAAAAGATGAACCTTTGAGGTACATGTAAAACCCCATCCAAACAATGACACTCCCCTTTTATGATTTTTATAACATATGAACATATTACTTTGATAAAATAAAAACATATAATTAAATTTTAGAGATAAAAAATAACAAGGATATATAGAACAATTATAGTTGGAGCATCTTTGTATCATCAATTCTAAGAGTTTGCCTTCACTCCTAGAAATTCTGAAATGGCAGTAAAAGTTGTTTATAAAAGGTAACTTAAACATCTTGTATTTACAAGATGGAAGGAGGGAGGGGAGAACGGGGGGGGGGAAGAGAGAGAGAAGGGAAGGGCAGAGCAGGGCAGGGCAGGGAGTAGGGCAGAGTAGAAAGCGATGAAAAAGGAATACACAGTAGTCCAAGAAACTTGGAATCCAATGCAGGAGAAAATCAATGGAACTCCCAGGATGATTTTGAAAAGGAAATTTCAGTGACAGAGAGCAATTACTTTAGAGTGGAGCAGAAGAATGAGGGCTCCAATGACAGCTCCATAGGAGAGAGATAACTCCAAACTGGACGTCTTTGACTGTGCTGATATATCTGAATGCATGACACTCACCAAGGATTTGGGTGTGAAATAGTGAAAGTGAATAGAAAATTGAGGAAACGACAAGCAAAATAATTATATACCTTGGAAAACCGGAATTAGCTTAAAAGAAAATATAACAGACTACACTTAATACACAAATTTTCGATTTGATTAAAAATTTGGATAAAGTGTGTTGGAAGGGTAGAAAGCTCTTGCATCTTTGTATTTTCATGTCAGATAGTCAACATAATCAATAAGACCTAACCTAATAAAATTTTTAAGCATAGTGAAGCATGTTGTTTAGAAATATGGGGTGAACAATAAAAGAATCAGCTAAAACAATTGATGATTATACCTCTGAGATCATAAATTATTGGGAAGCAGGGTAGAAAACACTGCTAATTACAAGCCTTGAAAATCAATTTGATCTTTAAATCTATCTACAAGTAGTTGTTTAATAAAATTAAAATGAATATTTTAAAAGAATTATGTGAATGATGTTTTTCAATTTTCACTACCAATAAACTGAAAAATAATATAATTATCCTTTTCAGTCCTATATCTTCACTTCACTCTAAATTCACTCCTACTACATTATTTTAATATACTTTAGCCAGTAGATCACAGCAAAGATAAGTAATCTGATTAAGTCTATATACATAATGAGTATTCTCAAAATTGGTTTAATTTCTTATTTTGCATTTAAGAATTTATGGCAAAAGTTCCAGATTAGAAAATAAAATTCACCACAGAAGTACAAACATCATTCATGTAAATTATAACAACATTCATAAAGTTTATATGGAAGGTAATCTGCTAGATGGTTATTCAAAGGTGGAAACGTGAAGTTGAAAGTAAAACCAAACATCTGGGGGAAAATATATGTAATCAGGAGGGTTATGGATATGCATGTCAAGTGATTATATTGTCCTTGAGGAACTCTGACTCTGAAAATACTTTTTCCCTAGGAATTACACCAAGTTGAAGTGAATATCCAAAGTTGGTAATTGATAGGATCTTGATTTGCCTATGTTAAAATTGTAGATTTACCCAATTAAATTATTATTTAATAATATATTTTTTTACAGTTGTACAGGATAAAATGAAATGTTAATCAAAAATGCTTTCATATAAACTTTCTAAAGGAGAGTGGAAAAGATAGGTAGATTGATATTACTAAATTCAGATATTGAGTCAAGTAGACCAAAGTCATAGAGATGGTTACTTTTTGCCTTAGTTTAGTTTTTTGATTTGAATGCAACAGGAATCAACTAGTACTAATTTAGGCCAAAAATAACCAAAAAAAGAAAGGTAGTAAGAAATTTAGGCTAAGGAAACATCAATATCTCAGTGACATCTTGGACAGGAATTTGGTATAGCAGTTTCTGTTCTTATCTCAGCTTCTCTTATAACATTTATTTTGCTTCTTTTTCTCTCTGCTATCAAACAATCTTGTTTACACTGTTCACATGGTAATAACCATGCCACAATTCCAAAGGTTTTACTTCTTATTTCAAGAGATCAGCCATGTAAGGACTGAAACTCTTAATACTAGCTCTAGTTTCTTAAGAATTTTAGTTGGTCAAACGAGGGTTAGATATTCCCTTTGGTCCCAGCATTCACCATGAGAATATGGTTTTGTGTTGCACAAACATGGCAGTCATCTCCTGAACCTGTGATTCTTTGAATGTGTATTGGGAATGGTAAGGAGTCCCCAGATAAGCCTGAATAATTCTGAACTTAATTTTTCTTTCAATAATTTTGTTAGGAACTTCTGTGTGTCCAGCATTGAGAATAGAAATCTTAAAAATATAGATATGTTTCTTGCCCTCACAAATTTTACCAGCCAGGTAAGTGTGTTAAGATTGGAAAGGGTCTGATGAAGACTGGATTTATATATAATTAAATTTCCAGTGCAATACAATGCAATAAGTGATATTACGGTAGATAAAAAGGTGTTATGAAAACAACTAAAAAGTGGTATCTCACTTAGACTAAGAGGTTAGTAATTTCTTCCTATGAAAAGTATCTATACTGTGACTACAAAAATACAGAAGGGTTAGCCTGATCAAAAAGAAAAAGGTAAAATAGAGCAGAACTGACTGAAACTTCATCATTTATGTAGAGACACAGATAATATTGGTGGATTCAAAACAAAGCAATGTGGGACTGTTGATGAGTGTTTTGGTTTAGATTCTCCCCAAATCAGATTCTAAGACAAAGTAAGATTAAAAAGTGATCTGTATTTACACTAGATTCTTTTCATAAGCACGGCCATTAGGAATTTCTTATGTGTATACTCCAAGCAGTAACCCCAGGGGTAAAACGGCCTGTCTTCCTCATTGGTTTTAGGAAAAATTCCCAGGGTAGACTTGCATAGAAACAATTTAGAACATTGAGCCAATCACTGTAGAGACAAATGGAATATTTTGATTGGTCAGGGGTTGGAAAAGGCTACACTTGCACCACATGACTATATAGTGAATGAGAAGGAGTTCTATAAAAGGTATTATGGCATTACTACCAGGATGCTAGGCAGACCAAATCAACAGATATTTCTAAAATGTAGGAGGCCATTCCTTTAATATTTATTTTATATTTGGTGAGAATGTTATGCATTACACAAACCTAGGAACAAAATATTGTTTTGTTTTATTTTTTTAAGTAGCATTTATCTTATGATTCTCTTCTCTCAGAGTAGTGACTTGGACCTAAAGGATGGGTACAAAGAGTAATAACTTAAATCATTCACATTTTAGTTTTCAGTAATATCATAAACATATACAAATAAAGAAAATAGTGTTTCTTAACCTACATTGGTCACAGATTTTTTTCACACATTTTTGAAAATCTGGTGAATTCAATATACTCACTCCTAAGAAAATTATTTGAACCTACAAACTTCTTTGAAGAGCTAGATGGTCTACATGAAGCTCAAGTTAACCCCCCCTGATCTAGATAGAAGAATCTTTTGGAAGTCCTCAGTTCCTTTGCAAGTAAACAGTCTTTTTCCTAGTTATAAAATAGGAATGCCATTTAGATGAATATGATTTTCATGTTAAAACTGCTGAAATTATAAAGATGCACAAATACTAAACACATTTTTCACACTGTATTTTTGTTCAATTCAGTGCCACAATCTTAAATCAAGGCAGATAAATTGTATTCAATTTCTGGTGAGGATACAAGGGCAAAATTAAGTCTTTCTGAAGCTTTTGGATATTACTTACTCCCATAATAAAGAAGGCAGCTTGCTGTCTAATAAGATGTGGCCTCTGAGTTTGCTTTATCAATTTGTTGATCCCTTGGAGGGGGAAGAAAAACACATTTTAAAAACAAATCCAACAGTAAGACATACATGAATGCAATCCATTTACACTGAGAGCGCATTTCTATACTGTGCCAAATAAAGTAAGAATTTTTATACAGAAATTTATTCCTTCTACCTTGCCTTCCCTAAATAACACAACATTCAGGAATTAAATATATTTATGCCTGCAGGAAGCACTTTAGAGTTTCTCTGCCTTTTCTATAAACAATATTATAAACAACCATAAATATGTGAAAAAAGCTTAAATGCTAAACTTGTAGGTTTGCCAGATAAAATACAGGATACCCAGATGAATTTGAATTCCAAATAAGCCACAATTATTATTTAGGATAAATATGTATCAAATAGTGCATGGAAAATACTTATCCTAAAGAATTATTGTTGTTTATTTGAAATTCATGTTTAACTATGCACCTTGTTTATTAATTAGAAAAATATGGCAACCCCCTGAGCTCCCAAATAAAATATCAATTTACTCATTTGTAAACAAAAACTTGATTTTGCATATTAAAACAGCTTTAGAACTGGCATTTCATTTCATTGTCAGGCATATGCTCTTTAGCTAAAAATGACTAAGAATGTGTATGTTCTCATTGAAGTTGTAATTGAATACTTTGAGCTTTTTTTCCCATAAACATACCTATTCATTTCTAAATAACTTTATGAAGAAAGCTATACAGAGGTAGATATTCCTTTATTTCAGACTGATTTCAGATCAATTCTTTAAACATTTGAAAAAATATGATCAAAAGTTGCATGTTTCCTGCTTTTAAATTAACTAACATTTTTTATGGGATTTGAAACGATCTGTTTTTGAAAGCAGAAACTTTTCAAAACAAACCAATATGTAGACATTAGATTGGTGAGTCTAGAAAATGAATAATTCATTGTTAACTAAATGAAACATTATTTTGTGCTCTTACTTATAGATTTGCACATTTATAGTTAAATAGTAATTTGCGATACACAGGGTATTAGTTTTGAATTGTGGTTTTCAATATCACAGACACATTTGTTGCTGTGGTTTTGCAATATCATTCCCTGATGCTTTTCTCAATTGTGGTTTTCATAATCATTGTTTGATAGTCATGTAGCTGTGGTTTGGAGCTGCTATATCCATTTGGACAGAGATAATTGCTTATAGGTTTTGCTGTCTTTTTATTTTATAACCTTAGTGAGTTAAACTAGAAAAAAAATTGAACCTTCCATATCATCAATACTTTCATTAAAAGTGATGTAAAAATACAAGATTTTACAGTATTAGTTTATTTCATTCATATTGACTATAATTAATATCTATGTTTATAATTTAGAAATACACTGTTTCTATTAATGCATTCTGGTTATTTTAGAATCTTGCCTTAAAATTCCCTGACTTTTGTTCCTTTCAGTTTTTAAACTGAATATTTAGTTGAGCTTTATTTGTTTCTCTTTTGCTTTGCATATTTAACCATTTCAAATGCCAAAAGAAACACTAACTATTATGTTATTTTAATTCCAATGGGCATTCCTTTTGGGTGACATAAAAAGTCAGCCAGTTCTGTAAAGGATCTTTGAAAACCATAAGGTACAATATAACGGATTCTAAGATTCTATGCACACCAATTCAACTGTAATGAATTGAAAATGAAGGAGGTAAAAATCTGTACTTCTCTGTCTGCTTATTCATTCTACAACACAAGCACAAATAACCCTGCTTTTCATGGTACTTAGGACCTTAATTTGTTGGTTCTTCAGGGGAGGGACTTCATTATATAGTGCATTTTCTACTGTACAGGACCATGTACTATATCCTTACAAACCTCAATGTGGTACTAGTACTAATGATAATGTAATAAAATTCACAATTGGTCTTCGGCTTTGTGTTAAGATTCTCTCAGCCATACTACTCATGAGGCAACTCTTTACACCTTCCAGAAGATGTCCTGATGGGTAATAAATGACACTGATTACAGTGCATCTTACACACTGAGTGTCCTGCATTATGCTCAATAAGCCCATGCTCTCTGCTGACCCCCAGACCCTTTTAGAGTATCATTTGGTGGGACTCACACTAATGCTAGTCAACTAAAGGGGGACACAATTTCAGATCAGAATGGACAATTTCACAACCTCCTGTGGGGAATGTCAGCAGTCTCTGGGGGATACATACATGCTAACTGCAAAGAAGTTTATTAGTAAATACTAATTACATAAAGCAACCAGTTCCACCGCCCTTTGGATAGAAATCCCTCCCGCCCACTGGGTGAATATATTTAATACTTAGTGTATATGAAATTATGAGAAAGTAAGCGAATCTCATACAGTTTCACTTGGCCAAAATAATAACTATGCAAATCATCTCAAAGTTTGTTCTTTTGCCTTGCAGTTTCCAACATACTACAAACACAATAATTGAGTAAGAATGAAAGAAAACTTTAGAAACTAAAGAACCATGAAATAGTTATTGGGTCTTACCTGCTTGGGAAATTATGGCAAGATCAAATCTTTTATTAGTCGCTCGGTGCTTCCCTGTGGCAGAAGAACTAAGAGAATTAAAGGTCATAGGGCAAGGTGGGACTGCAGAACTTCCACATACTTCCTCAAAAAGTGAGTATTCCTATTGGAGATGATAGTTCGCTTCCCACTTACAGCTAATCACCTAGCTAACGGTCTTCCTTTTTTGATATGAGAGAAAAATATCTGCCTGTCTCCTAGTTCCAGCATTTTACTATTTAAAATGGAAACTCGAGGTGAGAAAGAGCACTTTGAAGACGCTGCTCAGCACCCCATCCATGCGGGCCAAGTGGGGGATGGTCCGTGTCCGCAGCAGTCTCCTGGGAACCCTGAGAGCAATGAAATGGTGTCCTGAGAGCTTGGGCAGACGAGAGGACTTAACTGGCCCCAAGACACACAGTTGGCATTTGTGATCAGCTGGCTCTCGCTGAGGACTTTGCCAGTGGCCTAACCTTCCTGCCAAGAATCTGGAAGGGCGGGGGTCGGGGGTCCGGGGAGGGGGCATAACTGGAAGCGCAAAGTTTATAGAAAGACTGAGATTTCTTTGTGCCCTGCTAGATGGGCGAGGCGTGAGAGAGGAGAGTTGGGGTCCGTCAGAGGAGGCTGTTGGAAGAAGTTGCTGGAAGAGGGGGGGATGGGTACTCTGGCAGCTGCCCAGCGTTGACGTGGTGACAACTGCAGAAGGTGGCCACCCCCCGTGCTCCAGGCCTCCTCCACAACTCTCACCCACCCCCACCCACGCCGCGATCCCCTGCACTCCACCCGACCAAGGCCAGGGCCCGAGTTTGCATCCGGACTGGCTTTGGATGCAGCCAATCCTTCTTTCGCTGATGGAATAGTCTCCCCTCCCCACGGCCTGGCGCGCCCCTCCCTCCCGCGCCTCGCCACCTCCCGCGGCAGAGCAAAAGCTGCGCGGCCCGGACCCGCGGCAGCGGAGCCCGAGTATCTGCCCCGCACGCCGGGCACAGGGGAAGCGAGCGCGCTCCTTCTCTGGTGCCCTCCGCCCCCTCTAGGCCCCTCTCCCCTCAGCGCTCTCCTTTTCCCTCCCTCCTTCTCTCCCTTCTTTTCTTATTTTTCCCTCCTCTCTTCCTCCTTTTCTCTCTCCCTGACCGTTCGCTTCTTGATTCCCAT
>NW_025999949.1:6441639-6444139 GCF_001458135.2 Marmota marmota marmota
GAGGGAGCGGCAGCCCGGACCGCGGGCACCGCAGGAGCCCCAGCGGCAGCGGCCGCCGCCGAGATGTCCCGACGAAAGCAAAGCAAACCCCGGCAGATCAAACGTAAGTTTTCGCGCGGGGCCCGGAGTTGGTGGGATTATTTCTGAGGAGAGGGGCGCACGCGGTGGGAACGGGGGAGGGGGACTCGGGGAAATCCTCTTCTTGTCCCCCGGATTTGTCAAACTTTGCTTGAGCCAGGGGAGGAACAACTAGACAGTCACAGACAGACAGAGGGCCAACCCAAGCGCAGGGCTAGAAGGAGGCTTCGAGGAACAGCCTTTTCTTGCTCGGGTTAGCCTTGGCGCTCCCAGGTTTTTTCCCACTGCCGACCCCCGCAAGCTGTGAGTCACCGCCGCTTTATCCTGGAGCCTGACAGGGCAGTCCCACTCATTTAGGCGCTTATTATTATTGTTGTTGTCATTGTTGTTGAGAAGGGGTGCTATTCTTGGGAACCACTCTTACCAACCAGGATGAGGAGCGGGTGGAGACCTCTGGGCAAGGGAGGTAACTTCCCCGGGAGGTGGAAAATCGGAGTGTCTGGGACCTGATTCTAGGCGGTGCCAGAGTCACGTTAAACCCGAAGTGAAACAAAAAGTAGGTGTAAAAGTTCGCGCCCCTGTAACTGGCAGCCGCGCGCCTCCACCCTGCGAGCGCGGGACTGGTGGCAGGCGGGTCGCACCCGGGAACTCTGAGTGGGTCGCGCCGGAGCCGCCGTGACATCCTGCAGAGCAGGGTTCAGTTTGCGTCTGGCCCTGGAGGCGCGCAGAGTCCTCGCTGGGAGGGGCCGCGATCACTTCCCTGCGCGGAAACTGAGTTCAAGGCAGCGGGCGCCCAGGAGAGCCAGTGGCCCAGTGCCCCAAGTCTCAGAGGACCTTGGTCGTGCTTACAGGGCACTGCGGGGCAGAAGACACCTGCTCCAAACATACAAACTCACAGAGATCCCCTAGGTCAACTTTCTTGCTTGGGGAAAAATCCTCCAATGGTGTTATATAGATAGGCCTGCGACATATCTTCAACGCTTTGGCCGAAAAGAAGAAAAAACCTTATTTATTTTTTTGCGAGCCATGTGATGTGTCTGTTTTTTTTTTTTTTTTTTTTTTCCCGTGTTGTTTAGCTTCTGGCAGCTAGTTTAAAACTAATTGTCATGTAATTTTGGGATAGAGCTTTATTAGTACCCCCTCCCCCCTTGATTATTAACCATGCTCATGTCCACATCCAAACATCGAAAGCTTCATTCGATGTAGTTTAAAAATAAATCTTATCAATCAGCTTGTCCTTGAAATGGGAACCAGGTTTTAAATGGTTCTCAACAGTCGTGTGTGTGTGTGTGTGTGTGTGTGTGTGTGTGTGAGAGAGAGAGAGAGAGAGAGAGAGAGAGAGAGAGAGAGAGAGAGATCAGACATAATTTTCTAGCTTTTATTTAGTGGATTTGTTTTTCCTTATACTTAAGTTCTCAGTGTAGGCAACTTGAGTTTAAGTAAGTAGTGAACTTCACTTTTGCTTGAAAACAGTTTTTATCAAATAGCAACACCATTCTTGAAGACTTTCACTTTTTCAGAGGGATTGTTCACACTTTGAATTAATTGCCTTATACTTTTTAGAACTAAGTTGATCAGATTCTTCTATTTAGATATTACATTTCTAGCACAAAACTGTGCCTATTACAAGATGGGATTATAAACATTAAATGCAAATGCTTTTTAGTTCATGGCTGTCATCTAGATTGTTAATAAATAATTAATATTAATTGATTGTATGGCAAAAGGACCATCTGATTTTACTTGGGAATACTTTGTTATCTTCTCAATTAGCTACATTATTTTTTTTTTCTTTCCTTCTATGTCCACCTCATATAATTGAAGATTAAAGCATTGGAACTAATTGCTGATGCTACTCTTGTGTTATAGGTCATAAAACATTTTACTGGTTTATTTGAATGCTGTGATTTATTAACAAAAATGCATCAAAGTTCTCCCATTTGAAAGTGAACAAATAATTATATTTACATATTTGTTTACAGTGATCATTGCCTGATGATACATTCATATATATATTATTAATATACATGCATTTTAGACTTTTATTGGATTCAGGTTGGGGTCACAGTGATAATCTATGCAAATATGGAAACCCTTATTCTCCCTTCCTCTGTTGAGGAAAATGAAAAATTAGAGGTCTTTGAATTGTTACATTAGAGCAGGGCTATCTCATAGCTTTTGGGGAGGAGATATTTAAATGTGGTTTAAGCAGCTCTAAAGTCATTTTAGTTGCAAACTATTGACATTTGTTTCCTTTTGCCTGTCCAAGCATAAGAGTCAAATTTGCGGAGGAAGAAGTTTGTCTTGATACTCAAAGACATTTCTATGATAGGTCTCCCCTCCAATTTTAGTAATGCATTAAGAAGTGAACCGTTTCCTATTACAAATAACACTGTTACTTTTGATATTCTGAATCAAATAT
>NW_025999949.1:6446639-6486897 GCF_001458135.2 Marmota marmota marmota
ATATTTTCTACTCCTGGTAACTTTCAGAGTTGTTCATTTGAAAAATTATAGAGTCAAAATAACTATGATGTTTATTTTTAAAAATATTACATTAATTTTAAATGAACAAATAGTGTTCATTTTCTATAAATTAGAGATAGAAACCTTAAGAATAATGTAATTGTATCTGTTCAATTACAAGTGCAAGCATCTCTTTGAATTTTGGAAGAGATTAGTCTCTTTAAAGAGATCTGTGTTCATTTTAGACATCAAAGATTTGTGCCAATAAGTCTTTGTCAATTAAAATTTTATTTCCTGAGCTTCTTAAAGATAGACATAGAAAATATGATGTGACTTGCCATATATTATGTAAGTTGGTGCTATTGATTTGTGAAGGAAGGCAATGCAAAATTAGATGACTTGCTCCTGATTTGTACATACTGTTAATTTAAAATTTTATGTTTAAGGGTTTAATGAAAAGACTTATATATTGCTTTATTTTGGGGTAAATTAAGACATTTGTTGACTATATCACTTGCCCATCTTCTAGCTATTATCTATCAATATCCATGCAGTAGTGTGCATTAATTTAACATTGTATCACTGTTAAGGTAACTGCTCTTGTTCATGAACTACCCAGGGCCTTTTTCATCCATGTCGTTTCTGCTAGTTGAGGACTAGAAGAGCTAATTAGCTTTTCCTTAAAAAAAAAAAAAAAAGAATTGTAGCTCTAACCATTTGACTACCAGTGATTAGCACTACCAAAAGTTCTGAGAGGACAAGATTGAACCTAACATGTAAACTAAAATGAGTTAATTGGGACTAGATTTGTGAATTTATAATATTGATAATTTTGTCCTTCCAAACAAAATGGAGGCAAATCAACAATGAACTTGTCATTTACATTTTAATCACATTTGTATTTAAATATATAACTTTTGCTCAAATGGTATTAAATGAATAAACTAATTTTATTCATTTGTCATTCTGTAATTTGTTTTTACATTTTGAGAAAAACCCTTTCCAAGTGAAATGTCCTTCAAAGTAACTTAATGTGTATTCAAGTTTTAAATTAAGTGATACTATTTTGAGGAAATTTTTTATGTTAGTCTAAACTGTGTAAAGAATCTAAAAATTTAGATTATGTGGGAATAAATATTTTTTCAAGAATAGTTTCTTTTTTGAAATGCAATCTTTGTTCACTAAAGAGTGTGATTAAATATCTTAACATTAGAGTTCTTCTCCAAGGCATATTCCTTTGAATGGCTTGTTACTTTCCCAATTTCTAAGGACTAGTAGGACATTTCAGAAAACGCTGCAGATGTTTTTGAAACCCAGTCTAATTCAGCACCTGCCACTGTGTAAAATATCAGCTCATTCTCTACCAAATGAATAGCAGCAAAGTCCGTTACTTCAGTAGCCAGAGAATGTGTTTCCACCATAGATAAAGGGGTAAGTACGTATCACTCAATAAGGTTACATGTTTAAAAGCTGAAATGCAATTAAATTAATAAACTCCGATATGGCAATATTTGGCATTCTGGAAAGAACTATCTCTTTAAAGGTATTAGCATAAAGATAGCACATTTGTTTATTATGCTTCCAAATCAGCTCCTAGTATCTCTGCCACAGGTAACAATTGACTTTTCAGGCTTCAAGTTAATAGCCTTGTCTCTTGCTTGTAGGGATCAATATTAGTATTAATTAATCACCATTATCATCACTAAGATCTGGTTCTATTTGTTGTTACATCAGCAAAATATCAATATAGAAAGTGGACTCTCTGATCGTCATGGCAACTTCATCTCTTGGGTCAAAGAAAGTTTATCTTATCTGTGCATAGAGAGTGGCAAACTGTTTAGGGATCTAGTTTGAACTCTAAGAACATTGATTTAGTTTTTGTTTGTGAATAGAGGCTGAATTCCAATCACAAGGGACAGGTAAGATTTAAATATTAATGCCGAGAGGCTTGCCTGAGAGGGTGTCATACCATTACTGTCAGACTGTCTTTTTGAGATGACAAAAAGGTAGAGAAGAATTGTCTAGTCAGGATTATTTAAAGCTTTAGTAATTTGTACCTTTGACAAATACTTCTGAAAATGAATATATGATAATTACTAGATAGAATTGGTTTTGGTCAAGATTTCAAGTGTTAAAATAAAAGGCTTGTTTTTTTCTTTCATCTTTTCTGGTATTTTATTACAATACCCACTACACAAAAAAGTACCTTTGAGGACCAGTTTTGCCTAAGGATGGTATGAAACAACTTGTCCCATGTCTAAGGCAAGAGAGTTTTTTTTTTTTTTTCCAATGGATTTTCAAGTCCATGGAAGAAATTTATAGCAGAATATATTAATATTAACAAATATTCTTCTTAATAAGTGAAATACCAAACAATGAGCTGAAGGGATAAATGTGTTTGAATAAGGTTTGCAAGGATAATAAAGGATCATAAGTTTCTAAATCCAGAAAATAAAATACAGGGTATTTGGCTGATATTTCTAAGATATACTGACACTTAAATAAGCATTTTTAAAAATATGATCATTCAAAATTCATCATTTTCTTTAAAAAAAGTTATTTTAGAGAGTAAACACTAGATTTAGAAATGGTACCTGCAATATTCCACTCTTGAAATTGCAGGCTTTATATGAATTTAAATGTTTTTGCATTAAGAAAACCTGTATATACACCTCATGATTATAGAGACTTTAAAATGAATGTCTAGTGCCTGGTAGCTATAAGCAATATCACATAATAACTCATTCCAGGCATTGTCCACACAAAGCTTAAAGTCAACTCTTCTTATGTCTAAAACGTGATGCTGTTTATTATTTAATATTCAGGTAATCCTCCATGTATATGAGGCAAGAAATATGCCTATAAGAGACATTAGTATAATACTTAATATATTCTCTTTTCATCTGGGAATTTGCCACTGACTGCTTCATTTATTTTTGAAAGTGTTCCCTTTTGAATTGTTGGAAGATGTTGAGTGTTGTTAGCCTGATGTTTTCATGTACTTGGTTTGGCTTTTGGTAATGTCAAATTTATAATAGAAAACTTACAAATAGTTATAATAGTGTATAGATAGGACATCACAAAATATATAAGTTTTAATAGTCTGCACAAAAGCTTTACCATCTACCTTTTGTGTAGGCCAGTAAAAAGCTATATTTTAATTTTTGTTTAAAATATAAAGTGGATCTGAAATTTTTCTTTAAATGGGCATCTGTTGGAAGTTAGTTTTCATTGAGTTTCTTCTTAGAAAGATAAATTCTTTTGAAGATATAAATTACTTTAATCTACATTTGGAAAACTTGTGGGCATCTTTCATTGAGAGAATAAAAGATAGTATTCAGCTAGTTGACATTTGTTATACTAGATACTATTTCATATGGAAAAATTTCTTATAAATGTAAACAAACTGACAGGTTTTTCAGGCACGACCTCTAAAATTCTTTAATTTTCACAAAATTAAAAAATGTCTTTAAAGTTAACTAGGGTGAAGAACTAATTACAAAATTTGGAGTGAGAGACAAATATTCATTTTTAATTTCCTACTAATCCGGAACTTTTAACATGTAATTGTCTTGTTGTATGTTCTTTAGGAATATTGAACAAAAGTATACTCTTGAATAAACACTGAGTTCACTTCACTGTGTTATATGATGGAATTATTGGAACCTGCAAGGAACTGGGGTTAGCAGATTAAAAATAAGGAATTTACAAGTCTTTGAGTACAATTGAGAGGCCAAATCTTCTAAATTTATGCACAAAAATAGCAAAAAAATCCTTTTAAAATATTAGTAAAATAATAATTATGCTTCATAATTAAATGCACTTACTTGATGTTGTCGATTTATCCCTTGTTTACTACATTTTGATTACCTAATTTGGAAGAGATTAAAAGATCTGATTATATATAATTACCTGATAAAACTTGTGTCATAGATTTATTTAAATTTTTTATTTTTGAAGATGTTAGGAAGCCAACCCGGGACCTCCCACATAGTAGGCAAGTGCTTTTCCAATGAGCGCCACACCTGGCTGCATGTCACAGATTGATTTTATCATATTTGGCATTTAAGAAAAATTGTAAATTTTATTTCTTTCAATAGTGTAAACATTTTTTTTTTCATATTACCACTGGAAGTTCCTTTCGTTTTCTCTATAATGACTCCAATATAAAATGCTATGTACTAATAAGTTTTCTTGCTTACTGTGTGTGCTAAGAAGTTCAGAGGCTTTTGTTTTTAAATATAACCCTGTTTTTTAACTATGGAAAAAACAAAACAAAACCCTGTGAATTCAGTGGGAATCTTTTGGAATGAGGTGTTTCTTACCGTATTCAAATTGCCTTCATGAATGTGCATTTTCATCCGTGTCAAACTATATCACTGTCTTACTTTGTGGTGCTGAATAGTCCATACTTTCATGATGTGTGGTGTGCATTTATGTGTCTAGATTCTGTGGATAAATGTTATGCTAATTTAAAAATCCTCTCAAACTAGATTATACTTCAGTGAATATATACTTGAACGATGCATGATATATTGACAACACTGCCTGTCAATGGAAATCTTATACTTATCATGAAGTTTATTGTTTTGATTTTAAGAAAAATCAAAAAGTTTAAGTGATTGCTTTTTAGAAAAGAAGACAAAGTTAAGCAAGTAGTCACATTTGCTAATGTAGAATATTATCTCTGTGAAGTATATTTTACTCTTTTCACTTTTGTGTAGAAATTATGGAACAAATGTGTATTTTGAATTAAACACTTCAAATTCATAAATTGTCATATTTGCTTCCTTACCTATTTCATGTAGAGGAATATATTCTGTGGTATGCCAGGAAGCAGTGGCTCAGCTAACATAGATTTGGCAACAGTATTTGAAGGCTTAAGCCTGTTTTTTTCCAAAACCACAATCTATATAAGTAGATAAAAAGATTTTTAATTTTCTGAGTTATTTTTATTTATTTGGAATAATGTTGTCTGCATTTATATTGTACACATTTATCAATCAGATCTTCTTTCTCTTCTTGGAATGATATTCTCCAGTTTTCATTTTGAAAGGCTTTCTGCCTACTTGACATAAAAATAACCACATTTTTCTATGACATTTCCCTTGCTTGAAAGTACTCTTGCATATTTTGGAAATATTGGGCCTCCCACTGGCAAGTGCAGATTCAGTGCACAGGGGGGAATGACCAACGTGGGACTTGTATAAATTTGAAATATTCAAGAGTTCATTTGCAAATATATTAGGTGACTGCTAAAAATATCACCCACTTCTTAACAATGTGCATCTTGGACAAACAGGCGCATATTTTGTCATCAAGTTGCTTAAGCTTCTGAAGTCAGGGCTACAACTGGGTCAGATGATAAGATGAGCACAACAGAGAAACGAAGAGAGCGTCTGATAAAACCTGATTGATTGATGTCTGGCTTCCCCACCATCACAGGCAGTTGACAGTTAGTTTGGGATCAGGTGATTTGGCTTTTGCGATAGAAGATGGGGCCTGGTAGGCAAGCCTGAAGGACAAAAAGGTCGGTTTCTGTGTAGTGTCAAGTAATGTCGAGCTCCCACAAGGTGGGACATTATTAATATTTCATTCTTTCTTTTTTAGGTCCAGGTCCTAACATTTGATAGTCATTTTAAAGGTATGAAGATTCAGTCTACAAGCAGAAATGTGTGACTGCCTCCTTGTTGTATTTAATTTAATATTTTTACATTTTTTGATGTCATAAAGGAGAAGGGCATGTTTACTTGATAATTAAGTCATATTTTACATGCTACTTTCAATATACAGAGACTTACTATATATTAATTTTTAATTATAATTTTACAAGTTAAAGTGTTATAAAGTATAGCATTTAAACTGGCCAAATTTAATATTTGAAAAAAAATACTTTTTTAAAAGAAGTACAGGTTTCTTGGGAAGAAAAAATTTCTATATAAATTAATGGAGTTGCTAGCTCTAGGTGTTTCGGTATTTTAGATTCTGAGAAGCTTGGGTGAAAATTATTCTGGTAAAGAACACAGACATGTCAACATTGTAGAAACTTTGGATGTCACAGTGGGAGAACTTTATATACAAGTTCATGGTCAATGAATGATTCCACTGAAATTTGCTGAACTTTAATCTTGCTGCTGATCAGATTATTAGTATTTGTATTTCAGTCATAGAAATCCATATATTCTTGACATGTAAAAATCACCCTAAAATATCATGAGTTAGCTACTTTGCATGTTCTACAGAAATACATGGTAGAGCATTTCTGAGTTTGAATAAAATTATAGATGGATAAATATTCTTGGTATGAAGGAAGGGAGGGAGAAAAGGAAGGGAGGAAGGAAGGGAGGCAGATGTAAACTATAATAGTTTTAGGATAAAATGTTTTCCAGTGTTAGCTATGAGTATTAGTATAATTGTTAGAGAGTTGGAATTCTGACAACTTGGATTTGAATTTAGATTTAGGACAGTTGGATTTCTCTAGAAATCCTCTGGATCTACCATTTTTCTCTGAGTTTTAAGGGTCAGATCTCCAAAGAACAATTGAGTCTCAGTTAACACAACAGGCTTAATATCAGTAAGGTAAATTCTGTAAGGTGCTGTGTATGGTTGATAGGACAAGTGGAATAGTATATGGAAGTGGCTGTGCCCAAACCTGAGAGGGTCCTTACAATTAATGATCAGGGAAGGTGGGCTGATGGTCATTCAGCAGTGAGTAGGAATATGTACAAGGAAGGTTCTGTGAGATTATGACCTGGTTTCTTCTACATACATTTATATGAAACAAACAAACAAACAAACCTATCTATCTATGCATACACATATATCACAAATATGTATATATTCAGAAATATCAAGGAACCATTTTAGATATGATAAAAAAATAAATAAATAAAAAACTTTGCAGAACAGATGGTTCAGGCAAAGAAGCTCACCTTTAGTGATCTTATTCTGATGTTCATGTTACTGATGGGAGTGCTGTAGTTATAGCTGCTGGTGGTAGCTAAAGATGGTCAATGCTTTTGTTATATGAGGGAAAGGAGAACAAAGTGGATTTATCTTGTATGATCTCCATGTAAGTCTGTGATACTTTCTCAATTATGCAGTTAAAATAATGTTTCATTTTCAGGAAGTGTGGCTGTTGTTAAAGGCAAATTGCTTTGATGGAGGTTTTTGTTGTTTTTTTTTTTTGAGTATCTATTAGCAATTCTCTAAAATTTATTGACCTACTTTTCTGTGTACACATATATGCTTTATGTCATACATTACCTAACACTTCTTTTGCCATCCTTTTCTTCCTTAATTCTTTTTGTTTTTTTTTCTTTTTATTCTATCTGATTTTGAAGTGCATACTTTCTTATATATGTGGATTAACATATTTGAAAAATAACTAATTATACATTAAGGAATGTACATTGAGTAAAACTAAACTTGTCAGATGAAAAAAAAAATCACACCATAAAAATAATTATAGTCAACCATTCTCATATGAAAAGTAACAAGGAGCCCATTGGTTAGCTAGACTGCAGTTTCAGGATGAGAAACTTCATTTAAGGAAGAGTATTCATTTAAGATTCAGTGGCCAAACTAATAGTCCAACATTCACTTTGCTCTTCTTTGACTCTTGATTCAAATTCTCATTTAGAAGAAAGTACAATGAGGTTTAGTTACAGGTTGTTGCTATGGCAGATCTTATGGGATCTATTTTCAAAACTCTGGTTAGTATTGGTGTTCTAAATATTCAAAAATAATTCTCAAAATTTATAGGAGGTGAAGCAGATGTTGACTGAACATTGTTATTATTAGCTTGGAATCCATAAATTTTGAAGAGTGTGAAGATTCACACATTTTTATGCAAAATTTTGTGCATTCAAGAACTTTTCTAGGAAGCAGTTTTCACTTCAGTGTGACACTCAATGGGCTTTACAGCCCCATCAAAACCTTAAAATCACTCTGAAGAATTCCATGTAGGCATCGATATGGTCACTTACTAAATTATTTTAAGTAATTATATAACCTGGTTGCAGTTTCACTTTTATTTGCCCAAACGATTTATTACAGAAACATCAAATTATGTCACTTTGCTGCTTTAAATTCTCCAGTTGATATTCTTTGCAATGAATAACCAAACTTTTTACCATGGCTTGCCATGTTCTCCACCGTCTATTCCATGCATCCATCTGATCAGCAGGTGTAATCCCAATCCCTACCCTGACTCTGATAAAACACCTGCTTTACTTTTCATCCTATGGATTTTCTTTCTTCCTTGAACATGTTCAGTTGCTCCTCTTCCTGGTGTGTCCCCTCCCCTAGATTTCTATATGGCTGGCTTCTTATCATAGGCTCCTTATGTCCTAAGTCAACATTAGAAAGGACTTTTCTAGCCTCTTTTTAAAATTTTCTATACCCCTAAAAGCTTCAGTTTTCTATCTTGCCTGTTACCTATCTCATTTGTTTGTTAGTTTATTTACATGTTTATTAAATGATTTTTTTGATTGGATCCAAATTCAGTGGGTGTGGGAACTAGTCTTGTTTTCACTTCAGTACTTCTAGTTACCAAAAGAGTACCTGGCACATAGCAAACACTCAAAGAATATTAGTTGAAGAAATGAATGAATAAGCAACTGTTTTAAAACCAATTTAAATTGTTTTAAATTTCCAGAAATATATCACAAAACAAGTGATTTTTCAGTTCTGCCTCCAAGAAAAATTTTACCTATATGCTATAAATTCAACTTAAATAAAAATTTCCACTTGTTCAATAAACAGAAATATAACAAGTACAAATATTGTGTAATGTGTTACTCTGTGAGGAGGGGAGAATATGAATGTTGATAAACCATGGTCTCTTCCTTCCAGTATCACATTAAGTAGTGAGGGAGAAAGGCATCACTCTATGATATGTCTATGATAATTGGAGGTATAATGTGATGTGGGTCTTGAAATGCCTAGGTGAGTCAGGATAAGCCTCTAGCATGAAGTCTTATTTTGGCTTGGTTTTGAAGAATAAATAGGGGATCTGGTCATAAGTAGAAGGGATTGCCTCTCAGCATAATCAATAGTTTGGCAAAGAGCAGAAAAGCATCAAAGAGCATGACACTTTCAAGATCCATTGACTAATGGTGGCCAGAGATTAAACTTCATGGGAAAATGTCACAAAAAAACAGCTTGAGAGGTGATTTGGGTGAGTTTTAAAGTGCCCCGGTAAATAACTTAGATTCATCCAAGTAATTGATGTTCATTGCAGATTTTGAAAGTAGAGCCTGATTAGTGTGACTTAACTCTGTTTGATAATTACTCAGCCTTACCAAATTACAGTTTGGAAATGATAGAGGACAAGAAGTCTGTGAGCTGACAAAGGACTTCAGTTAACTTTTTTTTTGTTAAAAATTATTATCTCAAAGTCAACCTTAGACCTTCTGTGCTACCTTCTAACTTCTACATAGAGATTTAATATCAGCATTGTAGCTGATGGCTAAAACAATCACTCAGTGCTTTCAGTAGTTTAGTATGAATATTTTAATGAGGCTAGACAACACATGCAAAAGTAAATGAACAGAGCAGTATCTTTTTAATTGACTCTGTTTGTGCCTAACTCATGAGACTGTCTTTGGTAGTAGCTTTCCATTCAATCATATGCATTAGCCTAGTTTTATAGCTGAGTATCAAGAAGGATAAATGTTCAATAACAAATGGGCAGAGTAATTGTTACTGGGATTGCCAATTGTTGCAACCCCTTTGAAAGATAATTTGGCAGTTTTTAGCAATTAAAATTGCACATATACTCTTTGACCCAGTAACTCCACATATCCCATAGAAACCCACACGTGTGCTCATTACAGCATGGTTTATAATAGCAAAAAATTAGAAATCACCTAAACGTCCATTAATAGGGGATGGGTTAAATAAAATTATAGTAAAATTCTCTCATGTATTATAAAGGATCAAATAGATGTGTCCATGCTGATATGGAAATCTCTTCAAAGACACATAAAATGAGGAGAAAAAATTAGCATGACATACTCTGCTTGTACTTTTTTTTTTTAAAGTGAAGCATGGATAGATAAGTAGATACAGGAATATTTTTTCATGAGAAATTCCTATAAAAATGTGCAAGACACTTTTGATGATTCTTGTCTCTGGGAATTATACCTGTGAGTTTGAAGTATCCCATAATCTTTCTTTCCACTGAATGCCTGTTCATATTATTTTGATTTTAAACTAGTTATGATTATCAGTTATTAATTAATACCAATAAGAAAAATCAAAAGAAAACTAGAATGCTTACATTGGAAAGTGTATTATTTTCATACCACCACCCAGCATTGCTACTAATATATCCTGTTGTGGGGATAGGGGTTTGGGGGCAAGAAAATAGTCAAATAATTATTGCCAATATAATGAAAATTTAAATTACTCATCTTCCCCTTGGTTGCATAGTTGAGTGGATAGCAATGCTGCTAGGGGTTAGGAAGAAAAAGTAGAAGGAAAAATATTTGATAAATGATTTCAATATATGTCTAATTCAGACACTGATATAGGGAAGAATAGCTATAATGACAAATTTTACTATAGTCCTTATTACGCTTATATAAGAATATACCCAAAGTGGGCACTCCAGTGGAGATTAAGCTCTGTTTTACTTTGGAGAAGGAAATATCATAGGGGAAAAGATTTTAAAAATATTGCCTTTTAAAGTATAGTATTTCTCTATTTTTAGCATAGGTCAGGGCTATGTTGTTAACCTCAAATTAATAGTGTATGATTGTTTGGTTTTAGATAAAAGATCTATTTTTAAAAATTCAATGTACAGTTCTAGATCCTATTATGCAAAAAGAAGTTCATCTCTGTGATTTCCATTTCCTGAGTTCAGAAATTTTTCTATGCTTTACCTCAAATGGTTCCTCCTTCACCCATATCAAATGTTTTATCTTTCAAGTGATTTTAAGATGGCTTTCATTTTTATTCACATGATTATATGCAAGCATATTTTAAAAGCGGTTCAAGGTGAAATCTGTTTGTTTGTTTGCTTTTGCGCCTTATTAGGGATTTTGTATCCTCAAAAATATTCCAAGCTACCTCCTGAATTCTTTTGGGAAGTAGTCACAGCAACAGCAGAAGCAGGAAGGGAATGAGTGCATGGCCTAGCATTAAGCCTGAAGAGTCATGGGGACTTCAGAAGGATGCCCCTGCAGAAAACAGGAAGGTCTTAATTCACAAATGCCTCCATATGTATCCTCTAATAATCAGGACAAGGGGCAAAGAAAATAAAATATGTTGACTTTTTGTCAAATGATTTTGAAGACATGGACACAAAGTTAGTAGGAAGTAACATACGGAGGTAAGGGAAATTAGAACCTATAAACAAATACAGTGTTTGCCTCTATCATTTGAAAGAATCTAGAGCCTAGAAAATTAATGCATTGTGCTTGTTTGTTGTTACCTGTTAGATTCTTCTAGCATTTTGAGTCTTGTTCTTTCTTTCTTTCTTTCTTTCTTTCTTTCTTTCTTTCTTTCTTTCTTTCTTTCTTTCTTATCACATATGACCAAAATGTAAATTTTATTAAATCTATTCTTATGTATTCTGAACAACCCAGATAGATTTGAAGATTGTATTTTGAATTTTATTGCATTTAAAAATTTTACATTCTGAGTTTAAACTGAGAATCTACCAAGATGCATGATCTAATTTATCTAATCAGTTGCATTCAGTGATGACTTTATGTTAATAGGGAAGTAATTACTTGGAAAAAATAATCACGTTGATCTCTTGAGGTATGTTTTGCCATCAAGAATTTTGGCTTCTATGTAGTCTGCTGATGTACCAGCCATCAACTGTTGAAAAGTTACAAGTAGTTTTCTTGATGATAAAGTTAGTGGTTGGTACTAAAAATAGACTCACAGAAAAACCTAGTAGAATAAGTTATTGAAGATGATCCAGTTAGAACTACAAATCCCAGAGGAATAAGCAAAATTTCTGGGGTGAAAAGACCTCTGGATTACTGATGTCACTAGAATTCGTTTTCAGAATTGGATAACTTGCTATGCTACATGTAGTGTATTCTGATCAAATGGTACACTGTTCCTCCTTAGCCACCCTGAAGAAATTTGTTACCCTCGTGGTCTAAGTATTGTAAATTAAATTTGCAAGGTACTTACTTGAAAATGAGGGTGCAGGTGAACTTACATATTAGCTTTAATGGCTGCCTGTAAGATAGTACTTGAATGGAGGTACTGGGAAAAGTCATGTATTTATGTTTTTATTTAGAAAGGGGTTGATTTATGCAATCATTCTATAAAGAGAAATTATGTTAAAATGTTTCAGAACTCTGGAGCCTTACATCAGGTTTTACATTCCAGTTACTTCTTTGTGTATTCTTGAGCAGTTTCCTCCATTTGTAAAGAAGAGGTTATTAAAGAAACTATCCAAGAGCTGATGAGAGTACTAAATGGATTCATATATGCAAAGAGTTAAGAGCAGTCCCAGGAATGCACTAATAAAACTTTACTTTTGAGATCAAGTCCATGGAAGGAAACTGTTCTCTTGTTGTGGTGAATATCTTCAGGTATCTAAAATATAATGTTAAATATCTTTATACTTAACTAGACAAATATTTAAATGAAGCATTTTGTTTTTATAAATATTTTTCTAGTTGGAGTAAGTTTTATAAAAATGTAGACCTTCAGATCAAACAATTTAATATTTTTTCCCAAACAACTCAAAAATATTTTTTTAAATATTAAATATTTTATTGTCAAGAGGTGTGTATTTCGAGCTCCACTGGAAAACGTTTGATGAAGTAGATTGATAGTAGATTGTATATGCGACACACAAGGAGGTATAAACAAGTAAGAGCTTTTTACTTTATTTTAAAATTTTTTTTTAGTTTTTATAATTTATTTATTTATTTGTCCTAATTTGTTACACATGACAGCAGAATGCATTTGCATAGTACACAAATGGAGCATATTTTTCTTTTCTCTAGTTGTACATAGAGTCACACCATTCATGTCTTCATACATGTATTAGGGTAATGATGTCTATCTCATTCCATCATCTTTCCTATTCCCATACTCTCTCTCTTCCCCTCTCTCCCCTTTGACTTTAGGAACTATGAAATGTTATAGATCACTTTGTCTATTTTTTTAAAAATATTAAATAGCACTTTTTTGGTATTAATACAAATCGTACAGAGGTATTTTAGGTATAATAATCATTCCCAGAAAAAGTAAGTAGTGAAAAAACTTCTTTGGTTTATTTTGTTTTTCCAGACAGTTCTGGGGTTAATATACAAAATTTATTTAGAAAGATCCTGAATGGTATCTGAAAAGGTCATCAAAGGAACCAATTAGTTAAAATGCATTTGGATGACCTGAACACATAGTTGTTGTGTCTGTAAAATCCCAGACACACTTTATTAGGACAATCCAGCTGGTTTGCTATTTCTATCTCCTCATTATCAACACGTTATGGTATGGCCTCTTCCCCCTCACTTCCAGTGCCAGGAATTTGGCAGGGACACCATGTTAGCAAGTCAGAGACTGGGGGTGGGGAGAGACAGCAAGGATTTCACCCTGCCTCAGGGTGAGGAAGAAGTGCTTTCTAAACATTTTGCCACTGTGTTAAGATAATGGACATTTTTAGTCTCATGGTGAATTTGAAGAAATAATAAAATCTATCAGGTTTCTAGAAACAATCTTAAGGAAAATTTTATTCATACTAGTGCACTCTTCCATATATATGGAAGTTGTTTGTAAATCTCAAAATTCCAAAATTCTTCCCATTTCACCCATCTCAATATTACAGAAACTCAAAAAGTCAGTAAAATAGTGTCCCTAGATCTTAATTCATAGTTTGTATGATCAAAAATAAGTCATTAACAGAACATCATATGACATTTTATGGTAGTGTGACTGATCTTATTCAGTGGAGTAAGAAAATCCTCTTATATCAGAGCATAAAGACAACAGATGTGAAAATCTGTATTTGGTCACTGTTCACACTTTTTTAAAAAGTGGTGAATGAAAAGCAAACAGACTGAGGACTCGTTTGACAGTTTCATAGAATTTCAAATTTTGTAAGTAAGTTAAGCTCTTTGAACAATACTACTTTCAAAGAAAGATTCTTGAAATGATGATGATTGTACAAATTATTTCTCATTTTTTGTACATATGTAATAGTGTGTACTGCAAATTCATTTATCTTGGATCTTTTTCATAAAGAATTTTCTTTGAATTATCTGATACTCCATGAAATAAAAATATTTCTGTACCTTAAAAACTTTGGGAATCATCTCACATTGAATTTATTTATAGTATGTACTTTTCAAAACACATGAATTATGCTTTTAGAGCATCTCAAGAGATAGTACATATTATCATAAAATGTTAGGTTTTAAAAAATAAAGGATCATCTTTCTTTATTACTGCACATAGTGATAGTTATAATACAAGTTCATTATGACCCCTTTCTTCCACATTGGGAGAAACCACTTGAGGATGTATTTTGTTACCATCTATAATTGTGTACACTAAAATCCTTTTACTCTTTTTGACTATTAGATATAGCTGCCACATAATTCATAACATCACAAAGATGAATTTATCAATACCAGTAGAAACTCAGTAATTTTAACTAGAGACCATATTTATAATGTTCTTTCCCTGTCAGAAAAACATGTCTATATATTTATTGGCTTATTTAAAATACATCAATGGATTTTCATTTCATAGATTTAAGTTAAATAATAAGGTAGAATTTTAGTAATCTGAGACAAGAATCAAGCTAAGAATGAAAGAATATCTGTTTATAGCTTTTGTTAAAGAGAAAAATATGCTATCATTTATGCCATTCATTGGTCTAGATTTGTGCCATCAGTGTCAGTGTTAGAAGCAGGTAGAAAACTCAAATTTTTCTTAAAACCTTGATTTCTCAAAGTTTTCATCACCCCAAGAAAAATGGAAGTGTTGCCTCTCAATTTACATGCATCTTCTTTTAAGGTTGTAGTAATGCATACTGAATATATGGGTATGACACTGAGATTTTACTGTGGGTGGAAAAGGAAGAATGCAAATTAAAAGAGAAATGGTTTATTCACAAATTAAAGAAACAAATTGTTCCCTTGGGTGCCTCCTTAATTGATGAAGAGCAAATAAGTAGGATGCAGTTAACTAGACCCGCAGAGAGGGGCAGGCGCATCTCTCGGGGCTGAGGTTACAACCTCAGGCTTTCTAAGTGTGAGGGATTTGTAAATGAAGCTGCTTTGTTACTGTCAGAATTAATATGTGGATAAAAATCTATGTTTTCAAAGCTCTTACAGCATTTTTGTTGTATCCCTTCTTTATTTTTAAAAGTAGTTTTATGTTATTTTTGTACTATTAACATTCTACACTTCTGACATTTCTGCCCCTCACTACCGACACCGAACAATAGAACTGCTTCAATTAAGAAACAGAACATCAGCCCCTGGCATCTTACTCTGTTGTTCCATCTTTTTTGCTAGGGAGAATTCATTTGTTTCTTAATTAAGAAAAACACCAATAGCATGAAAAATCTGCTTATGGTACCTGAATGGTAATTAGGCTAAAGGTAGAAAAGAAACATGCACATACATTCCAGTAGCAGCCAGAATGAACTTGAGCTGATAAAAATGAACTACACTACCCTTGCATAAATGGAGCCGAGAGAAGTGTACAGTCATTATGGCTAAGACAATATGCAAACTATCTTCAAAGAAATCAAATTGCTAGAGTGTTTTCATTTGCATGTATTAACTATTAACATAATGAGGAGAAGTGACATTGGACCCGGATTGTGTGTCTGTTCGGATTGATAATTCTACTGCATCTGCAAACAGACGCCCAAAAATCATGCTAGTAGTTAGATCAGAGTTGAACTCTGCAGTGTGGGCTCAAACAAAATCCAGAGCTTTCGGAACCTGCTGGGCTGCTGAGTGTTGACATCTCTCTCATTCCCATCTGTCTCATTCTCACTCTCCCCTCCTCTCTGTCTTCCCACCCAGCCGTCTCCTTTATGTTTTTTAAAACAATGATCTGTCAGTGCAAAAACTTACTTTGAGCTTTAGAGGAGCAAAATTGTCATGTGAAACTTCTTGATTTTCCTTTGTGCAACTTTTCCTGGCATAAGAATGAGTGCCAGAAAGGAGATCTTAAAGAACCATCGGGCTAACTTGCGATCTGTTATAGAGTTTGAAGATTTAGTATTTTGTTTATTTATTCCCAGCAACTATAAATTTATGAATAAAAGAAACTGACATCAATTGAGCTCCTATTATATGCCATGCACTATATAAAATGGTTTTCCCTTGGGAAAATGGAATTGGGTTTATCACAGAGTCAGAAGATATTTACTATTCCATGCTGACGAGAAATTCTGGCAACTACTTAAATCTTTGACTAATTTTAAAAAGATAAAATCCAAACATTTTTCTTGATTTTAGAATTCCTATGTTAATGCTCCTAAAAATCAGAATGTAGCTTACCTCAAAATCAACAACTCCATTTAATTTTGTAGTAATTTTTGAAACCTATTGATGTAGCTTGCTAACAATGGATACAACAGTATGTCTTTGTTTCCCATAATTTTATTCATCCTGTTAACAAATATGTGTTGTAATCTTTTCCTGAATCTGCCTGTTGCTGTTGTGTCTGGAGGTGAACACTGCTAGGAAGGTAAGGACTCTGCTCTTGTAGAACTTAACATTCTAGAAGTAGGAAACAGGCAATAGAAAAAAGTAACTCAGTGTGATTTCATATTGGGATGAGTGCTATGAAGAAAATCAAACAGAGTAGATCACATTAGAACTCTCTGTGTAAAATTACACAAAGTCTGTGTAGAATTACACAAAAATTTACTAAACTGCTGTGGTTAATGAGGAACACCAAAACAAGTATCTTTCCTTGAAAATTATTGGAAACCACTGTCAGGGGTAAAAGGACCAATGTTTCCCAGAGGTACTGATCCAAACTGTCCTCCAACTTCCAGCTGAAGAATGTTAGCTTTGGGGTGGTGTGGAGGCCAGTAAAGACTATGGAGGACATTGGACTCCATTGAGCAAAATACTTGAGTATGTGTCAGAAATGGAGTTAGGTTCTGGGGACAATGTATTTATTAAGGTGGGCATAAAGCACACCCTAGAATGGGACTTCTGTTCTGGAAGAAATACTTGAATCTATTTAAAACAATGATGGTGGCTCTCTGGAAACTCACCCCAGTGGTCTTTAAATTTTTAGGCCTGTTGTTTACTTTTATAATGTTTACATGAATATAAGTTTATGGGATATTACATGACAATCAACAAATGGATAATCATACAATCAGAGTGATAATTACATTATTCTGTCCATATTATGGGAGAGAGCTTCTAGGACAAAATATGGCATTCTTGTATTATGTATATAATGTTATAAACTTACTAAAATTAATAATAAAATATGTATTGTTATATAACAAACAATATGTATGTTGAGTATGTGGAACGTGAATTTAAAAAATGTACATACTGCTTGATGTTGTGGATCTTTGTTTGGGGGCGTTCTGGGGGTTTTATAAGTATGGAGGTTATAAAAGAAAATTGTTTTATATTTAAGTGATGAGTTAACCTCTTGGCCACATATGTTGGCTATAATGTCACAATTTCCTTTGAAAAAGGCAGGTTGATGGTCTGTACTAGATCACTCATTTAGATGTAGTCCACAGGAGTTAAGAGGTAAGAGCAGTTCTTGTCATACTCTCTTAGAAAACACCTAAGAAATTTTAGGAAGCACAGTTGCCCCAGAACTCTGGAAGATTTTTTTTTTTTCAGAAGGAAGGATACAACTAAGCTCACACCAAGTAATTTGACAAATAAAAAGATTCAGAGTATGTTAATTCAAGAGAAATGCTTGAGACATTTGGATACTACTACTAATATTGGGGCATTAATTAATATTTTCATTTGCACTTGGATGTCCACTTAAAGAATGCAAGATGAATAAGAAAGCCACTGGGAAAAGGCTGAGGAACCCCATAGAGAGGAATGGAAATTTATAACTTACATTACTTCATACCAAAACAAATGAATGGGAGCTGGGGATATAGCTCAGTTGGTAGAGTGCTTGCCTCACATGTACAGGGCCCTGGGTTCAATTCCCAGCACCACAAACAACAACAACAAAATAAATAAATAAATAAAAACAAGACTTTCTTTCTGTTTCAATTGCTGTTGTGTTGACTGCATTTGAAAGACAAACATCCAATTTTATAATCATTTTTCTAACCTATTATTTATTTTTCTGGATATGAAAATAGCAACATGTGGATAAACAGTTATCTGGCTTTCTTGGTAAACTCTGCCCAATACCTGTCATGCTTAAGTTTCTGGATTTGGTACCAATAAAAAGGTATTGCCTATCATCTGGAGATTTTATAATTGCTGAAGACTGAGAGTGGTCATACTTAATACATACCAGAAAATCTTCATTTTGTTTAAATTGGTTTAGTTTAGTGTGTTTAGCTGGTTTTTATTTTATAAAATGTTGCAAAACTAAGATATTTCTATTACAGATGAAGAAAACTAATAATTTTTCCCTCCTCAACTTTCCCTCTGCCATACTTCCTAATGTCTACAGGCATTGTCAGGATTTTCATGAGGGGAGGTTAAGCTAGGACTATGATTAAATTTTTAACACTTGTAGTTTTCTGAGATTTCTCTGAGAA
The DNA here is from genome assembly GCF_001458135.2 of Marmota marmota marmota. Lineage (NCBI taxonomy): Eukaryota > Metazoa > Chordata > Mammalia > Rodentia > Sciuridae > Marmota > Marmota marmota. The sequence continues at coordinate 6,465,355 of NW_025999949.1, forward strand.
AAAAATTTTCTTTCATACATACTTCATAGTTTTGTATTCTCTGCTTACAGAGGATTCCCTATAAGCTTCAGATACACAATACCTGTGATCTATTTATGTGTGTCTGCCTTATGTTTTATATACATATAGTATGATTCCAAGTGTCACAGAGAGAGAGAGATGCGTAGCCATTATTCTTTATGTTAAGTTTTGTCATATGTAGTGGGAGAATCTGAGAAGTTTTATTATCAGTTCAACTCTCTACTTGAATACTGATAGAGAACAACATGTTTACAACTTAACATGCATGGATGTTTTAATTATTCAATATGAAATGATTAATATGAACAACAATAAGGAAGATCATGGTAACTATAATCCCTCAAATCTAAGAACATATTGTTGTATTGTAATCTAATACATGTGTACATTATTTCCATGCCAAAGGTAAAAGGGCTGTATTATTGTTTATATCTTATTGATTAGGAAACTAATAGCAGACCAAATCTAGTTCCCTTCATGTATCTTTGATATTGGTGCAATAGAGGAAATGAAAAGGTAAATGTTCTGCAATAACCTTGTTATAATCCCAGAATGAATTGTATAGCTAAGCACACAAACTTGTTTCTCTCAAGTGGGATTTGGTGATTCCAGCATTTCATGGCATATAGAATATACTATTATCTTTTAAATATATATTTAAAATTCAGTTTTATTATTATGCTTATGCATAACAGTTCTCAATGTTATTTTTTCTCTTATTTTTAATGTTTGACTTTTTCAAAAACTTTTGAAGTGCAATTACAATGTACCTGAAATTGACAAGTACTTGGATGATTTCTCTTGAACTTAAAAAGAAAAACAAATAGTAAGTATTGTTATGACAGAGCTATTTGAGTAGATAAGAGGATATATTTATCCACTTGACATACTTGCTTTAAGTGTTACATATGGAATTAATAGGAGAATACAGCAAACATTCATTTCATTCAACATATCCCCTGGGAATCTATGATAAGCATTTTGGATAAATATATGTGTATATTACATATTCTGGATAATGTAATGAAACTTCTATTGCAAGCATCTCTGGTGTCAGAGACTCTCTTAGCCACTTTATGTGCATTTAATTTGTCTACATTATATATCAGCATAATCTTGTTTTATAGAGGATAGGTATGATTAACCCCATTTTAAGAGACATTTTGGGTCACACTGCAATTGACAGACCTATTATTTGGAGTAGGCTTGGGAGTCCCTTGTCTTAATACCATTTTATCAGTGAAAGTGGTTCTCACCCAAAATGGAGGGATCCAACAGTGAATAACATGGGATAATGTAGGCAGAAATGCCTGTTTTTGAATCTGGCACACACACAACCCATAAGGGCTAGTCGGGTTTGAACCACTGTCTCTGTCCTCACAAGACTTACAGTCCAAGGATACCAGGTGGACCCTATGTATAGTACAGAATGACATGTCAGGAGAGGAATGTCATTTGGTTTCAAATATGGAACTACAGGGATCAATTTGGGGCCTTTAGTTAGCTTACTTGAGAAAGTATGGTATTGGAAACTTTAGATAATTTTAGGTAATATTAACTCCCCTAAAAACCCTTAGGCATCAGATAGAACTTATTGAAAACACTTTAGAACTTATTGAAAACACTATATATATACTTTGCAGAAAGAATCCAATCTAAGTGTCGTTATTATTCTAACATTAAGAATCCAATTTACTGATTATGAATTAAAACCCTATAATGAAACATAAAGCTTCCAGTCATTGATGTCAATAAAAAGCCTGTTTTTTTTCATAGTTTGTGGGATTCAACTTAGAGTTGATGTCGTCTCACAGACTTACTTCAGTTTTATTATATGGAATTAATAAGATACATCCATAAAATTTAATGGGGAAAATAAATGCATATTCAATATGAAATGTGTGGAAACTCAGTCAAGGCCTCAGTTCAGGGACTCTTTATCCTGTCACCAAGGGGTTTTATTTTAGATTTGATGACTAGAGTTGTAACATGTAGGATGAAGCTGGTATGGGAGAGAGGGGAGAGCATGCTAAACATGCATTGACACATGCAGCCCCTAAAGAGGAACGTGACATACCTCTGCTTCATTCAGAGACATGGCACATGTCAGAATGCTTTGTCCTGTTGCACAGTTAGTTTGAGCAAATTCCATTACATTATATTTTCTTATAGGTTCACATTTATCCCTCCTCCAGCTTATTCACATGTTTAAATTTCAAATTAGTAGTTGGCCTTTATCACTCATTTTTTGGATTGAGGAAAAGCATAATGCAGCCATTGGACATATTTACCATATTAAAAATAATGATAAAGTAAACAAAAGGGATGATAAAGAGCAATATTCTAAGGGTGTGTTTAAGTCACAGGTTATTCCATTTAGTGCCTTAAACAACAGTACTGAACAACTTTTCCAAAACATCCAATTTTTGAGGACCTTGAGAAGAGTGCGTGGTTATTTCTGTGTGTAATATTTAAAATATAGGGATCAACTTATAAAATCAGGTTCCATCAGTTTTTTCTTGTGCATTTTGTTAGTTCTTTGAGGCTGTCACAGGTCACACTGTAGTATGTTACACAGATAAATAATCATGTAGTAAGGACCAAAGAAACAGTAACATACCAAAGGTGGAATTATTTATATTTACATTTTGCTAATATTCCATACTTTGTGTTTTTATATACAATTTACTTTAATGAAATTATTTGCTTAGAAAGCCAAGATTTATAATCTACAATTTTAGGATGTGAACTGCTTTTCCAGTAACTAAGAGGTGGCTCCATGTTTCTGCAGTGTTTCATCAGGTGGCAAATGTCAGATTTTCATCATTGCTGGCTCTGATCACAATGCTGGCTTGTTTCCCTATAGCTTTTTCTATATAATCAAAGTGAAATGAAAACTCTAGGCTACTGTTTATACTACTCCATTTTCCAAATGCTTTATTGTTTTATTTAGAAGGAATGTTTCTTATTCTAGGGAGGAAGATAAATATATTAACCATGTGAAACTCAGGGAGTAGACTTTACTTTTGATTGTGTTTGTGTTTTACCTCCTGTCCATTTCTCTTCAAAGGCAGGGTGGGTAAGGAAGAAGAGTAAGCCAGTAAAGGTATTAGACAATCTATATATTAGGTAATCAGTTTGAAAATAGGAAATTAGCTTCCCTTTGTAATTAGTTAAAAAAAAAGTTGACTGGGATTTGGAATTTCATTTGTAAATGTGAAATCTAAAATTATTTGATTTGATTTGTAAATGAATATGAGGTTGAACAGCACACTTTCTACTTGACACTGGGTTGTGAATTTTCATGTGATCAGCCTAGATAATGGAATATTTCCTATTCTACTTAAAAGCATTTTCAGAATGTTTGTAAATATTTGTTTCTCAGGGATCCATTTATCTTCTTTCTCATTTCCAAAGAACTGTTATAGGATTACAGAAAAAGATGATTAATGAGCCCAAGGAACTTGGTTTAAATTGTCCAATTATTAGATTGTACTATTATTTGGTAGACATGCAAAATCTTTGAATGCATTAATGTTAACTGATTAATATTAGATTTTTTTTAATGCCAGAATTCTGAAATGAGAATCAGTCATGGAACTATTCTAGCTTTTACTTATCCATAGTTAGATCCATATGAAAATTCAATATAAAAAAGAAAGAAAAATAGCTGGAAGACATTCCTTTTCAAAGGAATGACCTGGACTTCAGCTGCTCATTCCCATTCAGTTCTGAGGGCTTGAGTAATGTGGCCTGTAATTGTATACAAACCTTGCAACAAAGAAAGTGACAACAAAACCCATCTACTCTTAGGTTTTCTTGTACATAATACAAGGTAGAACCTGGATTGCACCATGGAGTGTTTTGATTAATTGAACTTATCTGATGGGTATCCAGAAACTGTTTCATTACAACCTTTGCTGAAATTCTCAGTGAACAAGAGTTTTTGTTCACTTTTATGTGAACAAAATGAACTTAGGATAATTTAAGACCCACTAGAAACTCACATCATCATTCTAAATCATAAAGCTCATGGCATACACTACGTAACTCTAGCAATGAGAAAATCAAAGGTGCAGAGTCTGTACTTGATGTATACCAACCCCAATGTCTTCAAAAGACAATACAAAAATACAGACTACCATTATACATTGTTTTCACTTTTTTGTACTAACATGCTTGTAAATAGTAGTGACTTAATTTTACTATACTTATAATAAGAACCATTTTTCATATTTATATGTAGCCTCCTTAATTTTCATTTTGTAGTTCTGCCCTGCAGTGTGTCAGCTAATCTGTTACCACTTATTTCAACCTTTCTATTATAAGGCATTTGGATAGTGTTCAATTTTTGTAACTAACACTGCAGTGACTAAATTGATACAGTCATTTATTTCTTTTAGGTTTTTCTTGAAGGATACATGTCAAGCAGAAAATTTAGTGGACTAAAGGGTATTTAGTTTTTAGAAGGTAACATACAGAAGGATAGGTGAAGAAAAACTTTAACATTGGTCTTCAAGAGTTGCTGTCTCCTTAGAAATTCTAGAATCTATAAACTCTATAACAATATTTGAGTCAGGGGTGATATTGCCAAATAATAACTTGTCCAGAGGCTGAAGCAGACACCATCTGGGAGTCTGTTAAAGCAGTTATGATGTTGCAGTAATGGTTTCCTGGGCCAAGGATGGAATTTGGGGATGGAAAGACACCTGGCAAACTGCTCCTCCTTGAGCATTTGACCTTGTGTGCTCTGAGGTCTGAAAGGAGATAGAAGAATCTACTCTAACCTGTATGAAATGCTCAAGCAGTGAGAATAGTCATAGAAGAAATAGTCTATAAATAAACAGATAGAGTAGTGTATATTGAAGTAAGATAGAAAAGCTTTGTATTGACAAAAAAATTGAGCTGAAAATTGAAAGACAGTAGAAAGTGTTTGGTAGGAGAAAAGAAAAGATGGCTTTCTCTTGGGGCCAGGGGATGAAGAGCAAACTTAGTAGACAATTCTAGTTTCTTTGGGGTCAGTAAACAAATGAGTAAGTTGTTACCTTACTAGCTGTTTTAGCACATTAATGCCCTCTACATCTTTTCATTCTTCCATCCATTCATCCATCTTTTTATCGGTGGCTTTTGGAGAATACCAAGTTGAGTCATATTTTCCAGAATAGAAAGATCACTGTATTATGCCTTACTTCAAGGTTGTAAAATATACACACCAAATTTAACTAGTCTGTTTAGGTACAATTTCAGATTTCTTCTTAAATAAAAACTCCTGAGGTGGAATCCTTTCCTGGGAATCAGGATTGCTGTGAGATTGTGTCCACTTTCATGATTCAGTTTGGCTTACGGAAAACATTGCTGATCTAAAGGGTCAATACTGAAATGTGGGATATTTAATAGAAACAAATACCATTTTCCCCCAAACCACAATTTTGTCTTCTTTATCATGTACATTCTAAATTATTGCAGTGAAAAAGATGTGGGACTCTTTTCCTCTTTGGGTAGAAAGGTTTGATTTTACATTAAAAGCAAAATTTTTAGTATGTAATTATTTTTTTTAACTAAAATGAATGGCATTTTCCTAGGACCACCAGCATTCCTTGGAGGCATATTAGAAATGCAGATTCCTAAACCACACTCCAGACTTACAGGTTCAGAATCTTGAGGGGTGGGGCTCAGGAGGTTGTATTTTAATATACCTTTCATCTGTCTACTGAGGTGGGAAAGCCACCAATTCAGGATGATTTTTTTTTAACTTTAATTGAGCTTAATTATGGTCAACTGGTGCTGCATCTCCTAAACATTATGCATCTCAAGTTTGGGACTAAGCTTTGGATACATAATAGATATTTTGTGCATTGCTATATGGCTTAAATGTTTCTTCTTAAAAATGACATTGTAACTTTGAGTCCATAATAGAAGCAAAGTTTGACAACTTTTAAACATCTAATGAAATTAAGCTTTTTTTTTCTTTTATTATATACGTTAAATGGTGACAATCTCAATTATAATTTGTATTATCACTAGAGTCCCCTTCAGTGAGCTTTGTCAAAGGTAATTAATGATATTTATGATATTGGCAGCACATGAGCCAACATCATTTCATCACTAGGGAAGAGCATGGCTTTAAATGGAAAGCAAGTCCAGGCATACTCCCCTTTCTGTGTGTTTGTTTTTCAATTCTTTTGATGTGACTTAAAAAAAAAATCCCAAAGTTTCCATTTTTCTCATCCTTGCTTTACCTTTATATTACTTTCATTAACTGGATATGCTGATATACTTGAACTGATGAGTATAAGTCTCAGAATCTTATTTTTTGGATCTCCCTTTTCATTAGGTCTCCATGGATATTGCCATTAAAAGCAGAATGCAAATTGTGGTTAAAATCCAGTCCTGCTCTGTTATGGAATGCCTTTTTGCTATTTTTTTTTAATACTTCAACCTTAACAAACTTTATCTGTGTGCCTGCCTGCCTACCTACCTACCTACCTATTTATTTACACTAGTCAGTTAGATTCAGAGCAACTCATACAGATTATTTCACTCTGGAGAACATTACATTATTATATGTAAAAATATAATGTAAGTGTATTGAATAGGGTTCCAGATAAATACACAGCTTGAGAACATGATTTATTTACCTGGGGAAGGAAAGTAGGTATTCATTGGATTTGTGGCTTGAGTCGTGTTACTGTCTAAGCAAGCATATAAATCATCAAACACCATGGTTAATAATCTTTTACCTTCCTAACTTTTTCCCTTTCTCCAAGTATTTTCTTGAATCATCAATTTTTTTTTTTTTTCTGGAGCGTTTCCTAATTCTCTGCAGGAATTTTCTCTTGTACTTGGTCAGGGCACTGTGTCCATGTCGCCTCTCACTTGTTAATTCACTCTGTCTGGGTTTAGATGTCTCCTTAGAGAGACCTTTCCTGACCATCCCATACAGAAGAATGACTCCTTCCTCTGTCACTGGTTATTGCCACATTCTGAATTATTTTTCATTAAAGCACACTAATTATCAATCTACACAGGTAATAATTTTTTGTTAGATTAAACAACCTGTAAGCAGGAACTCTTAACAGTCCCTGACACGTACATGTAAGTTCCATAGAGCCTGGTGTGTGTGTCTTTCTCTCTCTCTCTCTCTTTTTTATTTCCATTGCTGTGTCCCCAGAGCTGATAGTGCTAGGCAATAGTAGCAAATCGGTGATAGCCAGTATTATAGACCTAAATGGATAGAATCAGAATCATATATTAGTGGGTGAATGCAAGTTTGTTCCTCATTTGCTTGTTGTCTATCTACATATTACAGCTTAGCATTAGAAACCCTGTTATCTTCATATTGCTCTTTAATGTTTACTTTAATTTTTTTTTAAAGAACTAAAGTCTTTTTAAACTTGTAAGTTATGAAAAATTGCCTGTTTTCAGTTTCTGGTATGAATTCCATTTGAACGTTTAATACATCTTAAACTGTCAATAAATTGTGGCTTAATTATACAGGTATCATAAAGAGTTGGATTGTGAGAGTGGTCTGATGAGTAGAGCCACCCACTTCCTGGACCGCTGTTCTCCAGATGTTCTGGTACTATAAGCAAATGGAAAAAAGAGTAAACCTCAGTGGTGAGCACTCATGAGAGGCTAGTTCAGGATACTGCAAACCACTTAAGGATGTTAACTTTTTTTACATGAAGAAATGTGATTAAGATATGTTAAATGGAAATCTATACAAAACCAGTGAAATTGTTAAAATATTCAAAAATGCCATATTGTAACAAGAAAACACTGCAATGCACTGAAATCAGCAATAGAACAGCTGTGTTTTAAAGGACAGTACTTTGAATGTCACTTGACAATTTGCTTTCAATTAGAAGTAATTTACAGGAAGATGCCCACAAGCTAATCTTTACAGGATAATTAAGTTCCATTTTCTTTACTTTTAATTAAAAAGCAGAAAAGATTTAGCTGATCCATAAAAAATGTTCTGTTTAAACATTCATCAGACTTCACACTCTTTTTTTGTTATTTGTTGTAGCAGATGTTATCAAAAGTGCAGTCTGCTCTGTTTTAAACCCTGTGTATTTGGAAAGTGAAACATGAGTTGCAGTAGGCATGTACTGGTGAGGTATGATCATTTAACATCTGTATGTTCAAAGAGGATAAAACAGAGACTGCTGTTTCATTCCTTAATTGTGTTCTGTCTGATGCATTTAATTGTACAAAACCACATGCTATAAAACTAGAAGCAATGCAACTTTAGAATTTTCAACATTGCACATAGGACAATGATACTTAAGGAAAACATTACTTCAAATATTTTAAAGGGTTTATAGTTTGAAATGTAACATATTATTTTATTGTAGCTTTCATAATAAAAATGTGTCTATATTTTACCATGAACTTTCAATTTACCCTTAGAAAAGATGGAGGATTTAAAATGATGTTCTAGAGTCATTAAAATTTTTTTCTGCTTTTACACTGTTTTTAGCATTAACCTATGTTTTTATTTGACAAAATAAAATATGTTGCCAAGGACATTTGGAGTTTGGGATTTTGAAATCACTGTAGGCCACTGGCATTTTTAAAAAACTGATGAGTGCTGAATAGATAATGTCACACCTACTCTTGAGTCATACTATGCTCAAAAGTTTTGCACCAAAAATTCTTCAGGCGACAATTCTTCAGTTCAATTTTATAGTATTTGGTTTATTATGATTTCTCCCCTTTGGGCAATGTAATCAATGTGTTCATGGTGGGTGTAATAGTTTTATTGTTTTAGATTCTAGAAGATTTCCATAACTTAAAATATTGCAACATCATAGAGCAATCTACATAAAATTTTACCATATCATTCCATTCTCTATGCCTTTTGTCAAACAAATTTGTTTTTTTATTTTCCTGATCAGTAAGTATCCAAAACTTAAAGGTGCTATTAAAAACTTAAAGGTGCTATTTGTTTTTCTGTGTTTTTATTTTCTTATTGAATTTTCCACTGTTGGAAGGAAAAGTAGAAATAACAAGAGAAGTTGTCTACAGTTTATCCATTTATTTGCTTTTGCCATATAGATTTGCATATGTAGGGAATATGCCCAAAGGCAATTTGACTACTATAGTTTAAGTGACTGCAAAGTAAAAGGAAAAAAACATACAGTTTGTTTCAGCATATATTATAAATTTCAGGTAGGAGCCTAATTATAATAATCACAATGCATTCATTTAAATGGAGTATGTGTTTGAACACGTAAATGGGATTTTGTAATGAACTGGCGAAAATGTATGCTTCTTTTATTGAAAGGATAACAGTGGGAAAAGATTAAGCATGCCCTGTCTCTCTCCTTCCCTCTTTTCTCTTCTGTAATCAACACCTGGTTTGATTACATCTTTTTGAACTATAAAAGTTATAGTATGAACTCCTTGGAAGTTTTCACGAAAGAGACTTGTAACAAACAGTGAAACTTCCCTTTCAGGAAAATTTCACCTTTTCTTGTCAACCTGTAATTCAGACTTTCTTTAGTGAAGGATATAATAGTTTTGTTGTTGTGCATAAGAATGCTATGGTTTCCCTTTAGTACCTGGAATTTTAAGTTTAGGACTGCTTTAGAAAGGCAAGAAGATTCTGATGCATTTGTGGTCCTTGGGGGAGTTATCGGCTGACCTTAGTACTGTTTGCATTATCTGTAGCACCTAGCATTGGCTTGTGCGTGGTTGGTCCTCATTAAATATCTATTAAATATTGACTTGCAGTCAATAAAATTAAGACACAGCTCCATTTGATTTATTACATGTATTTGGTGAATTCTTTCTCATTCCTTTTTCTTTTTGTAAGATCAAAAGGATCTATGATCCAGGAAGCTACAAGCAATTGTGTTGCTTTTCATCTTCTTTAGGTATACATAGGAAGCTAGGTGCTATGAATATTGACCTCACAAACTACATGAAGACTGCTATAATATGCAGAAATAATTTCCTACTTCAAGAGATAGCAAAGAAGAACTTTTGCTGGTCCATATTAGGTGTTTTTCTTTTGGTTTTGGTTGTGGTATCTTACCCCTCCCCACACATTTGTTGATTGTGATGTCTTTAACCTTTATTTCTTTACCCAATACATTTATAATTCTTGTCTGAATTTCCTAGAAACAAGTCTTGAATTTGCCTCTTTCTCCTCTTTACTATTATATGTTGCTTGCAATCTCTCCTCCTTCAAGTATACTAAACTGATCTAAAAGCAATTGACAAATGAATAAATAAATTAATAAATGCAATTGACAACATATTGTTACCATGGCTTGAATCTGTTATGGCTCCCAATTACTTGCTTTATCAAACCCTAATTCTTTTGCTTTCCTTTTAGGACTCTCCATAATTTATAGCACTTTGCCTTTCCTATTCCATTGAGACCCTATACTCGCTCCAGATGTCTCCCTAATACACATGTTCACTTTGAATCCCCTGCTTTTGTCTTTGTTTTTGTTTTGGAGGGGGAGGAGTACTGGAATTTGAACTCATGATCTTCCTGCCTCAGCCTCCCAAGCTGCTGGGATTACAGCACCGGGCTCTTGTCTTTATTCATATGATGCCCTTTACCATCTGAATGTTTCTCACTGAAAAGGTCCAGTGGAAGTCCAGTTTCTCCGAAAAGCTTTCCAATTTTCTTCTAATATCCATATTATATTTCTATTTCAACAATAGTCAGTGTCAGGCAATTTGACATCTATTTTCTCTATGTTTCCATTCACATATTAGCCTTGCCTCCCACTGAGTTATGTAAACATCTTAAGGACTGAGGGGTAGGTGTTCTTATGTCTTTGTGCTATATGTCTTATGTTTCATAACATTGCAGTAAGTGGGCAGTGGGCATTTATTTTATGTCTTATTCAATTTATAAAACAGACTGTAAATTAAAAATTCACAACTAGCTATATCAATATATTGAGATAAATTATTGAGTATTTTCTCATGTATTTAAAACAAGCTTTTCTTTCTTTTGTCAAGAATGTTGGAAATTATGTTTGCTTCTAGAAAGATCTTCTGCCACTTAGGAAAAAAAAAATACATGTTCTTTTAAAAAATAATTATGACTAACCTGAAGATAAATGAAGATAACTCATCAGTGTTTAAGAGGTATCATTTTCATGTTCAATAACTCATTTTGGAAGCTAATACTTTACTAAAAGGAAGGACATGTAAGTCATCTATCTGCTTAACCACAGAATGATGATGCCACCCCTGCCACTGCCTGTTCCTGGGTTCATCAGAGCCTCTGAATATTTATAATTACCCTTCCATAAATAGTTTGCAACTTGACCATAGCATTTTGCCACTCTATTAGAATGAGGCAGAAGGTCCAAGTTAAAAGCAAAATCCTTAATGAATTTAACAAAATTAAGCAAAGAGCTTTAGGTTATAGGAGCAGAGTTAATGGATTCAGCTGTTCTTTACTTTCACTTCAACCAACAAAGTCTGCATTCATTTTCCAGATGTGAACCTTGCTAAATTAAAATGGAGTAAAATTAATTTTGTGAGAACTATTATATCACCCCTGGAGATAATTAGAGATAACCTAGCATGTCACAAAACCAGAGCTAGGAAGTCAGTATTTATGGGTTTTGTTTCAGAAACTATATTACAAATGATTTCAAGATTCATTTTCAATGCATTGTTTTCAATTTATGTTAGAGTGTTCATATGACTTAGCTGTCCCTGCAGCTAATTGTGATGGGGTCCTAAAACACAGAGGTGGTCAATGCCAGAACCAAAGGGAATGTGTGGCAATAGGATTCAAAGTGTGGTTAATGCATGGACCAAAGCCATCAGCAAAACTGGAAACTGGTTAGCAGAGGAAATCGGTGGGTTCCACCTCAGATTTACTAACAATGTCACAGCCCTGGAAGCTGTGGAGTAATAACCTCTCCAGGTGAACCTTATACATGTTGACGTTTTCAGCTACTAGTCTGTAGAACCCCAGAGAAAAGCACAGAACATTATAATACAAGCCCACTTTCAGTATTTCAGTCTTGTTCCCTATCCAAATATTTCTGGTTTCTCATGCACCATCACACAATGCAGACTGACAGTTTGAGTCAAAACTTTGTTTCTAACGTTGGTCATTTCACAGTTTTCATCTGTTTTCTAAAAGAACGGATTCATCTGAACTGATTAAAATATAAACAAAAGATCTAAATCACTATAATGAACAATGGAAAGCCATGGTCTTTTATAAAAGCAAACATATGCTTTACCCAGTTTTGTTTCCTTCCATCTCTGCAGAGAATGAAAGCAACCGAAGACGTCCTTATTCAGGCCCTATTTTGGCATTTAGGTTTGTTTCATTTTGGCACATGGCTCTGTTCTTCACCCTACGGGAAACTATCTCCAGAATGAGTCAAATCTCAGATTCTTTGAACAACTTGATCAGGCTGATGTTTTCCTAAGGCACAGAGGTTATTAATCTCTATACCAAAATACTAACTGCTTTTGCATATTTAGTCAGATGCTAAATAACAATTGACATGAAGTTCTATATTATACTATCAGTCTTTCATTTTTGTTTTTGTTTTGAATTGGGAATTGAACTCAGGGGCTCTTTAACATTGAGGTATCTCCTCAGTCTTTTGAATTTTTATTTTGAGATAGGGTCTCATCATGTTGCTCAGTTTCTCAACAAGTTGCTGCAGTTGTCCTCAAACTTGCGATCCTCCTACCTTAGCCTTCTGAGTCAATAACATTACAGACAATTGCCACCATGCCCAGCTACTACTGGACTTCCAAGAATAAATGGAACATCTCTCAAAATCTTTAACTTTTCACCATTTGTTAACTCTATGTGTTGGTTATGTATTGCTCTCTCCAGCAAAATCACCTAAATAATTCCATTATTTAGTGTGATTTAAAAGTAGATTAACATTTTTATTTATGTAAATTCCTTTTATATGAATAACATTTTATAGAAATTGCAAGATTAACTACAATAGATTATGTGTGTGTGATTATGTAATACTCTTAAAAATCTTACATTGTATTGTAGAGCATATTTATATCATCTTTGGTTCTGTTAATTTACTATGACTTATATCTTAGACTCAATTGTAACTTTTAAGACATCTATAAGTAAACTCATATTATCAATGAGCTTCTCAAGCACTGATATTGGTCAAGATAAAATTTGTCCTGCTAAAATATTTTCTCTGTCTTCTTAAGTTGTACAGTACTATAGTGTGACAATAATTACACTGGATCTGGGGTAACTCAACTTTATTTGGTGCTACTAAGCCTGTATTTTACATCTAATACAGATTGTATTGGATTTGTGTTATGTCTGATACCTACTGAAATTTATAAAGCCCTGGAGGGTTATTACTATTAGTGATTCTGAGATACTGTGATGATAACAGGCTTTTCATTTAGAGGGATCCAGAATTTAGCTTTCTTTGTTTATTGCTGAACTCTATTGATTATATTCATTTACTTTCAATTTCATTGACATTATTTCAGGGTTTATTCATAATCATAATGCTAAACTCTTGGAGATTGAAGGGGAAAAAAAGAAAACTTATCAATAAAGCACAGTTCCTTTTGTCAAAAGAGTCTTCTTTCCTTGAGTAAATGGGAGAGAAGACTGATTTGAGTGTGCACAAAGGTGGAAATGGTGGTCTTCAAAAACCCACTTATCATATTGGCATCATTGTGCCTTCAGTTTAAATTTAACACATTTTATTGATGGATGCAGAGTTTTTTGATTGGAAGTCAGGAGAGAGACCCCTATACCTGGATTCTCCCTGGTATAAATGTTGATTTTATTACCTAATACTATTTCCAGAGGTATCCATCCCTGCTTAGAACTTTTGGGGTGCTGAGACACCTATTTAACCGTATTAAAAGAAATACTGGTCACTGTTTTTCTCTTTGCTCTGTGTATCAAGGGATGTGTGAAAGTACCAAGAATGAATGTACGGAGAATGAGTGAAGCTACACTCACCTTTTAAAGTCAAGGACTTTAAAAATATAAGGCTTTTTGAATATCACATTTCTTAAAATATCACATTTCCTTAGTATCTCTCTCAGCATTTTAGGTCTATTATAAAATTTTAAATGATAGTATTATCTGTGACAAAAGTGGTATCACATATTTTCCCTTTTTCTGTTTGGTTTGCTAAATTATACACACACACACACACATACATATACATACATATAGCATTTTTATGAAATATATAACATTTATTTATAAAATATTTATATATGTTTATTTATATATAACATTTTCTTTGCTCTACAGGGGGTAGTCATACCATCAGATGTACATTCTAATTGGCCATTTGCTAGGTGGCTCTAAGGTGGAGGCATTGCCACACTATTTTGTTTGGAGATATTTGTGTAATGTCTTTTTTCCCCCCCTTTCTTTCTTCGAGCTTTGTTCATTTATTTATTTTTTATTTCAATGAAGGAAGGAATGAAGAAAACTAACACTTGTGGGGTGCCCACAATGTATCAGGAATTGTGCTACATGTTTCAATTTAGATGATCTCAGTTGGCTGTACACTGACATTTCAGATTCACCCAAGGAAGAAGAGGTATGAGACTCAGTTCCAGCTCTGCTGATCTCCCAAGGTCACCATTTCTACCATGACAAGCTCCTCTTGCTATGATGTCATGTGCTCACATTTTGTGGAAGATGGAGTAATGAACAAAATCTTCTGCTTTTGAGAAATTTAGGAATGGAGCAGGCAGAAAACATTAATGAGGGCTGAGGAGGTGGCTCAAGCGGTAACACGCTCGACTGGCATGCGCGGGGCGCTGGGTACGATCCTCAGCACCACATACAAATAAAATAAAGATGTTGTGTCCACGGAAAACTAAAAAATAAATATTAAAAAAAATTTCTCTCTCTCTCAAAAAAAAAAAAAAAAAGAAAAACATTAATTAAAGTAGGACAAAGAGAATATTGTAGAACTGTATGGACCATGTGATTTGAGAGTATGAGAAAGAAAATCTATTGTCTAAATTTTTCCCTTCTAATTTTCTAAAATCAATTTTAAATAATTTAAAACTAGTTGTTTAATGTGTGACTTACTATCTGTCTTACCTAATTAAAAAAAACTGTGCTATGCCTTTTTGTTTTCCAGATTTAAAATTAACAAAAAGGAGAAGAAAGAGAATGTGTTGTGAACTACAGATAAGCATAATCAGTGCAAATTTCTTATACTAGTCTTAGTGTCAATACAAAATTCTATGACTAAATGGGGTTTTCATTTGTATGTATTTGGGAATACTTAAAATGCATTTCTTTTCTAACTTATATTGTTTACAAAGACAATTTTTTATGATGATATTAGTATGGGAACAGATTTTCCTATATTTCAGATTTCTAGAACTTTCTTATTTGAGGATTGACTACGTGGATGCTAAATATATCTAGCATAAATTAATAAATGAGTGTATTTGGAAAAAAGTAGATTTTCATTTTTGTTTGTAACATACATTTTTAGATTTTTCTAATGTTACAACATGTTGTCTAGAAGTAAGAATTAGTTGATTGGGGGAGGGGAGAACTAATAAATTCAGACTAGCAATAATTACTAGGTCAAGAAATAAGGCCATTAAAAATGATTCATGGCATGTAGGAGTCAGATATTTACATTCAGAAATTAATTACAGGGCTTTTTATTTAAATTATCAGGAATAAGTTTCAGCAAAAGGAAATAGTTCAGGGAAATTTTATATATACTCAGCTACAAATTAGTAAAGATCTTACTGTCAAATAATGTATCAGAGGCCATTGAAGAGATGGAAAAAAAAAAAAAAACCTATGTCACTGTGACAAAATTGCCAGGAATTTTCACCTCCAAAATTTTATAAAATGTTCAAGATTATGCCTGTCTTGTTACATCTTCATGTGCATTCTTGCCAGGAGCATAAAAGATGAATGCTTGATTTCATGGGGTTGGCAAAGATGTGTTCTTTGGGTCAAACCAAGTATGAGAGCTCTTCTAAAATTTTTCAGTCAACAAATTAAAAACAGTACATTTTTAGTGCTCATTTACATAGTAACTTTCTCCAACTGACAGTCCATTTCTTGTATAGTATATTCTTTGAAGTTCTGATATCTTAGGTGTTGGTCTTTGGCATTGTAGGATACTGATGATGACAACTTCGACAGTGCCTCCTGTTTAGACCCTCCCTTCCTATTCTCTTTGGTTTACTTATCCTTCCCTATCATTGTCATGTCCCCACTACACTTTTGTGTTCTGGTCTCCATAATCTCAACTTGTTCTCAGTTTTCCAAACTTCTATGTTGCTCACTCGAAGCCCCGCCTTGCCCCTATGTGCTGATTTGAGGACCCTGGCTTGTACAGTCCTGTTAGGTGTCAGGGCAGTTAGGATGTTCCAGGGTGAGCTTTTAGTGATGCCATAATTCATAGGAAGAAGTTAATATTTAGACCCAGTGATAGATGAGTGACAGATCACTGGCCTTTCAATTTGCATGTCTACTTTTCCCACAGCTAACGTTAGAAATCTCACTTGAATTTTAGAATGGTGATATTAAAGGTAAGGTTTTAGATTTGAGGACCAGAATCTCCAGACTTAATTGCTCAGAATCAGATAAATCTCCCTCCAGTGGATGGTAAGCCCCTTTTAGATAGCACATTTAAGGAATGGAGTAAATTTTATCATCAGTCATGCATTTTCAGTATTTAAAATAGGCAATTTAGTGTGATGCATAATCTCTGAAGTAGTCTAGTCAATAGAAGTGGCTGATTTCAGTAAGAAATTTGGGATTTTAAAAAGGATTCTTTCATCTTTATAAAATATTTTTAAATATTCAGAATGCTGTCTAGATAGCAGGCTGAACAAGGACCAGTTAGCTGCAAGGTTTTTTGTTTGCTTGTTTATTTTACAAAATATAGTGCGGTAAGTCCCCATATCAAACCATATTGCCTAACAAAAGAGAGAAAATGATTTCTCTTTTAGTGTAGTTAGAATGGCCTCCCATGGAGAAAGACTGATGAACTCAGCCAGGGCCACCTTACTCAGCTGCATGGACTTTGGCTTCAGTGTGCATACTACCACATCAGGGACTCCTCAGTTTCATTTGGAAACTTGCAAATGTAGGCACTTTTCAAGGAACAACTTAATTTAATTCTTCCTCCCTTCATTTCATTTTCCATGCAGCTCAGAATCCTCAGGGTTTTCCAAAATGATTGATGATTTCCAATACCCTAGCAATAATTTCATCTTCCATTAAGGCTTGCACATAAAAATGACCTATTTTTATGAATTTATTGGTTAGTTAATTCACTTCTTCTGATGGATTAGGGGTTAAAGCCCAAGTATCATTTTTGATATCAAAATGATACTATAATATCTCAAAATGAATGACCGTGCTAATTGTGCTAATTCTGAATGTGGAAATGACATATTGACATGTAAAAACATTTAATTGAGGTCAGTTGCCTTTTGATTGTTCATGGAAGTTAGGGTACTTTACGTAATTCAATCTGTAGTCATTCTCTATGACATTGACTTTTCTCTCAGACTTTTTGAGTCTAATCTAGGGTAGTTTTTTGTTATGTAATGAGAGATCTATGAGTAAATATTGCTAACCACTAACTGATGAGAGGGCACCATCAGAGAAGTGTCTTTTAACACTTTTAAATATTTATTTTCATTTCAACTAAAGCAACTAATTCTTATAAGAGATATTATGAAGAAACATTTAATCTTTATGTGGAAAATAAGTTGGATACTGTATGATAAGCAGAATGGCTATATGAAATCTCTATGAGAAAGTAAAGTTTAAGTATATTTTAGAGAGAGACATTTAAAGGAGTTAAGAAGTAATAATTGTAAATTGTAACTCTTAAAGTTAATGCTATCTAAATCAATCTGAATCTCTGTAACTTTTACTTGCTCGTCTATGGATTGTTATCACCTTCAGCCTGATCAGATTGAGATACGTATCAGTCATTCAAAAGTTAAATTGAAATATTGATACCTGACATTCAGTATTGGTTATTTATGGTAAGCAAATGGGAGGAATGAAGTTTCTTCTCCCATTTATTTTATTCCTGACTAATTTCAGTGTGAATCTTCAATTAGGAATATGGCAAGTTTCTCCTTCCCCAAATTCTTTCCTCCTGGCTGCGGTGATCCAAATGACTGTCTTTTACCCTAGTCTTCACCTCTATCATCCATAAATGTCAAGGTGGGGCAAAGAAGAGTAGTGCTGTCCATCACAGTGCCTGGCTCATCCTGGTTGCTCTACAAAAATATGTCTCAGCATTGTCTAGAATTGTCACTTTTGTCATCTGTATTTAGCTTGAGGCGATATGCCACTTTGACCTAGGAACTTTTTGAAGTGCTGGGCTGTGGTCTCAGTGGTTCTGTTTCATTTGATTTACAAAGTGCTTTTCAACATTAACTTTGTAATGAAGGAGTTTTATTCCCAGAAGATGTTTTAGCCAGGAGTATACATGTCGTGATTTATGACTAGAGCAAATAATAAAATATAGAAAACCACACATGGTGGGGCCCATTAGGTTATTTCTAGATAACTTTCCTCCCAAGTTAAACTGGCTATGTTTTTCCATGTCTATGTCTGATAAGTACATTTATCTCAACATCAGGTTTTCAAAAGATTAATAATCCCTCTTTCTTAAGAAGGTCTGTTTAAAATTGAAGGCAATTATCCTGACGTGAATTATCTAAATATGTGCAAAATAATATTATGCTTTCATTTTTGTAAAGCATATCTGATGTTATATGTATACTTTTGATCCAGTATCTTGCACAAATAGGAGGTGTACTCAGTAAGGGGAAAAAAAGTGATTAGGCTAAAAAGATTTTTTAACTTGAGTAATACTATGGTCTTGAAGCTTTAACCTGAATTATTAGCACACATAAATCCATCTTCTTAATTAAATGGGGCCTTTGGCCATTGAACACCAGCATATGGACAGAGTTAGTTACTAGATGTTATTATGAGACTGGCCTGGCTGCATAATCCATTAGGGGTAGGATTCAGTTATATTGGTAGCTGCAAAGTGATTTTTATGGTTGTAAGAATCTTCTCTTTGTTCTGTCAGTATCAATTATTTCAGTCCTAATAAAAATATAAAAAATGGGGTCAGGGTTATAATCTATGCTTTGGGTGGATAATTTGTAACATTTCTATTTCATAAGTCAGGAATTTCTTCATTCTGGAAAGGACTTATACATAGTTTGTCTAATCTATCCCAATGTGTGGCTATGGGGGCAGTGAGAGTGGTATCATGGGATTATAATGTTAGGAAGTTCCACTGAAAAACATGAAAAGACATTAAATAATAAGTATGCATGTATAACAGTATGCATACATGTGCTTATGATTTTAACAGTGAATATTACAGAGCATATATATCTCAGTGGCAAAGTGTTTGCCTTGTACACATGTGGTCCTGGATTTGATCCCTGCTACTAAAAAAAACAACAAAAGCAGTGAGTATTATAAATATTTCCTTTGGGAATTTTATCAGTGTTTGTCAATTATGTTTAAAGTTTTCAAGAAATAATTTACAGTACTTGGTCAAAATATATGCTAATGAATAAGAGGAAATATAGTTACTGGTCCAACATCTTGTCCATCTTTTATATAAAACACCAGTGAATCACTAAAAAACAACTCCTACAAACACTAGTTCATGGTAGAGCAGTTTAAAAAATGGCCTAACATAAATAGGGGGAATAATAGAACCTGCTTCATAACATTATGTATAGGACAACAAGAGACACAGCATGAAAATTGCATGACATTTAAATATTCAGTAAATGTTGATAGTTGCTCTTTCCAGTGGATAGATGTTGTTATAGAGAGATTACTGTCAGTTTAGAATTATGAAAACTTTTCAATTCTTACCTTTCCAAAGTCGTGTCTTGGACTTCCATCCTTGAAGTGTTCAAGCAGGTGTTTAGTTAATCATCCTTCAGATGTTAATCGTCTCCTTCAGAGATGTAAATTGGAAAATGTTGAGTGGGAGGTAAGAATACATGATTTTATGAATAATATTTTGGGTACTGTGCCCAGCTAGAATTAATAAAATTCATTCAGGACAAAGGGTTAATATCTAGAATATAAAGTACTCAAAAAACCTTGCCCCTGAATATCAAATAAACCAATTATTACATGGGAGAAACAAATTAAACACATACTTATCAAAAGAAGAAATACAAATATGCAACAAATATATGAAAAAATGCTCAACATCTTTGGTAATTAGGGAAATGCAAATGAAAATAATAGAGATTTCATCTCATACCAGTCAGAATGGCAGTCAGCAAAAATACAAATAATAATAAATACTGATGAAGATGTGGAGAAAAAGGGACAGTTTTTCACTGTTGGTAAGATTGCAATTTAAAACTACCACTCTGGAAATCAATTCTTCAAAAGACTAGACATGGACCCACCATATGACTAAGCTCTACCACTCA
The DNA here is from genome assembly GCF_001458135.2 of Marmota marmota marmota. Lineage (NCBI taxonomy): Eukaryota > Metazoa > Chordata > Mammalia > Rodentia > Sciuridae > Marmota > Marmota marmota. Next base: position 6,485,836 of record NW_025999949.1, read on the forward strand.
TTAGTATTTATCCTGAAGAATCAAAGTCATCATACTATAGTGATGCATGAATACCCCTATATATAGTAGCACAGTTCACAATAGACAAACTATGGAAGCAACGTAGGTGTCCATTAATAGATGAATGGATAAAGAAAATGTGGCAGATATGCACAATGAAGTTTTATTCAGCCTCAAAGGAAAATGAAATTATGTCATGTGCAGGAAAATGGATAGAATTAGAGACCATTATGTTAAATAAAATAAGTCAAACTCAGAAGATTAAGAGTCTTATGTTTTCTCTCATATGTGGAAGCTAGAGAGAAAAAATAAAAAGGTGAGGGCAGGTCTTATGGAAATCAAAGGGAGATCAGTAGAGAAAAGGGACCAAGGGGTGGGAGGTGGGGAGGGAAGGGGAAAGTGCTGGAGAGTGATATTGGCCAAATTACATTTATATTGTGTATTGTGTGTATGTATCAATATGTAACAACAAATTCCACTAGTATGTACAATTATATACACCAACAAAAAAAGTGGGAAAAAATTCAGTCAAAAGCAAATGTACCACTCTTTGGATAATAACACATTGAGGACATGTGTCAGGTGCAGTGTGTTTTTTATGTGAATAATTTTAAGCTATAGAGTATGTACTCTATATTACAGATGAGGAAACTAAGGCAGAAGAAGGTGAAGTATTTTGCTCCAGGTCACATAGCTGATAAGATCTGTGATTTCAAACCACATTGTCTAAATGCAAAGCTAAAGCTCTTTTTTTTGTTTGTTTTTTTTTAAACATTTATTTATTTATTTATTTATTTTTATTTTTTAATTAGTTGTTCAAAACATTACAAAGCTCTTGACATATCATATTTCATACATTTGATTCAAGCAGATTATGAACTCCCATTTTTACCCCGTATACATATTGCAGATTCACATCGGTTCCACATCCACTTTTTTACATACTGCCATACTAGTGTCCTATTCTGCTGCCCTTCCTATCCTCTACTATCCTCCCTCCCCTCCCCTCCCCTCTCCTCTCATCTTCTCTCTCTACCCCATCTACTGTAATTCATTTCTCTC
>NW_025999949.1:6487672-6625508 GCF_001458135.2 Marmota marmota marmota
TACATACTGCCATACTAGTGTCTGTTGTATTCTGCTGCCTTTCCTCGCCCCTACTATCCCCCCTCCCCTCCCCTCCCATCTTCTCTCTCTACCTCATCTACTGTAATTCATTTCTCTCTCTTGTTTTTTTTTCCCTTTCCCCTCACTTCCTCTTACACATAATTTTGTAAAACAATGAGGGTCTCCTTCCTTTACCATGCAATTTCCCTTCTCTCTCTCTTTCCCTCCCCTCTCTCGACCCTGTTTAATGGTGATCTTCTTCTCATGCTCTTCCTCCCTATTCTGTTCTTAGTTGCTCTCCTTATATCAAAGAAGACATTTGGCATTTGTTTTTTAGGGATTAGCTAGCTTCACTTAGCATAATCGCTCTAATGCCATCCATTTCCCTGCAAATATTACATATATTGTGCAATATATGTACATAACACAGCAGTTGCACTAATGTCCTACTAATCTTTATGATGGATTTTAGGGATGCTATATTGCTACACACACACACACACATACCTTTAATATACTGAGTACTATCGATACTGTAATGCAAATTAGGCATGCTGCCTTGGTATGTACTTTGTAAGCCATGAGGCCTTGATTCAAGATATTAGGCAGAATTCCCTGAAAAGCATTTTAGCCTGTATTTAATATGTTTTTGGTAATACTGTTGTTTCTTTGTGTCTTTGTGAACCCACATCCATCCATTCACAATGATATTGCTAGGACTTATACTGAAATCGTAAAACAAAACCACAGGGCATAGAGCAGATATTAAATACTAATACTCTCATGTTAAGTCCAAAAAAGTGCAAGAATTGATTTCTGATGAGGGATGTGTAGATGGCTAAATGGCATATACCTGTATACTTGGTTTCCTGGGTTCCTCTGGTTTCATTGCTACTAATAATGGAGGATGAAAATTATCACATAGTCAACATCCAATAGCAGAAAGGAATTTTTAAAAAAATTTGTAAAATTAAATATATGAACAAATCCTGGTTTCAGGACCAGCTGAAGACAAAGATTCTTTAGCACAATCAGAGGGTCATGAAGAAAAATAGATCAAGATATAGACTACCTCACATAGTTGTCAGAAATCAAATTCAGGAAATTATAAATGAACCAGGATTTTTAAATTATTGGGTTGTGGCTGGTGGTAGAGGTAGTAAAACATAGGTGATTGGCATATGCCATCAGGAAAAGAAAAGTGGGATTGTCTTATGTAAGAATACACTAAATGCTGGTTTAGATTGATAATTGGAGAATAATTATACAACAAACATGAAGATGATTGGCAAAATTTGAATATGGACTATATACTACATAATAGTTCTACCAAAATTAATTATCCTGAATTGATGGAATGTCTTCTGACTATATAAGAGAATATTCTTTTTCTAAGATGATATATATTGAGCTACTTAGAATAAATGGCCATAATTCTGGCTCCTACTTTTCAAATGGCTAAGCAGAATAGTAGAGATATTATTATTATTATTATTATTATTATTACAGAAGAACAGACATGAAGGAAATGTGGCAAAATATTAGCAATTTTAAATTCTAAAATAAGGATATATGCATGTTTATTTGTTAATAAAATTATAATTATGATGTGGTCCTAACTCTAAAAGAATCTATACACCATAAATTACTTTGGAGTGAGAATTTTTAATAAAGAAAATGTTAGAATGTGATTTAATTATAAAATTATACATCACAAAGATGTACAATTTGCTAAAGTCCTTAGGGGTCCAGAGATACTTAGCAATAGTTTTAAGCAACCTCAGAGAAACTTTTTAAAAAATCATTTTTAGACATTGATGGACCTTTATTTTATTCATTTATTTATATGTGGTACTCAGAATCAAACCCAGTGCCTCACACATGCTAGGCAAGTGCTCTACCACTGAGCCACAAGCCCCTACCTCAGGGAAACTTTATCAGATTATTGGGCTAATAGTTCTATGCCGGTGTCTTTTATTTAAATTAGAGAGTAAAATGTGATGTGCAGGGCACAACAATACTGGTTTGATGAAGTGGACATAGTAGCATAGTAACCTTTAAAGGTTTGAAATGTATCAAGTAAGTTGAAAAGATATATTATCCTAATCAATAAAAATGACAGTAATTATAATAATAATATTTAATATTTACTGATATTTCTAGGAAATGAAAGAGTAATAGGTACAAAAGTATCCAGGTCAGAATAATCAGGTTAATATCCAGGTTAGAGACACTAGAATAAAATGTTCACTCTTGTGTTTGAGGTTAATTTAAATATATCCATATTGGTTTGTACCTAGTATTGAAGAAAACTTTTCTCAAAAATTTTCTTGAAGGACCTTTCATTTTTGAAAGTCTACCATATTCTCAAGCTATATTACAGGTAGTCTTGTGATGTAGAAAGAAGAGAAAGTAGGGACAAAATGCTTTTCTCAATTTTATCCATCAGGAGTGTGTCCTATCAGGAATTTTAATGGGGAGGAAGAAAGAGTTGATAAGAGCGATCAGAATGTAGTGAAATTCAATAAATAAAGAGAACTTTAGAAGATGTAAATGGCAGTAGGAGAAAAATGTCCTAGGTAGAAATAATATTCAAAATTCATACATCATCTCCCAGTTTGCATACAGAAGGCCACCAAGTGCTCTCACCAGCACAGTTCTGTATCTTACATTTCTTATCTTTATGCGTTTCAGGAACAAGCAAAAGTTCATTGCTATTCTTGTTGGCCAGGAGACCTCTTGTTGGCAAATTGCCTTGGTCTTCCATTCTGACTGTACCATTGTTGTGGCACTTTGTCTTATCTGTTTAAGATGAAAGCCATGGATCTGCAAAGGGAAGGAACAACCCATATTTCAATTGTTACTTGCTGAAATCAGCCAGGCAGTCATCAAACCGCCTTTCTATTACTACATTATTCTATGTCTTCAAGGACTTCTAGAAATCATTTTGAAACATTTTTGGCAGGTCTTGCTTTCCAAGTCCCTTTATTATTATTATCTTTTTTCCAATTTTATTTTATCTGTTTATTAAAGTTCAATTTAAGCCATAAGTTATTTTTCCTACTTCAATCTCAAGCCATCCTTTAAATACATCTGATGAGGAATACTATGAATTTCACAGAGTAGTGCTTTTTGTAGGCCCCATGATCATCATTACATAATATATAAATAGGGTATAAACAGGGTAAAAGACATATCAGGTGAGTAAATACAATGCTTGAAGAATACAAGTAAAGAATTCTGCAAAAATGGAAAGAGATTATTTGACAAAAAAAAGAAGTACAGACAAATCAGTGCATAACTGCATGTTCAAGTCAGGAAAGTAAGAGAAACAATGACAAAACAAAATAAATGAGATAAAGAATAAAGAAAAATGGGAGCTATGTTCTTTACTTTAAATATATTAAACCCAAGAAAATGATAAAGGAAAACATTGCCCCTCTATCAGATAGGAGAGAAAAGCTCTTAACTGATGACATAAAAAAAGCAGAGACTTTTAATAAGCATTTTCTTCGCCTCTGTCTTCACACAAAAAGGTCATCTTTGATCTAATCACTGGAATAGCCAACACCTGGGCGAAGAGGAAAAAAAGTCATGATAAAAGAAGGAATGACCTACAGATTGCACAAAAAGGAAAAAGAAAAGGTTGTTCAAGTACTGCGGTTGGCAAACTTTAATATCTAAATGGATCTCTTAAATATGGGATATCAGTTGTCTTCCTGTTTGGGGACTTTCAGTTCATTGGATACATATACTATCTCTCAATTCAATAATAAATACGTTTTATATGTGCAGAGCCTGGAAGAAATGAGATATAATTATAATGTGGTCCTAATTCTCAAGGAATCCATACCCCATAACTTACTTTGGGGTGAGAACTTTTAATAAAGAAAATATTAGAATGTGATTTAATTATAAAATTATACATCAAAGATGTACAATTTGCTGAAGTCCTTATGGGTCCATAGATACTTAGCAATAGTTTTAAGCAAGCTCAGGGAAACTTTATCATGATATTGGGCTGATAGTTCTAGTCTGTCTTTGATTTAAGTTAGAGAGTGAAAGGTGATGTGCAGGTTTGATAAAGTGGGTATAGTAGCTTAACAAGACAAGAAGCAATGGATGAAGCAGGAAACTACTCAGAGAGGTAATTAGCTAACCACTGGATCATAGTACAAGGTACCATCCTGGATTTGAGTATTTCTAGGGTAGCTGAAGCTTACAGAACTAAACATGAAGACTCTAGTTGGAGCCTTTAGCTTTCAAAGGTTGTATCCTGAGACTACTATCTAGGAATCTACCTGCCCAAACCCAAGGTACCAGATCCTTTTTAATTTTACTCTTGGTGTATGTAGTTTAATTTAATTTTTTTTTAGTGAGCATTATGATAAAGTAGTCCTTGACTGCTTTGTATACAGGAGGCATGGAATTTGGGAGTAATATTTTATCATTATTATTTGATATTTTCTAGCAGACCTAAAACCCTTGAACTTTTTCCCCAACCCATGAAAATCTGGGTAAAAAAAATAATAAACATTTTAGCTTGTAAACCCAAATTTGAATTTTAGGATTTATCACACTTGAGAAAGGAAAAGGATTTTTACAGAGAGAAATTTAGCAAGATTCTCCTTTGAGGGAAAAGTCTTGAGATTTCTGACTGCTAATTACTGATTGCTGATAAGGTAGAAGAAAGAAGGGAAGAAAGTCAAGTAGAAAAATACTGCCTGTAGCCTCCTACATGTAAGACAGATTTTCCTCCAGAAAGGAAACAAATAGGAAAAGGTAGAAGGATAAGATGGGGTTTACTTTTAGGTACTCATGCTCTGGCAAAGGAGGAGGAAGCCAAGGAGATATTCACTAGCATTTCCATATGACCATTGAAAACCCACAGGTAAATATGGAGTGTAGACAAGTGGATCAGAGACCCCCTCACAAGAGGAGCAGTGAAGATAGATACAAGTTTTAAAGAAGCAGAGGAGGCTTTGGTCTGTGGAATAGATGTTAGGGACTTAAGTTTTTTTTTTCTTTTTTTATAAATCTTCTATTAATCTCTTTACTGTGCATGAACCAACAGACTGGAAGAAAACTGTGCTATAATCACAGCACTGAGATAGCTTTTGAGAGCAACCATCCTCTTCCTCTTTGGAGTCTACTCCATCTCCTCCAAGACTTTTCTATAGTTTATCTGTTATTTCTTCTGCAGCATTTCTTTGTAAATACATGGTCATTCCTATATGAACAAAACAAAGGCTTTGTCATCATCTACCACAAAATCCCACGTGGACTACGTGTATTGCCCCACTTTTCCGAACCCTATTCACTGGAAAAGATGTTGAAATTATTGTCCCTTCTCTTGCTCCTGTTCTTTCATTTCCTGTTGTATGCTCAACTCCACCCCACTCAGACTTCCTTTCCTCAGTGCTCCATTAACACTGCTGTTAAGGCTATGGCATGACTACTTCCAGGTAGCCAAAGTTAAATCTTCACCTTTCTTAACCATTACCATCCCCTCGACAAAGCTGACTGCTCCCTTCTTCTTGAAGATTTTCTTCTCTTGATTACTCTGAATGTTCTTTCTATTTAAATAGACATACTTTCTAAGTTTACTTGATTAAGTTATCCTCTGCTCAATATCTGAGTATTAGAGCTCTCCAAGACTCTCACCTAGACAAGTTTTCTTGTAAGTTTATTCTCAAGTTGGGTGATGATCTTTGGATACTACATCTTTAAATGACAACTCTATATGGAAGGTTTTCAGATTTTTATTTCCAGATCAGTCTTCTTCCTGGAACTTCAAACTCAAATTTCTACCCTACTTAAAAGGCTTTTCATGGATCTCTTAACAATCATCTCAAATTGCATATGTCCTGAAAACTAATCTTGATAATTTGTCACCTAAATCTGTTCCTCCAATTGTTCCATCTTAGTCAATTTCATCAACACATACACAATTGGTTTAAGTATGATAACCAGGAATTAGATTTTATTTTTCTTTTTCTGTAATCTTTTCATATGCAATCCGTTATGAATCCTGTCAATGCTGCCTCTAAAATATCTTTTGAATTCATACATTTCTTTCCACTCTAATCCAGATCTTCGTCCTCTCTTGCCAGATTATTGATCTTTAGTATCATTTTTCTGGATTTCTTTTAGCTCCTTAGAATCCATTTTGTGAACAGTGGCTGAAGTAATCTTTGAAGATACAATTTGTTCTATATTATTAACATACTTAAAACTTGCCAGTTGCTTCACAGTTCAGTTAGAACAGAATCTATATTCCTTGCTGTGTCTGTGGAACTTCCTGCTTACCTTCCTATTGAGAAAGACAGAGGCACTCATAGTAGCTCTGTGTAGCCATTCCTTTAGCCTGCAGTCCTCTCCCCCTAGACTGAACTTTCAGAGAGCTGTTTTCCTCATCTTGCAACATGGTCCCCTCTGAACTCCAGTTATTTCTCAAACATGCCACATTCATTCCCATCACAGGGCTGTTCTCTTGCCTTGAACATTCCTCCCCATGGATCATTGTACAGTCACCACTTCTCATTTAGATCCCATCTAATATGCTACCCTTCAAGGAGGGCTGCTCTGACTTCCCAAGTACATATTCCTTTGCATCAGCCCATTGCCTAAGTTTGGTTGTCTCCATAGCACTTACATTATTGTTGATAACTATATTTTCATTTATTTGTATATGTAGTTTACAGTTTGTTCACTTTTTGGTTGGCTTATTTTCTCTGCTCATTTTTATGTCCTAATAGACCTTAAGCCCATGAGATCAGGGAATTTGTCAGTCTTAAGAGAGCACCAAAAGTGTACCTGTTATTAACTGGTAGTCTAGAGATATTTGCTTGTATAGAAAATGAACGAATATTTGACTAGATATCTGGATATCTTTTATGTAAATACTTAAGCTTACATTAAACTATGTATGCCCCCCTTACCCAGTTTCATTTGGTTGAAGTTTGATATCCCATGAATGAATGCATGAAAGATATTCTTACTAGATTTGCAATTGTAGCAAAATGGGGAAGGACAACTGCTATTATGTATGTAAAAATGTTAGAGTACAAATTATTGCCACAATATATTTTATATATCAAAATAACCCTTTTAAAAATTGGATGATTGAAAAATGAAATTAAGAAAGTTAAATGGAAATAGCTCTGCATTTTTAGTTGAAAGGTGAGCTATAGAAGCCTAGGTCAGTGAAAATTTGATAGTAATGAATGTGAAGAAGAAGTGGGGTGAACTGATAATTAGGAGGCATGGGTCACACACTAGATGTCCTTAGAGCTTATCTGCAAAGCTGTGCTGTTGAAGCATAGTTTGGATGCCTTCTTCTTCTTCTCCTTCTCCTCCTCCTCCTCCTCTTCTTTTTCTTCTTCTTCTCTAATGATTCCTTTAGCCTGCAGTCCTGTCCCCCTAGACTGAACTTTCAGAGTGCTGTGTTCATATCTTCAATGATAACAAATATTTACTGCTTTCTTTTAATGTTTGTATAGATGTCTATGCCTATTATTTGTCTATGTCTATGCCATAGAACGTGAATGCCTTAAGATGAGGCAATGTATTTTGTTTTGTTCTAATTGCTCTGTTCCATATAATTTCCTCCAAATAGTTGGAAGACACTTGATAAGTTTATATTTGGTGAGTGAATGAATAATTAGCAGATTAGTACAGATTATGTGAATATATGTAGATTGTTAATGATGAAAGCATACCTCATCATTATAGAAACAACAGTTGAGGGAAGTTTTAATTTAACATATTTGTCTTTAGGTTCATAGAACATGGTAGACTCTATAAATACTAACAAATTATTAAGAAGAAATATTTCTGAAACATGCTACCATCTACTTGTTTTAAAATTGAGGCAATTTTAAGTTTCATTTAAGAGTTTTAATTTTATGAAGAGTAGATTTATATAGATAAGTAATTAACAGTCTAGGACCGATTTGACCATTAAGAATATTATTTTCATGTGAAAATGATAATATGAACTACTTCATGTTTATAGTCCTTAAATGGAATGTACAAACAATTAAAATTTCAAAAAATACCTTTATTCTTACTGATTTTTGTAACATTAATTTCCTTATTTAGCACTGTTTTTAGTCATGCAATTTATTTGCTATTTATTATTACAGTGTCATTTGTAAAACAATTTTATATATTCATATTATCATATGGATATCAAATAAAAAAACAAATCAAATTCCCACTGACGGCATAAAAGTGAGTTTATATGTAAGATGCTTGTAGATTTGAGAGAGAATATTTAAAATTTCCAGTGAACTAGCAAACCAGTAGTAAAAATTTAATTAAAAATTTACATTGACCATAATGAGGACTCAAATTGGCCATAAACACATGGTATAGGACAGTATTAATTTTCTCTTTTGGCTACACAATACAAGGATGAAAGGATGAAATTTTGTTTCACTGTGTAAAATGAGGATTGAAAAATAAAACTATAACCCTGTCATAGGGCATTAACACTCTGAGGATGGGGACTTGACCTTGTCATTATTATTTTCCTAAGCCCTCATAGTGCTTGTATATATAGTAAACACTCATTACAGAGTGCTTGGTTCTGTGGGAATTTGGAATTGGACATAATGTGGCTGTAGAACAGTTCTCATTCACCACATTATTCCTAGTCTCGTGTCATTCAGTTTATAATCGAGAGATGGGATTTTGGTGTATCATTTTCATTTTTCAGTACATATTTTCTGTAGTTGAAAGCCAGAAATTACTTTTTAAAAAATATTTATTTCTTATTTGGACATAATATCTTTAATTTTTTTATATTTATTTTTATGTGGTGCTGAGGATCGAACCCAGGGCCTTGCACGTGCTAGGTGAGTGTTCTGCTGCTGAGCCACATCCCCAGCCCCCAGAAATTACTTGTTGAAGGAAAAAGCTAGTTAGCTAAAACACTTATTGAATGTTAACTATGTTTTAAACACAGTAATGCAAAAAAATATATGAGGTTTAGTTTATAGCTCACAACATAAGTCAAGTCCAGTTGAACACATTTTTTGTGACTATTTTAACCTGGGAATGATGACCCCTTTTCTTATGCTTGCATTCTAAGATTGAGAAAGACAGAGGCATTCATAGTAGCTCTGTGTAGCCATGCTGTCCTGTTGATTACAGAATTTCACAGACTATCAACATTAGATAAGGACTTTCTGTGATCATGATGGATCAGGAAAAAAAACAAGAACACTCTATCCACACTCATACCTGAACTCAAGCAAAGGTGTGAGCATTTTTACATACTAGAAAATGAAATAATATTTCCTATCTAATGCTTTTCTTTTTGTTAACCAATCAAGTTGCAACATCCCCATTCTTCGTGCCATTTAGATAAGAAATTTTAAGATATCCAATCATAGAAATGCTGTATTTCCTTATATCATCCAACACAGAGCAAAGACCTGCTTTCTGAACTTTTCCCCAAATCACCTAACAGACATCCAACTTGAATAAATTATATTTAACACATTCTTTCTGAGATGCCCTACAATTCCCTCATTACTGTGAGGTGGAAAACCCACATTTGTTCAATTACAGGTGTGTTTCAGGTGGCCTTCCACCTGAAGGTCATTCAGCAACATTAAAAAGTTTAAATATTATGAACTATGCTGAATTTAAATGTTTTTTTTTTTATTTTTTTTGTGTGTATATGCCCCAAAAGTAGTCTGAAAGGCAGTGAAAGTTTTGAGTGAAGAAAAAATTAAAGCTTCAAATGAATACATAGCTGTGGTTCATTTGATCAATCAGTATTGCTGTTTCATGGTATTTTTCCATTTCATTGCTTTTGAATGACTAAGCTATCAACATGATATAATCTATAAGTTGAAGTCCCAAACATTCTTTCCATTGATTTGTAGTCTTTCTGTGAAGGGGTTTGCCATAAATTCAAACATATCAATCTAAGGGCCTAATAAGCCACCACTGAAAGACCTGTTGTAAAGAATATATTAAAAACTGATTTTTCTGAAACAGCTGCTCCTGTACTTCAAAAAGGTAAGATATTTTAAGGCTCTTGTAAGTTTTATAATATATTGTATTTTGAGAAAGTATTGGCTTAATGATCTGTTGCTTCTATTGTAAAATATTGATAATATAATTTTTTTGTTTTTACCCAGTTGATACAATAATTCCCCTATGTCATACTTGAGAGCTTTAAGTATTTTTTAATCATTGGGTATTTATTAGATAATTTTACAGGGTACAAAACTATTTGCATTAAGATTGTCAACCACAGATGATCCTGTATGTCTAATATAACAGTTTATTAAAATTTGTATAATTATTAGAAAATATTAAACTATAAGACAGTTTCTTACTAAATGCTTTTGTAAATGTTTCCTTATTCTCATTTTATTAACCTTACCTTCATCAAGAAGTGTACTGAAAAATAAGATAGGAAATGTTATTTTGTGCTTTACAACACAGTGGTACACATACAATTTGCATATGAGCTTCCTATACTGCAAAATATGAAATGGAAATGAAGACATTCTAGATAATTTTTCTAGAATTAGGGGAAGAAAGATAACTTTTGCACTTAGGGAATGGCTTAAAATAGTTGTAATTTTATAGTGGAAAGATGATGCCTGAGAATCTGATTGCACTCATGAAGGAGGTTGGCCATAACTTGTTTGGCAAAGCTTAGGACTCTGGAAATAGTTTTCTTAAAACTTGGTAAAGGAGTCTTTAAGTGTAATAATAATTTGGCTGCTTAAAAAGTGATAGAAAGGATGTTTGGATGGCTCATATTTGATGACTGTGGTGACCATGATGATGAGTGGAACATAAAAGGTGTGGAATCTAGGGAATGACATTTGGGAACCTCGTGTTGTAGGTTATGACAGACAATGCTAAATAATCAAGAAGAATAAAGATTTAAATGAATAGGTATTTAATGAGAAGGACAGTAGGTAGCAAGGGGAGAGAGTAATGAGGCTAGTCTGGAGTCATCAGGAGGGATGCCAGAACTGAGGGTAGGCTTAGCCTTGAGCCTCAAAGAACATACAGGATTATAAGAGACGAAAAAAACAGGAAGGGTAACCAGGGCTATGATCCTCAATGTGTGATGCTCATCATCACCATGAACAAGCACACATACTTTTCTCAAGGTATTTGACTAAGTACTGTGAGAGATATAAATAGGCATATGCACCTGTGCATGAGGAATTTACAAGTGTATTTATTGTATGTTTCATGTGTCTGCCTTAGACGACCTTCTAGGTACAATTGTAGAAAGCACGCAGGGTTAGAGACCCAAGTGTGTTTTATTTATATTTATTTGTATCAATATGAAGAGATGTGATCTCAATGCTTTCTGTCCTGGTTTTTCTCATATCTAAAATGAAAATGGATCTGGATATGAGAAAACCAGGATAGAAAGGGTTACTTAGATCACATTTCTTCCCTTTGTGTAAATAGAAATATAAATAAAATATTTGAATCCAAGAAAAGAACAATCAAGTCAATCAAGTCAGATATATTTATTGAAAGATTAGGTGCTGAGGGCCTTGCATGTTTATAATTGCATAGTTCTTGATTCTAAGCTTATTGGTAGATAATATGCAACTCAAAAGACCTATTGGACTTTAGCTTTAGTAGTGTTGAGTATGTGAAAATTGAGTATTATTTGCAGGAGTTTCTGCACACTAAGTTAGCCTTGTTTATAGTTTAAGAAATAGCTTAGGGCTGGAGGCATAGCTCAGTTGGTAGAGTGCTTGCCTTACATCCATTAGGCCCTGGGTTCAATACCCAGCACCACACACACACAAAAAAAAAAAAAAAAGAAAGAAAGAAATACCTAAATTGAACATTGAAATAGACAATTTGGGGCTCCTTCTTGATCAACTAGCCCTTGGAATGTGCCTACCACTTGGGATTTTGAAGAAGCTAAATTCAAGTAAGTTACGTAATTTAAAAAATTCCTGTATAATTAATACATTATTGTTCTTGTCAATCTACCCATTCTTCTGTCTTCTTTAAAATTTCTCTAGGGATTGATACAAAGAAGATGTAGCTTCAAATGTGAATCTCATCATACTGGATGACTACAGAATTGCATTAATTGATAAATGCTAAGGAAAAATTATATGTGATAGGTTATACTGGAAATGTTAACTGGCTTTAACTCATTCTCTCTAGTCATTATCCTGGGGATGCCTTGACAAGATAAGAATTCCCCAGATGGAAGGGAAGTGATGAGTGACTAAATGACAATCTCTAGGAAGAGAATGAACTACCCCTTCCTCCCCCAGTCAACACCAGGAGTAAAACATTCCCTGTAGGTTTGTTAGTATACACTATATAGGGCCTCTGTGGTTGGGCCTGGGGAGTCAGCAAGGCCTCAGAGGTGGATGAGCCTAAGGTAGGATCACTGACTGTCCTGATCTCATCACACTATTAAGAATGGAATTGAGCTTCATGAACCTGAAAGGGTGCAAGTAGTTGGAAACAAACATTTACCTGAGTGAACCAAGAACTTTAGACCAGAAGAAAGAGGAAATTCAAGAAGAGTCTAAGTTGGATAGATGACACTTAGGACTTTATCTTCCCACTCCTTCCCATTCTCGGCTATCACATGGAGGTTGGGACTTGAAAAATAAATTTAGCTATTCAATAGTAATTATACTTGCAAATGCTGATACAATGCTTACTGTATCCCAAACCCTTTTCCAAGCACTTTATATATATTAACTAATTAAAGTCTCACACAGCCATAGAAGGAAGGTATTGTTATCCTCATTTTGTCAGTGATCAAACTGAAAGAGGTTGCCTACTGCTACATAGCTAATAAGTTACCAAAAGAGGATTCAAATCTAGCCAGTCACTGTCAGTTTGTACCAAATCACTTTTCAAAGAGATGTAAAAGAATGAAGAATTTCTGGCACACTGGAGTTTGTGATCTGTGTTTTATATGCATTATGCTTATTTTGGAGGGATTTTGTGAAATGTAATCTTTGAGTTTTGTTTCTGTACATATTCTGGGCAGGTTATTAAGAATGCTGCTTATTATGTTACACAGTGTCCTTTCTGAAAGACCATGAAAGTAATTTCTCTCTATTCTTAGTACAGGAAATATTTGGGCTTCTCCTAAGCAACCACTTTATTTGTATTTTGTAGAAAAAACAACTATTTTATCTCATTTCTCTGTTTTCATTGGCTGTTCCATAGTTTAGAGCCAAATGTCAAGCTCACTATTGGCAAGTCCCTATAAATTCATGACCTGTGTTGTGGGCACTCACTGCACTGCTCTATCTCAACTTTCTCTTTGCTTTGCTTTTTCACCTATTTTAATTTACTTTATCTGTCAGTAATGTACATATCTTAGTGAAACACCTTAAATTCTTTCTGAGAAAAGCAGGTTGTAAATAAATGCAAATATTATTTTTCTTTGCTTCCAAAGTACATCACTCTTAGATCTTCCTTGGTCAGCAAAAGGGCCCTGATGATTACCTTACAGCAATAATGTCATTCCTTCATTGGCACATTTTATCCATAGAGGACAGAGAGGATAAGCTGTGAAGGGCACTCTATGTTTACTATGCTATCCTCTCCATTCCTGAATTAAAGGGCTGTGTAAAATAAATATTAACACATGGGGAAGAGTATTGAGTGGCTAAGTATATAGGGTCTGAAGTGAGAAAGCTCATATCCCACTTCTGCTATCTATTCCAATGTTGTCTTGGGCAACTTACTTAACTTTTCTCTGCCTCAGTTTCCTCATCTGTAAAATAAACCAAAAGAAGTAACCCACCTTCATGTAGTTACTATGTATATTAAATAAATTAATATAGCTAAATATTTGTCTACTTTAATAGATGTTCAGTAAAATATCCAGGAAGTTGAGTTGGAGGGCTAAGAATTAGAAAGATAGTCTTTTGAACTTTAGCAAACCTATTAGGGTATTCTTGATGAGACTCATGAAAAGTCATCAAAAAGTAATTTGTTTGTGGAAGCCAGAGATTGCATTCAGCACAATTCAAGTATATCATATTCTTTTACCTTTCCTAAGATGGAAAATTATTTTGAATTTTCACATATTCTTTTAAGCATTAGAATTATAGAATTAGAAGGAATCTTAAGTTTATAAGCACTGACCAAATTAGTAACCCTGTTAAAACCATGATTAAAGATGGTTGGAGAAGAAAGAGAACCTGTATTATCCCTGGAAAACAAATATAAGGAATGCTTTATTTTTCAAGATTTTTTTCCTCATGCAATAAGGAATTCTTATAAACTCTTTTACGCTTTTGCTTCCAATTGTAGAGAAATATGAACATATAATATTAGTGAACACTCCAAGGAGATAACAACCTTGTAAAGATAGACATATACGTGAATATTGCATGCCAAAATGTACAAACACAGAATCATGTTCATGCACACACATAGACGTACATATGCAATTACAGTGGGAATTGGTACTGTGTAATCAGTGCCAACATATAAGTTTTCATAGAGAACAAACAGTTGATTCTGTTGGTGAGAATAAAAGATGAAAGGTTGGAAGGAATGGAGAGGGAGAGGGCAAAGTTTGGGGGAAAGAGAAAAGAGATTAAAAAAAAGAAGAGAGAAAATACACACGGACTGTGTCATTACAGAGATGGCTTGTAATACAGGTCTTGAAAGATGAGAGGCATTTGAAATTTAGCATGTGGTGGGTGTGGGAGGAGCACCAAGGTGGGGAGGAGACTCTGGGCATAGCACAGCACAGCTGTGGAAAAGAAGCTGAGTCCTGATGACATGCAGACAGCAGAAAACCACTGAACAGTTCTCAGCATTGGCACAAACGATAGAAGGTGGCATTGGAGAGTGTGCCCTGAAGGGAAGCCAGTATGCAGGCAGAAGAGTTGTTAGAAGGACGGGGGAGGGGACAGCATTTTTGCTGGGGACTGCTTCTTACCTCTGACTTTAGTCTGACAAGCCTACTCTAGTTCCAACTTCTTGCAGATACTTCAGTTTTATTTCTCTAGATTAGGGAAGATAACAACTTCCTGCTGCTGCTAATATCTGAATTGCATTGTGTGCCCAATTCCCTGGAATAACTTCCCCTTATATTAAGTAGTCAGAGTTGTTTCTATTTCCTGATTAGACTCTACCTGAAACTATAGCAATTATACAGAAGAGAAGCATTGAAGGTTTCAGTAAAAGAAGAGAAAGTGCACACTCAGAGGAAAGAGCTAATTTAGAAATAGAGCTACAGAACTTGGTGCCAGGTGTGTGCAGGCATGGGGCAAGGGAAGAATCATGGACAGTCTGACCCTTCTGGCTGACCTGCTTAACAGAGAGATGCTATTTAAAGAAACAGGAAGAGCAAGAGATTGGAGGAGAAGACCTAAGGTGACCATAGGAAACTTGGTCAGTCAGATCTTGTAAACAGATGGATATAGGAAGCTGGAACTTGAATTTCAAATTTTAAATCTATCAGCATATAACAGGAGTTTAATGGTGAAGTATTGGAAGATCACCAGGAAAAGGATAGAGAATGAAAAGAGACCAAGGACAAAACTTAATAGGGACACTATGTAAAGGGGTAACTGGACAAAGAGGGAAGCCAGAGCAGGAAGGGGTCGTGTCAGCAAAACCAAAACTTTCCATAAAGACTGAGTAACAACACACTAGGTGGTGTTAATTTTCTGGACTACTAAAAGATCACCGGTCACTGCCCAGTGGAAGGGTAGATCCCAAAGTTGCTTTGTTTTTCTCTTCTGACATATTGGCATACTCATATTTCAGTGAGGGATTGAGGACCTAAGAGATAGGTTCAGTTTTCTATTTTTACCCATCTGATCTGTGAAGAAGATAGGATTTGAACCCTATTCTCATTTTCAAAGTTTATACTGCCTTATAAATGGTTATAAATGTGAACTAACAATCTGTCTATATTTAGGCAGTGAGATTATTTGGGGCAGGGTAAGGCCTGCTCAAATTTACATTTAAGAAGAATAATCTAAGCGTGAAAGGAAAATAATCTAAGAGGATTAAAAAAGATATATTCTAGAAAAAGGAAGGACAGTTTATGAGACCTCTGGGTAAGGAACAAGGAGAGCCTGGCTGTGTTAGTCAGCTTTTCATTGCTGTGCCTGCAACACCTGACAAGAACAACATAGAGGAGGAAAAGTTTATTTTGGGCTCCTGGTTTCAGCGGTTCAGTCCATGGTAAGTTGACTCCATTGCTCTGGGTCTAAAGTAAGGCAGAACATCATGATGCAAAGGCCTGGCAGAAGAAGGGCCATGCTCAGCTCATGGCAGCCAGCAAACAGAGACAGGTGGGGAAGGGGAGAGGGAAGGTGGGGAGAGGGAGATGGAGGGAAAGGAACAAAATATAATTCCCAAGGGAATCTCCCCAGTAACCTACTTCCTCCTATCATGCCCTAGTTGCCTACAATTACCATCCAATTAACCATTCAAATTAGCAATCGTTCAGTCCACTGATTAGGTTACATTTCTCATCATCTAATCTTTTCACCCTCTGTACATTGCTACAGAGGATATCATGTTTCCAATACATGGGCTTTTGAGTGGATGTTTTATACTTAAACCATAATACTAGCTTAAGGTATAGATTACCAGATTTAGAAAAACAATGAGAATGAAACCCAGGTTACCCAATAAAATATGAATTTCTGAATTTCTGGTATAGATATGTCTCATGCAATATTTGGGACATATTCATATTACAACTATTTTCTTTATATGAAATTCTTATATTTTATCTGGCAACCTGAAATACTACAATGCAATTCTTACACTATCTAAAGTCTTTGTGGACTCACAGGTGGAAGGCACAGTCCCCCACATGATAGATCTCATCAGACGTCCATTGCAAGTTCTCAATTTGTTTCCCTAGATCTACTGGACTTCTGACCAGCTGGCTACAAACTCAGGGGGTCCTATACCTCCTAAGGTTGTGATAATTCACTAGAACAATTCACAGAACTCAGGAAAACACTCTATGGATGATTATGGCTTTATTCTAAAGGATTTATTGCAGGAGTGGCTAAATGAAGTCAAAATTCAGGAGTGTGTTGAAGGTAGAGCTTCTGAATCCTCACCTGTAATCAGAATCTATCATCCTCAGTGTGCTCACCAACCTGGTTGGTCACCTGAGCCTCACTGACTGGTGTTTCTACTGGATCTCCATTAATAGTCATGACTGAATCATTGCCCACATGATTCAATTAAATCTCAGATGTTCATCCTCTCTCCTGTAATCAGGGCCTACTTTGAATAGGAAAGAACTTTCTCAGAACAAAGACCCCTTAAATTCATTATTATAGAGCACAAATCAAGTGTGGTCATGTTAATGGAAATGGAAAGACAGATGAGGAAAGAATGAGAGGAGGAAAATCTAATTTGATGCAAGTTTTTAAATCCTAATCAAAATTGACACTAGTTTAAACTGAGGCTGGATTGGAAATGTGTTTGGGAGATGGAGAGTAGTTTATGACCTAATTTCAGTTGCCTGGAGTTGAAGATACTGCTGGAGTACTTGGTGGAAATGTAGAGTAGAGAGGATAAAGGTACAGAAATAGTTATCTGAGGTTTAGAAGAATTTTCAGAATTTTATACTGAGAGTCAATATTCCTTAGCATGAATGTGTTTCTTGTAGTTTTCACATGTAGAAATATTGCTGTGAGGGAAAAAGTACAGCAGGGGAAAAAATGCCAAGTATTACAGAAGGGAAAATATAAATCTTATGTAAAAATAATCCCAGCACATCTTACATTTTCTAAAATCTCAAGATCAAATTAATTTGAAAGGGTTATTATGTATAAAATCTTGCCAGTTTTTTTTTACAGTTATATTCATTTACAAGCTTTTTAAAAACATTATTCTCTAATTTATTTCTTCCATTTTCCCTGAACATTTAACATTGTTATATTCATTTACTTTTATTTCTAAATTGAATTTTTACCCAATTTGATCTAAATTTAAAGTAGTCTGGGAATTGTCAAAATATTAGTAAAATAATCTTCTATGGATTTGGGTCAATTTTTAGGCTTGAAATAAGAGTGTAGAGCCTATGAATTTTGGTGTTTTTATCATTTTAAAATTAACATATTTTGCCTGAATCAGTATGGCTTTGAAGTTAACCCAATCTTTACTCTTCAAAGTTTACCTTTTTCTGCTGACAGAAAGGTTAACAAAATGGAATTAAAGTCAGTGCTTTTATCTATTCATTTGAAACTTACTCTTTAATTACAAATTGGCTTACAACTAGTAATAGTAAATTAATCAAAATAATTATAGTTTGCAAATGACTGAATAGGAAATAATTGCTTTGTATCTATGAAATATCATAAAGACTATTATTGGTAAAGCCAATTTATAGCACATATGTTGCAAAATATAACATCCCTTTGTCTAGTTTCTTGTGGCAACACTTACACAGAAATTGTTCTGTGCTTACTGTGTGCCAACATTTTCTTCTATGTATACTGGAACATAAAAAATTAAATAATGTATATTCTGATGAGAGAAAGGATACTTATAAAAACACTAGCATTTATCTTTAATCCTTATAATTTTGGTTGGAAATGACTTTGGTATAATGTCATTAGCAGCATTATCTGCTGCATAATTAACAATACAAATTACAAAGAGGATCACTGGAGATGTTTTTGAAAAATGCAAACATAGAAATTACCTTACCCATTTAAACTTCAATTCTTCATCTCTAGATTGAGTGATTGAACTAAGAGTTTTGGTTCTGCTTTTGCAGTTCTTATCAAAAAGTGGATTTTATTACCTGAAATTCAAGTTCTTTTCGAATGAAGCTTAACATTGCAAATTGATGATGGGTATGGTTGATTCTTCATCTAGCCTATGGTACACCATTGTTGAGTAAGAACAGGATACCTGGTTTCCAGCCCTTGTTCTGTTGAAATTCATCACCAGCATCCCTCAGTGTTCTTGTCTGTGAAATGAGTGGATTTCATTATAGATCTTATGGTATTTTCCAGCTTTAAAATCTATGATTTTCTTTCTTTCTTCCTTCCTTCCTTCCTTCCTTCCTTCCTTCCTTCCTTCCTTCCTTCCTTCCTTCCTTCCTTCCTTCCTTCCTTCTTTCTTTCTTTCTGATTTTCTTTCTTTCTTTCTTTCTTTCTTTCTTTCTTTCTGATTTTCTTTCTTTCTTTCTTTTTAAAGGCTGTAATAAAAGCTAAATGTAATAAAAATTTGATGTGCAAGATAGCTTAAGAAATATTTTTCTTGCTTTTGAACTCTGTAGTTGGAAGCGAGACTAACATAAAGGGCAGCCTAATCAAAATAACTGTGGCATATGATATACTAGAGACATTGTGTTATTTAAAATTTAAATGTGAAATATATCACCAAAATGGCTCCAGTTATTTAAGCATGCCTAAAAGCAGTTTGTTCTCAACAAAGGAACTATAATCAATCCACATGATGACACATGAACCCTTTTATGGATGTCCATTCTTCCTATGTAATGCAGACACAAAATTTCAACTGAAGCATTTCTCATATTATGACAAATCATTGCTTGCTGTTACATCAAGGTAAGTTGGCCTTGGCAAAATTGTGCAGTTTTGGGTGGAAGAGATTAATGCTGTGTCGAGAAAATTTGGTGAGGTTTTCCGAAGCCTATATTTATATACTTGAGATTTTGGATGTTAGTTTGTAAACTGTTCACAGTACCGTTATCGTGGTGAAAGTTACAATCACTAAAGGCCTCTTAGATTGGTGAGAATTCTTCCTATTTCTGACTGTCATTTGCAAAGTTATTTTGAAGATTGAAATTTCATAGAATTAGACTGAAAATGCTTCTGTTGTGTACAGAGCTGTCCTGGCTGTTTGAGGACTGTATGTAGGTCGCAGCAAAACAAACCTGGCATCTCTAAGCGCCCCTGCTGCCTTTGTTTAGGGGGAAGATGTTGATACAATGTGTCTCCTTACTGATGTGCTAACGCTATGCAAATGGGTCACTTTTCTGACTTTTATTTCATTTGGGAATATAGTTCTGTGTAGCTCAGTTCAAAAAACAATGTAACTCTTTTACTAGTACTTGGAAATGGAGAGAGTTTCAGGATGTTATTGGAAGTTCATTATAGAGCACCACATATGATTTAATTTAGAAGTTTTATATTCTTGGAGAGTTGAGTTAGGTGCCTCATGTCCAACAATAATTTTAAACTAAAAAAACTATCACTTGCAGGATGCATATTATCATGCCATTTTGTAAAGGCAGGTAAACTCCATGCTGAAGTGTATATGAATGGCTTTGAGTATGGGCTCTGGCCACAGAATTCCCATTAGCATTAGCTTGGCATTGCTTCTTGTCTTCACAGACAGTGAAGAACATGCCTTTTCCATCCTTGAGGCAATAAAATAAATTAAAGGGTGCGGCATTAAATGAGTTGAATTTTGAGTAGTATTTTTCATGCCTTCAACATTTTAAAATCAGTTTATCCGTATGAAGCAGCATTTGGAGTCATAAAACAGGGGCTCCTCTGTTTGTGCAGGTTCTCTTGATTTCCTGGAGTCCCGTGTGTCAAACAATCTTTCCTGGTCCTTTTCCCAGTGTGGTCTCTGGGTAGTGTCTATGACTAGAACTCTGTACTTTAGTATAAATCACAAGTAAATAAGCAGTCTGGAAGGTGAGGCATCTTGAATTTGTTTCCACTGGGTCTGGTCCAGATTATTACAGTCTCTACCTATCTCCATGACACAGAAGCAAGAGTTTGTGCGCAGATTATCCCCAGGGCCTCTCCGAATCTTTCCTCTATAGAAGCTGCCCTGCTCCATTATGTTTGTGCTTCCTTCAATTCCGCAATTTCTTTCAGTATTTCCTAAAGAAAAGAGCTCCCCTTTGATCTGAAATGGAAGTTTATTTTTGTTTTCATGAAACAAAGTTTTATCTTTACTGTATGTCCTAATTAGAAACTCTTTTCTTACATTCTTGTAAATAAGAAAGGGATAATTGAGGGTATTTAAACACTAATACCCAGAAATGGTAGGATCCACATTTTATCTAATCCTTGTTAACCAGAGAAAATGTGAAGCTTTACCCACCACCTAGAGAGCAATATCCGGAGGCTCTGGAGCTTTAGGGAGTCTCCTAGCAAAGCCACTTCCTCTTTTTAGTTAAGCAGTGTTTTATTATAAAACATCAAAACACTTATACTTCTCTTATATTGATCTGTCTCTCTACTCACTCCCACAGCGGTTTCATTGTTGCTAGCTCTCTAATAGCACACTATGGTAATTTAAAACATAATACGTTGACAAATTTTGAACAGCAAAACTATATCAGGCACCAGTGAAAGTTCATTACACGAATGAACCCAAAAGATTTATAACTACTATGGGATTTTATCTCAGTTTTATAGATGAGAAACAGAGACATTGGACTTGCTCAATATCAGACAGCTTGTTAGGGCTGGAACCAAGGTCTAAAGGCAGCAGGGTCCTCCTGCTACTCTAGCTCAGCTGCTAACCAACTAATTACTTTCAAGATGAAACATCATATTAGGACTTCTGAGATTAATGTTTTAGACATCTATTATTAATTTTAAACTTCATACTCTTATGTATTTAAGCTTGTGATTTGTTATTACATTTCCATTGCTGATGAAAACTTTCATTTTCTCAATGACCTGTACCTCTATATTTCTGTATTTTTATGTTTTACCATAGCCTCTTTGCTCATGCTCACCTGTGTCTCTCAGAACCAGCATGCATCATGTAAAGCTAGTCCAGGATATGAGAACAGACTGAGGGGTGTGTGTGTGGGGGGGGGGTGGGTTTTGGAGAGAGAGAGGCAGGGGAGAGAGGGAGAGAAGAGAAGAGAACACACATTCATAATGCATTTTCCTTAGGCCTGGGTGAATGTGCAAACACTGACTATATGATGCTTTCCAGGTTGTGCTTTTTGCAAAGTTTTCCTGGGCTGCCTGTCAAGAATGTTAGTGTTTCTTGTTTGGTAGAGTGTGAGTACTCTCCATTCTCTGGCCTATTGGGAGTGAACACTGTACCTATTCAGTCCGAGTCCTTGAAGTGGGGGAAGAGTTAGATCTCTATTTCTAACATATTTCTGCAGTGAGATTTCCATGTTGCTTTTGTGGGTGTGAGAATGAAGAACAAGCTAAAGGCTCTTTGAAGGCGAGAAACATTGAATATGGAAAACATCCTTTGTAGATAAAAAGAAGGGAGGAATGCAGATGGGTCCAGACATCAGGAAAAGAGATTCTTAATCTGCTGATTTGGTGAGCGCACAGATATCTTCATTTAGTGTGTATCCATCATGTTTACATTTTGTGTTGTGTTTCAAGGACAATGAGGAAGATTCTGGATAGCATTCCCTTGCGCTACAACTGCCTTTTGGGGTTCTAACAAAATATTGCTGACCAAGGTGGGAAAACTATTACAACCTACTTATTGTGCTTCAGTGGCTAGGGAATCTTGAGCTAGTTCTTATGATGTTAAAAAAAAAAAAAAGAAAAACTTTGTGCCCTGTGTTAAGTAATTTGTGTTATTAATTACTCAGTTTTTAAATGTTGCAAGGTAATTTTCAGTTGAATTCTGTTTAAATGTAAATGTTGGAGTTAATTATGCATTACTGAAGAAATAATACAAATGAAGCCCCACATAATATACTTTTTTTTTTTTACTTATGCTGTGAACAAATCTTCAACCTAATCAATTACCCAGACCCCTACTCTTAGCACCCACTCTCCTTTTGTCATCTTCTTAGTTGAATTTTTCTCACACTGTTGTTCCCATCCATTCTATCATGTCTTATATCTCTAAGCTCCTCCCTCTTACCAGCATAGCCATCATCAATCTCAGGTATTGATGTCATAGTGAAGATACGTATCAAAATAACAAGTTTAGTAATATAAAAGGGAACCGCTTCAATATGATTCGATGTACCTGATTTTATAAATTGTACAACTTAAATAACATAACCTTATCTATAAATACCTAACAATATTCTAAGAACCCTGAGACTTAAAAAAACTACTACCTTGAGGCAAGACAGTTATTCTGTGCTGCTTTGGTTGGCCACTCTTGAGTCATTTTTATGATTCACAGTATATTTATTTGTGATTACTATTACTTTTAATGTTAGAAGATTATGCAGTTTTTTATGATTTTTTTTTTCATGTTTAAAACTGTCCTTCAAATAATAGTGCTTAATAGAGCCAATGAGGAGGTTTTGCTCCCAGGGTAACATGAAATAGTCAACCCTCTGTCACCTGCAGTTCCACCCCCTGAGAGTGAAGATTTCTTCTTTAACCACCACCTGTTACTAAAATTTTCTGTAGTTTGTTGTGCTATAAAATAGATATGTGCATATGATTTGTGGTATACTAACACACAAAACCCATGAGGTTAGGAATCCAGTTTTTCAAAGAGTTTGCTTCCTATACACTCTACCACATGACTTCATTGCTTAGATGGATATAACAGTAATGAAGAAATCAGGTATGTATATTCATATGCCAGGGATAAATCAAGTGTAGCAGCTATATTCACAGAAAGTACCTTTGAGCTGGGCATAAAGATAGGAGCAGATCTATAATACCACTGACTGGGAAGGCTAAGGCAAGAGGATCAAAAGTTCAAGGCCAACCTCAGAACTTAGTGAGACCTCTCAAAATAAAAACTATAAAGGGATGGGTATGTAGCTCAGTGGTAAAGCATCCCTGGGTTTATTTCCCAGGACAAAAAAAATAAAAATAAAAAATGCCTTTGAGCCATAATGAGTTTAGTCAGTTATATCACATCTTCCTGGGTCACAAATATAATTTGTTAATAAGGGAAACATTAGATATAATAACTCCCAAAATATGCACAAGTCAAATTATGTACCTTGTTATTTTTTTAAAACATATAACCAGAATGGGACAAAAAAAAAAGCCTCATGAACTTTACTTAGAGATTTCATTAGTCAGAATAATTAGGCTCAGTTCTAGCAAACTAGGTTATTTAGTTTTCTAATCTGAAGCTGAGTAGAGCAAACTACATAATGACCACATCGTTTAATTATNATATATATATATATATATATATATATATATATATATATATATATATATATAACATTTCAGTATTATTTTAAAAGAGTTTTTGTTTTGTTTTAAGACTGCATAACAGTCAATAATAGGGATTTGCAGCTTTTGAAATCAAACTGTGTTGGCATTTGGATGGTTTCTGATACTTCTTTCTCAGAACAAACATTGTGATGAACTTTGCCAAACACTGATCTTTGTCTTCTCCAATTATTTCTTGGAGGATAAAAACTGTGAAGTTGAATTAATGATTCTGAGTATGAACAGTTTTGAAGTTTTTGAAACACATTGCCAGATAGGCCTAATTATTATTTTTAATGAGTAACATTCTATTTTGAATACAAAAATAATAAGTTTATATTGTCAAGTATTGTTATAAGAACATCATATTTACTAACTTATTTCATCTTAAAAATGACTATTAGTCATTCCTCTTTTAAAGATGAGGAAAAGAGACACAGGAAAATAAAGTGACCAACTTAAGATCACAAACATAATACTGGTGTAGCCAGGAATGCAATCAGACATTCTGGGGGTAATAGCTGACATTCAGTAATACTTAATATTAAACAAATAGGTTTTCTGAGTCTTTGACAGTTTCAAAATACATTGTTTGGCCCTCATAATTAGTTCCATGTTGTATGTACATTCTCATTTTACAGATTTAGAAAAAACTCAAAAACTGGTATTTAGGTTAAGTAACTTCTGCAAGTCATATAATTACTAATTGCCAAAGCAAAATGTAAATTGATGTTGTCTGGGTTATATGTTTCCAGTGTTCAAACATTGAATCTCTGCACTTCAAACCACTTGTTACGTTTAGGTTCTTTATGATGTGTCCATATTAAAAAGTACACTTTAATTAACAAGTTTTGGATTAGTTAGGAGAGATTCCTGGACATGGAGATCCTTGTGCAAGCTTAGGAATAATAGGACTGTATGTGCATCACTGGCAAGTTATTCTGCAAATATGTGCCATTTTATGTAAGAGAACAGTTTCTCTGGAGCCTTCACAATAAAATGCATGCTGGGGAGCTAGAGTGGAGTGGGTGAGGTGGTCAAGCCTTCTGCCACAAGAAGACATCTGAGCTCTAGCCTCAAGGGTGAACTGCATTCTCAGGGGCTGAGTGTTGCAAGCAGAAGAAAGCACATGTGCAAAGACCCTAACTTGGAAATGAGTTTTGGAAGGCTGATATGCCAAGCTCCAGGGAGGGAAAGAGGAGTTTGAGTTTATCTCAGTTAGTTAAGAGGGGCCAACTTCCAGGTGGGCCTTTGTAAGAGTTTTTGGGTTACGATACAGATTTTGGACTTCACCCTAAATGCAGAGTGAAGACATAAAAGTAAAGGAATAATAAGATATAATTTGCATCCCCTTGACAAGGAAAGGACTACTGTAGGAGAGGTTGGAGTGGATTCTTGGAGATAAGAGAGCTGGCCACTGCATTAGCTCTGCTGAAAGACAAAAGGAGACTTGAAAGGACACAGAGTGGACTTGGTAAGATGTATTCCGTTTGAGCTATGTTTTGGAGGTAAAACTTTAAGGAGCCAATGAAAGCTTTGATGCATGAGTGAGGGAAAGAGAGGAATCTAGTATGACTGTCCACTTTAGGGCTTGTGAAAACTCTTCTTTAATGGATTAATTGCTCCATAAGGGCAGGGACCTTCTTGTCTCCTTTTTCATTAGCACAAGATATGTCAAACTGTAGAGGAAGTGCCTCAAAGTATTATTGAATAATTAATGTAGAGTGTTACCTATGATTAAATTATTTGATGAACATATTTCTCTTTATTTTGTATTCTTATATATATTTTTTTATTTTTGCCATATGGTGATGCTAAATGTATTTAGATTTATGATACATTTTTGTTTTTACTGTGTATTTTTGTTTATTTACTGTTCTACATTTTCTTTTGTTTGTCTAAATTCTTGATCCCTATCCAAAGTTTTGATTAATAAACAAGTTTGCTTCTTGTGGTTATTATTTTTTGAGTTTAATGCTTGAAAAAATCTGAATTTACTTTTTAAACAATTTGAGAAAAGATCCTGAATTTAAATTGATAACTAGTTATTATAACTTCATTAATTAATCTTTCCCTGTTTAAAAAGTGTTTTTATTGTTAATTGAATTTTACAAATAACAATCTATTTCCAAGTGTTTATTTTAGTATCCAATCATTGTACAACATGGCATTTTCAATGTTCTTATTTTTCCCCATGTTTAGAATATACACACTTCTGGTATGTACTTGAGTTGGACCATAGTATTTATTTGCAACTCTTAATTATTTATTCCTCAGATGTTCTGCAGTTTCATTCTAATATAGTAGCAACTTGTCACATATAAATATTTAAATATAAATGAATTAAAGTTAAGTACAGTTAAAAATTCTGTTTCTCAGTCTCATTAGGCTTATTGCTCAAAATAGCCACGTGGGGTGGATGACTATGATATCAGATGGTGCTGAAACACAGAACATTTCCATCATCACAGAAAGTTATGACAGTTCAGTTCTACAGAGTCACTTTTTTCAACTTCCTAAAAATTCCCTAAGGAATTGTAAAAAAAAAAAATGATGCATTCACTTTGGAGATTATTGGCATCTTTATAATATCTAGTCTCTACTTATAAAAATAAGTTATGCAGATGTGTATAAAACACACCTTTTATAAACTCACATTAAAATTTGTGATTTTTTTTCAATGTCATATATATCTTTCATGTTTTTGTTAGTGCATCATAATTATACATAATAGTGAGGTTCATTGTGACGTATTTATATATACACATAATATAATTCACTATTATTCATTCCTTAGTATTTTCTCTTTCCCTCCCTGCCTTCCTCCCTCTGTTCTCCTTCCTCTACTCTCTGATTTTCCTTTTATTTGCATGTATTTTTTTCATTGGTGCATTATAATTATAATGCATCCGTGCCACATATATGTTTGGTTAAGATCAATTCTGGGCATTTTTCAATTTTTGAAATTATTTGATCATTAAAGATTTAAGAATGTAATTAATTACATAATAAATTCTTCATTCTTCCCATGGTAATTTTTCAACTCAGGTGTCCTACTTAAAATTTTAAAAATATAGTAAGCTTTTTAAAAAGAAATCTTGCACTTATTTTTATTTTAAATTTTTTTATTAGTATGGTGTTCCTACTTGAGTTTTAAAAAAATCTATATTATTGTCTTTTTCTCTTCAAATTTCATTCACTTATGTTGATTGGTTTTTTTTTTCTAATAAATTTCCAAAGCTTTTTAATTTTTAAAGGAAGCAGTAGCTTTTATTGACTCCCCCCACCCCACTTTTCACAGAGTCTCTGAGACTCTGAGACACTCTGAGACACTCTGAGACACTCTGCTGCTCCAAGAGGAGGGGCGTGGTCCTGGCTGACCTACCAGATGTCATCATTCGCCTTCAGGGCATCTTGTTTCCCTCACTGGGAGTTCTCACCCCTCATTTCACTGCCTCTCCTAAGTGCTCAGAAGTCAAAAATTAGGAGACGTTAACATTTGAATCCAAAATTACCAAGACCACATCCCTTTTGCTTTAACAAAGTGATGTTTAAGAAAAAATTCTAAGTCATTTAGAAATTATATTTAACTTCTAATTAAACTGCATTGTCGTAAAATTGACATTTTAGAAACTGTTGAGCTTTGGAATTCTTAATATTTGGTCAGTGTTTGTAAGTATCTTATGAATCCCTGTAAACACTTATTTTTTGTTTATAAGAAATAGTATGGTATGGGACATTTAATTCTGTTCATGTAGGTGTTAATTATAGTATTCAAATTGTTTATATTTTTAATGTTTTGTTTGCTCACTGTGGCATTATGATCTTGGTTTGTTAGTTTTCTCTGCTCCATGGCATCGCTGTTGATTGTTTAAAATCAAGATAACAAGTGTCATTTGTGGTACTAATATTATCAGCCTTCCTATATTTTCCTTTTATACTCCGTGGTTTTTCCCTGTGTTTTCATTTGGAAAACAACTTTAGTATTTTAGAATATTTAATGAAAAATTCATATGCTTTTGTTTTTCTTCTAACTTTAAATTTTTTTTCAATTATCTGTCATCTTAGAGGCTGCATATTTTGTGTTCCTAATGTTACATACTAATTTTATGAGTATGTAAACATACTTTTTTGAACATGTTATTATTTCTTGTTTCTAATATTTTTTAAAATGTAGCAGTCCTACTAAATGAATATTAAAATATGTCATCTTAAAATTTGTTTTACAAATTTTATTTTTACCCAGTTGTCAAAATGAAAGTAAATAACCCCTGCACCCTTTTGTTGGTACCAGGGATTGAACCCAGAGGCTCTTAGACACTGAGCCACAACCCAGCCCTTCTTATTTTTTATTTTGAGACATCGTCAATTTATCTGCTCCCCTTTTAAAAAGAAACAAAATTCAGATTTTTGGGCTTCTTTTCAGCAACTTCTCTATTCTCTATTATTCTCACCTGTGTTTATTTACCTTATTAAAATTTAGTTCATATTTTAATACATATTATCCAATATTCAATTTTGTTGCCTTAGTCCCAACAAGCATTTGAATTCAGCAAAATAAACTTTTATTTGTAATTTGACTTTTAAAAATGGTTTTTGTCTTTAGTACATGTTACTGCTCTATGAAAATTATTTTTTGAGCACAATTTTGCCATTCTTGTTGGTTAATAATTTATCTCTTTGAGAGATTATCTTCTAAAAAGGTTTGCAAGAATAGTAGTCCAAGGTTTAGAAATCTGAGGCCATTTTATTCAACAGTATATACACATTTCTTAGCTAACTCAATATGCTGTTCTTTCATAACCTATCCCTGCAAACTTATGCTTTCACTTCTATATTGTGAGGGATTTTTTATGTTTATTATTTATTTATAGTCGTTTTCTTGGTAGAGTCCTAGGTTGGGGATAGGAAGATGGGTTTGAGGATAGAAAGATGATTCTTTCCACACTCTTGCTACTTGAAAATATGTAAGGATCAACATTGTACTGATTTTGGTTTGTTTTCTTTAATCAAAAATATGATGTCGTTCTTTAGGCCTGCAACTTCTTAACATGTATTAATAATTAATATTACACATAGGCTAATTCATTGCCTGTTTACTTAAATACAGGATTATTATTAATGGGTTGCAACTCTGTCAACATGTTTCCTAATGTTCCTTTCCCATCTCACAAATTTTTAATCTGTTTTTTCTTTCTTCCTTCCTTCCTTTCTTTTTTTTTTTTTAAATCATTCTCTGCAATGTCATGCTGTTTCTCAGGATTTTTCTTCAGCATCACTGATGCAATTTTTCTGTGCCATCAAGTGGGCATATAATAATCTAATTATTATTATAATTTTGGTTATTGTGATCTTTATTGTGATTTTTATTTTCTTATTTCATGCTTTGCTCATTTAAAAAATTCTCTCAACAATCTTCCTGAGAATCTGAAGCTTATTTTTAAAAAATATTCTTGTATTTTATTAAGTCAATATTTTGGGGGTGAAAGATGAAGCTTTCCTTTTTTAGTTGAGAATGTATTGTTTATCTTAAGTTCCACGTTTCTCCTCCACATCCACCTCCCAACTCCTAGCTGTGCTTTAAATATATATTTTAACTTAATGAAATAACAAAGATACTGCTAGGCTTTAAAGCAAAAAATCAACAGATGTGAATGTTTCTGTCATCTCCTTCAGCTTTGCACTGGTGGCTGGTTCTTTGGGCTCTGAGTCAAAAATGGCAAAGCCTGGATGATGTAGAATGGAGTATCCAGCACTTCCAGGGTCAGAGAAATGCTGAGTTCATGCTGTTTTCTCCATCTCCATGAGAGTCCTAGTGAAAGTCCTGATCCTGGACATTGCAAAGTAACCAACATTTCAATGCACAGAGAGGGGATGATGGGGTTGTGGCTCAGTGTAGAGTGCTTGCCTAGCATGTGAGAAGCACTGGATTTGATCCTCAGCACCACATAAAAAAAATAAATAAACAAATAAAGGTATTTTGTCCATCTAAAACTTAAAAAAAAAATCAATGCACAGAGAGTACTCATCATTTTAGGGGACATCTGTGGTTATTGGTAAAATGCAGATTAAGCCATTGGCCCAATAGAAAATGAAACAGTCTAGGGAAGAGATTGAAGCTGAAGGATATGCAGCTTCTTTCCAGAATTGAGCATAAGTTCTCTCATGTTACATGTGCAGTATTGTTGCTTCAGCAGGTTTCATGAGGGCTTTCAAAGGAGTGGTTTTCTGTCTTTATTGACAAAATTTCTAGAAGTGCACTTCTCTATTGTAGAACATAGATTTATTAATTATGCCATTTCAGAAAGTTTTTCATCTAAACAGATTAATTTATCCCTTTGTTCTAAATTTGTTGAAGCTGTAATGGTTGTCACATTGGTAAGTCTTATTCCTTGATGATCCTTGATACAGAAGATGTTACCATAAGGGAGAGGTTGCTTTTTAAAATTTAACTTGGCATCATATACATCTGAATTTTTACTCTTTAATTTTTTTCTTATCTGTGTGAATATTATTTAGGAATGTTACCACTCAGTTTGCCTTGTGCTAAATGAGCTAAACTTTCTCTAACCTCTGCACTGAATTATCTTCTTTCTCAGCCCCACCCACTCTGGCATACATACAATATAGATTATGCTTTACTCCCCATTTTACATGTTGTTTCTTTCAAGGAGTTTGGAAAAGTTTCAGTAGCTACATATGGAATCCTGGTGGATTTCTTGAGAACATTTTGAATCCTCAACTTGTTAACATGGAAAGATCAGATGCATCTGCCCCTGGTGCCTCCTGCAGATCCACTGTAACTTGCCATGGTCAGCCACATTTTGTAAAATGAAGTCCAAAAACAACCCAGGTAGTGGTTTCTACAGCCTGATTAAAATGGCCTTAGTTGTGTCACAGTTAAACCCCCAAAGAGCTGTGGGAGTGGAATTCCCCCACAGTTCCTCTATGAGTCAAGTCTTCATAGAGTATATGTACAGTGGATAAAATAAATGGTCAAACTGGCATTGCATGTGGAAACTAGGCCTCATAGAAAATGATGTTACAGAATTAATAAGTCAAGTTTCCTAGCATTAGATATGCCTATGCCTTATACCCCAGCAGAACAGGGTGTACTCCAACAGAGTAGAATTAAAATATAAAAGAACAAAATGACCTTGTGGGTTTACTGATGAGAGATAATGGTCACTCTTATCTTTCTTCTCACACTCTTGTAGGAATGTTGTAACTCAGATCTGCTTCATTTCCCCTCCTTTCAGGTTTAGAAGATAGACAGATCCCTGTGTTTCATCCTGTAGTCTGTGTTAGAATAACTTGGAATGCAGAATAAAAGTCTTGATTCCTGGGTCCTATCCTAGAGATGCTGAGTCTTTGGAAATGAGCCTTGAAAGACTGCATTTTTATCAGAAAGTAATGCGCACTAAAATTGATGTCAGAAGTAAAATACTAGAGAGTAAGACTGGGACCTTTGTCAACAATTGTAGGACCAACCATAGGTACCACAATTTTCCTATAATATTCAAAGGGAAAATGTTAAGTTTTTACTCAGTCTTTCCCATGCTTCTTTGATTCTTGAGCCAAATGTTAGCCCAATTCCAACATAGAATACTGGAAGGCGGAAGATGGTTTAGTGTGGTGTGATGCTTGGCAACAGGTATTTCTTTCTTTTTTTGCAATTAAAAAGCATATAGGCACAGGTGGAATGGGGATCAGGTTGAATACTTACCAGGGAATGGAATTCATCAATTGATTTATATATTTTTGCATCTGCAGGTAGAATTTACTTGGTTATATTTTTTTCCAAGCCAACAGTAAAATATTTTAAGAATATAAAAAAATATGTGTTGGAGCTGAAATAATGGTTTTCTAAATATTGGCAGGATAATAATATCTAAGCTAGGAAATGAATAGTAACCCCCCTTTTAACATATTTTGCTATTCTGGTTCTAGATAGTAATGGTCTACTAACAAAGTAATATAAAAATAGAAACAAAAACAATCTGAAAAAAATTAAATGATATTAAAAGGCAACCCTTTATTTGACATCAGAAAATGTTTATTCCTAAGGTAGATGTACTTGCCGTTTCTGAGGGATGTGGAATCACGGGTTTAAGAAAGTAAATTGAATGTTCTTGAGTTTGCAGAGTCACTTGTACTTACTACCCATACCAAATTTTAAGTAAGTCCTGATAAATCCAATGTTCTGGAACTTTCTTTCTAGAGGAAAGGGGTATGTGTTTCTTTGGCTCAAGTGTGAGAGAGAGAGAGGGTGATGGGGGTGCATAGCTACTGATGAGAACTTTCTAGATCTTCATGAAGTTGACGTTATTAATTCAACATGGAAAAAAGAACTTTCCAACTCATCACTTCCCATAGATTTAGGAAGTGCATTCTTTCCTTAACAATTTAAAGTAGAAAATGAAATTCCATTGAACTGAAAAAGAAGCTGCCGTTTGCTTCCCGTGTGTGATAGCATGCTGATGGTTTTGTGAGGAGTTCAGAGGCAGGAGCCTTATGGAGGCTGGACAGGGTTTATGACGCACACACTTGAGTGCTGTGAACTGCCAGTGGAGGGTTCATTTACAGCAGCTCTCCACCTTTGGCTCACCCCATAACTCCTGCCTGTAAAGGTGATTGCTTTTATTCTGCTGTCGGCTTTGTTGTGAAAGGCAGGGGATATTTTCTTTTTAGGAGAGCCTTTTGCTGCTTGTCTAGGCTGCAGCGCTGGAAGGGTGTGATGAACCAGCTTTCTTATTGCTGCACCCTCCCTGCCCTCCTATTTCTCCAGGGAGCAAGCGCTCCTCTTAAATATACAGCTGCACCGAGTGCCTGTGTGTCTTTAGACACTATTTTAATGTGCTAGTATAAAGTAAAAGTCATTCTGAAGGTGTATTTTATGGGGAAGTGCTTTCTGGGCCTCTTGAGATGTTCACAAGTACTGAATTGAGGTACCTCTGCAGCAGTTTAATGACAACACAGAACACTTGTTCTAAACTGCCCTGTTGATATGTGTCCCAGGGCATGTTACAGTTAGAGCGGATTGAACATGTTGATTTTGTTTTTACCTCCATTAACACAGCCCCTTCATCTTGTTAGGGTTTTGCAATTGAAGACTTATTGGATGGATTTTCTGCTTTTTATTTTTTATTTTTGTATTTTTGTGTTTTGTTTTGTTTTGTTTTTTGTCCCCCAAAGATTAAAGAGATCTGCCAGAATGGAAATGTGGAAAATTACACATACACCTGTGAAATTAGGTAAATTCTTATAAAGTTTGTATTCCAACCAATACATGGGATCTACAACAATGCTTTGTTTTGTGCAGGGGATTTTTTTCTGGCTGTGCAAGGAACATGTGTGCAGGACTGTACAGGCTTAGAAAGACTATGCATCATTATTTACTGTGTCAAACCAAACGGAGGGCCAAATTGGCAGCATTCCAGGAGCAGGAGGCCACACCTATTTGTGAAAAATGGAACAGAGTTCTGTAGTTGCCCTCACCTTGACTGTTTGGTTCAAGGTGGTGGTGCTAGTACATGCAGTTTGATGAGCCGCATTTGTGGGTTAATAACGTGGCTCTCGCCATGATGCTGCGGCACAAAATGGAAAAGGCCATAGTTGGTTTGTGCGCAGACCTGATTATAATAAGGGGGTGGAGTGAGGGATAAAGAGCTCGGGAATTTCTATGTGATCTGGCCTGGACTTCTTGTGCACACTTATCATAATGTATTGATTGGCCAGCTTTACCTGAGTAGTGTACCCCTCCTCATGTCTCCTGAAATGCCAGCCCCTCAAAAGAGGAGGATGAAAACACTTCTGCTCTTTGAAGCTCTTCTTCTTTAAGAGAATCAAACAGCAGACTATAATTTTAAAATATAGAGATGCTGTCCCATGACTTTCTTTCCCTACCATAGCCAGACACGTGTTGGGGGAGATTCTTGAGTCAAAGTCATCGTGGTCAATTGATTGACTCCAGGACTCCAGGAGTGAATGGGGAAGTCACAGTTGGGACCATCCTGCACAGCTACAGTCTATTCCGTGTCATCCCAGAATCAACAGAAAGAATGCTCTTTGGGCACTTGCTGAACTTTTGGTGATAGTGGCAGAACAATGAACCAACATTAAAGACCTAAAGTTAATCTGCCCATTATCAGGAGTGACTACATTGAATTGCTTAGATGAAAATTAGTTTGATCATAGATCATCAGGTATAGTACCCAGCCTGTCTATCTACAGCTGAGGTTGGAGCACATATAACTCAGAAATTATTGTACTTTTTCTAGGAAATGACAATAATCAATATAATTTATACTATTACAAAGTGACTTCTGTGTAGCATTTGTATTCCAGCTTAATTGTTCTCAAACTTGAGTGAGCATGCATCAGAGTCACCCATAGGGTTTCTCAAAACACACATTAAGGTCCCACCCATGGAGTTTCTGAAATCAGTAGATCCGGGGTGGGGTCTGGTAACTAATTGGATTTTCTAATAAGTTTCTGGGTGATACCAATGTTGCTTGTCCAGGGGTGACACTTGGAGAGCTAATGTTTGCTGATCAACTACTTGGAATCAGCCAATGAAGTTGGGTGTCATGGAGAGAGCAGTTATTTTATTAAATGTTTTCTCCCAGAATTTCAATTAATAATAAATTATACAGGTAAAGAATCAATTTAACAGGGTAGCTACAGAAAAGGTGTTATTCAAATGAAGGATTAGAAAGGAGAAATTGACCTATTTGATGAGATGTATGTTAGATTCAAACTGTGTTAGATAAGAAGAAACAAATATATAAAATAACCAAATTCTGATGCAAATATTTGCGTTGACTTTTTTCCTCTAATTAATTTTTTTCCCTAAAATCCTACAGTGATTTAATATTTTCCCTTATTTTCTGCCTGTAGCTATATTGTTTCATAAGAGACGGAGTCATGCATGCTGAATATTAAGGACAATCTTTAATTCATCTTGGCCTTATGAACCTGTTTAATAAAGTTGGTCACCAAAGCCTTTATTTGGTATTCATTGTGTGGCTAGTACTTTTGTTGTTGTTGATTTAAAACAATAAATCGACCTGTATGTTACCTTTGATTTGCTCTAGAAAGAGAAAGAAATATAAATTCCATTCTGGCTTCAAAAGATTGCATGCTTCATTTTTTTTCTTTTCTTTTATTTCTTTGTTTAAAACATTTTAAAAAATCATTTCTCTTGTACATGTACTAATTTAGTTTCATTATAAAATCATATAGGCTATTATCAACTATTTTTTTAAATAGAAACACATACAATAGTTTTGCAGCATTTCATTTGTTAAATAAGAGTAACACATTTCAAAACATCATTTCTTATGGATATAAAGCAAATATGTTTTCTTGTAGATATTGTTAAAATTACAAATTTTGATGAATTCATTTGTAAATATTTATCAGCCACATATCATACATAAGGGGTTCAAGGGATAGTTTCAATCCCTTTCCTTTCTTAGTCCTAAATGCTTTTCAAAACTAATGACCTGCATTCATATTCTAGTGACTGAATAACACCCAGTGTCTTATGGCAGATGTGCTCACTTTTAGAAAAATCCCTGCTTGCCCATTCTCATATCCCTCCAAAAATGTCTGTCAGGCTGAGGGTGGGTAGCCTCTGCTTTGAATAACCAGGAAAGGACAATGGGTATCATACTGTCAAGTGAAATAAATTTTCTTTAACAACATGAGATTGGATAGTTTAAAACTATGTATATAGATTGCTATTGCTCCTTTATTTTGGTCCTCAATATTTTTACAATTAAATGCTATTGAAAAAATCATTATTTGAGTGAGTATTGTACAGTGGCTAAGGTACCATTACCTGGTGCTTCCAGTTACAAATGTGGGTAAGAGAATTATAATGTAACTGAGGATGAAAGAAAAATACAGAAATAATTAGAAATTTAGAGTGTCAGTGCTATTTGAGAAGACTTTTTGTGCCCCTCCATCCATGGTAAAGTAGAACATTTTTTTTTGTTTAAATCATTCTATAATTGATAAACTTTGTCCTCTTAGTTGGATTATTGGATTAGTCACTCCACTTGGCTGGGACTCTCTCACCTTTATATACTATTATTCTAGTGCCCAGTACAGTACCTGCCATGTTCAGTAGCCTCAATAAATATTAGTAAAGGGAATAAACAATGAATGAATAAACACAGGAAAATATCACAAAGAGAACAAAATGAGGTATCAGGCTTTACATTTACTGGTGTAAAACATTAAATGGAAGATCCCAGGACTAGGTGTATAGCTCAGGGCAAAGCACTTGCCTAGCATGCTTGAGGTCTGGGGTTCTATCCCTAGCACTACACACAGACACAAACACACACACACACACACACACACACACACACACACACTCTTTTCTCTCTCTTCTAGAAATAAGCATTTCATAAGTTTAAAATAACTTTTATTATAGAAAATTATTACAGTTTTCTATTTTATGATTTGCATTATCAAATTATTATTGTGCCAAATTTATTAATTAAAATTTGTCATAGGTATGTATAGGAAAAACATGTCATATTTATAAGGTTTGGTACTTTCCATGGTTTCATGAATCCACTGGAGGTCTTGGAATGTATTCCCTGTGGACAAGGAAGGACTACTGTATTATTTTAGCAAAAGCTATACTAAGATACTTTTTCATGATGGGGCTTTGGACAGAGACCTGATTATGAGATATTTGAATTTCAATGCCATTGCTGTCACTAACTTCCTTGGGTCAATGCACAAGGCATTTACTAATGAACCAAATTTTCTTAATGCCTGAGTTACTTCCTGAGAGTAAATTAGTCATTAGAGATCTAGTTCAAATTTTGTCTGTATTTCTTCCTCTAACTTTATTTTCCCTGTGATATCAGTGCTTAATCTACTATGTAAGACTGACTGCTGCTTGCAAGGTTTGCATACATTCTAAGCAAATGTTGTTTTCTTGTTAGCATCTTTCAGTTAATTTGAAGCAGGGCATTTCCAAAGGGAAAAATATTTTAAAAATTTAAATTGTTTTCAGGTTCTATAGAAAAACTGTTAATATTGCCATTTATAAAAGTGGCTGATGATTGTACAGAAAAGAATATTACTCCATTTTTTAAGATTAAAGAGTACCTTTTTCCCCCCTAAAGAAATAATTTGAATGTGACCTGACCCCTTCCCCTTCATTTTACAATGGTATATGGTCAAATTGAACCCTCCATTAAAAATTCTCTAATATCCTTTTTTTGCATTAACATTTCAAAACTCAATTTAAATATTCACAGATCTCATTTTTAATAAACTTAACAAAATTCAGGTAATTTTCTTCAACTTTCTTGATTGAAGGACAGCAGTTGGTATATATATATATATATATATATATATATATATATATATATATATATATATAAAAGATGTGCAGCTATGAGCAAAGCCCCAAATCAATTATATATAAGAAATAACACATGGAAAGAAATTAATCAAAAAGAAGAATTTCTACTATATGATTCTCTGGTCTGCTACCTGCAGGCAACAAACGCAAATGAAAAAAAATCAACATTCTTCTGGTAGATAAGGAGAAAATTAATAAAAATGTTTCCTTCTTTCTAGATCCCCTGATGCAACAATTGTTGAAAGTGGGTGACTGCTGGAAGAACTTGCCTACTTAAAATATATTTTTTAAACTACAGAAATAAGGTTTTATTCTTGCTGTTAAGCTCAATTACATGAGTAGTATGGATCTGCACTGTCCAAAGAGCATCCCTCTTCCCTGCCCCTTCTCATTAAATAGCTCTGTGGGATGTGCATGAGACAAATGTAATAGGACACGATAGAGAAGCATTTGGAGGTGTGCCTACAGGCTAGTGATTCATAAGGAAGTCTGAATATAACAGACGAATACTCTAGGACAGGAATTACTGAAAGCCACAAAAATACTGCCAAGGAAAAAAATAGAGAAAACATGTAAGCACTGTAGAGCTAAAAATGTTCCAATTCCTTAGTGAGATGGGGAGGAGCATGTTTTAGTGGGATTCAGATTTTATTATAGAGTTGATGTTTTTTTTTTTTCTTTAATTCTAATTGAATGAACAGGGTATATGTATACAGAAAATGTAATACTCATTTTTTTCATATTAGAAGGGATTTTTATTTTGTGTTTTATGAATGTTATTTAGCAATTAACAAAGAAATAGAAGGTGGGAATACAAATGGTTAGGTAACAAGATATACAGTTTAAATTCACTGGCTCATTTTCATCACCTATACAAAAATGTAACCTAAATTTAAAGTGAAAAGGTCTATTCTAAATCTTCTTACCTATCAACTAATATAGAGCTTATGTAGTTTTTAAATATATTTTATATTCATATATTGAATGTGAACCAGAATTGAACTTTTATTTTTATATTTACATTTTGCAAGGTAGCATCACCCGATGAAAGTAGCTCAATTGTAATGGGATCATTCAAGCTTGGTGTACAATTTTGCTTGAATTCTTGGTTTTGGAGGTCCCCATAGATACATATATGTAGATAAATAGGTAGATAAGGAGATATGGATTTTGTGTGCCTTCTCATTCCTTTGTCTGAATAGGGATATCTGTTGCAAAGGACTTTTACAGAGCAGAAAACAGGAATCAGCAACCTAGGTAGAGCAGCACTATTTTCATTTTTGTTAATTCATTAAGATTTTAAGAATTTTAATCCATCGGTGTGGATTCTTCATTCTGTGTATGAATAAAGTGATATAAAGTTAGTGATGGGGGTTTTAATTTCTAATATTAATAAATTAGGCTATCTGATATAAAAAGGATTCAAAGTGGCATATATTGAGAAATACTGGAATAGAAAGGTCTGGAAATATTTGTATGTTTTCAGGGGAAACTCACCTAGCAGAATTTCTGAGCACACTGTGATGGATTATTGTAATTATTGGGAATGAAAATATTTTAATGTGACGCTCTTCCCACCTGTCAGTTGTAATCAAGGCTGCCCAGTATTCTGAAACAATCTCATTTTGCTAGGTGGCTAGTCTTGTGCAGCCTTTAGAATGCTTAGAATATTAATGCTTGGAGTGGAGACTGAATGCTCTCTATAGTTCCATTTGTTTTAATCAAAATGCATGCACAACCAAACTAAACTAATGTTTAATAAATTAACACCAATGAGTGCTTTAGAGAAAAGGCCCCTTCTGGGGGATATTGCATT
Organism: Marmota marmota marmota; assembly: GCF_001458135.2. Lineage (NCBI taxonomy): Eukaryota > Metazoa > Chordata > Mammalia > Rodentia > Sciuridae > Marmota > Marmota marmota. The sequence goes on from NW_025999949.1 coordinate 6,526,980, forward strand.
GGAACCATAGGTCTGGCATTTCTTTCCTCTCTCCTTACATGACAATGTATATTAATTTCTGAAGAATTTAATTTCTTTCTTGGGTGCCTCTTATTCTCAAGTGCTTTGAATTTATCTGAACAAAGACACTCTACCATTTAGGTAAGGGTCATTGTGTTTATATGGGCTGCCAGAGTATGAAGTTATTCATCAAGGCAATGCGTAGTCAAAGACATGTGTTTGATTTCTTATGTGCTATGCTGTTCTCCATAATTTCTTACATTACCTCACTGTAGTATTAATTTTAATCCTTTTTCTGAATTTTTATAATGTATTTTATATTTTTCTCAATTTTCTTGATAAACTTCTAGCTGCTACTTCACTTGCTATGGATGTGTTAAAGGGATTTTTTTGAAACCCCTGGAATTTCAGCAACAGTTTTCTCATAAACTCATTTATCTAGGGGAATTAGTACTCCTCTCATAAACTCATTTATCTAGGGGAATTGGTACTCCTCTAACTGCTTCTTAACCATACCAATTCAGTTCTTTATTTTCACTTTACTCCACGATTATGCTGCCAGTGTATGGGATGAGACTATTTAATCTTGAACAACCTATTTGTCCTTTACCAACTCCTGATTATTGAAATAATCACCAAATAAAAATTTCTCTGATCCATCCACCTGAGTCACAGCTTTTACAATGCAGCTGATGGTACTGGCTAAAGGAAAGGCTTCTTCATGCATGGGGCTGACCCTCAGTATTGCAAGGAGTAATGAATCTGCAGAACATTTCTTTTCTTCAGTTTTATCTCTGGAGAGCAAAGGTAGCTGTAGCCAGAGCAAGAGGATAGTGAGTACGCAATTGTCTCTCTCCTCTAATAATGGAGATTCTGCTTTGCACCCCTCAGACTTACCAATATTCCCCATTATTCATCCAGCATAAAACATGGAAGGATGCCTACTCATTTCATGCTAAGAGACAGTTAACAGCATTATGGGCCTAACCTTTAGCACTATTGCATTCAAAGTTTTAGGATATATGACTAATTATTGGCATTTTAAAATGAGGTAAATGTTGATATTTATGAACATTGAGACTATTAATTCTGTCAAGTGTGTTTGAATATCTGTAAATCAGAAGCAATTGAAGAGCTGAAATTCAGATTTCCTCACACTTGCCTGCCAAGTGGCCTCAATCAGAAGTAATTTTCTCCATGAGGGCACATGGAGCTCCGTCGTGAGCCTTTTCTGAGTAGATATTATTATTTGTGTCAAATTATGTGTGGTGATTTTTCTGAAGTGGACTTCTGTGCCCACTAATCCATACACAGGAGGTTCCTTCATTCCCTCCTTCATTGGTGCTATTAATTATACTTGTGCTTCAAGTGTCTCTTACCCTTTTAATGTGTTAGTTTATGGCCACCGATTATCTGTAAGGTTTTCCTGTTAAAGAAACATGCAATATAGAGGGTAGAGGGAGATCTGATCTGAAACCATAAATATTATGCATTTTTAAGAGAAACCTTTTCCCAGAGTTTGATTTGATAGCATGCTTAAAGAAATCGTTAGTAATTTCACGTTTTAAATATAGTAGATTTTACAAATCTGACATTTGCTTTGGGAGAATTGCAATTTGGTCATTAAATCTCCTTCCTGAGGCCTGTTTTAATTATTGACAAGGAGACATTATGTATTTTGAACAAATGAGCTCAGAATATTTTCATCTTTTATTTGGATTTTTGTAGTTTGTTTGGAAAATAAGTGCTTCTTTTCAGTTACCTGCTTGGAATTCCAAATTGACAGCTGATAATAAAATCAAACAACTGCTGGAATATGCAATACTATACTATCAATTAAGTACTTGTTGTAAACTTTGAAATAAAAGTTTATATATATATATATATATATATATATATATATATATATATATATATATATATATATATGGTTTCTGTGCACAAATACATGTAGATGTGTGTGTGTGTGTGTGTGTGTATAAAATCACCATAACATTGACTTAATTTGAAGTTTACTAAGCATAAATCAATGCTTTGTGATTTTGTATTCTTTCAAATTTTCACCTAAGCTTATCTATTTACTTTTTTATCTATTTAATTTTTCATACAACTGCTAAATTTTATTTTGAGATCATCTTACTGAAGCCAATTTGTTGTCACTCAGTATTTTAAATATACCATATGTGCTCAGAATTATAATTTTTAAAAGAAAAATATTTATTAATATTTTTACAATATGCATGAATTCTCTTCAGTATTATAGTGTTATTGTACTTTTCATACTTTACATATGAGCCATTTAAAATATTTATTTTACAATTGGAGCCTTTTTTTTATTTGCTAGGAAAACAGAGTATATATTCCTAAAGTTCCAAAAGGAGTATAAATTATAATATCTGTTATAGCTAGTATAGATACTTTATAGATTGATTCAGCATGGTTATAAATAATGTAAATGATAAATATTAGTAATCAATTACTTTATTTTTGGTAAATTTACAAGATAATCTTAATATTTGTGGAAAGGCAAGAACTTAGTATTTTGGTTTTCAGTAATCTGAGAAGAGCCCTAAGAGGCTCATCAACTTTTAGATTGGATTATTAAGCACCATGAATAAGTAATTATGTAAATGTGAATTAATCATTTTCTAAATCATTTTGTCTGCCAGCTACATGTTTATAGTTTTCTTTCTAAAGGAATGTATTTAAAACAATGGTTTGCATTTTAAAAACTTGTTAAAAAAATCTTAAATTTGCAAGTTAGCTTTTTCATTTATCATCTTGTAATCTTATTCTCTTAATTGACCTCCAAAGCTTTACTTTCTAGATCAATGAAATAAAAAGAGTAATACCTACCATACTACCTCACTGTTTTATTTTAGATAACATGAAAGAAAGTGATTTGAAACTCCCATATGAAACACAAATGGGACAGCTTTGTATGTCTTCTTTGGGCCAAGCTTATTATTATAATTAAGTTCTTTGAAAAATAAAAATAAGGGGAATATCCTATTAGTGTCCTGATTTGACTCAGCATTAATAATTAAACTTGTCTTTTGAAACTGTCAAATTAATGTTTTAAGGATTGTGGTATTTGACATTCTTTCTATTTTATATATTTCTGCATGTCTATTTGAAATAGTTGTTCTAAAAGGTGAAAGATTATAAATGATGAAATAGTTAAGGGATTAAAAACTGATATAAGACCCCTGACTTTTGAATCTGATTTGTGCAAAAACAAAATCCATGGCTCTTTTTAACCCTCCACATTGAGCATAAGGACTGTGTGAGAAAACTGTATTAACAGAGTGTTTAGAATTAGGGCATTTGATCCTCCTTAACATTTATTATTTTGAAGAAAAGAGGAAAAATAAATTCTAAAAAGGAAAAAAAAAATTGAAAGTAAATTTTTGCTTGGATGCTTCTTAATTTAAATCAATGTAACTAATTCTGTACATGTAAAGGTGTCATATTAATTCAGTCCTTTGGCAAGTGGCTTTGGGGAAAAACACTAGTTATACCACTGTATATAGGTATATACTTGTTCTTGTTTACCCATGCATATATAATAACAGTGATATATGCACAATTTTAAACTATTCATAAGATTTCTCCTTGGACCCTGAAAAATTTCTAGCACATTTCTTAAGAGAGAGAGAGAGAGAGAGAGAGAGAGAGAGGGAAGCTGCCTAAGCCTTGGAGTATTTAGCCTGTCTGATGAGACTAGTGACATGAGTGACAATTAGTACAAATTACCATAATTGTGTTCTTTGGATAAAATGCCATATTACTTCTTTAGGAGAAAATGCAGACTTCTGCTTAGCAAAATGAGTCGGATACTCTGATTCTTTAGAGGCAGTCAGAAATGCACAATCGGCAGTGTGGTATTCCCACGTCGACCACTTCAGATCCATCTGAACAACCCCAGCCCTCCCTTTCCTTTCAGTAAAATAGGTCCATTAATGTAGTGCACCTCACTTTCTTTCTCTCTAAGGGAGTTGTATTTTTATTACTGAAAAAGTATCACATAAATACAAATTACATTTTTTCATTAGAAAACTACTTTTCATTTCAGAAAAAATTCAATTAATTATGAATAGGGTTATGCTTTCATCAGGGAGAGAAATATGTAATTTTTCTTCAAGCCTCAAACACATATAATGAAATCTTTTCTTGGAATCCACTCTTAAGATGGATTTTTAAAAGTATAGACTTTATTAAAATCTCAGTTCAATTAAAATGCATTCAATTACTTTAAATCTTTATTAAAATCTCAGGTAAAATTGTACAACAGTGTAAAAGAGACTTGTACTCTTTACCAGGCAGTTAATCCTAACAAATGAACATAAAGTGCACAGTTTTGCTGCTCAGAAGGGAATATAAGTTTGGGGCTTAGGTTGGGGGTAGGGAAGGATTGGAGATGAAGGTTGATTTCCATGGAGTATCTTCAGCCACTAGTTTCTGTCCACTTCTCAAGTAGGTCACTTTTGTCTGAATATGAATGTGGCAATATCTTGTATGGGTCCCCTTGGTGGGACTACTTGGAATGTTTTCCTCACCTCTGTACTCACAAAGACCCTGTTATAAGGGTTTATTTCACCCTCTTCCTTGGATGTTTTTGGTACAGTGTCCCTGATTCTTTTTCAAGGGCCGCTTGAAGATGCCATTGAAGATGAGGAAGAAGAGTGTCCATCAGAGGAAATAGTCATCATCTCAAAAGGAGACTTTCCATTGGAGGAAAGCTTGTCCACAGAATTTGGGCCTGAAAATCTGAGCTGTGAAGATGTGGAATACTTTTGTAACAAAGGTAATCATTGATAGTTGGATGTAATGTAAGTCTACTTAGATGATGTTGTCATGATAGAATGTTTCAGTGCCATTAGCGCTGAAACATAGCTAGACAGTCTGATAATAGATGCAGAATTTTCAAACAACACATTGTTTTGAGGGACAAAAGAAGTAATTCCACTTTAATAATAAACCTATTTTATATTTAAATGAATATTTTCATATGGATTGGCCAATTAACCATATACATTTTTATGTCAGTTGGCCAGCTAGCTTTAGTACATTTAGTCGTTATTATTTATTAATTTATTCTTTCAACAAGTATTTATTGAGTTTCAGTCCTTTGCAAGGTGCTGAATTAGGTGTTGACTGTAAGTACTGAGTGGGGCAGAGAGACACCAAGCCCAAACTTCTGGCACACCACTTTTGAAAACTGAAGTCTGAGGTGTTTGGTTTATTTGATAGTATTTAAAAGGGACTATCCAACATGGAGGGTAGTCCTTTTTACATATTGTCAAATAAGAAAATGGACACTTTTTCTCCACAGTAGATCCTCATTTGGTGGGGGGTTCCAGGGGCATTTGACCACTGAGCCACATCCCCAGCCCTATTTTGTATTTTATTTAGAAACAGGGTCTCACTGAGTTGCTTAGCCCCTTGTCATTGCTGAGGCTGGCTTTGAACTCTCAATCCTTCTGCCTCAGACTCCCTAGCTGCTGGAATTACAGGTGTGCACCACCATGCCTTGTAGTAGATCCTCTTGACACACTAACATAATCCAAGAGGCACCTGAGGCATATCTTAGTTTATTTCTAACCTTGACTGCCAGCTGGGTTACTTTACCAGTTATATCCTCACTGGGCACAAATCCTCATCTGCTTACTTTTTCTAAAAGTTGGTTTTAGGTTTCTCAAGATTCTTTTCCATTTGATTGTTTGTGCTACTGTGGTGGGGCTTCTACCTCCTGCACCAACACACAGTTTCACAAGTGTTGGGATTACTTTCTTGGTTGGAAATAGCCACTTTTGCCATAGATACATGATGTGAAGTGGGCTTTTTATATTATCAAACTTGACAGTCTGAAATAAAGAATGCTGAGATAGCATCACAAAAAGCTACCAACTCACGTATCCTTGTGGTCACATATGTCTTTGACATATACAAAAAATTTCAGTATTACTTTCTCCTGTTGATGGTGTGTTAGAAACAAAAGAAACCAACTAGTCAGATCCCTGTGGTTAGTAGAGCCCAGACCCCAAAACTGTGGAAACCAAACAGCAGCACCAGTTCCTGGACATGCTGAGGTTCAGAAAACCTCTTCACCCATGAGCTATTGAACACCTCCAGATGACCTTGTAATGTGTCCCCTGGCTTCCACATCAGAGACTTTTGGTTGAAAATGAAAATAATTCTTCTTCCCTAGGGTTGACTCAGATATCAGGCCAAATATTTTCTTTAGTTTTTTCTGATACTGCAACCATTTCTTGATCTATAGTCATGGTGATACCTATAGGAGCCGTCTGGAGATATAGAGCTTTTCAATTTGTGTTTGAAGACATATTTCCTGAAGATGAAGGAAAATGAGATATTTTGTGTGTGGGTGTGTGCAATGTAGAGTACCTACTTATGTTGTAATATTGTAATAAAGAGAAGGGACTAATAGTTAGAAGGTACCATTTCTTTTTCTTTTTGACTTTTGTGGTTAAAAGAGGTAATGTATAGATATAGACCTTCTTGTCAATTAAATCTAGAGTGTCAGGAATGATAGATATTATTAGATATATTTTAAATTTGGGGGTTACAGTTTTGTCTGATTAAAGAATACAGAACCAAAAAGTTTTTAAGTTAACAGTTTCTTGAAGAAATGGATTTATGCTAATGCTTCCATGATGATAACTATCATCTTAATAACTTCCCTCTTTACAAACCAGAATCCTAGATCACAAAAAAACAATGAATGCCTTTAAGAACTAAGAAGAATCATCGAATTATAATTATAGTGAATATTTTTCAGTGGATATTATTATCTGATGAACAGTTAGACATTTAAAAAATATCTAATGTATATCAAACAATATTTAGTATGATACAGAGACTATATTAAATAATATATAAAATTTTATGCATTGTAAAAATAATTCTCTAAGGCTTAGTCTGAAACTAAAATGTCATGATTGGTGGGGATAAGAATTCTTATTTTCATGTAATATTTTTCAGGATAAATAATAACATTACTCTTTCAAATTACTATGGCCTTGTGTTACAACAAGAGAATTTCATTATTTTACTGTCATAGAATGTGAGGCCAGGGAATTCCCGCTGAAGTCAGTTGGAACTGGTATGAATGGAAGACAACTCTTTGATATTGTATCCCCTTGAGATGTCATGCCAGGGATGTTATCCATTTTTCACTTAACTACAATAGGAAGAGAGAATTTTCTCTCTGGAAAATTAGAACCTAATCTTTCTGTAGAAAGGCACATGTTTGTCTCAGTGATAACAATTATGTTTTATTACCAGTTTTAGAAAGAGGATAGATTAGCAATCAAAAGAGTAACTGCATTTAAATGGTTAATGATATCAATATCATGACTGGAAAAGTACGTAAGAAATGTTCTTTGGGAGAGATTTTTTTTTTATTTTTTTTTTTTTACCTAGGGTTTATGGCTGAAACAGGTGTATAATACACCTCCATGTATTCAAAATCATTTATGACAACTTAAAAATTGTCAATATATACAGAAAACTGAATTGGATTATTAAAAGTTTCTTTGTGTGGTGGCCTTTCTATGACCAAAATCTAGCAACCACCTAGTTACATTAGTGGTTCCTCTGGAAAAAATATATTGAATATTAAATACTTTTTAATTAAGCAAAGGATGGTTTAAAACCTCATACCACCAAAATATACCTAGATCTAAGTTATCCAAACAAGATATTTTGACATTTTCTGGGGAGGATATGGAGAATATGCATAGTTACTGTTTACTTCATTCATATTTTGTATAAAAGCCATCATATGCTATTATAACTTCCCTTTTGTTAAGTAAAAAAGAAAAGTCCTCTCTTTTTATTCATCTATACATGATCACAGGTGCAAGTTCCTACTTCCTTTTGAATTGATCTTCTCTATTACACAGAATATTTTCAAGGTTTGGAAGGACTCTTACTTATTTTAAAATTTTTGTTAGCGCCGCCACACTGATGACATTTGTGTTCTTGTTAAAGGGCAGGTTTTGCTATAAGTCTCAAATTAGTGAAGTTGCTCATCATTATGAACCACGTGAGTAAATATAAACTAACTCCCTCAGAGAATGTAAAATTCCACAGAAATGTTAAAAAATGGTCTGAATTTTATGTTAGCTTTTTTTTTTTTTTTTTTTTTTTTTTTTGGTATTGGGGATTGAACTCAGGGGCACTCAACCACTGGGCTATATTTCCAGCCCTATTTTGTATTTTTTTTTTTTAATTTAGAAACAGAGTCTCACTGACTTGTTTAGCACCTCATTGTTGCTGAGGCTGGCACTGAACTAGTGATCCTCCTGCCTCAGCCTTCTGAGCTGCTGGGATTACAGGTGTGTGCCACCATACCCAGCCTTATGTTAGCATTAAAGTGTAAAAATTGTTGATTATCTGGCTCTAGCTAAGATATATAGTTTAATGCCTAAAATTTGAATATGGAAATTCTCTAGAAGCTTCCTTTGTCACTTTTTGCTTTGGGTTAATTATTTGTTTCACTTCTGTTTTTCATCTTCTAAAAGAATTGAACTATGTTTAAAAAAAGATGCTGCTTCAAACTTTCCTTGATATCCTGAGATTTAAAAAATGGTAGCAAAATGTATTGAAACACTTAGGATTTATATCATCTTCTTTTGTTCATGAGTTTAAAGTGCTTGGCATCTTGCCTTAACAGTATCTCTGAGAGGAAGGAAGCAAGCAAGAATTATTTCCTTGAATTTACAGATGCCGAAGACATCAAGACTGAGCCCATAAGTGCTACATATTTCCTGTGTTACTGAATTATTTGCTTCAGTTATTTCATCTTCTTTCATCTGGTTTATGTATAAGACATGGAAACAAATCCCTGAATGTGTAGACATAAGCAAACTAATTAATACACATTGAAATATAATTGTTGAAGGAAGCAACCTGAAGAGTTTTGAGTTACTAGATCAGAGGCAATAAGTTTCATAGCAGACTTGGCATGGGGTGGTTCTAAAACTAGTTTACTATTATTAGTTTTTTCAAAGAGTGTTTCCTCTCTGAAATACTCAAGTTTGCTAATTACTAAAATGAAATAAACATGTCTTGGGATACATTCCAGGAAAATGTCACAGGATATGTGGACAGGAAATATCGGATGGATGTCATTGCAGGCTAGTAAAATGCAGTGTTATTAAAAACAAACAAACAAAAAAATCTCCCAAAACTCCATGTCAGTGATAACTTTAAGTTATCAATTGCATTCATCCAGAAAAAGTTGCTAGAGATCTTTACAAATTGTTTTCTGATGTCATGAGTCCTAAACAGGCTCACAGGGGAAAAAAAAAATGCCATCAAAGTTAATATTAGAAGACATAGAATGATACTTCTTGCCTTATAATCTAGATACAGAGAATGGTCAGAGAAATCACTGGGTGGGTCTGGGGTACACCCTAAAGAGATGAGCTTACATTGGAAAGAACAGGGTGAACAAAAGGAGATATGACAGAAATTCATTAATTAAGGAAACAATATAGGGGAACAATCAGACATTCTAACCACATTAAAAACGTTGACCTAGTATGCAGAAAGTAAAAGTTATTTTAAATACCCCTTCAATAGAAAAAATGAAAGGTATGTTAAAGAAAACAGAATAAAACCCATGTTACTCTTACTTGGATTTTGCACTAGCTCAGAAGTAGTTAATGCAAAATCAAAAGCAAGCTTAAACCCAGACAGAATTGTTGGGTTTAAGAACTGTTGACAGCAACTTCCATTTCTTTTCAGCAGATCAATTCAGTACAACCCAGCCCTATATAAGCATCTGTTATGTGCCAGACCCTCTTCCTGGTGCTAGGATACAACAGTAGAAAAAAGTCAATCCACGTCTCAGGAAAACAGTGAAACAACAACAATAATAATAAATCAAACTCATATTGTACCTGGGTGATGTTAAGCACCACGAAGAAAAACAGATAAGAGTGGGGGAGTGACAAGGTGGTTGTGTGTGTAGGCACACTTGTGGCGGGGAAGGGGTACTTTGAGTGGAGACCTGAAGGAAAGGAGTGAGCTTCCAGAACTTCCTCACCTCTTGCTATACCTGCCAGGCCTGTGTTTCAGGGAACCAGAAGAGGACAGCAGAGAGCTGGGGAGTAGGAGAGGAACTCCACACCTGTGCTACTTGCAGCTCTGGGAATCTGTTGGATTCCCACCTCTGTGGAGGGCATGGGGAACTGGACTGTGAAGGGCAGCTGCGTTGTCGGAGCCACCAAGAGAGTTGAGGCAAACTTGGGAGAAGAGGTATGGTTAGGGCACAGTTTGTCTATGCCTAGCAAAGAAAGACTTGCAGAAAATGAAGGTTAAGTCAGGAAATTGAAACAGGTAAGTTGGGGAAGCTGTCAGGAGATACAGATAAACCCAATCTGAATCATTCCTTTAGCCAAGGGCTTGATGAGACTCCATCTGTAGCTCATTAAGGTAGCTTCCAGAACAGCAGTTTGGGGGTGTTTGAGGATGATATGAATCACTGTGCTCCTTTCTACCATAGCAGAATTGGGTCTTTATTTTCTACATTTTTCCACATCCTTGAATCTGAAGGATTAAGAGCAAAAGGCGCTTGAATCAGTAGCAGTTTAATCATTGTGCTTAACTCTCTAGACTGCCTGACTCATTGGGCTGCCCCTCCCCCATTTCCTCCCTTGCTATCAGATTGTGTAGTTTTCTACCTTTATTTAAAAATTCAGAAGTGACCGTGAAGAAAGGGTTATTTTTCTTTGGACTGTATGTAACAAACTCTACCCTGGATTTTTGGCATTCATCCTTCCTTCCCACCCGGTTCCCTACCAAATGTGAAGAGAAAGCAATAAAACTATTATCTAGATCCCCAATTCTGAAAACAAATAAGACAACCAACAAATCCATTGTGCCCTTGTGAGATATGATTGTGGGGGTCGTGACTGCTTGTTTTTCACTTGCTCCATTATCAAACATTCCCACTATTTTGTCCCTTAGCTTCTTCTTTTAGTTGTATTATTTTTTAGTTCAGAACGTCTGTTTATATTTCACAAACCCTTTGCCATCAACGTGGTTCCTTTCCTCCTTCTTTGTCTTTGATGATGTGTTGCTGCCTTCTCTGACGCTTGGGTGACTGGAATCAGCATCCGCACAAGGCAGCTCTACCATAATCAGTTTGAGTTCAGTAAGGAAAGGGATCTTTACAGGCAACTTTGTTCCTTTTTTCTTAACAGGATTAAGAAGCTCAGCTCTTTAAATTCTTGCATATAACATTGACATTTCCAGGGTATGTTTGGACCAGGGAGTTCAAAGAGAAGAAGTAAAAAAGAAAAGCCAATATGACTTTGTTTCTTACCTTGCTGGAGGAGCTGTTTGTGCAAATCGCCTATAAGCTTATTGACCTGAATCTTTGACTCCTTGTTTTCTCTGGATTTGGCTGGAGTGGAGACACTGATGGAGTGCTGATAGGGCTGATTGAACAGCCCCCAGCTTTGCTTGGCACGAACCTGGCTTCCCTTCGCCGCCACCTCCCCCTCCCTCCAGATGACATTATTGTTCCTTGGCAAACCCTGTTTTCCTGGATCCAGTACTTCTTCACCTTTAAAAAACATATATACATTTTAAAATCATTACGTTTTTCTTACATAAGTTATCCAACCATACAAAATGGAAAAGTAGTTCTTTATAGGAGATAGAAAGAGAGGTTAAAATAGTGTCCTACTTGTATTTTCTCTCATGAGATGGAAAAATAATTCACTTATGACACTGTGCTTCCCTCTTTTGTAGCTATCTTAAAAATCTGCACAGCATCCTTTCTGTTTGGAATGGGACTGAATGTTTAAAACCTCCATTGTTAGAAAAATGAGAGAGCATTTGAACAAACTGCTCATATGGTAGAGTCAGCATTTTCTTAGTTTGATGGAAGCAGAGGGTGTGGGAATTTTGGTATGACTCAGCTTTTTATATGTAAGGATCAGATAAAACTTTGTCTACCAACCTCATCTCTGGTCCCATAAATATTATCATGAAAATTTCAACAAAATGAAAAATGATCTATTTTGCAGTACATAAATTAACTCATAGTATTATCAATTATGAGATGTATATGATAATATATACTTTTTTGCATAGGACAGAGCAAATTCATTGTTCTTTCTTTGATAAGACCATCAACAGATCTCACTTGTGCAATTTGCTAAAGGTCTCTTTTGAAACAATGAGAATTGGTGAAATATGTAATTGCCTAAATCTTTTATAGTTTATGAAATAATCTCATATTGTAATAAAGTATATTTTATAGTTTATCAAATAATCTCATATTGTAATAAAGTATATCTCATTTTGTCTGTCTACATATTGAGGGGACAAGGAGTTCTTTTCCTGTTTTCCTTTATTTTGTATCAGCATCATTGTTATAAATAATAAAAAGGAAAGTTAATATAAAACCTTCTTCTACCATTTAGAAAAATTGGTCTTTTAGTTTAACGTTTATGTTTTTTGCAAGCGCAAGAAATTTTTTTAAACTGTAAGGTTTAGTTAGGTTTATTGTTTTCCCTAATAATGTTGAAATTCAAAAGAAGAGTAAGAATTTATTTAATTTATATTGGCCAACTTATATTGTTATACTGTATGTATGAATGAATATGTAACAACAAATCCCATCATTATGTGCAACTATAATGCACCAATAAAAATGTGGAAAGATATATATAAAGTCAAATATTTGGATACTAAACAATATATGCATTATTAATTGACTTTTTCACTTTTAATCTAGACAGCAAATAAATAATCAATACATTTAGTCAAGTAATATAAAAGGACTACTAATTTAGAAGTCATTTTTAATATCTATATTTTCTTAGTGATGTTTTGGGTTGAATGAAGAGCCCTCATTTCTTAAATAGTAGATTTGATCAGGTTGTAATTATATAAACAGCTATTTTAAGTTTTAAGTGTTTATTTCAATTTTATTTTGCTTAAACTTTTATTTGAATCAATTTCATGCCTATCTATACTCATGTTTACCAGTCATTTATACCTACTAACTTTTAATTTACGTTTCTACTTCAAAGAAAATTAAATGTATGAATGGCATTAGGGATGCCTGGGCAACTAATTTATTTTAATCTTATGGAATTAGCATAGTTGACAACCCTGAATCTAACTGTTGATCACATTAGGATATGAGATAAAATGTTAACATTTTTGGGAAGCAACTCTTGAAGTTAACACTGTCTCTACTTTTTATTCTTAAACATCACAAATGATTAAAAACCTTTTCTCAGTTGTTCCACACTAACATCTTCTAAATTTAAATCAAATAAGATTTCCAAAGCTCTTAATCTTCTCATATAAAATTTACATTTTCTTGTTAGTATGTAAAATTCTCACAATGTTTTTATCATTGGAGAAGCAATAGGCAGCATTAAGCATATGCCTATCGTTACCTGATGGGATAATCTTTATCTCTGGTAGGCCTAAACATAGATATGTAAAGGGAACTGTAAAAAGCTATGGTATGATGAATTTAATTATAGTAATAAAGTCAGTCACTTTTTTGTTGTTCTTAAAAGGTCAAGTAAAAATAACTGAATGTGTTGCACCAATAAATAATGATTAAGAATGCAGATTGCTGTCTCAGCTTCTTTTTTTGTAGTTCAATGAGATTCCTGAGATTGGCACTGAGACTATGTACCAATTATAATAATTATAATAATGGTAATAATAACTTTCATTTTCTGCTTGCTCCTGAAAGTCAGGCATTTGCTGTACATGCACCATCTCTAATCATCTTACCGTCCTGTAGGGTTCATATTATTTTCACCTGTGACCTCCAGAGGTTCAGTACCTTGGTCAAAGTCATGAGACTATTGAAGATTAATACCATATTAAAATTTGAGTTATTTGTACTTAGTAAAAATAGAAAAATGATTATGTTTTCTGATGTCTGTTATACAATTCTTGTAGAAGGTGATGAACACATCTGAAGATGGCTGGACAGAAAAAGTGTAAAATTCACTTTTTAAAGGTATTTTTAAACTGGCATTATCTAATGAATATTTATTACACATGATCTGTCATTCAAGAATTGAGGATGCATACAAAACCAAAGAATAAAACAAAAAGGATAGACTAAATGAATTAGGAGTGTGCTTAAAATATGTCAAATATGTCGGTCTTTTGATACGTCTTTAAAGGCTTTCTACCAATATCAACCAGATTGCACTAAATAAAGTTGGCATTTTGATACAATGCAAAGGCTATATTCAAAGCTCTTTGGACTCATTATATTAAGTGGATAATTATGTTACCCTATTTGGGTGTCATACAATAAGCCACAATTTCTCACTGCCTGTTGCTTGTGATGTTGTTTTCAGATAATTCAAAAGAGAGGGAGACACACCAAAATGTGTGTACTTGGGCAGAAGCCAGTAATAAATGGCAGGAATGTTTATAAATCCATCAAAACCATTTAGATAAGCATTTCAGCCCTGTAGAAATGTTCCCGAAGTGAACTCTTTACAGCACTTTGACCTTAACACAAAATAAGACTAAATAAAAAGCGGAGAAAGGAAGGAAGGAAGAGGGGAAGAGGGCATTGTTTGCAGGGAAGGCTCTGGGCACTGTGAAAACTTTTCACTTTTCTGAAGGAAATGCAGTACAGCAGATGGTAAGAGTGGAAGTGAGATAAACATAGGAACTAGAAAAGTAAGCAATACATTCTAACAGGTTCTATATCAAAGATCTGGAGAAGTAGAAAGATTAGACAAGGAACTGTTTTGAAACTTGACAGTGTCTGTATCTTACCAAGTCTTATGCACATAGCAGAATGGAAAGTGGAATTGCACAGACAGTGGGCTGTGATTATATTTTTCTGTCAGTAAGAAAGGAAGGTCTCTTTAAGGAGTATTTTTAAAGACATAGATTCACCAAGTTGGAAATCTGTAGTACACATACATAAAACACTGCCCCTGTACCTATTCAATAGTGCCATCTGATGCTGTTTCTGTTGTTGCCATAGGATTAGCACAATTCAGTATATTTGGGGTCTTAGATAAATTTTTATTTTATTTTTTTTTTCAGAGCAGACTCCAGCCCAGGCTGCTTAACTAACACTGAGAACCTGTAACTTGTTTACATGATTGTGTGTGTTTAGAGACAGAAAGAAAACTACATAAAAGATGCTTCATTTCCTCCAGATAGAGTAGTGATCTAGTTAAGGAAGAAAACATCACCAGTGAGAATGTTTCTGAGGGGTGGAGATGATGTTAAGTTTTGGTTAAGGAAGCAGTGTGTTCATTCTTAAGCTTCCTGGCAGTAACGTGTATCATTGTAGAATCCAGTGTGTACCTGCCTCATTTCACCCTAGTGTGCTGTTCTAGTGGATGACTAGTAAAGGGCATACCAAAATACAGTAGTAACTCAGGAAGAAGAACTGATTCTACAAAAATATGGAAGATCCTTAAAAAAAAAAAGACCACAAAAAGCTTATATCCTAAGGCAAATCCAATTTAGAAAATTACGGTATGATTTTTCTACAATATTGGTAGTAGGAAGTTTATAAAGTGGCCCTAAAAAATTCCAGCTCATTAATGTAAAAGAATGCAATTATAAAATTATGTAATAATTTATAAGTATGCATAATATCTCATGCTTGTATTTATTGCCAAGTAAATATTGACTATCTTTCATTCTCTTTTTTAGTTTTTCTCATGTGTTTAATGTTTTTATATCAAATAATAGACCCAGGGAAGTTCAAAATAGTATTGAATAAATCTAAAACTTGAACAATTCAAATAAATTTTAGATATTGCTTCAGAATTCTGAGGCTGGTTTAACAATAATTTCTCAACAACTGAGCATTTGGGACGAACCATTTATTTAATCGGAAGGATAGTTCTGACCTTTACTATAGTTACTTCTCGGAGGCAGCTTTCCTATGAGGTTAATGAAGCTGGAGTTTCAGAGCACCTCACCTGTCTTTCCAAGGCCCCTGCACCTAATTTTGTAATTATAACTTTGTGCTCTTCTTAATGAGGACCTCCCAAGTTGTAAAATCTTCAGACCCTGCAAAGCTTGAATCAACCTTTAGTAAATTAGCAAATCTATTAAGTAAGACTGAATTCACAGGAGACAGCATTGATCAAGAATATTAAGTTTGGTTTCAGCTCCCTAATTTGTTGGCAAACCTTCAATTTGTAAACTATATTTTTATTTATATTACATATCTGTGTTCTGAATCTATTATTGCATACGATAAAATTACCTTTAGTCTAAAATTATCATGAATATTCATGACAAGCCTGATTTTCAAAGTGCTGAGTTAAAAATTGAAGCTGAGAAGGGAAGAATTCCCCCATGTTTATGAAAATCTGGAAGATGCTGTGGGTATTATGTTTTTCTGGTGTTATCATCAGCAGCCAACGACCTCTTGTTGGCATTAAGGGAGGAGATGCTTTGAGAAGATTTTGCACTCAAAAGAGCCTGAATGGGTCTAGTGATAACATAATTGGGACTATTCCCAGTGTTGGAAGATAGATGAGGATCTGAGTAAGGACGAGATTGACATGATCTAGAATATTTTTTCCCCACCCGATATGAAAACTCTTTTAGGTTCAACTGTAAAATTAGGTTCCTGGGAATAGCCAAAGAACTGTTGGGTTTGTATCCCATTGTCTAGAACTGTCTTATGGAGAGGTCCACGCTAAAAGGGTCCATGCTGGAAAATATGGCCTTTAGTATGAAGTGGCCACATGCCTAACTCTAAATTCTGTTACTACAGAGAGTTTTCAGCTTATGTAAAATGCATAGTTTTTATTTGTTTGCTTGATTATTGGAATAATGAATGACTCTTGAAGCACAGTGGCATTCAGCATTCCTGCTTTATCCAATCCAATAAATATTCATTGAACACCTGCTATATCAGACACTGTGAGACATGCTGTGGATCCAATGTGAAGTTCTTGGCTATCCTGGAATTTACACTATTATGGGAGGCAGTCTTACAGTTTGGATGTGAGGTGTCCCTCCCCCCAAAAAAACAAAACAAAACAAAACAAAAACACAAAACTTGTGTTTGACAATGCAGGAATATGCAGAGATAAATCAATTTGATTATGAGAGCTGTGACCTAATCAGTGGATTGACCCATTTGCTGGATTAATAATTTGAATGAATTATTGGGTGGAAACTATAGACAGGAGGGGCATGGCCGGAGGAAATAGGTCACTGGGCACATGCCCTTGGGGATTATGTATCTGGTCCAAGGCACCCCCTTTTCTCTGCTTCCCGACTGCCCTGAGCTGAACAATTTTCCCTTCCACCACAATGCTTTACCTCACCTCATGCACAAACCAGTGAAGTCAGCTGACCATGGCCTGAACCTCTGAAACCATGAGTCCAAAATAACCTTTTTCTTCTCCAAGTTGTTCTTGTCAGGTGTTTGGTCCCAGTGATGCAAAGCTGACTACCACACAGACATTAATAAAAATAATTGCACAAGTGGTAAATGATGGCTTGACTTCATAAGGAAGGTCAGAGAATGTGACACTTAGGTGGAATCAAATACTGACTAGCTTTTAGATATAAAGAAGTAACACTGTGCCAAGTTGAGGGACTCTGGAAAGAAGCTGTGAGTCAGAAGAATCAGAAAAGATAATAAAAACCATAAGACTAAGGATGGGAAATAATGAGAGGCAGCATCAGAAGGTAGAAGAAGTATCTTGAAAACTGAAACATTAAATGCACTGAACTTCCCATAGCCACAGTAGAGAGAAAACAACAGAAAAGTAAGATAATTTCAGTTGAACAGCAGGACAAAACAGAATTAATCAGGAAAATGATCTTCTCTATTTGTGAGTTCTGAGAGTATTTGGATTGATGTTACATAAAAAGACTTTAGATAGGGGTCCAAGTATTTGTTAATTGCTGTCCTGAACTTGTACTGTCCATTGGCAATGAAGAGTCCATTCGTGTGGCTTGAATAAAGTCCTATTTATAAACGAATGATGTTCTCTATAATAGTAAGTGATCAATTATGGATAGCATCCAGGAATCTACTGCAAGAGGTGAAGCCCCTATAGAATGGATCCTTTTATTAAAAAGCAAAGAATATAAGTGAGAGTATATGAAAATTGATATTCATCTATCATTACTTTCTCAAATTGGTTTGATTTTTCTGTATAGGTTAGGCTGTGTTGTTGGAAAGGGCAATTTGAGAGATAGTAAGATGTTCATGGTTTTCTGAAGTGAAGAACTGGTCTATGAGTAGGAAGTTACAGTACAGAACATACTTATGGACAGACCTTAGTGAGATTTTTTGGGGGGCGGGGGCAGGGAGAAAGGAAAGTATAATAAACAAAATTATCTAAATGTAAACTGTTAAATGTTTTGTTACAAACATCTGTTAAAGTAGATCATCTTTTCTGTCCTATTTTGCCTATATATTTGACTTTTTCAGGTGCTCTTTGGGAGAAATAATGAGGAATAAAAACTATATGATGGTGATTTGGCTTATTTTCTCTATTTGAAAATTTCCCTTATGCTGGAAATCCGCTGTGAACTTAAACTTTGAGAAAACCTCTTTCATATGCAGGACAATATTGATAGCAGGAATACATGTGCATTTCTGGAGAAAAAAAAATGACAAATCATTCTTCTTTTTTCCTAAATTATTAATACTTTGTGACTGTTATATTTGCCATGAACAATGAACAAATTATTTTTCAATAATTTTCCTTTACTATCTGTAATAAAATAACACAAATTATAGTAGTCATGCATTAACTGTAGAAATTCACTTTCTTCTTAAAATAACATACTTAGTTTTGTACTTTTATTACCAATTGTTTCTGGATTGATTCTTCATGTGGGATAGGAAAATTCATAATGAATATATGTAAATTTTATTCCTTTGATCTGTTTAATCTTCATATACTGGAGTCTGAAAAAGAATATCATCAAAATAATGACATAACTACAGAAAACTCAAGAAAAATTTAAAATGCATTTTTAAAAACAAAATTATATACTGAATCAAATTATCCAGAACATGGAAAAACTCTGGATTTATTATACATATATAGTACGTCAAAGGGGAGAACTGAGAAGACGTTGTGATAGGGATCCACACATGTAACAGACCTATTCATTTCAAATTTTCTTTTTGGTATGCTGTAAAGAGGTAATGCTTACATGCTTTTATTTTCATTTCTAGATGTAGTGTTAATAGAATATGGCATTTTTTTTCTTGGATAATCCGTAACTGAACAATTGGTTTAAGCCAGACATTACTGCAAGGCTGTTAGGCAAAGGAAACACAAACCAAATCTTAAACTTTAATGTCCTCGCCCTTCAACATGAGCTGTAGTTTTCTGTTTTTGACTGTTGCAGTCCTTTTACCAAAGCTATCTTGTCTGATGATAAAACCATAAGTGTATGAAGCTCACACATTTTTCATCTCTTTTATGACCTTATCTTTCATGAGCGGCTTCTGTGAAGGTATCCTAACTATAGGAAGCACCTGGAAAACATATGTGATATCTATTCTCTGATAAGCAGTTGTGAACAAGAAAGTAGATCTGTCACTTCTGAACTGTTCATTGTTAAAAAATACTTTGATGATTTAGCTGATTGCAAAATACATTATAGGGATGACTAACAGCTCCAGTAACACTCCTAGCCAAGAAAGTTCAATAGTTATATTGTACAAGAATTTCTATAAGAGGTTAATATTGATAGGAACTACATGGATTAAAAGAGCAGGGTTGAGAAAGGCTGTTTGCTTGCATGACTGCTTTCAAACACTGCTGCTGTTTTGTGCTGAAAAAGTGACTGTCTCAGAATGTGGCAAATCTTTAATTTCTATAGGAGTGTTTAACTTTCAGTGAAAAGGTGTTTGTTTGCATTTTTGAAATTATTTTTGCTTGGCAAGGAAAGCCACTGCTTTTACCACCTTACCAACAATACCTAATATGGTATTTAAAGATGCCGTTTCGTGTGTTTCAAAGATGATATTCTAGTGCATTTCCCAAAGCTATTTATGCTGTGCATTTTAATGCTCAATAACACCTTCAATTTCCTCCTATAGGGCTCTCATTGAGGAAAAATAGAAGGGCCTGCAAAATACGTATGATATCTTTCAAAAGAGCAACAAAGGAGTTTAATCTTGCAGTGGAAAACCATTAACTCCGTAGCCATAATTTTAGAAATATTATAGATTTTGTTACTGCTTGACATTTATTCTGTTTCAACATTATGAATTGGTCTCCAGATTTGTGGTTGTCATCCCATTAAATATGTTTGGCTTTGCTGAAAATACACTGAAATTTCTATGTAAAGGTGTGTGAATAAAGAATTTAGAAAGTAAATGAATGAATGTCAAATGCATTCCTGGTTCTTTCTGTTATTCTCTTCCAGGCATCCTTTTTGGTCTTCCTTTCTTCTTCCTACCAACTGAAGCAATATCTTAACAAATTATGCCTATTTTCTTGGCTATTAATTATTCATGCTATTTTTTCCTAAGCTACTCAATAATGCTGATTGCAAATATTGGAAATTAAAAATGGACAGAAGTGAAAGAAAATTATGGTCAAGTCAGTTCCATTCAAATCAGGAAGTAGCTGCAATTGGATTAATATCAAAATAAAATTCTATTTATAAAAAAGAAAATTTATATGAATTCTTTAAATAAAGAAGCACATCTGTTGTGAGGGGGAAAGACAGTGTTTCTTAAAAGTGCTTCAGAGATTTCTTATTTGATTAAATTATTTTTAATCATTTTCATTTTTCATTAGTAAAATGATTAAAAATGAATTGGCTAAAAACATTACCATAAAAATGAGAACTAGTTTCCTGAGATAAAGTTAGAAGATGAAGGGTACAAAAGTTGAAAAATGTGACATATTCTAGTTATTAAATAGAAATAATGTACTCAAAGCAATTAATTAGCAAATGTAATGATATTGCAGTTGGCTATGGTAGAAAGAATGAAACCCAAATCTAATTTTCCAACTGGTCAGTGAGTAATAGTTATTGATTAAACATCTATGTGTAGTTGATTTTACTAAGTGCCAAGTAAAATAGGAAATCTTTAGAAAATAATTCTTACAAAGATTAAATCCATAAATCCTTTCATGTTAATATGTAAAATAAAGAAACAGGGTTTATATGTGAGGAGGAAAAAGCAGCTCTCAGATCCCATCCTGCTGTCTTTGTTTTTTGCTATTGTGACTGTTGACTGTGATATTCTCATAGGTTAGGAGTGTATCTTTCCAAGTAGGACTAATGTGGAATCTGATTCCGGGCATCTTTCCACATCTCAGTCCCTTGATTTATTTTTCTAAGGTATAAGGATGCGAATACACTGCAGAGTCATTGATGTGATGTTCACAAATCATTTAGTAGTGTCCCTAGTGATGAGTGAGATGTGATAGCCTATTTAGGTTTAGTGTAGACTGTGACCGAGACGACATGCTCTAGGCTTTGTTCATCCTAATGACTTCAGTATTTGGCTCCTAACCAATATTGAAATGAGCACATATAATTCTGATCATGTTTTCTATGTCCACTTGGACATCTTATAGGACATGGTTATGTCATATGTTTTTCTTTCTTTGTATTCATTTTTTAAGAAAACATGGTTAAATAATTAGAAGACTTTAAACTGCTGGGTGTGGTGGCACATGCCTCTAAACCCAGCAACTCCAGAGGCTGAGGCAGGAGGACCATCAGTTCAAAGCAACCTCACCAACCTTGTGAGTCCCTAAGGAACTTAGTGAGACCCTGTCCCACAATAAAAAATTAAAAGACCTGGGCATATAACTCAGTGGTAACCCCCCCCCCCCAAGTTAAATCCTTGCTACCAAAAAAAGACTATTATTCTCTCAGAATTTACTTTTATTAATGTGATATATATTGTTCACTTACTTGATTTCATAAATAGCTTAAGATAGTGCCGCAGTCTGGCTGGGCACAAATGTATCTAGTTTATGCTAATTAGATAAGCTGTGTGGAATGTATAAATACTGCTCCTGTCCTGCAATAAACGGCTCCCACTCCTGCTGTATCAACGTACACAAGTTATTCGTTTCCCCCCCCCCCCCCCCCCTTATTTTGCTGCAGCCGGACTGCGGCAGAAGAAACTTACTTTATTTTTAGAACCACACACGCCAAACAAAACAGCCTCTCAGGAAAAACCCTCAGAGCCTCAACTGCCACCACCGGCTTTCCACAAGCCTCTCTCTCCCCCACAAGCTTCTCTCCACCTCCCACAATCCTCCTGCTCTTGAGGCCGATTGGCTGGGTCACGTGGGCGGAGCCAAAAAAGTCCCCCAATGAGCAGCTCCGTGGTCTGAAAGGGCAGGGAAACAGCCCAATGAGCATCACCGCAGAGGAGCCAATCAGCTAGATGTTGCTGGGGCCGCTGTGAGCCAATCATCAGCTGGCAGCTGGAAGTTTGCTGGGGCCCCTTCGGCTGTGGCTCTCAACAAGATAGATGCAAACGGAATTTCTTTTGAGCTACTGGTTGCATTTAATTATCTGTTTGTACAGTGCTTCTTTAAATGTCTGTGATATTTATTTTCAGTAGTTCTAATTATATGTATAGTGTAATGAAATAAATTAGAACAAATCATTCAATGGATTTGGATTATCAATACTGAG
Organism: Marmota marmota marmota; assembly: GCF_001458135.2. Classification (NCBI taxonomy): domain Eukaryota; kingdom Metazoa; phylum Chordata; class Mammalia; order Rodentia; family Sciuridae; genus Marmota; species Marmota marmota. The sequence continues at coordinate 6,549,648 of NW_025999949.1, forward strand.
TATTGCTCCAGATATTGATGAAGGTTAAGTCTAAGCTTGACAGTTCTGATTTTGCAATTAAATGACATTAAATGAAAGTGTTACATTATTTGAAATCACTAGTTCAATCAAGCCTTCGGTAGATCGAATTATAATATTTTCATTTTGAATGAGTTACTTAATTTCTTAGAATCAAATATCTGCTAAGATTTGTGTCCATCCTGCCATTTGTTTTCCTGGTAGATAAAGGATAAGAATCATGGGTAAATTTGGCCTTTGTGGAAAGAAGAACTTCTGGATCTTGAAACATAGGGATTTAAACACCAGGAGGGACTTTAGAGATCATCTAACACAGATTCTCTGAAGTTTCAGATATTTTACTGGTTTCTTTCTTCATGGAGCTTTCATAGCATAAAACCTGGGTTAGATCTCATGTCTTTGTGCTCTTCTCACATCATGAACTACTCCGATTGAAGCACTTATCATTCCAGGTGACAAGTTCCTAGCCACTGAGTGTCTCACACTGGTCTATAAGTTATATGGGAGAAGGTGCCATCTTTATTTGCATTCTCATTGTCCAACACAGGTCCTAAGAATCAGAAAGTAGTTTTTGAGTAAGTTAGGAAAGAACAATTTTATCTCACCTTTGTTTAGAACAATTGTTAATTTATTGATTCAATTGAATCCTTTCTTTTAACTTATTTTGTGATTACCATGCTTATTTCGTAATATGTTTGTGAAAAATGCACCATTTCAAATTATTTTTCTCATATTATTATTTTTTCTTCTAAACATGTAATTTGCCTAGTAAGCTTTCAGAGCAGACTTAACCATAGTCTCAACAAAAAATTGGGGAGCGTTCTGAGACAAGAATCAGAATTATTTTGGAATGAGTATGGGAGATAAAAAAGATCAGAGGTCTGACAAGATGTGTTCTTACAAACTCAGTAAATATGCATTGACCTTTGTATTTGCACCCCCCACTGAAAAATCTTTTCTCATTGCCATCGATATGAGGTTAGAATTCCAAAGTTAACTATATAGTTTCTTCAGGGTCGGTCTTGTTTTATGCTTCTGGTTTCTAACATCCTACATATGTGTCCTCTCTTAGAATTATTTAAGAACTACCTTAATTGTATGTTTTTATTGGTGGTTACTGCTTTCTTACATATTTCTTATCTCCTTGACTAGATTACATAATCCATACCAGAAAATACTGTTTTTTAAATCTTTATATTTCTTATTTTGTTAATGGTTAGTTGAATTTTGCATGGTGCTGAAATTCCAGCAATTAAAATATAATAGTAAGATGCAGAAATATATACTCCTTTGTGTGAACAGAAAGATGATACAGTTAGTATCTGAATATAAAACTTAACTTCTCTAAGTGGTTTTCCTCAGAATTTTATACTTTGTCCTCTGGATCTTTGGATATATGATCTGGAACAGCATGACCTCATGTTTGCTTCTTAATGGTTTGCTCTGGGATTATTATTCTAGTGTTTATGATACTCATCAACTAGAGAAATGAAAGGATGTTTTGTAAAGATTGCTAGGAGACTCAAAGATTGAAGGAGACTCAAATTTAACTTTTAACTTTATACAAACTGCTGGTTTTGGTAGCCTCTGTGATGCCTCCATATGCTTGCCTCTAACCCTCCTGTCATGCTTGTTGGTGAAAGAATAAAACATAAAGCTACTTTAATCTGCTATTACTGTGAAGGATGGGAGTCACTTACTGCTAAAGCCAAAGAAGATTTGGGCAAGATGCCTCATACAGAAACTAATTATATTGGTCAGCTTTCTGTTATTATAACAAAATACCTGATATAATCAACTTAAAAAAGAGGAAAAGTTTATATTGAGCCTGGAGTTCTAATATCCCCTTCAAGTGCATGCTCCCAATGACTGGAATACCTCCCATTGAACCCTGCCTCTTGTAGGTTCTGCCTCTGCCCCGTAGTGCCATCTTCTCCCAGTAGCCTTTAACGTGTGCACTTTGGGGAAACACTTATTCAATTTATCCAAACCATAGCACTAATATGGTAGCTCTGTAAGCATGGATAAGTCAGTGACATCTGTACATGAATTTCCTAAACAGTAAATGAATCTGTGTTAGATGATCTCTAAAGTCCCTGCTGGTGTTTAAATCCCTATGTTTCAAGATCCAGAAGAAATGAGAAATTTGATTAAAAGAAGTAGATGATTATTTAGAAACCATAGGTTTCCCTCTCTTCCACTGGTAGGAGGAACAATTCCCTTTGTGCATTCCCCTACATAGTACCTAGAGTGAGCCCCACCCAGTCTGTAGGAATGCTAACAAACAGATGCTCACCTAAGTGGGAGATTTGAATTCTACTCCGTGTGGAAAATAATATGTGTAGAAACGCCAGTGCTCTCCAGATTGGGTCAGGTATCCTTGGTGATTGAGGTCATCCACTGGTATTTTACTAAATTTTATTGAATCAATGATGAGAAAGTTTTCAATTTTTTAACATTCTTTTCATATGAATGAGAAAATGCTCAAATTCTTATTACTATAACTTAAATACTCTCGTAGTACTTACTCCCTTCTCTTTTCTTCCCAAAACAAAGCCATAAGACCAGAGACTCTGAGTCTAATTAGACATGATAACTAGAATCTGGAAGTATTATATGTATTTTTGTTCAAGTATTTTTATGTGTGCCTCTATTGTTTGCATGTGATACTGATTTTCTACTTGCCCCAGGCATGCATTTGTTTTGAAAAATATTTGTTTTTTAAATAAATTTTTATTTTTACTCAGATTTTTAAAATAAGTTATAGAAAGTGAGTCAATGTAAAGAAAATATTGAACGAAGTATTACAAAAGTGGTGACTGGCCCCAAATCATGAAAAGTGTGAGATGCTTGGGATTAAATGGAGTGTAACAGTAAAGGACCCATCAAGAAACTGATGGAATGATTAATAGGTTTAACTAAAAGGAGTTTAGTCAAGGGACAGTGTACAGGTGTGGGTGAGGTTGAGGGAACCGACAAGGAATGAGAAGCATCAAGGGAAGGCTCCCAGCAGTGGAAGCTGTTGGCACTCTGGTCCCAAGAGGTATGTGATACAGGAGCACGGGAGAAGCAGGAGGGGGGCCTCCAAACAGGAGCACTTAACCCTGCAGTGCAGCCAGTACTAGCATCTGGAGACTATCAAGGATTAAGGGATTGTCAGGGGACAAACACCTGCCTTTTCTCTCCTCCTGAACTCTTCTTCTGATCTGCTGTCAATGCCTCCATTGTGTGACCTCAAGTAGAAATCAGAAGACAAGGGACCCCAGTGATGGAGTCTTAAGAGGTCAGATTCTCCAAGGTGCAGAGCAGAGAAGAGGAGGAGAAAAGGCCACAGGGTCTGGCAGGAAGGGACACATGGAAAAGATCTAGCTCATGAGAAATGTTAGATTCTTCACCCAGATAACATGATTGTTATTCAATTTTTCCAAATTGCCAAATTGCTGATTACATAGCATTAGTTTCAGCATTTACATACATGAAGGGATGATATTCAAAGTGTTAACAGCTAGAACAGCCTGGAATCTTACCAGTAAAATCAGATGCCTTGATCTGCTTGCTGACCAAACTTTATCTCTTAGTATCTAGACTGGAGGAGGTGGAGGAACGCCCACTAGAGAGAGGCCAAGCATGCAGAGTCAGGCTGAGGGGCAGTTGATTAGTTTAGGTCTATCAGAAGTTCATTATATTAAAGGCCGCAGAGACTACTCCGATGTGGCTGAGGACCAACCCTGTCCATGTCTGAAAAGTGAGACTACAACTTGCCCTCTGATCTCCAGAAGATGACTGGTTGACATGTGGTTATGTTCTTCCATATGACCTGCACAAGCAGCAGATTGGAGCACATCTTGTATTGCTGAGCCTTTGCATCTTCATTGTGCTTCTTTGACCTTGCCTCTCATTTGTTAACTTACTCTTCTGAATGGGTTCTATATTTCAACAGGAAGCTGTATTTTTTCTGAATTTATCCTCTTGTGCCTACTACATTTTCTTAAACATGATAGATGCTCAATATATATTTTCTGGAGACAATTTCATTGGTATTCATTGTGATCATACTGAAAGGAGAGATAACTTCCAAAGAACTTTCAATTCTAGACATGGTTTGGTGTGGTTTCACTGTAAGTTTTATTCTTTATTACCTGCTGCTCCTCTGTTTACAAAAAAAAAATGGGTTAAATAGAGCTGTGATTAGGATTCTTCATTCTTTCTCCTTATCTTTGATTCCAAGTTTTAAAGTAATTCATTTTATGAAGTTACATATAGAAATGAATGTAAAATATATGGAGTTTAAGTTCAGAACTCTTATTAACATATTAATGTCATATGTAATAATAATGGTTGTCTAAAAATTTTGTATTTTCTAGGTTACTTTGAAAATGTAAAAAATTCAACATATTGTTAAGTAAATATGTAAACATTCAAAAACAATTAGAGATTCAGGTAAATATGTGGAAAATGGTTATTGAAATCTTCAGAAAAAGATGGATAGGCAAGTCATTTAATTTTAAATTGTTTGCATGATTAGATTCAAGATTCAAGGTATAGTTGTCATGACCTTAATATCCTTCTCATTTCCATCTTCACATTTTTTTGTTATTGTGTTTTCTGAAATCTATGCCAGTTAAACTTAGGTATTATTTAAATTTTATATGTGTGCCCCATGCTAATGTTTATTTTCTTTTAAAGCAGCATATGCCTTGTTACATTTTCACTTAAGATGAAGGTATCATAAATTAAACTTATGACTTTTAAAATATGGTTGCTTTGCTAATGTTTTGTCCTTCACTAGAAATCTGTTCTTGCTCGAAGCCTTTTTTTTTCTTTATATGTGAAAATGATGGCATAAAATTGTGAAAACCAGCTGCATTTATCCAAAGCATGAGTATAGCTTCATGGTTTCTTGCATTGTGAAGAGCTGGTCACTGGCTCATCTCATATACTATCCTTTAACTATGGGCTTTCTATACCCTGTCTTTAAAGAAATAACACCAAACAAGCAAAGGACTGGGAAAAAAATTTTAAAATCTTCAAAGTAACCTAAACTCAACTAAAACCTGGAATATGTCACATTGCAAGATATTTAATTTTTTTTTCTACTGTAGCCTGCCTTTATAAAAATTTCTAATTTGGAAATAAGTGGGTTTTATGTTTTTCTGTATTAAAAGCATGAGAAAAATTATATGTTGCTGTTTGATTTTCTTCTTATAAATAATAACTTCCAAAAAATGATATGGAAATGTACCTTATTGATTATAGTACTTAACTTCATTTATTGATTGATAATGATGACTTTTTTTTTTTTTTTTACAATTAAGCCACATTTAGATATCAAAATGATTGGACCTGGGCATTTGTCAGTTATCACATTATATGTAATAAACCTATTGTTAGGCATATGATGAGGAAATTCTTCTACAAGGATTTCAATGTGAAAAAGAGGGCTTTGATCATTTCTCTTTTTCTCTCTGTTGGTGTTTTTCAGGTGATGAAGGCATCCAGGAGATGGCAGAATCAGATGGGGACACACAGTCAGAGAAACCAGGGCAACCTGGAGTTGAGACAGATGACTGGGATGGTCCAGGTAGGACAGAAAATGCAATATTTACCTATCTTTTGCTTTTATTAAGAATTCACATATTTTTCCTTTAAACTTAATTAAGCTTGCAAAACTCTTATAATTTTTCAACTCTGATTAACGCAGACACACAGGTGCGCACACACACACTTTTGTGTGTGCTGGCTACTTGGCAGTTTGAATATACCTCATTATTTAAAGATTTTTATCCTATTGTTAAAACTTGAAAAAAAAACAAGTGTCATGTCTGCTTGAAGTCTCCATAACTTTTTTTTGCATACTCACATAAAATTTGTCAGTTCTACTTGCTTTGTTTTTTTGTTTTTTTTTGAACAGAAAATCTTTAAGTGACATCCAAATGCAAATTGGGTGCCATTTTGAAGCTTACAAATAAGTTAGAAACAATACATCAAAGAACTATCATTTTCAGTTAAGTCATGTTCTAAATCACAGATTGAACCTTAGTATGCATTTAAAAGTTAAGAAAATGTCAAGATACTGTACCCTTTGATTCAAGGTTTTGACAACATCTTTACTTTTATGAATGAATTTAAACTTGCCTTTCAAGAACCTGACATTGAATCATTTCAAAAAAAAAAAAAACAAACAAACTGATCAAGAAACTCCAGAACACCAGTATAATTTTATATGAATATATATTTATAAAATCTCTGTGGTTCTATTTGTTGCTAAGTAATTTACAGTTGATGGTATATTTATAAATGGAGACCATTATTTCATAGGGTTTAAAGATTTAAGTGAGTTTTGAAATAGTTTTAGCCATAATTTCTAAAGCAGTAACATTTTTCATTAAGAAAGATCCCTATATTTCAATCACATTTTCACCCTTGCATGACTTTGCAAATTGCTCTCCGCTGTGCATGAAGAAGAGAGGAACTCCAGTGGTAATTTTCTGAAACCATCAGCTGGAAAATATAATGCAAACAAAAATGAAGATACAGTATATCTGATTATTATGATGTCATTTCTAATGTTATTCATGATACACACAAATGTTTGTATTCTGTACACTATGGTATAATGCTATACAAGATTTTGGATCAAATTGTATTAAATTTAAAAATAGTATAACACCATATTTTAAGAGTTTGTAAGACAATGTAAACTTCTTATGGTATTCCACCTTATTGCATAATGCTGCTGACTTCTCAGTGTGGGGAGAGAAGTTTGATTGAGAAAACAAATTGGAAAAAAAAAATGCTTGGAAAAAATATCCTAGTTTTGTTGTGAGGTTTACATATAACTTCAAATGAGTGGGTGAATCTTGTCTCTTATTGTTCCTTATTTATGGAATTGAATGTGATTATGTTTAGAAGAATTTTTACACTTAATATCCAATTGGATGGAATATATATATATATATATATCCACTTGCAAACAGCTGCATTCTGTCTTGCTTTCATTGTGGGGCAAATCTGTGGAGGGCAGGTTTTCCCTTTTGTATCCAGGGCTCACAGCTTTCCCAGTAACATGGGAGGAAGATGGTAATTCAGAGGGTGTTGAATTACTAAGCACATGCTGCACACCTAAAGCCATGTTTTTCAGGAAGCTTTACCATAAATAAAGTTGTGTTATTGGCTAAAAAAGAAAAGAAAAAAAAGCAGGTATGAACAAGGTAAAGAATGATGGTATCTTTCAAGTTGAGAATTTTCAATTTTTAGTTAAATTTAATTTATGTATTTGATTTAAGGTAATTTGTATTCAGTGTATCTAGTGCAATGTTTATACTCTGCTCTGGGTTATATAGATATGTCACAACTTTACAGGGAAAATATATGTCTCTGCCAGGCAGGGTGGTATATGCTTATAATCCCAGCAGGAGGCTGAGGCTGGAGGACGGCACATTCAAAGCCAGCCTTAGCAACTTAGTGAGGACCTAGGCAATTCATCTGAGATCTTGTCTCTAAATAAAATACAAAATAGGGATGGGGATGTGGCTCAGTGGTTGAGTGCCCTGAGTTCAATTGTTCAATCCCTGGTTTAAAAAAAAGAAAGAAAGAAAGAAAGAAAGAAAAGAAAAAAGATATATATCTCTCTAAGTAAATATGGTTACAAGAAATTTTTTGTCCTTGGTGTAACATAAGTCAATAGCCATTTTTCTCCATAGGTGTTTAGCAAAATCAAAAATTGTTTTTTTTAATTTTTAAAATGCCTGAATTAATGAAGTTAATTCATAACATAATAATATCTTTTGGACATTTATTATTTTTCAGAGTAGAATATCAGTTAATTTCCTTCCATATTCTAAAGAAGTATGGAAGATATTTTTGTATTTTGCCTTTTGCGGAAATAGTAATTGCTTCAATATTATTACCTAAACTTTGTCATTCAAAAACATAATTGGTAGTTTCTAATTGTATGAAAGAGAGAAAATAGTTCAAATTTTGGTGATAGTTCCAAACAGTTGAAAATGGGCTCTGGATTACAAGGGTTTAGGCTCATGAGCTGGATTTGCCACTCACTAGTCAGGAGATTTGTAGCAAATTGTTTAATTTCATAATGCCTCCGTATTCATTTGTAAAATGTGGAAAGTAATATTATCAACTTTTAGAAAGTTGAAATCAGATCACTCACAAATGCTAATAATCATATTATTGTGGCTGTTAAGATCTTGAAGCAGAAACCTTTCTTCTCAGTTTTCAGTACCCTGTAGTTTATCTGATATAACAAGGGGCAAACCCTTGTTTATTAACCATTTAGTTTTTTGTTTAAGCACAAATTAATGATTGAGGCATGAGGTAATGAACCAGGTGTGATTTCAAGGTTTAATTTTAAGGCCCTCCTGCCCAGTACTCACAGTCACCCTAAGAATGACAGCTTTCTCTAAAAATAGAAGAGAATCAAAGGATGAGGAAATTATCTAAAGAATGTGAAGCATAGTGCTGACATCATTTAAGATGGATCAGGATTTATCTTATTTTAGAGTTTGATTGAAGAGGACTCTACAACCTTTCTTGATGGCTCAATTCAATAATGAATCAACTCCTGTCTAAAATGTTCTATTTTTATCAAATGCAAATTCCTTAGCGTAAAAATGTTTTGCATTATTTGTTATTCAATGAAAAGATATATTCTGGAATTGTGATTGCTCACACCTTTGTTAACTCTTATGATTAGATAGAGCCTAAACAAACTTTAGGAAAATCATCTTATATTTATGAACATTTCTACAGTGAAATTCTGTAAGGCTTAAATGCTTATTAATCTCATTAAAATATCCTTTAAGTTTCTAAAAATCTTTACAGTTTGAATGGAAAGCTAGACATGCTAAATCGTATAGTTCAGGACAATACTTCACATATTGAATATAAATTTTAATTTCATTGTTCTACCTTGCTTATTTAAAAAATTATCTTGACACTTGCTTGGTTGGAATCTAATTCATGTAGGACTTGCTATTCACTGTTCTGCCTTTTCATCTGTTTGCCTTTATTTTTCTTATTTCATTTGTCTTCTTTTTAAGTAACTACCTCTTCTTTTATCACCCTTACAAGGTCCTCACAGATTTGCCAGTTTGTGAATATTCTTATACATATAATTAATTGCTCAAAAATATTAATTGTGCATCTGCTGTATCATTATAGTCGTGAAAAAAGGTAGGGATGGTGCAAAGGTGCAGGATTATGCTGTCTGCACTCTCTTTATGTCATGTTTCCCCTTTAATTGTTCATGTACTGCATTTGAGTCACTGATGCAATAATTAGGCATCTCTTAGCCTTAAAATAGAGCATAGTCTATACTACAGAAGGAAATGTTCACACTTGAGAGTCAGATCTGTTTGTGCTTATATAATGCCTTAAAATTTATGGCATTGTTAAATGGCCAAGCCACGATTTCTTTATATTTGCAAAGGAAATTAAAATAACTACCTTGAAATATTTTTGTGAGGAAAAAGTTGAAAGAAATTATGCACAGAGAGTCTGCATCACAGCGCTTGAGAGAGCATAGGACTTGCTCAGGGTTGGTGGCTTTCTTTTACCAAAGGATCAAGCCTTATTAAATGTTTTTCATTGTCTTCTCAGACTGATCAACAATTGGAATTTTATATTATTTTAAAAATAGTGTTCACATCCCTAACTCTCATAAGAAAAATTTTAGAACCACATTTTTATGACTGCAGCTGGAGAGCTGACTTATTTTCTTAGATTTAGGAGATGTGGGATATGGAATTCAAGTAAATCCTTATAAAGCCACCATCACTTTTATAAAATAAGAACTTTAAAAGTCACATCTTACTTAATATCAACTCTAAAGAATCTAGCCCTCTGGCTTCTTTTTACAGTTGGGGATATGAATAATTCGGTTTCTCTGGTGTTAGATTGAATGAATCTAGGTCTTACCATCATGTGCAAATAAGTACATGTATCCAAAAAATGTATATTCATGCATACAAACACAGATAGAAATTTGGGGCAAGTAGTTATTTAGTTTCTTTGAAAAAACTTTTTCAAAATAAGTACATACATTTAAATAGATTTTGATATTGATATGTTAGGCTTTGGGTCGTTGCAGTAAAATTAAGTAAAATGAAACCCTTTCTGATTTTATGAAATCAAAACTTGTCTTGAAAATTTGATGAGTTAATTAAATAAAAGTCAGAATCTTTTTTGTTTTATATGCTATAAAACATCATCATTTGCTTTTGCATTGATATACAGAATCTAGTATTTATCACAATTATTTTGGATAGTATAATGAGTGAAAAAGATCAAAAAACATTTCCTCTGTGTATATGTTGGTCCTGTCACTTATTAATTGTTTGAGTTTGAACAAGCTATTAATAATCCAAGGCCTTAGTGTTTATAAAATGGGACTAATAATAACTACCTCATTAATGAGATTTTACATGTAAAGCATGGAGCTCAGAGCTTCAAGTACTAAATAAATCGCTCTTAATATTACTTTTATTGTCATTTTGGCAATTGTGCCTTAGTAGCCATTATAGTGCCTTCCATATTAGTCCTCATTAAACAGTATAGGGAATTAATTTTGCAAAATGATTTTGTGATGTAAAAATGACCATAAGATTATGTTTACTATGCTCTATTCTACCTAATTTAAAACATTATTCAGCTAAAGAACTTTTAATGTAAATAAATTTTTGAGAATAAACGTCTAGGTTCAAGACAGACATGAGTACTTGTTGCACATGGACTAAATATTGGTCAAGAAGTCTGTAAATAAGTTGCCTCTTGCAGTTGCTCTTCAGTGTTGTGGGTACATGCAGCTGATTGTGCTGGCTCTGCTTTGTGCCTGAAATTAAACTGGGAAGATGGGAAATGTTTTGCATAAAGTGGAATGGTAGCTAGAAGACCATTGTGAGATAGAAGCACACACTTAATGATACAGTTTTTTTCCCCCCTCTTTACTAATCCAAAGAAGGGCTTAAAGATTACAGTTCTGATTTCGTTTCCTTTTTGATTGGGAAAATGTGGTAGATATAAGATCTGGGAAATGCCATTTGAAGTAAATTAACAGACACCTATGAAACATAGTTAACCATAGATACAGTCTGACAGTAAGAAGAATATTGTGAGAAGCGGAGGAAATCGTAGAATGACTGTGTATTACTCTGACAGTGAATTGGTATTATCTCTGCTATCAGATAATGCAGTTATCATTAATTTTCACATTTGCATTTCAATCTTTGGAAGGAAATGACTCTTGCCGGATGAAGATAAGAGCTCTGTACCACTATAATGAACCATCATTTTATCCCAAGGCTTTGTGTCCATATGAAAATGAGGCAGGGAGGAGTATGTGTCTGTGTGTGTGTGTGTGTGTGCGCGTGCGTGCGTGCGTGTGTGTGTGTGTGTGCACGAGTGTGTGTGGGGGGGTATTAGAAAAATATAACAAAGTGTCACAAATTGCTGCAGACTTTTGAGTCTTTTATGAAACAAGAGGGGGTAAAAATAAATCTTCTGTACTGTAGTTAAGTGGATATCGGATTAAAAGATGAAAGCCTTCCTCTTTGTAGACCAGAATGCCACATGAACATAGTAAAAAAGTTCTCTTGATCCCATTCCCCTACCCCAGTTTGCACTGTCTTGCAGAATTAGGACACACTACACAGAAACTTAACTAAAATAAATAAGTAAATAAAAGGGAGGTGGGATCATCACTGTTTGGAAAAGCAGCTTCTTCAAGTCATAAAGAACTGCATAAAACTTGCCACTGAATTATTATTATAATTTATACCTCATTAGCTGTTTAAGAATGGGAATGAAGGACACTTAGATGTTGGCTTCTTTTAGAGTTTGCGAATATCTTATTTGTTTATGTAAGTTAAGTTGAGAAATTCAAATTAAAGGATAAAGAAATTAAGGTTCATTTGGGGGAGGGTCTTTCCTTGCAGTGACCTTTTCCTCAAACACATGACTGGAAAATGTATACAATGTCATGTTTTATAACTATGTTAAAGTCACCCTCCCCCCCCAAAAAAATGACATAGCATTCTTTTCAGCACCCTTACACCCTGGCTCCATGGTAAATTCACTCATCACCTGTTTACAGTAGAAACTTCCTTAACTATAACTTTCATCTCCTCTCTGAAACTTACTGTTTGCATTTTATCCCTCCTAAACTAATAGGATGAAGTCCCCTAACCTCCATGACTTCAGAATGTGATGTCATTTGGACACAGGGTTGTTGAAAATATACTTGGTAAAATTATGGTCATATACTAAGTAGGGCAATCTAATTTCATCTGACCTATGTCCTTTTGAAAAGGGAAACACTGGGATCAGACACACACATTCAGGGAGAACACAGCAAGCCAAAGAATGTCAGAGTTTGCTAGAAGCTAAAGGAGAGGCATGGAAGAGATGCCTCCTCAGTCTTCAGCAAGAACCAGCCCCGGGCACCTTCCTCTTCGATGTCTGACCTCCAGAACTGTGAGATGACAAGATTCTGTTTTTTAAGCCATCCAGTTTTTGGTACTTCATTATAACAGTGATAACAAACTAACAAAATAACAAAGGGACCAGAGGGACCATCACTTGTATATTTGCTAGCTGTGCTTGTTGTAATTTTTAATTAACTTTAAATATTTTCTAGACCAATGAAACATGTCCTCAAAGAAGATATACATTTTATTTTATCAAAACTATGTTGCAACCTCTGGAAGAGTTGATAAAGGAACTTTACTAAAAAATTGAAGTATGGGAAATGATTTTAAAGACTTAGGTAGAAAATCCTAAAAATAGTGAAAGAAAGTGTATTTAGATCGTTTTGCAGGTGGTTTTCCTATCTCAATCTATTCCAATGAAACAGATTAGAAATCTTAGATGAAGCATTGATTTTTTGTGTGTGTGTGTGTGTATATGTGTGTACATGAAACACCAAATCATGACGTAGTTGTAGTTGTAACAGAACAAAGGAAGAGGAGTCAATCAAGGAAGACTAACAAGCAGAGGCCAGAGAAGACAGGAACACTAGGAGAAAGTACTTTTTGAGAAGGAGGGTGTGATGCCTGGGATAAACAGTGCAGAGAGGTCAAGACGGAGATTTAAAGACTCTCTTTTAAATTTAGTGACATGCAGATAGCAGTGATTTTAACTAGGAGACTGACATGTTCAAGTGAGGGGGAAAGAGGAACATGTGGAATCAGCTACTATAAACAACTACTGTATACTTGAGTGTTCTTGGTAAATATTTGGGTGTCTCTGAAACTGTCCGTTCATTGATAAAATCATTCATTATCATTTACCTCCTATTCCTGTCTAAGAATTTTAGACAGAATGGGTGAATTTTGCCAGGACAGGGTGACAAATTCTTATTGAGACTGCTTTAAGATGTCATTAATAGATAGGCACTATTTCGGTTTTTTTGTTTGTTTGTTTGTTTTTTCCAAAATGTGATTTCATAGTGTGTGTGGTGGATTTGCTGCAATTTTGCCTGTGTGGAACCTCCGTTCTCCAGATAGACCCATTAGCTATATGGCACTAACTTTCCTATCACTGTCTGACAGAAGAATGGGAGAGTGTTACTCTGCTAGGCTCCCATCACAGAATATCACATTGGGTGGCTTAACAACAGAACTTTATTTCCTCACAGTTCTGAAGGCTGGACGTCAATGATCGAGATGCCAGCAGGGGAGGTTTCAAATGAGGCCTCTCTTCCTGGCTCACAGATGGCTGCCCTCTCCCCCTGTCTGTCACAGGCCTTTGCTCTGTGTGCCTAGATTCTTGGTTTATCTTTCTTTTCTTATAAGGAAACTAGTCCTATTGGATTAGGGTTTCACCTTGTGACTGTGTTTAACCCTTATCACTTCCTTAAAGGCCATATTAGGGAGTAAGTTTTTAACAATGAACTTGAAAGAAACATCATTCAGTGCATTCCAGGGTGGATTGTTGGCACACTAACCAAAGTCCAGGAGAGTGAGGGAAGATTTCTAGAAGATAGGAAAGGTCAGCACTCAGCAGTGGGGCCTTAGTTTTTAGAGAAGGGGGACAATTTTCCCTTTTTTATTTCTGACTCTAAAATCCCCACAGGACCAACTAGCATGAGCTGTGGTCCTGCTCTGGGAAAGAATGGCTGATCTGATATGTCAGTGTGAATTGAGTGAGTGGAACCCTGCAGCCCAAGAGAGCCACCATGACACGTTGTCTAGGAGCAGAGCCTGTTTGTGTATCAACTCTGTGGAAAGGAGAGCTCATTATCCAGTACAGGAAAGGATTTTATTGGTGACCCCAAGACATAGAGAACAAAGTAAGGGTTCTATGTTCCCCTAATTGCTACTTAGGATTTAGAAATGGGGCTTAATGGGGGAGCTCTTTGAAAATCTGGAGTACATAAAGAAGGTCTCAAGAGTGAGAGGTTTTCATTGAGACAGAATGGGTGAATTTTGCCCAGAGCTGATGAATGAGGGCATAGATACAGAGAACCCAGAAAAGGAAGCATCTGCTGGTTATAGATGCTAGTTAAGTTCTCTTAGTGAACATGATGGAAAGTAGAGGAGGGGGAAAACATTCCATCTTTCCAGACGAACGGCACATAACCCATGCAGCATAATGTGGACTGTGAATTAGGGTTAGAATTCAGACAGGGACTCACATTAGACACAGGCATTCTCTGTAATAGCATATTACAGTAGTTGAGATCAGAATGTGATAGAGATTTCTAATGCAATAAAAAGTGTGCTCATTGTGAAAATGGCCCAGGAAAAAGGAAGAAGAGAAATACAGAGGTGTGTATGTTTAAAATATATACATATATTTAAATACATACATAATTAAACATATTATGTGAATATATTTTAATATAAATATATACTTAAAATAGAACAAAATAAATACATACATACATATATATATATATATATATAGAGAGAGAGAGAGAGAGAGAGAGTATATACATATATACATATATAGAGAGTATAATGAAAATATATATGTGTGTGTGTATTTTTTTAAGAAAAAAAATACAAATTTTTCTTCCTCAGAGCAAAGTAAAAGCAAGGGTTTCCTTAAGGTTATATGAATAAAATGAACCCTTTTTTCACTGTGTTAGGGATTAAAACTATGTTTTTAAAAATATTTTACCTGTTGTTAATGTTTGTATTTATTTACTTTTTATTTTAAATTAAAAAACAAATATGAGATTTTATGAAGCAATCACATATAATGTATCATTTTTGAAATAATAGTGAGCATTATAGGAAAAATCTTAAATTATAAAGAATAAGTAGATATTTTCAAAAAGCCCAAATTATTCACTCATATAAAATCATAATTAGAATTATATGGCAAAATTAATTTCCTATAAAATAGGGTGTTCTGTCTGAGAAAATGGAAACAAATTATTTTCGGAACTCACGTAGCTTAAGGCTAACATTCCATGCCAATAATTCATGATTAATATATAGTAGAATATTTTAGCATATTTTTAAAATTAAATAAGTTGTTAGCTAACTCAGACTTTGGGTTTTATTCATTCTTTATTTTTAAAGGAAATCATAGTAAAATGAAAAAAGTCCCATTTTTTATTATACTGTGATAAAGATGGCATTACATCTAACTATTACAAAAGTGCATGGAATATTGCAACCCCTGTTACAAGACCTGAAATTAGTAATATTCCTAACTCCCTTTGGGCATTTAATATTCAGTCCATGTAATTCAGGACTTGTCATCCACTGACAGCATTTTCTGAAATCCTAAATCATTCCAAAAGCCAAAAGCTAAAAGCCAAAAAAAAAAAAAAAAAAAAGGACTAATAAAGAGAAAATTAGTAAAGAAGAGTTCCTAAAGCATTTTTTTTCAGTGCTATTCTCTTGAAATGATCAAAATTAAAACTATCATCTAGAATCAGTGTTGGGGTGATAAAACTCTGCTTCTTGGCAATGCTTTCTGTCCTGTGAACTTTCTGGCTTTCCTTTTTTCATTCGTAGCTGTTGTAACTATGATTTGTTGAGTGTTCATTAGTGTGTTACAGGCAAGAAGGATATAAGAGCAAACAGACTCTCATTGTTTTTCTTTCTAACAACTCCACGGATATTATTCTCATCTAAAGCCAATGAGGAAATTGAGACCCAGGGACATTAAATAACTTGCCTAAGGTCACACAGCCTGTTTTAGTCAGCTTTTTCATCGCTGTGACCCAAAGACCTGACAAGAACAATTTTAGAGGAGGAAAAGTTAATTTGGCACTCAGAGTTTCAGAAGTCTGAGTCCATAGGCTGCTGGCTCCATTCCCAGTGCTCCAGTCAGGCAGAGCATTATGGAGGAAGAGTGTTGGGGGAGACAGTGGCTCAGAACATCACACCAAGAAGCAGAGAGACTCCCCTAACCACAGAAAAAATGTATATCCCAAAGGCATGTTCCTAGTGACCCACCTCCTCTAGCCACACCCTACCAACCCACAGTTGCCACCCAGTTAATCCTTACCAGAGTATTAAATACTGATTAGGTTAGGGCCCTCACAACCCAATTCTTTCACATATTAGCTTTCTTACATCATCTCACACATGAGTTTCTGGGGAAGAGCCAACATACAAACTATAACATACTCCTAATCCTGGAATTGAAATTAAGCAGCAGGACTCCAGTGAGTGTACACATGTCTGTTTACTTTCTCTGTTTTTTATGCAACTAACCCCTTCTTGATAGTGGTATTCATTACTTGCTACCATATTTTTTCATCCCTTCACTTAGGTAGATTTCTATGTATCTTTTTTCTTCTCTAAAAGATAATCAAGGAGCAATGTGTTTTATATTTCTGTAAAACTATTTATTAAGATAAATTCATACTTTAATAAAATTTGGGGAAATTTCTCGTACATAACTTTTTTAGTTACTCTGTTTAGTTTTCATTGACCTGTTGCCATCCTAAAAAATACATATCCACTATTCTTTAAGCATCCTGGCTCCAGTTACTGTGCTTTGTTTTACCAAGGAAGTTGAAGTTTAAAACAGTAATGTGTTGACAAGTGACCTCCCAGGATTCTAATGCTATCTAGATGGACCATCAATGAGGCTGGCAATTTACCTTCAGAGGGTGCTATCTTTATTCTAGGTACTACATGAACTGACCTGATTGTCTCCTTTAATTCTCACGAGAAGCTAGATAGGTTGTCCTTTTTTAAGAGCTAAGAATGTTAAATCTTGGTCTAGTTAGAGAGCTTTCCTACCTAGTGTTATTGCTGATAGGGACAGAGACAGGCTGGACCTTAGTGCTTTCCCCTGATAGTCTGAGAAGGAAGAGAAACTGGCATCACAGAAGTTTTTCCAGGGAAAGGAAAATAGGGGTCATGGGAGACATATTCTGAGATGAAACTTGCTTGCTTTTCTTTCTTTTTTTCCCTTGTGCCTGTTGTAGGGATTAAACTTAGGACCTTGGCACATTAGGCAAGCACATTACCACTAAGCTAGGTCCTGAAAATTGCTTTCAAAGTCTGCTCCTCCACATAACTGCTCGATAAACTTGGACAAATCTTTCCAGATCACTTAGCTTTTTGCCCACCACTTTTCTCATCTGTAAGTTAGGAGAGCTGTAGACCTGCTTCACAGGGTTCTGCGTTATGAGAGTGAAGCAACGAGAAGGGTGTTTGGCACAGAGCAAGTGCCACAGGAGGGCTGTAAGCATGACTATTATCATTGTCATCCACATCATCGTCATTCTTTTTATATAGCAAGATTGTTTCTGTCTAAAATCTTGCTTCCCTCTTATTTCTTCTTCTTCTCTATTCTATTTCTTTAAATAGTGAATTGAAATAGCAAGTCAGGTTGCATCTATTTTTTTTTTTTTTTTTTTTTTAGAAAATTAGGGTCTGTTACAGGATTCTACTTAGTAGAGATGAATCTGAAGTACTCAAATATCTTAGATTAAAAAAAAATAAGGCATTTAATTCTTATGCTCAGCCTCATTCCACAACATATTTGGGGTAACATTTAAAACATGAAATATAAAATGATAGAAAAATTATTAAAGCAAATGAAAGAAAACATGGATAGAAAAACAATAGAAGGAAGGGATAATATAATTACATGAGTAGTTATACCACTGAGTCCAAAATGGGCTAAAAATGTGATTGTAATCTTCCTCACAGCCAGTTTTTGAAAGACTGTTCTTACATTCATTTGTTATTGATCAATATTATGGGTAACTATGTTGAAAAGTTATAACATGATCCTCAAAGGAAATAAAAGAATGTTCACTTTTGTTAGATTATAGTAATATTGCAAAAATAGTGATGGTGCTAAAAACTTGCAATTGGAGAAGAACAGTTAATTATGACTCAGGACAAAATATTCATTCATTTATCTCTAAACAAGCAAATTAGCAAATAGATATAAAACTAACTACCAGATCTCTTTGGGCTTTCATGTGGACCTGAGATGAAAAGTCCTAAGTTCACCCAGGAGGTCTTGACTCTCCTCTTAATGAGGAGATGTGATGGGAATTTTTGATCTTTTTAAAAAGATCATTTTTAGTTTTTTTTTTTTTTCCTGATAAGAATATATTCTTATCTGTTCTATGGATGACTACATACTGTATTGCCCTCCTTTTCTTATTCAGAATTTTATATTCAACTTTCAACTTCTTCACTTAAATACTTGAAGAACCCTGGAACTGAGCCTTTTTGTTTGTTTGTTTGTTTGTTTAGTCATGTGATAGTCGTGGATTTTGTGAAGAATGCATATGACAGGATTAGTGAAGTGTAGTATCCTCACCTGTCTCTGGGATACCCTTCTCTTTGGATTTCTGAGGACCTCACAGCTTTTCACAACTGCTTCACTATTTCTCTTTTCCCTTTTTCTTTTGAGCCGTGCCTTCTGCAGATCTCTCCAGACATTCTGAGCAATTATTCCAATGAGATCTTTCTTTCTTTCTTTCTTTCTTTCTTTCTTTCTTTCTTTCTTTCTTTCTTTCTTTCTTTCTTTCTTTCTTTCTTTCCTTTGGTACTGGTGATTAAACTCAGGGGCACTCAACCACTGAGCCATATCACCACCGCTATTTTGTATTTTATTTAGAAACACGGTTTCACTGACTTGCTTAGTGCCTCACAGTTGCTGAGGCTGGCTTTGAACTGGTGATTCTCCCACCTCAGTCTCCTGAACCACTGGGATTACAGGCATATGCCACTGTGCCCCACTTCCTATGAGATCTTTATTCTCAGTTGGTTTTATATGTTTTAAATTTTATGGCCCATCCAAAACTGTTCAATTTACTTTCTGAAGGAAAAATAATAAAGTACAAAATGTTACCAAATCCTTGTTCCTGTGTTTGAAATAAAAGCCCAGAACATTTGCTACTTTTTACTTTGGATACTTTTATAGAAATTCCTTTTTGAAGAAGTCAAATATATGCTAACATTATTTTAATAAAACTTCCGATGAGAAAATGATGTCCATAGAACTGGGAGGGGGGAGGGTTTACAGTGAATAGCAGATGATACCCGTATTCAATAGGGAGCTCTTAAAAATAGAGCCAATGTATAAGACATTTTTTGCAGATTTCAATTTGTAGGAAAATGATTTCATTAGAGGGGGGAAAAAGAGAGAGAAAACCATCAGTCAAGATGTGGGAGAATGCAGACTCCTGATGAGACCAGCCAAGAAGACAAACTCAGTGTACAGATGCAGATTAGACCTCAGAAGATGAGGGTGTAAAAGGGATTTAATGGTGGGGTGGATTATAGAAATCCATGTAACAATGTTAAATAATTATAGTTCCAGCCGAGATCAAAGCAGTGCTGATTGAACACCCTCGAGCTGTTAACATGAAGTATCTTGAGGGGAAAAAACCTGCCTTAGTAAACTCGCCAGAGAGATTGGTCAGCTTGGGCAAACAAAGTCTGTGATCTTGCCCCAGCCCCACTGTACTGCAAGTACCAATTGTGGGGAGGAAAGATGGAGGAGGAGCCCTTTAGGGAATTCTTCCTCTGGAGCTCCATCTGAAAACAGACTTTGGGGACTGTGTGGAATTTGTTTGAAAATGATCAGAAAATATGTCCACAATTAAACCCTTTCTTTTGGAGGGGGGCACAAAAGATATTCGCTGTAGGGTATCACAGATGTTACTGGAAAATTCTATAAGTAATTTACTTACCATTCTTAATTTTTTTCCTTTGGTGAAAATTTTATTTTTATTTTTTTACAGCATGAATATATCTATCTGCAAAAGGAAAAAAAAAAAGAATCTTGATTATCAAGGAAAAAAATGAGAATTCATCCATGCCTGTGGGTTTGTTTGATTTTGTAATGTCCCCAACACCTAATAAAATGTAGAATTGGAAAAGAATTGAAATTAGTTCTAAAATGAGTCAGCCATTTAAATTAACCCAAACCATTAAATTAACCCAAATTCAAATTGGGTAAATTTAATGTAGAACTATATCTATAACTACTCATCTATGTATATATCTATAATAAAAGAAAGGGTAGCATAGTTTTTATGCCTTGCAGATACATTTTTATTTACTTTACAAGAAAATTAAATGGATTATTATTTTTAAGTCACACTAAAATAAAAAGCCAATGATTATTAAAACTTGATTTGTAGATGGTATATTTCTACCATGTCAAATGTATAGTTGATGTAGGTAGTTGAACTTTATAGTGACATAAAGATTTAAATTGTAAAACTGAAAAGCCAAATATATTTGCAGATGTTTTTAAAACACTTTAGGTATTGTGGTTGGACTTAATACCTGAGAACAATTAAAGCAGATATTTCAAAAAGTACATACCATTTCTACTATGACAATAGTTTTAAGATTCTATAAATATGGTCCAAAACTAATGTAAAGACAATGACTCATTGCATCTAGGTGACGAGGGGTTGGCATCATGGCCTTGGTTATATAGAGGTTTTATGATGTTGTATTTAATTTTAGTATTTTAGTTTGAATACATTCTCTTTGCCAAACTAATTTCTATTTTTATGGGGGTGTGAGTGTGTTAGCTCTGATATCTTTTGTCATCTGTGGAAAACATCATTTCTCATTTTAAAACATTATTTTAAATTCATACTTATGTGGTATTGGGAAAATGATAAGAAGTTGTAGGATTAAACAATTTTAATGAATATATACTGAGGTTTCTCAATGCAGTTTAAAAACAACAATAAAAACAGTATAAATTAACACAATTTCTACAGGCTACCAGCTAATTATTAGTTAGTTTTATGGTTTCCCGCACATTTTTACGATGTCAAATCTTTCTAAAGCTGGTCTTATGTATTTAACAATTGAATAATTTGGTTATTTTATTTTCATATTTTTTATTGTGCCTTTCTGCTCAAATGCACACAAGTCACATTTTTCGTGGTTATTTTTATAGATCCTTCTGTACCACAGAGGTTCATTCGTAAGATACGGAAGAGGTTAATTTACTGCCGACATTACCTGTACTGAAATGTAACTTCATATTTTGACTTTCATTTTACGTGTTTGTCTAGCATACTGTCATTCTACCTCCCATATAAGTATATAATTGAGAATAAATACCAAATGTAAAGATTTTTTTTTAATTGCCTGTTTTCTTAATTTGATGAAATATTTTTGTTCTGAGAGTGCAAGAGACTTAATGACTATTGATGAGTTCAGGACAGAACAAAAATTCTGAAATTATACTAAAGTGAAAAAACCTAGAATGTTTATTCAGACAAAAAGGTGTTTGAATCCTGATTCAATATTAAATTATATACTAGTTGAGTGACCTTGGAAATTTTGTCCCTTTTCTCTGAATTTCAGTTTCCTCATCGAAATGTACCTGCCTCACATATCAGTCCTTGGAATTAAGCAAGGCCAAGTGAAACATTACATATATTTCTTCCCACAAGCTGCAGGGAGGATTCCCATGGAAACTGCCCAACACCCTTCATATTCAAGACAAATCATAGCAAAGTTTGAGTGGAGAACTCTAACGTTGAGCCCATGCTTCCTAAATATGTACCTCATTCTGGTACAACTAATTTTACCAAAGTGAAAAATAATCTTGGAATGATAGTGATTTTAGCCAACTTCCTTTATGTCCACCTACTGCTATGCTTACAATGTGTCTTTAACTAAAGGAAGCACAATCTATACATGCCTAGCACAGACAGGGACTCAGTTACTGAGGTGAGTCCATTATTGCTACCAAATTACCAGTAGTCTGCTACTGAAGACTACTGGTAATACTGGCTTTTTAAAAAAATGTTAAGCATGGGGAGTTAGTATAAGTTGAATTTCTATGTGTAACAGAGATTCTGCTAGACACAGAGAATGAATGGTCAATAAGACAGGAGTAAGATCTAATCTTCTGAAGATTGCACTCCCCTATGAATATGTTGTGAAATGCACTTAGGTACCATGAAATAGATCAGACATTGTTAAGCAATGTTTATTATAATGATTTTAAAAGTAATAGGCTCAGTGTTTGAAGAAAATGAAAAGAGTGGTTTGGAAGTCATGGAAAGAAATGGGTATTAGGCAAAAATCTGCTCACCCTCAGAGTTGGAGACTTTCCTCGCTTTATTACTACCCTCAAAACCTTCTTGAAGGATGATCTCTGATTTTTTCAGTACCACTTCTATCTCCACCATCACCAGATTCCCTATCTCACTGCTCTTGGTAGGGCTCTCTTATCACTTCATTTTATCATCTTTGTTTAATAAACCATATTTACTTCCCCAGCATCTGGGCCTCCTACTTACATCTCTCTCTTTAGTGTTCAATCAAGTACTTTTTCCTCCTGTGTCAGTCACAAAACTCATACTCTCATGACTCCCTGAGGACTCTTCTCAGTGTTACTCGACATTCATTTGTCTGCCATATTTTCCTTTCCTTCTGGAGTACCTACTTTCCTTATCNCTCTCATCTCTCTCTCTCTCTCTCTCTCTCTCTCTCTCTCTCTCTCTCTCTCTCTCTCTCTTCTCTCTCTCTCTCTCTCCCTCCCTCCCTCCTCCTCCCCATCCTCTGATCCTTTTCATCAAAGGGTCTCTAGTTTTCCTTCTTTCTTCAATTTCTACCTGGCTACTTTCTTCTTTACCTGCCCATCTTTCCCCAACTCAAGTATTCACGCATGCATGCATTTTTTTTGAAAAATATTTATTGTACATGTCAAGGTGGAGGATCAGACTTGCTGAAGTCAGATATTGTTTTCACCACCTCCTGGGTTTGAGATGGTGAGACTCTGAGCAAGTTCCTTATCCTCATGTGCCTCATCTGTAAAGTGAGAATGTTAGTCATTGCATCATTCATAAATGAGAATAGCTGAAGTTTGTTGTAAACTTTCTACATTCCAGTAAGTGTTTTACCTGTACTAATTCAGCCTCATAAAACACTATAGTATAGATACTGTTAATAATCCTGTGTTTGCCTGTAAGATCATACATTTTCATAATTTCTTAGAGTCACAAAGCTACCTAGTTCATCTGAGGGTTAAACAGACTCATCCATACACACTGCTTAGCAAAGTGCCTGGTATACAACAAATGCTCAAAAACATTTAGCTGTTACAGTTATTAACATCCTTATTAGAAGTAATCCTATTTCACCACCCAACAAATACTTAAAATATTTTTGTTATGAAAATGAGATGATAGGCATTGTGCTAAGAGCTGTGAGTGTGAAGCACATAACAAATAGAATGGCTCTCCCTGGGAAACTTGAAATATATTAAAGAAATTTTAAAAAATAACATTTTCTCTTCCTCTCTACTTTTCCTTCTTCATCATCTTCTTGTTTCAAGCTTCTTTCTTCTGAGAGACAACAGGGCTGAAGAACATATACTGGAGCCCCAGTGCAGACACACTAATTGTCATGGCTCCTGTTTTTCAACTGCATGACTTCTGACAAAGGCATTGCTGTGTCTCCATATTTTCATCAGCAAAATGGGCTGAGTCTATTTCTACCCTGGAGGGTTATTAGAAATATTAATGTTTTCAGATTAACACAGCTAGTAACTTTGGGTACAGTAAGCAACTGTGTAAGTGTAAGCTGGTTTTCCTCTACCTTTTCTTATCTAACTGCCCATTTAGATGTGAAAAGTTTAGAGTATATATTTTATTGATTAGTATTGCTTAATTATTTATATAGTTCCCTGCTCTTAATTATAAAATATTTAATATTTTGCATGTCCCCTTAAAATCACTAAATTGAAAATTATTTAAAATTCTATTCTATTTTATTCATTTTCTATAAAATATTGGCTCAGATTTTTTAAAAATTCATTACTCCTGCACTATAAGATGTGGCTTTTGTGGTTTGATTGCTTATTGCATATACTTAAAATCTTTCTTCTACATGTCTCATTAGAAAGTTTGTGTTTAGGGCTGGGGATGTGGCTCAGTGGTAGAGCGCTTACCTAGCATGTGTGAGGCACTGGGTTCAATTCTCAGCACCTCATATAAATAAAGTCCATTGACAACTAAAAAGAAAGAAAGAAAGAAAGAAAGAGAGAGAGAGAGAGAAAGAAAGAAAGAAAGAAAGAAGGAAAGGAAGGTGCTGATTATCCCTTGAACTTTTCTCAGTCGGTCAGTTTTATTCTATTTGTGATTTCTACATGCTTTCTTGTTTGGTTGTTTTCATCTCTGAACTTCATTGGAAAACAATGAACATGCTCAATACCATCTTTAGGACTTTTGTTTTAGTCAGCTTTTTCACTGCTGTGATTAAATGATCGAACCAGCACAATTATAGAGGAGGAAAAGTTTATTTGAGGGCTCAACAGTTTCAGAGGTCTTAGTCCATAGAAGGCTGGCTCCATTCCTCAGGGGTCCAGGTGGGGCTGGACATCATGGCAGGAGAGGGTGGCAGATGGAAGCAGCTCACATGACCTCCATGATCAGGAAACAGAGAGAGAGAGACTCCACTCTCCAGATACAAATACATACTGAAAGCCACGCCCCAGTTCCCACCTCCTGCAGCCCCACCCTACCACTTAGTTACTAGTTAATTCCTATCAGGGGATTAATTCACTGATTAGGTCAAGACTGTTACAACCCAATCATTTCTCCTCTGAACCTTCTTACATTATCTCACATGTGAGCTTCTGGGGGACACTTCATCTGAAACGTGACAACAGCCTTGAGCAGGTAGGTGGTTTCTTTATATGTGGTTGCTGTATATTAATTGCAGCCTTACTAGGTTTGGGGCCACAAAGTTGAGCAAGGTATGCCATTTGCAGCTCAAGTCACTCATTGCCTGGGTAGGAGAGAGGCAGAAACATACCTTCTTTGGATTTGTCATGGTCAATACTACTTTAGGACAGTAATCAAAACTGCAAGGAAACACTGAAAAGCAGTTGATCAGTCTTTTCTGGTCCAATGTGGTATGAAAATATCAAGATTGGGTAGAATCTTTTTGGACCCAGAGGGGATCTCTTACTCAGTTAATTCATGGCAGGATTAATTGCCTGTCAAGTCAGATGATCAGCATGTAGACTGTGGCTGGACAAGAACTAAATATTTTTTCTCTCAAAAATTTAGGATGAAGATGGAGAGTTGT
Organism: Marmota marmota marmota; assembly: GCF_001458135.2. Lineage (NCBI taxonomy): Eukaryota > Metazoa > Chordata > Mammalia > Rodentia > Sciuridae > Marmota > Marmota marmota. Next base: position 6,575,195 of record NW_025999949.1, read on the forward strand.
TCTGATTGGGCATAGCTAGTGTGCAAGCAGAACTCTTTCCGTATTCGCAGATAGAAGCTTCTCGGATGAGCACTTCTTAAGTTCTCCATTAACATCTTAATCTCCATTTATGCCTAGAATTTCAGTTCTGACTATAGCAGAAACTCTGATTAATTATAACTTTATCAGGAGCATTATTAAATTTGATGTACCTGCATAGTCTCTTTATCATAAAAATAATTTAGATTAAACTGGTGAAGTTTGACCTTCTCACAGTGTCAGTTGGATTATTACCCAAGACCCTAATTTTCTAGGCCAGTGTTTCATAAAATGTGGTCCCTGGATTACTTGAGCACCATCCCAGATAAACCACATAATAAAATCCATAAAATTTTATGCACAATCGTCTTTGAGAACCTATATACATACACACATGCAGAATGAATTGGAGGCCAATGAACTTAGATGTAATTTAGCAAAATCTAGGAGAAATTGTAGGTTTTAGTCAGCACCCCTACATGCTTTTAGAGAAACAAAATAATAGTGTTGTAGAGTTTCTAACATAAGCAGAGTAGTCCCTCATTATCTGCTTGGTACTGCCAAGGTAAGAGGTGACAGCTGCTGGGGAATCTGAAATCACTAAGTTATCAATTCATTACTTCATCCCAGTTTTATCCCTGGTGGCTTATTAGAAAATATTTTTTTTTCAACCAACATCACAGATGCTTTTCATCAAATCAATAGTAATTGGAGTTAGCACAACTTCATCTCTACAACTACAAAACAATTTAAATATGAAAAATACATGGACTCTGGCTTCTGGACATGGCTTGTGGTTTTGCATGTATAATCATTGACCTGGACTACGCCTCGCCTCCGCTCTCCTTAACTGATCCATCTTTAAACATCCAACTCAGGGTCTTCTATGATTTTCCCCTTTCCTGGAAGACCCTTGGGACGACAGTAGTTCCTACCGTTTGTTTGATAATTCATCAAATGTCATTTTGTGATATTTTGTTTCATTACTATACATCGATGCTTATAATATTATTTTAAATGGTTTACATGTTTCTGCCTATCTCCCTAATTGGATGTCTACCTCTTTATGTGCCCAATAGTGCCTAGCACACTGCCTCAAATACAGTAGATGTACAGGACACATTTAGTGATTTGAAATCAATTCAATTCTGGTGGGTTAAGGAAGAAAGATTCAACTATTCCCTAGAGGAGAGCCAAAGTCTGGCATTAAAGGCCATTGAATTGGGTCTGCTATTTCAATGAACTTTTATATCTAGAGGGAGCCCAGATGGAATTAAATTAAGGAATGCAAAACCTTCAGAAATATAGACACTCAGAAAAAATATTTTGCCTAGTGTGTTATAAATACACACCACACACACACACACACACACACACACTGCATGTTTACACGAACAAATAATATATTTCCCACACACTCATAAACACAAGCTTTCAAAAAGTAAGAAGAGAATATGTAACTTTATTCTTTAGTTTTGCAGCTTAGATTGGAAAAGTTCCAAAGCACTTAAACAAGGCTCTGTTACCTTAAACAGGCTCTGCTGCCATATGGCAGTTTTACTACTATGGCGGTTTAGTTGTAATTGATTTGCATCAGATTATGATGATATACTTAATTGTCCATTAACAAAGTGACTAAACTAGCTTCTCAACCACTGGATATGCTCCTGTATAAGATCTAAGATTTTTGTTTTTAGCTTTTAGTTTCAGTCTTTGTATTTCTCTTTACTTTTGTGTTTTTCTATTTAAAGCACCTAGGCCCAGGGAAAATGTACAATGGGCATATTTTGAGTCACTTCAAGCTCAGCTACTCTGGAGGCTGAGGCAGGAGGATCTCAAATTTGAGGCCAACCTTGACAATTTGATGAGACCCTGACTAAAAAAAAAAAAAAAATTAAAAAGGGATGGGAATGTATCTCAGTAGCAGAATGCCCCTGAGTTCAATCCCCAGTACCACCAAATAAATAAATGAAAAAATAAACAGTCTATTTTCTTTAAGTTTGACAAAATCTATTATGTTGATAATCTTATGTCTTCAATCTGGAATTTAGCTATAATTCAGTTCTGATTATCCATGTTGACAGTGGTCAGGAAGAGTATAAATCTACTATGAATAAAGTAACTTAATTTTGACAGTTCAGTGCATTATTAGCATTTTAAACTGAGATGCGAGTGAAAAACAAAATTAGAAAAGATTCAGGATTTTCCTCCTATTTTCTTTCTTTTTTCCCTTTAATTTTCTATCAGTTCATAAGATCATTGATAAAGTAAGAAAAAAATAAGAAACAACCATCTTAAAAAGACATAACCCCTTAAATATTAAAAGTTTAATGAGGTGTCTATGGGAAATTTACATCATTTTTCTTTTTATAATCTAATTTTATAGTCATTCATTAACTACATCCATTAGCTAATATGCAATTACATAATAATTTGCAAATCTAATAGGTGAATATTTAAAATCAAGGTAATTAAAACTATCTTCTGATTAGTTGAGTGTAGAAATGATCTTGTGGGGTGGTGTGGCTTTAAAAATATCCATTCTGGAGGAATACCCCTTCTCTCAGCTCAAGCATAGTAAACAGTTTTAGCTTTTCTCTTTTTGGCTTCAGCTTCCCAGATCCATTACCCTCAGTGAAACGCACCTCCTAAACCCACAGGGGCTTCTCAAAAGCACTGGGATTCAGTAGTCAGTACCAATTCAGTCAAAGTAAAGAACGTCCATATAAACAAATAAAATGTGGATTTAATACAAAGTTCCTGATTTATTGAAAAACATTGGCTAAAAGTACTTCATTTCTTTTACAGCGGCAATAAAGAGATTTTACAGTTAGTAACATATAACTTAGAGGAGTGACAAATTTGGTACTTAAAAAATATTTAGGTTAAAAACAACCCTGTCACTTCTACTAAGTCATTTTTAGAGCATAATCATTTTAATTCTTCCCTCTCTCTAATTTTATAACCAGGAGACAACCTTTCCAAGGAAAATCCCTAACCTCTTGTAAAGTACCTCTCTGCTCCTCATTGTTATGACCCTCAATCAGTGATTAGTTTGAAGTTATGTTTGACCTAGAAATTAGGAAACACTTGGTGTTTCCTCCTGGTACCCTATGCACATAAATAAATACCATCAATTCTAAACAGCTTGAACACACAAGTTTAGCAGAAACCTTTGATTGTTTGCAGAGATCAAGAGTTTGAACTGCTTAGTGCTTGTGATTTGCTGAGGAAATGTTAAGTGTCTAGTTACAGGGCTGCAGCCAAAGAAAATTTGCAAGTGCTAAAAGATTTAAGCTAAGGAAGAAACTGGCCTAAATTTAAGATAATTTTGGATATGCATGTGAATCCAAAAAAGCATTTTTTACATTGTCTCTGGATGTCATTAGAGAATAGTTTTTCATGAGAGTTAAGTGGTGAAAATAGAATTCTTCCACCACTGTTAACTTTATTAGCATGCTTTTATCAACAGCAGAATTTTTACCCAATTTGCTTATTGATTTAGAGAACTTAATGATTTTCTATTCCAAATAGTAAAAGGCAAATTTCAGTTTTCACATTTAATTTTGGAATTCATTTAAAAAAAAATCAGAAGTTTCCCAAAATGAGCCTTGAAAGGACAGATGAAAAGAGTGGTGCTCGAAATGGATGTGCATCATAAATATGCATGCAACTGTATAAAACAACAGATAGCTGAGCTATAGCGTCAGAATTTCCTGAAATAGCATTGGGGATCTTGACATTTTTTGAAACCTCTAAGGAAGATTTCAGTGTGTACCTAAGACTCACATCAAAACCATTCGTCATGAACATCTATTTGATAATGCCGTGAACTATTATTTTGCAGGATAAATGTGACTTCTAGTTGCTCTCAAAATGTTTCTTCTTGAGCCATCTGATTACCTCTCCATGGCTCCCCCATAGTTCTCTAGGGCATGTCCTCTTCCCCTAACACTTTCTGTCCCTTCTGTTACTTTCTTGGGCAATTTTCAGTTTTGTCTTAACTGGCAGCACGCATGTAGCATGGGAACCTTGTCTATTTTCCTCCCCATATCAGATCATATACTAGTGATTCGTAAAGTCTATGGCTCATAGTGGGCAATTCATATTTATTGAAAGGGAAAGAATTTAACCTATTCCTTTTCTTTTCATTAAAAAAAATAACCTCCTTTTTAGAATTGGTATGCTCAAGTAGTGATTTGGGTGTAGTGTTGACAGAGAAGATCCGGGGGTTTGGAAATAGGGCTGGAAGGGAAGTGTGCTCATACAAGCACTACCACTTTCAAATATGAGTCCTCGTCACACCCACAAGGCCTCCTTGTGCTCAGTCCTGAGTTACTCCACCAGTCAGTTAAGAACGGAAGACCACAAAGAACCCGGCAACTCTGCATTTGGTCCTTATTTGTTCTTACAATTATATAGGCATATTATTTACATGGGAAACCAGAATATTATGTAGTAATAAAAATATAACTCAGAGAAACATAGTAGTAAAGATGTTCTTTGACAAGGAGTTTGGAAGTGAATTTTTTGTGCATTTTTCAACAATTTGGGAAATTGGTTAGATCATTTTTGTTGTGGATTCATAGTGAAATAATTTCTGCTTTCATTTTGAAAAAAATAATATGGGCAGGGAATCAAATGCTGTCCATTGTAAGATTCACCAAATTAAACAGCCTTCTATGAGTGGGCAAAATAAAATGTCTAGTGATTTTCTAAAATTTTTTCCTGAGACAGTTATTGGTGAGGCTCATGAAGGAGATACCATGACAGGATTTACAGTTATTAATGTTGGGAAATGTATCTTCCTTTCTACCAACAGGAAACTTAGATCCAAACAACTTCTATACCTTTCTCAAGGCATGGAAGTTTGTATTGTATGTCTAGTTAGTGGAATTTCTGGACCTAGACAAAGGGTCTCCTAACTTACTATATGTTCTTCTTGCTATCTCTCCACTGCTCTTCAAGTTTTTTCTAATTCAGTGTATCTGAATTAAGGGGTGTAGTCATCACTTCTTTCCTTAATGTACCAGTGCATTTACCTCAGTGATAAGAATGTTTAATTTTAGTTCCAGAAAGAATGAATTCTTTCAAAAACGGGAACAAAATGGAACTGTGATCCAAATGTGCAAAACAACAATGAGTTTTCTACATAACAGTACTTGATAGTTTTCCTAATTGGACTTTTTCCATTTTAAATGTGTTGACCATGGGAATTGAGGCTCAGGAACCTAAGTTCAAATGTCAGCAGCCAGCCCCTTCACTTCTGGCAGTGTGGCTGTGGATAATTGCTTTAGGGTCTCCCCTATCATGCGTCCCCACTTATAAAATCAAATATTAGTTAAAACTGTTTTTGAAGACTGAACTATTATATATGTTGAACTCCCTATGTAAATTGTACTGTAAAAAATGCTCTTCAGATGGCATTAAATGTAAGTTTCCACTTACATGGCTTTCTGAATAAGAATGGAATGTGTGAGAGAAAATGATTGTCATCTACTTTCCCCAGGATGGGTGAGACTATCCCTGGCAGAACTAGGTATCACTTAAATATTACCCCTTTTAGTGGTCCTCATGGGAATATTCTGAGGAGGCTGGAAATAGGTTCATCCTTTACTCTTATAGATTGAGAGACTTCTTAATGACGACACAAAACGTTTTTCATAAGAGCTGAGTTGAGTCTTAGAATTGGAATGCACCGTTGAGTTGTTTATTCCTAGGCTGCATCTCTTCTACCTTAATTCTGTTCATATAGAATAGGGCTTAGGGATCTATGCAGCCCAGCTTGCTGGCCAGGGTGACTGGTGGCCACCCGCTGGGGGTGAGAAGCACCGCTTTAATAGAAGACATCCCAAGCAGAATCCAGACCTCTTTCCCCAACAAGGAGGCCTCTGAGGTGAACTATTCTTAGAGCTCCTCATTTTTGACCCCAAAGCAGTTTATTGAGATTAAAGGAGGAGTCAAGGATAATTCCTGCTTTCCTTTTTTCTGGTGCTGCCTTATCATAAGAGTCCAGCAAAGTTTGGAGACATTTTTGACAGAAAGCATAGCTTTCCCTTTATAGTGTTGCTCTCAGAGACTATAAAATCTTAAATAGTGTGTCATGTTCTTGGCAGACTTGATAATGGTAAAACCTCATCAGTCTTAGGTTAATTTTATGTTGACCCAAATTTAGCCTACTTAGATTAAAGTATAAAATTCAGATTGATATGTGTAAGATAGTGTCGTTGTGAGAAAACTAACAAAGGGCATTGGCAGTGTTCCATTTTATTTTATTTCCTTCTTATAAGTATTTATATTTCTTTAAAAACCTGTTATTTTATTTTTGTACTTCCCAGTAAGTTTTTTTTTTTTTTGGTTTATTTATTTTTTTATTTATTTTTTTAATTTTTTTTTGTGGGTTGTTCAAAACATTACAAATTTCTTGACATATCATATTCCACACTTTGATTCAAGTGGGTTATGAACTCCCACCTTCACCCCATACACAGATTGCAGAATCACATCAGTTACACATCCATTGATTTACATATTGCCATACTAGTGTCTGTTGTGCTCCGCTGCCTTTCCCATCCTCCACCCTCCCCCCTCCCCACCTCTCCCCTCCCCTCCCCTCCTCTCTCTCTACCCCCTCCACTGTATAACCCTGAGGGTCTCCTTCCATTACCATGCAATTTCCCTTCTCTCTCCCTTTCCCTCCCACCTCTCATCCCTGTTAAATGTTAATCTTCTTCTCCTGCTCTTCGTCCCTACTCTGATCTTAGTTACTCTCCTTATATCAAAGAAGACATTTGGCATTTGTTTTTTAGGGATTGGCTAGCTTCACTTAGCATAATCTGCTCTAATGCCATCCATTTCCCTGCAAATTCTATGATTTTGTCATTTTTTAATGCAGAGTAATACTCCATTGTGTATAAATGCCACATTTTTTTTATCCATTCGTCTATTGAAGGGCATCTAGGTTGGTTCCACAGTCTTGCTATTGTGAATTGTGCTGCTATGAACATCGATGTAGCAGTGTCCCTGTAGCATGCTCTTTTTAGGTCTTTAGGGAATAGACCAAGAAGGGGAATAGCTGGGTCAAATGGTGGCTCCATTCCCAGCTTTCCAAGAAATCTCCATACTGCTTTCCAAATTGGCTGCACCAATCTGCAGTCCCACCAGCAATGTACAAGTGTACCCTTTTCCCCACATCCTCGCCAGCACTTGTTGTTGTTTGACTTCCTAATGGCTGCCAATCTTACTGGAGTGAGATGGTATCTTAGGGTGGTTTTGATTTGCATTTCTCTGACAGCTAGAGATGGTGAGCATTTTTTCATGTACTTGTTGATTGACTGTATGTCCTCCTCTGAGAAGTGTCTGTTCAGGTCCTTGGCCCATTTGTTGATTGGGTTGTTTGTTCTCTTATTGTCTAATTTTTTGAGTTCTTTGTATACTCTGGATATTAGGGCTCTATCTGAAGTGTGAGGAGTAAAGATTTGTTCCCAGGGTGTAGGCTCCCTATTTACCTCTCTTATTGTTTCTTTTGCTGAGAAAAAACTTTTTAGTTTGAGTAAGTCCCATTTGTTGATTCTAGTTATTAACTTTTGTGCTATGGGTGTCCTATTGAGGAATTTGGAGCCCGACCCCACAGTATGTAGATCGTAGCCAACTTTTTCTTCTATCAGACGGCGTGTCTCTGATTTGATATCAAGCTCCTTGATCCATTTTGAATTCACTTTTGTGCATGGCGAGAGAAAGGGATTCAGTTTCATTTTGTTGCATATGGATTTCCAGTTTTCCCAGCACCATTTGTTGAAGATGCTATCCTTCCTCCATTGCATGCTTTTAGCCCCTTTATCAAATATAAGATAGTTGTAGTTTTGTGGATTGGTTTCTGTGTCCTCTATTCTGTACCATTGGTCCACCCGCCTGTTTTGGTACCAGTACCATGCTGTTTTTGTTACTATTGCTCTGTAGTATAGTTTGAAGTCTGGTATCGCTATACCGCCTGATTCACACTTCCTGCTTAGCATTGTTTTTGCTATTCTGGGTCTTTTATTTTTCCATATGAATTTCATGATTGCTTTCTCTATTTCTACAAGAAATGCCGTTGGGATTTTGATTGGCATTGCATTAAACCTATAGAGAACTTTTGGTAATATCGCCATTTTGATGATGTTAGTTCTGCCTATCCATGAACAGGGTATATTTTTCCATCTTCTAAGATCTTCTTCTATTTCTCTCTTTAGGGTTCTGTAGTTTTCATTGTATAAGTCTTTCACCTCTTTTGTTAGGTTGATTCCCAAGTATTTTATTTTTTTTGAAGATATTGTGAATGGAGTGGTTGTCCTCATTTCCATTTCAGAGGATTTGTCGCTGATATACAGGAATGCCTTTGATTTATGCGTGTTGATTTTATATCCTGCCACTTTGCTGAATTCATTTATTAGCTCTAATAGTTTCTTTGTAGAGCCTTTTGGGTCTGCTAGGTATAGAATCATATCATCTGCAAATAGTGATAATTTAAGTTCTTCTTTTCCTATTTTGATGCCTTTAATTTCTTTCGTCTGTCTAATTGCTCTGGCCAGTGTTTCGAGAACTATGTTGAACAGAAGTGGAGAGAGAGGGCATCCCTGTCTTGTTCCAGATTTTAGAGGGAATGCCTTCAGTTTTTCTCCATTCAGAATGATGCTAGCCTGAGGCTTAGCATAGATTGCTTTTACAATATTGAGGTATGTTCCTGTTATCCCTAGTTTTTCTAGAGTTTTGAACATAAAGGGATGCTGTACTTTGTCGAATGCTTTTTCCGCATCTATCGAGATGATCATATGGTTCTTATTTTTAAGTCTATTGATGTGGTGAATAACATTTATTGATTTCCGTATATTGAACCAGCCTTGCATCCCAGGGATGAATCCTACTTGATCATGGTGCACAATTTTTTTGATATGTTTTTGTATCCGATTCGCCAGAATTTTATTGAGGATTTTTGCATCTAGGTTCATTAGAGATATTGGTCTGTAGTTTTCTTTCTTTGAAGTGTCTTTGTCTGGTTTAGGTATCAGGGTGATGTTGGCCTCATAGAATGAATTTGGAAGTTCTCCCTCCTTTTCTATTTCCTGAAGTAGCTTGAAAAGTATTGGTATTAGTTCTTCTTTAAAGGTTTTGTAAAATTCTGCTGTATACCCATCCGGTCCTGGGCTTTTCTTAGTTGGTAGTCTTTTGATGGTTTCTTCTATTTCCTCAATTGATATTGGTCTGTTTAGGTTGTCTATATCCTCCTGACTCAATCTGGGCAGATCATATGACTTAAGAAATTTATCTATGCCTTCACTATCTTCTAATTTATTGGAGTATAAGGATTCAAAATAGTTTTTGATTATCTTCTGTATTTCTGAAGTGTCTGTTGTGATATTGCCTTTTTCATCCCGTATGCTAGTAATTTGAGTTCTCTCTCTTCTTCTCTTCGCTAGCATGGCTAAGGGTCTGTCGATTTTGTTTATTTTTTCAAAGAACCAACTTTTAGTTTTGTCAATTTTTTCAATTGTTTCTTTTGTTTCGATTTCATTAATTTCAGCTCTGATTTTAATTATTTCTTGCCTTCTACTTCTTTTGCTGTTGTTTTGCTCTTCTTTTTCTAGGATTTTGAGATGAAGTATGAGATCATTTATTTGTTGGTTTTTTCTTTTTTTAAGGAATGAACTCCAAGCAATGAATTTTCCTCTTAGAACTGCTTTCAATGTGTCCCATAGATTCCGATATGTTGTGTCTGTGTTTTCATTTATCTCTAAGAATTTTTTAATTTCCTCCTTGATGTCTTCTATAACCCATTGATCATTCAGTAACCTATTGTTCATTCTCCAAGTGATGTATGCTTTTTCCTTCCTTCTTTTATCGTTGATTTTCAGTTTCATTCCATTATGATCAGATAAGATGCATGGTATTATCTCTACTCCTTTATATTGTCTAAGAGTTGCCCTGTGACATAATATATGATCTATTTTTGAGAAGGATCCATGTGCTGCTGAGAAAAAAGTGTAACTGCTTGATGTTGGGTGGTATACTCTATATATGTCAATTAGGTCTAGGTTATTAATAGTGTTATTGAGTTCTATAGTTTCCTTATTCAACTTTTGTTTGGAAGATCTGTCCAGTGGCGAGAGAGGTGTGTTGAAGTCTCCCATGATTATGGTATGGTGGTCTATTAGACTCTTGAACTTGAGAAGAGTTTGTTTGACGAACATAGCTGCACCATTGTTTGGGGCATAAATATTTATGATTGTTATGTCTTGTTGGTGTATGGTTCCCTTAAGCAGTATGTAGTGTCCCTCTTTATCCCTTTTGATTAACTTTGGCTTGAAATCTATTTTATTTGATATGAGTATGGACACTCCTGCTTGTTTCCGAAGTCCATATGAGTGATATGATTTTTCCCAACCTTTCACCTTCAGCCTATGTATGTCTTTTCCTATCAAATGCGTCTCCTGTAGGCAGCATATTGTTGGGTCTTGTTTTGTGATCCATTCTACTAGCCTGTGTCTCTTAATTGGTGAGTTTAAGCCATTAACATTTAGGGTTATTATTGAGATATGGGTTGTTCTTCCAGCCATATTTGTTTATTTCTGTTACTAAACATGGTTTGTTTTCCTCTTTGATTATTTCCCCCCCCTTTACTGTCCTACCTCCCACTGTTGGTTTTCATTGTTATTTTCCATTTCCTCTTCCTGTAATGTTTTGCCGAGGATGTTTTGAAGAGATGGTTTTCTAGCTGCAAATTCTTTTAACTTTTGTTTATCGTGGAAGGTTTTAATTTCATCTTCCATCCTGAAGCTTAATTTCGCTGGATACACAATTCTTGGTTGGAACCCATTTTCTTTCAGTGTTTGAAATATGTTATTCCAGGATCTTCTAGCTTTCAGAGTCTGTGTTGAAAGATCAGCTGTTATCCTGATTGGCTTACCCCTAAATGTAATCTGCTTCCTTTCTCTTGTAGCTTTTAAAATTCTCTCCTTATTCTGTATGTTGGGCATCTTCATTATAATGTGTCTAGGTGTGGATCTCTTATGATTTTGCACATTCGGCGTCCTGTAGGCTTCTAGGATTTGGGATTCTGTCTCATTCTTCAAGTCTGGGAAGTTTTCTCGTATTATTTCATTGAATAGATTGCTCATTCCTTTGGTTTGGAGCTCTGTACCTTCCTGTATCCCAATGACTCTTAAGTTTGGTCTCTTAATGTTATCCCATATTTCTTGGATGTTCTGCTCATGGTTTCTTAACAGTCTTGCTGAGCTGTCTATGTTCTTTTCCAGTTGAAATACTTTGTCTTCATTGTCTGATGTTCTATCTTCTAAGTGTTCTACTCTGCTGGTAGTATTCTCCATTGAGTTTTTAAGTTGGTTTATTGCTTCCTGCATTTCTAGGATTTCTGTTTGTTTGTTTTTTATAACCTCTATCTCCCTGTATAGTTGATCCTTTGCTTCCTGGATTTGTTTGCGTAATTCATTGTCGAAGTGATCTTTCATTGTCTGATTTTGCTGTTTAATGTCTTCCTTGATACTCCAGATCATCTGAAGCATGTATATCCTGAATTCTTTATCTGACATTCCATCTGCTGCAGCTGTTACCTCTTCTAAAGTTGCGTTGACCTGCATTGCTTGTGGTCCTTTCTTTCCTTGTCTTTTCATACTGCTTGCGTATCTTTCCTGCAGGTGCGGGCGGCGGCTCTGCTCTCTCCTTATTCCAATTGGGGTGTCGTGGCTACCACGCCGGCAGGTCACTGGGCCTGTTCTGGGCGCTGGCGGCGGCTCTGTTCTGCCCCTACTCCAATTGGGGTGACGAGTGTACCACGCCGGCAGGCCACCGGGCCTGATCCGCCGGTCGGTTGCAGGTTTGCCTACCCTGCAGGCGCGGGCGGCGGCTCTACTCTGCCCCTACTCCAAATGGGGTGACGTGTCTGTCGTACCGGCAGGCCACTGGGCCTGTCCCGCTGGTCGGTCGCAGATCTGCCCACCTTTCGGGCACGGGTGGAGGCTCTGCTCTGCCCCTACTCCAATTGGGGTGTCGTGACTACCCCGCCTGCAGGACGCTGGGCCTGTTCCTGGCACGGGCGGCGACTCTGCTCTGCCACTACTCCAATTAGGGTGGTGTTTGTACCACGCCGGCAGGCTCCTGGGCCTGATCCGCCGGTCTGTTGTAGGTCTGCCTACCTTGGAGGCGCGGGCAGCGGATCTGCCCTGCCCCTCCTACCACGCCTGCGGACCCCTGGGTTTGATCTGCAGTTTGATCACTGGTCTGCTCACCCTGCGGGCACGAGTGGCGGTTCCGCTCCGCCCCCACACCAATTTGGGTCACGTGACCACCCCACCGGCAGGGCCTGATCCGGGCGTGGGAGAAGGATCTGCTCTGCCCCTACTCCAGTTGGGGTGACATGTGTACCACACTGGCAGGCCACTGGGCCTGACCCGCCCGGCTGTCACAGGTCTGTTTACCTTGCAAGCGCGAACGGCGGCTCTGCCCTGCCCCTCCTACCACGCCCATGTACCACTGGGTCGCGGGTCTGCCCACCTTGCGGGTGCGAGTGGCGGCTCCGCTCCGCCCCCTCTCCAATTGGGGTCACGCGGTCACCACGCTGGCGAGCCGCTGGGCCTGCTCCGGGCGCTGGCGGCGGCCCGGCTTCTCCCCTCTGGCTCAACGACAAATTGAGGAGACTCGGGTGACTGTGCCTCACCCCCCCTACCAGGAGACCAACTGCTTATGTCACCGCTGGAATTGATGAAGTTCTCTCCTCCGCCGCTTTCTGCTGACATCAGATCTCTGCCATGTTGGTATCCTATGCGAATGGCAGCATTTCGTTCCCCTTGCCGGGCAACCAAAGCAACGGGTGAGTCCTGACCGGCCCTCAGCAGGACCCGGACCGAGAAGCAGCTTCCGCGGGCTCCTAGCCCTGGGCCAGGGAAGATCCGGGAGCCGGAACTCGGCCGCTCCGTGCTCGGTGTAAGCTCCTATAAGAGTAGGCTCCAAGAAGCAGTCCCCGCGGGCTCAGTTCCGGGAGCCGGAATTCGGCCGCTTAGTGCTTGTTGTATGCTCTGATAGGAGCAGGGTCCAAGAAGCAGCCTCCACAGGCTCCGCAGCCCTGGGCCAGGGCGGTTCCGGGAGCCGGAACTCGGCCGCCCCGCGCTCGGTGTTCGCTCCGATAAGATCAGGTTCTAAGAAGCACCCAGGCACTGAACCCTAGCAATCTGTCTGCAAGCCGCAGGTGAATGGCAGCCTGAAATTACCTGTTCTATGGCTGAATGAGCTGCGGTCAGTCGAAAACAGGGATGGTGATGTCAGCTTTCCAACATGGTGGCTGCTGGCCTCCTCTGTGGTCTGATCGGTGTGGAGAACCGAGATGGACCTCTTCCTTCCCCCGTCTCGAACCCAGAATTCAGCCCTGAGTACGGTGCTTGCATGGCTGGCAGAACCCCCAGTAAGTTTTTTTTTTATTTTTTTATTTTAGTTTTGGAGTTTGTTTTTATTCTAAGTTCCTTGAGGACAGGTACATTTCGAAAAGCTGACATTATTCCCTTCTGGTTCCTTCTGTGCCTTCTACACAGAAAGTAATAGTAATAAAAGTAATAAAAATGTCTTAATTCTCCAAAATATTTAAATTATGTGGTGATATCTATTATTTGTTTTAAGATAAATGCAACTTGGTTAAATCCTGTACTACTGGTGAAATACGCAATGTCAGCAGTTTTGAAATGCAATGCTTAGGAATCAGTTATTATAAATAAGAAGGAAATTATTGAAGAACTTGATGCATTTCTTTTGGTGTAGTTCATTGATTCCATTGTTATTGGAAGTAAAAGAATGCTTAAAGCTGCAAGAAGTCAGAAGCTTGAGACACTTACTTGTTTGAGAGAAGGTACAATATTGCTTTGCTGTAACCCGAAGATATGCTATGAAACAGGTTTGCAAACAATCACGACAGCTTGCTTTGTGGGCTCTTGTTTCATTTTGTTTTGGATCAAGATCTAGTATTTTGCCAGACCTGTAGCGTAAAAATCAACCCATTTTTCTGTGTATCAGCTATCCTGCTTATATGTGAGTCTCATTCTGTTTCAAATCTGCTTTTATTACATTGAATAAATCAAAGCACTGCAGTGTTGGTGAGTCACTTAAATTCCCCCATGAGCATCAAATAGTGTGGTAGGTAACCGTAAGCTGTAAGTGCAGTTATTACTGTGGTAATCTTCTGAGAGTGGGTGATTATAGTAGTACATTGTTTTCTTGTCAGTAGCTTTTCTCATAGGTAGCTGCTCTTTGCTTCATTTGGCTAATGCAAATTTTAAATTCTGTTTCATGGTTTGCAGGCAAGCAAGGAGTAACCATATGTCTTATGCTCAGTTCTCTGAATGATGTGGTGTTTGAAAGAAAAGAGCAGGATTTAAGCTAGGGGCATTGATATGTTGTCTAATTTACCCCTTCTTTCTTCCTTTCAGAATCATTTCATCTTCCTATGCCTGCATTCATGCACATACCTTCCACTGACATGGCAGTTATATTGTACAACTCTGCTCCTACAAATATAACTATATCTAAACAATCTCAGGTATTGTCACCCAGTGTCACTGTAGATTCCAGATGAATATGTTACCTCAGAGAAAGTAAGTTATGTAATATGCAATTTCTTCTTTTTTAAACTTGAACCCTTATCAAGTAGACTTTTATATCCCTCCTTAATCCTCAAGTATTTATTGAGCTCATATAATGGGTGAAGTACTAGACTAGAGTGTGTAATTCTAGAAAAAAGACATATTCTGCAAAAACTTAAAAGATTCCTTTGTAGGGAGAAGAAATATTTTCCTAAGTAATAACTGTCGGTAATACATGCTTTCTGAATTAATTAATAGTGGCACTGTGAAACTACATTTTGGAAAAAAAATCCAGTTCATAAAATAAGTAGCAGCAAAGATCAGAGTCAGAGTGGTTTTGTAGGGGCCAGGAGAACATGTTATATATATATATATCTCATTCCAGTGTAAAAGTGATCCTCTAAATTTTAGTATTTATTTTGCCACACTTTTGGTCAGCTTGAAGTGCCATGTCAAAATACTGAGTACCTTAAACAACAGAAATGTATTTTCTCATGATTCCAGAGGCCAAAAGTATGAGATCAGCGAGGACCTCCTTCTATGTGTGTGCTAACCTGGCCTCTCCTCAGTACCTGGTGCTGAAAAGAGCAGGGACTCGGGTTTCTCCCTCTTCTTATAAGGATTCTAATCGCATTGGATCAGGGCTCTACCCTGAACCCATAAACTGATTTAGCCTTCATGACTTCCAAAAATCCCTGCATCCAAACACTATCATAGTGTGTGTGGGGGGGTAGGCTTCAACACAGGAATTTGGGGGAATACAGTTCAATCCATAGCAACCACTAATGGGTCTGCTGATGGCATCCCCTAATGGCATCAATATAATAAGACTGTGTCTTAAATAGGTAAGTGAGTATCTAGTTGATGCCCCAGAAGCGCCACACAGCAGCCCCTCTATTGGGCCAAACAAGAGTGTCATTTTGAGTGCAGTTAGTCACAAAAGCAGTGTCAAAACACAAACTGACTCAAAGCATCGTGAACAGTAACAGCTTATTTCCACAACTCGAAAAAAATCCCATTTTGGATTTGGCTTCAGAGCTGGTTCTCTGGGGCTAAGTGGAGAGGCAGTTGTCAACACTGCATGTATGGGCTGAAATTATCTGTTTTCTCTCATTATTAGCCACCAGTTCCCTGGGATCATTCAGATTGTTTAATGTTGATTTACCAGTTGTCTAATCTGCTTGGTTTACCAATCATGGCAAGAGGTGTATTTTCATCTCTATTATGAACATGGATTTGTCAACTATTCTTCTACATTCACTGAATTTTTGCTTTCTGTATTTTAAGACTATGGTATTAAGTGCATACCAGTCAATTTTTATTTCCTAGTGAATTATTGCTTTAATAAGTATTTTATGATTCTCTTTATTCTTCATAATGCCAATTTGGCCATAACTCTGTTTACTCTGATACACTATTTTTCTCATATATTGTTTCTATTCCTTTACCATTTTATTTTCTTATTTTAACTGGGCCTTAAGAACGTAGCATATATGCAGAGTTTTAAAAGTTTAAACCCAGAGTCTTTGTCCATTAACTGGATATTTTCTTCTGTTTGCTTTTATTGGGATAATGGATCTGGTTGTGATCTAGATGTACATGTAATATTACAAATTATATCATCTGATTCTTTTCACAAACTTTTCCTCTATTGGGTAACTTTAAAAAATTATTCCTTTTTTCCTCTACTAACTTTAAATATACAAATTTTTTATTTCTGTTTTTTTTTGTTTCCTTGAAATATTTATCTTGATACTCCCATAATAGCAAAGTCTATCACTAATTGATATCTATAGTCTTCTTCTAAATAATGAGAACATTTCAGAATCATTTATTCCCTGGGACATTCCAGAAGCTTTATATTGTTTTGTTGTCTAGCATCTTAGAAATTTACAATTATGATATTTACTTGTATTTCTGTTTTATCTGTTTAGTTACCTACTTTCTTGTATCTCACTCTTTTAATTTTTTACTCTTGAAATAAATTAGTAGTTCTCTCTGTAATTTCCCCTTAATAGGAAACTTTCAGCCCTTTGAGGCCTAAAATGTACATTATTTGGTTCTCATGTATTAAAATTTATGTTATTAGTTAATTTGTCATAGACCTTTAGCAATATCATTTCAGTATTTTCTGGCTTCTTTTTTTTTTTTTTTTTTTTTTTTTTTTTTTTTGCTATTTGAAAGATTGTCAGATGAATTGCAATTCGTTTATAAATCATCTGCCTTTCCTCTTTGATTGCTTTTAATAGTTCTTTTTTACTTTGATGTTTTGCAATTGTATAGTAGCCTGGGCTACTTTTGGTCCCAATTTATCAAAGGAGCTTGGAGCTTCCCAGGCATAAATTCTACCACTAAACCCTTTTGAAAGTAGACTGATGGGCCAATGCTAACATAATCTCTGAAAGATTGTATGTATTTTTAATAACTAAACCTCTGGTTAAGACAAACAAGTATCACTGGGCACTTCATCTGTTGGTGAGTATAGTCCAGTTTCATGTAGGGGCCTCAGTACCAGCTCCTCTTCTCATGTGGGCCTAAGCTTCAATTAGGAAACTTGTGGCCCAAAATGCACAGAGAAGAGTAAACAGAGTACCACAGTCAGTGTACAGGCAAGGACAGCATTAGCTGAGAAGTGACTTTATTTTTTATTTTACTTTTTGTTAGAATAAGCATTAAAAAGTCATATGTGACTGTTAGAAAGATTGTCATTGGACTCATCTTGTAAAAAGTATAAGCCTGGATCATATAAGTTAGGAGACTGAAGCACTAAACCCGACCAAAAATGATGGGGACTTGAATCAAGGCTGGAGAAGGAAAGCCTGAGAAGAGGGGCTAGAACCACAGACTTTAACAGGAGAGGAGCCTCGGGCCTTGGTTAAAGGTTTTGCGAGCCATGTAGGAGATGTGGACTGTGGAGAGTAGGACCCTGTGGAGCTGATGTCTGGGGCAGGATCAGGGTAAGAGGATCCAGCCACATAAACTGGAAAGGGACTGTCAGAATGATAGGAGGAAAACCAGGAGAGAAGTGATGTAAGCTTCTTTTCGTAAAAATTTGAGGCATTACTGATAAATTATGACTTATGCTGACCGTCCATTTGGCTAAGCATGGCCCGATTTAGATACTGGAACAAGTTCAATAACAGGAAGATCCATCACCTGAGCATTGGATGACTCACATGAAAAGCTTGTGCGGGGATGAAAAAATGGAGGCATCTTTTTTTTAAAGCTTTTTCTGAATTGGATCTTTCTGATTGTCATTTTTCCTTCTGCCTGACTCATAATCCTACTTCTAGAATTGAGAAGGCGATAATCTCCTAAGAAGTCACTTGAACCTTATGGAATGGGCTCCACAACTCTGTAAGCACTTTATTGGATGTCTGGTCCTAATATTTTAGTGTTGCTACTTGAAATATGTTGCATAACTTTTTCTGAATTTGTGTATTATGCATGATTGATCTTTGTATGAACTCAGATTATAAAATATTATCAATAGACATTGCCTTATTTGTGTGTGTGTGTGTGTGTGTGTGTGTGTGTGTGAGAATTGATTTGGTTTAACTAAGGAATGTAGACTTTCCTCTTCCTAGAACTTTAGAGAGTTGATAGGATTTTACTCTTGGAAGATCCATCCTGGTAGCTGTTACTGTTCTAGCGATTTCATTGTATTCTGAGAAACAGAGAAAGGAATGTTAATTTTTTAAACTTATGTCAGGATCCTTTGCTACCCATGTCAAACTGCACAGGAAAAAATTTATTGATGTTTGTATAATATAAGGAATATCTTTTAACTGAATTGAGTTGGTACATAGCAATATGGAGAAATTTCAGACTAAGAGCACTGATACAGTAATGACAAAGTTCACAAGAAGCTGATGTATACATAGCAAGAAATATTTCATTTGTTTGAATAAGAAATATGTTTTCAGATGGACTAAAGATTCACATTAGCCTTTCTATTAATTTTTTTCCCTGTGAGTTATATGGGGTGCTGTAATATCAGAAACATGCATAGCAAGGTTTTGATCAAAATTGGGGGGATAGTCATATTATATGAATATCTAATTGTATGAGCTTTTGAGAGTTAATCTTTATAATTAAGATATACCTGCATGTCTGATGAAGTAAGTATGATGGCTTGTCATTTACCTTCTTTATATTTTTTTTCTTGTTTTCATAACTGATTCACTCATCCTCTAAGTGGATTTTTAAAAATTTATATAAAATATATTATACATTCATGTTCTCATTTATTCATTATCTGTCTTCCCCTTTAGAATGCATGGTTCTCTAGATCAGAGATCAGTAAATGGATTCTATAAAAAGCTAGTAGGAAGTAGAAACTAAGCCACATTGTTGTGCAAAAGTAGCAGAAGACCATTCATAAAGTAATAGGCATGAATGTGTCCCACTAAAACTTTATTAAAAAATGGAGATGGTGGACCAAATATTTCTAACTCCTAAAAAAGTATCTGGTACATATAGAAATTAGAAAACAAACAGCAGAATAAATGAAATATATCAAATCTTATCAGCATTACCATCACCATCATCATCATCATCATCATCATCTATATTTGCCCAAGGCTTTTTAATAATCTGGCACTCTGTTAAGTGATGTGTGCATTTTCTTGTTTGATTTTTGTACCAGTCCTATAGTCAGTTTAAATATGTGAGTGTGTGTGCATGCCTATTTTTATTTTTAGAGCAGTTTTATGTTTACAGAAAAACTAAGAGAGAAATATAGAGATACCCCATCTAACCCCTACCCCACACATGTGTAGCTTCTCCCATTATCAACATCCCCCAGCCAAGGGTACATTTGTTACAACTGATGAACCTACATTGTCAATGATTATCAGCAAAAGTCTATGGTTTACATTAGGATTATCTGTTAATATTTTTTCAGCTGCAAGAAAAAAATCAAAAATAACATTGACTTATGTGGGAAAAGAGTTTATCTTTTTTAATGTATATGGAATTTAGAGTGAGCAAGACATAGTTAGTTGACAGCTCCAGAACTGTGAGGCATTCAGGTTCATTCTGTTTGTTAGATCCACCAATTTCAACCATGCATTTCCATCTCCACGGCCATAGTGGCTCTCACACCCTAGTCATCACTTCTGATTCTAGCCAGGAAGAAGAAGGTAAGAGTGAAATATGGGTCTCACACTCATTTTCTAGAGACTTCTGAACATTGCAAGTTTCCTGCTTATTTACCAGAATTTATTTTGTGTGTCCACACTTATCAGCAGAGGAGGTTGGCTAATGTTACAGTTATTTTCAGCAACCAGAGCCTTATTGAGTATTAGGAAAATTAATATTACAAAGAAAAATGGGAGCAAATAATGGGAATTCATTAGTTTCTGTCACATTTGGAATTCTTTTATTCCCATTTTTTTGGAAAATGAAACACAGGTTTAGAGTGGTTAAATAACTTGCCCAAGGTGAAGAATTGGAGGAGCACAGATTCTGGGTGAGCAAGAGGGGCCTTACAGGCTCCCGAATGTCTTCCTGTGTTAGAAGCCATTCTTGTGCCTAAGGAAGTCTTGACCTTTCTTGATCCATATGGTTTGTTGTCTTAAACTTCATTCTCCATTTCTTCCTTTTCAAAGTCTTTAGTATCATTTTGGTTTGAACTTCAGAGCTCATATTCATAAGCTGTCTGCATGGAAGCATTTGATTCTGATGTAATTTACCCACCAATGTGTAAAACAGCTAAGCATTTCTAAAAAGTAAATGAGTCCACAACACAGAGAACACAGGCGATGAGCCCAGAGCATGAATGGGTCCCCTGGGGTCACAGAACCAACTGTCACAACACAGTGATATTTGCAGGAAATGTGATTCTGTGATGAATATTCTCTGCTTAGAACAAATTCAACAAATAATGCAATAAGATGACATAACTATTATAAATTATGTAAAGAAAAATACTTCAAGGGTTGTCTTATTTAAAATCATCAGAAATTGAAATTGCTCTATTACATTCTTACAGTTATGTTTTTAGCACTAAACTAGCATCTAAAATTTTCTATAAAGGAAACTAAAAACTAACTATTGCATCTGGCTTTTGTATAGTTCTTAAAAGTCGAATATTAAAGGAAATGACCTCCTAGCAAGTTTAAACATTCATTAAATGTCTATTTTTTTCAGTTCAAATTCATTTTTACTTCTGCTGAAATGGTGTTAACATCTATATAGGGATTTCTGGCAAATCTTACCATTCTACTACTAAAAAAAAAAATGACACATGGAATTAATTCTATGTAAACAGTAGTAGAGTACCACTAAAAATCTAGTCTACAACAGGAGTCACCCTCATTTCTTGGGGTAGCAGTTAGGCCTAGGCTATCGCCATCTGAACCTTCAGAGATGTAACTATGCTTACATACATTTTGCATATATATACATACTTAGTTATAAATATTCAATTCAAATGGGTGATACTGAACTAATTCCAAAGAAAGACTCTAAATATTTAGATTCCTGATCTCAGAGCAATTAGAAAGTAAAAGTGCTTTCTTATTTATGTTTAAATCCTCAGAACTGAATATATATGTGTATACATACCCCACCCCACAGTCCCATGGATATGACTAATAAAATAGTATTTGTTTGTTTGAGGGGATAAAATAAAAATGCAGATTTTCAATTTAGTATAAATTGATGTGTACAAAATACTTAAATTTCTTAAGACTACTTCCTGAAAGCATTTTCTAAGGTATCACTAATAAAAATTAGGGTTTATAAAGGCTATATTTTAACATATTTATCAAAATAAATTTTAGATTATGATGATGATGATTATTGTGCTTTTTATTGTACTCTTCTCACTACAAAATGATGCAGTTTTTCCTTCTGATTAGGCCTCATTGTATTTTACTCTTGCTCATGGAGTACCCTGCCCTCAGCCCTGTTTCCCTTCACCTCTTGGTCAAAGAACTGCATCATTTCATAGTGAGAAGAGTACATTAAAAAGCATAATAATAATAATAATAATAATAATAATAATAATAATAAATGTTAATCAAAAAACTGCATGTGTCTTTCTGATTGTGCCAGTGTTGTGGTATTCAATTATGCAATTTTCATTGGCATATTAATCATCTTTTCAACAAACAAGCCGGCGTTAATTAAAGCAAACCATGGATAAAGACATGTTGCCGGATCATCATTCCGTTTATCACAGTGCACAGGCTGGCCGTTAAGTAAATTCCGGACTGTGAGATGAATTTCAATGTTGGCTTCATCTTTTTTTGTTGTTGTTGGAGTTTGAATGCAACTCATCTAACAATAATAACCACAAACTTCAGACTTCACAAGAGAAAGATGAATTTGTTTGTAATTAATGGCGAAGAAAGATAGAATAGCTGTATGCTTCATATGTGGAGTTGGGGCTATTTACAGCCAAATAATTTTTGAAGAGTTCCATTTTGTCCCTTAACTCTAAGTGCCAGAAGGACAGAATTGAATAGTAAATTTGTTTCTTTCTATCTACCTTGAAAAAAAATACCTTTTAGTAAAGAGCGAGTTAGTGGTTGTAGTTGACATGCAAAAATCAATGTTTTTGTAAGAAAGAATGTGTCGTGATGCATAGTATTTAAACACATGCAACTTAAATCCTTGAATTTTATTTAAAATTAAATACATGCTGGAACTACAACACAAACCATCAGACTTTCTGCATTTCAGGCTTAACTGTAAATGTCCTTCAACTATTGTTAGACTCATTCAAAGCCCTGCTTTATAAATATAATTATTACATTAGCTTCAGTCTTTCAAAGCCTGCAAACACCAAAAGTAATCATTATGAAAGGTATAAATCAATTTAACAAACACTACTGGAACACAGAAAATAAAATATGTTTGCTATTTTACTGTGTACCTGTAAGCTCCATATTAGAGACAGTGATTATAATTTTTCTTAAAACACTGATCACCACAAATGCATCTTCTGCTGTGCTTTAAAAAAAATGGAATTTTCACAGGCTAATTGTCTGCAGGCCAATTACACATATGGATTTTTTCAACCTCAAAGATTTTGACAATACATGGTACTGAAACTTCAGGAGAGGTAGTTACTGCCCAGGTCCCAGATTATCTCTTGTATTGGGAAAAAAATAGCATTGAGCTTTCTAAGTAAAGTAAACCTGAAAAAGTACTATTTTACAAAACATTCTTATGTACTAATTTTATTTATTAATTAAAAATAATATATATGTGTATATATATATATATATATATATATATATATATATATATAGATAGATGGATAGATATTTAGAAAAATTCCATGAGGAAATTACATAGGGTCAACAAGTTGTCTGTCAAGTGCAACTAAAGGAACATTTCAGTTCTATCAGACTAAAGAGATATTGTGAGATTTTATTGTTTACAGCTTTGTTCATCTCGAGGTAGTAGTTGTATTTATTTAATAGATTTGTGGGAGTAGTAAATATAATAATACATATAACATTTCTAGCATAGGATAAACCTTCATCAAGACCATGCTGATCAGCAGTGATTATAACTAGATGAATGATTTCTGTCCTGAAATTAATGTTGTAGTATAAGTGAGAATTTTATGGATTTAAGTGAGAATTTTATGGATTTTATGTTTTAAAAATGCAACCTCTATTTATGATACTGCGAAGTAAAATATAATGTACTAATATATAGTACTGAATGCCCTGTATTCGCAATAATAGGGATACTCAATGCGTTTGCTTCCTTAATTTATGTATTTTTTGTTTATTATTTTAATTGACTCAATTGCTATTGACTCTGGGTTGATTTGAGACCTCCATCATCTCCCCTTTGTAGAAGCAACATTTGTAAAGAAGTAATATGGTAGCAGTTAAATGCATTTAAATATATTTTGCCTTGGAAATTCTATAATTATTTTCTGTTAAAGATTTTTATTGCAAATTAAAAGTGTGTTCTCTCAGAATACAGGTTGGTTCCAAGGCTTCCAACTAATAGTTTAGCTTCATAAGGTTCTGAACTACTATTGGTTTCCATGGCTACAAATTTAACTTATCAGCTCTTTCGTTTATGAAGAAAGGTGTTTTCTTAAAGGTGCTGATTGGTTCCTAAAAATTTGGACACTGGGATATGGAAAGCATCAGAATCTTTTTTGGAATAGTGAGTTCTTAAAAGTGATAGATGTTTCCAGATTAAGAAAGAAGAAAGAACGTGATGGAATCCTTACTCTTGTAGAATTTATGCCTTCCGATTTGGAAAATCTTATTCTGTGCTACACAGCACATGGTACAAGTGATTAAAGAAGTACTTATTTTTGCTCCACCTGTGATATCACCTGATGACATCATGCCAGGAGTGTCACAGACATGTACAGATTGTGGACTGTTCTGATCACATTCTCTCACTTTGCCCTCATTTCCAGTTGGTAGCTTCCGATACTGAGGTCCACAGTCGTATTCCAAACCATTACCTGACTATAAGCCCTTCACAGTTTTATCTCCATGTAGAGCTGGATCTATCAAAACACAAACAGTTCATCTGCTTACTGAATTACATCTTATGCTGTGTCCAGCTGCAGTCTTTTGTCTCTATTTTCCTTTATAGCAGCTCTTTTGGAACTTGTTTCCCTGAGATTGTTTCCTATATTCTCTCCTGTTTGTCTCATGCTACAGTAACAACTTTTCAATTTTATAAATTATCTTGCCTATTGAATCCAAGGGCCACTTCTTCCTTAACTTAGCTGATCTTCAAAACAACCATATCCCCATTGCTGTCATCATCCTGTCCTCCTTCCCATCCATGTGAAACCTCCTCAACATGGATGTTCCCAAAGATTTTCTTGGCTTATGCCTCTACTCAACCTGTGAAGGCTTCCTGCTGATCCTACTCACATCCAGGGTGTCACAAGGACAGTGATTTCCAAATATATATAGCTTTAGCTCAAATCCCACTTTAAGCTACCATGAAAAAAAAATAATAACCCCTAATCATTTCAAACTCAACAATCTAAAACTGAAAATTTCAACTTTCCTTTCACATTAGCCACTTCTTTTACACTGTTCAATGAAAACTATCACCATCCATCCATTCTCCCCGCACTTGATTCAGTCTCTGCCTCAGTGACTTTGTCTTCTTGGCCATCGTTACGGTTTTTCCCTGGGAATTCACCATGCAAAATTATGCCATTTTATTTTGAGGGTTTTCTATGCAACTTCTGCCTAGAGTGTTCTCTTATTTCCTCTGTTCCTTTGGCCTTTTACATTGCTCCTTGAGGAAGATATATGGATCATTAACTCTGAAACGTAGTCTTTGGACCAGAAACAGCAGCATTACCTGGAAAAACTTAATAGAAAATTCTCAGGTGCCACCCTAGAATTGCTAAAGCGAAAGACCTGGAGGTAGAACCAAGCAATCTTTATTTTAGCAAGCCAACAGGGAATCCTGATGCACACCAAAATTTGAGAGCCACAGTCTTTATCCAGGAGTTGGCAAACTTTTTTCTGTTTGATCCATATAGTAAATGTTTTAGGTTTCTTTGGGCCAGGAGACAAAAATGTAGAATATTATGTGTGGTTATAGAATATAGGAAAAAGACAAATGTCCACAAAATATTTTTATTGATGAAATTCAGGCTTACTTACATAGAAAATTGAATTTCATGTAATATTCACATATCATGAAATATTTTTCACATTAAAAATCTATTTATAAATGTCAGAAACGTTCGCTTCTTGCTGTACAAGAAGCTTATGGTTGAAAAAGATTTTTTTTGCATGTAAAATGGGAAGACTATCTCACTGCATTGTGATGAGGATCAATAAGTATTTGTACAGTATCTGGTATATGTATGTGCTTAATAAATATAGTTTCCTTTATTTTGCCTTTCCTAACCTAGGAACTTTCATATTTTTTTTAACCTAAAATCTACTGTGGCCAAGAAGAGAACCTCAATCTGTGATACTGCAGAGCAGGACATGCCTAAAGATAATGGCATGATATACTTGTACCATGTACACCACATGGTTAAAAACAAGAAGTTGGGCTGGGGATGTGGCTCAAGCGGTAACGCGCTCGCCTGGCATGCGCGGGGCGCTGGGTTTGATCCTCAGCACCACATTAAAAAAAAAAAAAGTTGTGTCCACCGAGAACTGAAAAATAAAAATTAAAAAAAAAAATAAAAGCTTATGGTTCAGACTTCCCCACACACTGTGGTGTGTTGTCTCTGGCCCTACTGTTAGCCACTGGTTCCACTAGTCTTGTTCTCTCTGTAGCCATACAGAGCATGTATTTCCAAGTCATCAATTTTTGTGCCCACTTCTTCCCCATATTTTCATCTCCTAGGGGGAAGTATTTGTATCTTATTAATCTACATATCATCAGCAGAAATTATAGTACCTGTCTCAGTAAACATGAGTACAGGAATAAAGAAAAGAATTGATACATTGCAAACAGATATATTAGATATGTTTCCTATTTTTAATGTCTTCTCTCTCTCTCTCTCTCTCTCTCTCTCTCTCTATTTTTGTCTTGTTTATTCCTGTCTTATAAATATTCATATGCAGAAATTTATTTTATTTCTTCTTTTTAATAAGGAAGTCTCCACTTCTGTTTATCCCATAGGCCACGCTAGGGGCAGAAAAAGGTGGTTTTTATTGTGGGCGCAAGATTTTTAGTTGACTTTTCATCATTTTGTTGTCCAAGAAGAGGAAATAGATCTGACTCTCTGTCAAGCATGGGGTTTCAACTGAAGGTTGTTCTTTCTCTTGAGAAACTTCTGACACCAATTATAATGTTCCAATGAACTTAACCACAGTCCATCTGTTTTGATCACTGCACTACATTTGCTTAACTTTTTGTTGTAAAAATCATTTTAGGCTTATCAAAAAGTAGCAAAAAAAGTACAGAGACTTCCTGCACACTTTTTACCCACCTCTCTCTGCTGTTACAGTATTACTGAGGCATATTCAGATTATCAAAAGCAAGAAATTAACACTGATAAAATGCTGCTAATTAAAATCTATAGACATCCAGATTTCACAGTTTCTTCTTCCACAAAAGTCCTTTTTCTCTTTCAATATTGCCACAATTCCGCATTGCATTTATGTTTCCTATCTCTTTATCCAAACTGTGATGGTTCCCTGGTCTTGCCTTGTCCTTTGTGACACTTGGAAAGTGGTGCTTGGTTATCTTGTAGAATGTCCAAATTTGGGTTTGTCTGATGTTTCTTAAGATTGGTTCTGTGTTTGGGGCACAGATACCACAAAAATGGCACTGTGCCTTTGTCAGTGCATCACGGCAGGTAGCACATGATCTACTGCTGGTGATGCAGAACTTGACCTAGGGGATATCTGTGGGCCAAGCACTGTATTTAGAATGTCCTCATTTCTTCAAAACTAGTCTAAAGCATTCTGATATCAGAACTAATCTGAAGTAATACAACATATGCTCAAGTATGGTGTTGTCAGTAGTTAGCAAGGACTGTTTCAGGGTGAAAAAGAAGATAATTAAAAAGCAATACAATAATGAAACAAAAAAGTGGTATTATATTGCTATTATTTCAGACATATGATACTTAAAAAAATTGAAATGCTCTGCCAATATTTATCAAGACATATCCAGGTTTATGTTGAGCCTCTTCCTGTCCATACTGTGTTCCCATTGATAAAAATGAACACATATTAAGAATTATTCTTTTTACTTCCTAATGACAGAACACTTTATATCTCCCTTAGGTAATTTGAGTAAAAGAGAGGAGAAGATTATAAAGGCAGAAGCATAGTGGGATACAGGTCCGTCACTGAGAAGAGCTTTTCTGGAACAGATATGGGTTAGGAAACCCAGGGAACATTTTGAGTCTCCATTTACTATTGTATATTGGAATATTAAAAGAATCAAAAAGCACTTAAAATTTGAAGGTGAATTTGATAAAATAAAAAACAATAATTTAAAATAATCTTTGCCTATATGCTGAAGCATATTATGTAGTCTCTATCATAAAAATAGTCTGATAATGAAGTTGATTATATTTATAGAGTTTTCAGTAGAATTTCTACTTGCTTCTCTTCTTATTAATTTTCTCCTCAGACAAGTGTTTATTGACCACCTATGACATAGCTAAGAAGATTTACTGGAGAAGAATTAGAAACATGCTAATTCAGTAATTAGCATTTTTTTTTTAAATATAGCTGTCTCCCCTTTACCTTGAACTTTAAGCCTCTGTCTCTCATCCTTATATCCCAGGCATCTGCTCTTAGCACAGTTAAATCCTTGGAAAGAGGAGTGCGAGTCAAGAGAAGGGCAGTGTGGAGGGAGGAGCACATGTGAAGATGAGATTCTGTGAGAAAGCGCATCCCATTGGAAGCCCCTGTGCAGCTCAGTCCTGGTGGAGTCTGGCCAGAGGGCAGGCAGGGGAATAGATAAGAAGTGCCTTACAGGCTCTGCAGACAAATTTCTACTTGATCTAGAAGCCACTGAGGCCAGCCCACTAATATCTAATTAACGCTTGGGAAAGGTAATTATAAAAATCAGAATGAAACTTAATTTCTGAAATTTTGCAGGCATTGGGCCTTGTTACAAGACTGGACATGTTGAATACAGGAAAATATATTCTTCCTCATTTTCAGCACCTCACTAACTCCAGGAAATATTTAAAATAGTCACAATGTGCTTTGGTACACTCAGTCTCCTTTTCTTATATTCTATCCTTTCTGCTGATGTTCCCTACCTTAGCCCCTCTTCTCCTCTTTCTCCCAGAACTCCCTGTTACAGAGATATCAACTACCCTCTTTTCTACTACAGTTCAGGAAGAAAAAGGCAAAATGTGAAATGAGTGATGGTCACACTCCAGAACTATTTACTTTTATAAAGAGGATGCTTGCAAATCAAAATGAACTCATAGTTGGTGAAATTTCAGAGAGTGAGCATAATAGATTGAAGTAGAAATACAGCTGTAGTGAGGAAAAAGAGACTGGCAGATTCCACAATCAGATATCCTAGTTGTCCCCACTGTTCACCACTGTTTTTTTCTCCTTAAGTTTAAACTTTATGCTCACTCATTTTTTTTTTTCAAGCTATCCACCCTGTATCAACTGCCATATTACCATCCAAAACTAATTGGTTCAGAGGGGACCCAGGACTTTTCACCAATGGCCAGTTGTAAGAGTAGAAAAGAGCTTTTTATAATGCACAGGTGGAGGTGGGGGAAATTTGGAAGAAGGACGATTACAAATGTAGAGTTTGCAATATAATCATGTAACAATTGTAATTACAGTTAAAGTCAATGAGGGATCATGAAACAATTCTTACATAGAAATTTCGTGAATTGTATAGAAACTGTAATCCTTGCAATTCCAAGGGACCAAATGGTCTTGGATATATTTGTTATGTGATTTGGTGAAATGGCTATTACTTCCATTGTTGTGGAAAAGAATACATTTAATGATTTGTCTAAGATGTTTACTTTCCAGATTTTAATTTTTTAAAGTGTTTTCTGTACATTATTATCTAAATTCAAAATATTTGTCATACTGTGCTTCTAATTGTGATAATTTACTGATTTCTGCTTATATTATCCTTTATGAATCAAATAAATAGCACATTATTTTTCTAGCAGAATAAATATCAGCATAAGAAGTATATTAATTTTAGAAATCATTGATAAAATTTTTTATTAAGCATAAGATAGGGAAATAGCCCATTCAAAGTATATTTTTGAAAATAAACATAAATTGTTTGAATGTCAGTATAAACCAAACACTTAAGAAATTATTCTAAATGATGTGAGTGCATTTTTATATTTACAACTAAATGAGGTGTTGTTTCTGGCCCATGTCTACTCTGTATATAACTTCATAATTTTTTCCAAGAACAATAACATTTCTCATTGGTAAGGAATTTTGATACTTATTGAAAGTAAATGACTAAACTGAAATAATTTTTCTGAGTATAACAAAAAGCAAGAGACAGGAGAAAGGAGGGATTATGGGGGTAGGAAAGATGGTGGAATGAGATGGACATCATTACCCTAGGTACATGTATGAAGATACAGTGGTGTAATTCTACTTTGTGTACAACCAGAGAAATGAAAAATTGTGCTCCATTTGTGTACTATGAATCAAAATGTGTTCTACTGTCCTATATAACTAATTAGAACAAACATAAATTTTTTAAAAAAGCAAGAGACAGAACTTAACTTTCAAGTGGTAATAATACATAGATTATTCCTAAGTATATATTAGCTTAATTTTGTAGTATTAAATATCATAATCACAAAACATTCTGTCTGTGCACATGCCTATATTATTTTAAAATTTGTGTCTTACTAAACCCTGTAGACATATTTGAATCAATAAATAAGAATATTTGATATGTGTGCATCAGTTAAAATAGTCATTGGAATTCTAATTTAGAGAATTTGTATATACACAAAAGCTAAAAGTTGGTACTTTTTAAAAAAGCTAAGCTGGTACTTTTAAAGACTAAAAAAGGTGATAAAATTAATACAAAATAAAATATTTAATCAAATTTTGTTAGGCACCTATTTGCTTCTAGACTGGTTTCAAGGAAAAGAATTAACAAATTTAAGAGTAATTCATGACAAATATTAACATCTTGACTTGTAAAGACTATTGTGGTATTTATTGTCACCATAACCATTTCAATTTGTAGCATGAAGGGGTTTCTTATTTCCTCCAAAAGATGTTCTGGAAAAGGCAGCATTTTGGTTGTGGAGATCAAACAGTATTGATAGTTGAATTGTAAAAATTTCAGCAACAAGATGATTCATATAAGCTTTGTGAAATATCTTCTCTTCAATTTTAATAATTTCTTATATAAGCTAATTAATATTTTCTATAAGTAGGTAAAAAGGTATATACCTCGAAAGAAGTATTAAAAAATGATTTAATTAGTTCTATATTGTCCTAAGGATTTATTTGTATTAGTAATCATATGTAAATCTCATCTTTCATATTACCCTGAAGTGAGTCTACTTATACACTCTTCTAAGGTTCTGCAGATTATCTTGAGAATTTTTAGATGTGAGAATTGCAGTTTCACAATTTGTTATGGAAAATATCTTGATCTCTTTGACTCTTCTAACCACTCTTGGTTTAAATGTAATCTCTTTCCAACAGTTTAATCTCTCTTTTTACTAGATATAAACTGAAGTTTTATTTATCAGTGAAGGTGAACAATATGCCCTCTGCTTAAAATTTCATTTGGATTGAAACGAATCTGAACTTTGCCAGTAGTCTCCTTGACTTGTAGTGTTTCCCTTTTATGAAAGAATTGCCGAATTACTATTTTATATTTATTATTTTTTAATGTTAATTATAGCCATTATCTCCTTTATTAACCAATTAGCAATAAATTTCTTAACTGACCTCTCTTCAGTTGACTGCTCTATAGTTTATTTTACCAACATAAAATTTATATAAAGGGTCTTACTCTTGTAACTTTTTGAAAATTTCAAATATGTTAAACAGGCAAAATTAAGAACAGAAATTTTTAATTAGAAAGAGAACTAATAAGAACTTTTTTCTGTTAATCACCATTTATGCAGTTATACATCAGAATTGACTGCATATACATAAATGTGCATTTTCCTTACATTAAGAATGCAAAGGATGACACACAACAAAAA
Organism: Marmota marmota marmota; assembly: GCF_001458135.2. NCBI lineage: Eukaryota > Metazoa > Chordata > Mammalia > Rodentia > Sciuridae > Marmota > Marmota marmota. The sequence continues at coordinate 6,606,458 of NW_025999949.1, forward strand.
TTAAGTAAAAATAGGTACTCCCAATAAAATTATATAATTGTTCAACTCTAAGGTGTTTTCTCAAAAAAGAATGAGTGATATATCAAGGAGGTATGATATATTGATTGATCTAGAAAAATTCTTTAAGGACTTTTTTTTTAGTGTTTGAATAATTGAAGAAAGTTTCACTTTATAGTATATCAAATTATTTGTACCCATTCAAAAACATGACAAAGAGGTTAGATTTGGGAAAAAAATATGAATTTAAAAAACATGCAATCAAAATGTAGAGATTAAAGACATGTATGCTAAAGATGCTGAGGATTGAAACTGAAGAGTAACTAATTAATAGGTGGGAGAACATAATGAGGGCAGGAAAAAGTCACCATTTATGGGGAAAGTAGTGACTATCCCTAAAAAAGAAAAGAAGAAAAAAAGACGATCCTGGTAATTATAGACCAGTCAGCTTAACTTTGATACCAAGGTAGATACTAGAGCAAATCATCAAACAATCAATTTGCAATCATCTAGAAGAGCAAAAGTTAGTGGGTAGCAACCAACATGGTTTTGTGAAGAGCAAATTGTGCCAGGCCAATTTAATTTCCTTCTATGATAGAGTGACAGGCCATGTAGATAAGGGCAAAGTAATAGATGTAATCTATCCAGACTTCAGGAACGCTTTTGATTCCTCTCCACATGACATTCTCATCAACAAGCGAGGAGATACGGTCTAGACCATACTTTGGTTAGGTGAGTGCACAGTTGTCTGTGGATTCATACTTCACGGTCGATTATCAGCTCCTAGTCATCATCTGTGAGGCCATACTGATTGGCATATGAGCAAGTTGACATCATTAATAAGACCAGTTATGTTTCCTTTGATGAAGTTGGAATTAGACTGGCATCAAGGTGCATTGATAAGCCAAACTCTGTCATACCAAAAAGAGAGAGCCCTACTTCAGGAAAATATTTAGCAGCATCTGAAATCTTGTGGGCACATCTAAAAGATGACAATCGGGGAGGTATAAGAAGCCAATGAAGCTATCAGTTATACTAATTTTCATTCCATCCCAGCTGTTGTTCCTAGGTGTATAAGTTCTTTCCAGTAAATGTTAGTATTCCCATGGGCTCCCTGGGAATAAATTACCTTCTTAAAGTTAGAAACCACACTCAAAGGGAACAACTAGAAGAAGGTAGATGAGAGCTTCTATATTAAGCAGGAAAGAATGTTGATATATAATGATCCAGAAATAACTGAACTGAGCACCTTTATCCTGACCTGGATCACAGATGTGAGAACATTTAGTTTACAGATTACATGGGTGATGAACAATAATAAAATTCTTAACTTGTAGATAAGAAGAAATTTCCAAACAATTTTGATATTTTGGGAAAAATAGTCTATGGAAAAATAACAAGATAAAGACCATGGGAACGAGGGAGATAAAAGATAATAAAAGGGAATAGCCTGGCTCTCCACATTAGGAACAAGCTTCAAAATATCAGCAAACCATACTTGGATATCTATGAGTAGAGTCATATGATAATATTATTAATGAATTACGAGTGTGCCATAACTTACTTGAATTTATTTCAAGAGTGAAAATAATAAAAACTAATTTTATTAGCACACAGTTTCACTGAATAATGATAATCCCCCTTTAAAGAAGGTGCTATTTATTCATTTTTACAATGCCTCATTTAAAGCTATTTAGCTATTTGAGTAGAAAACGTACACAGTAGAGGAGAAAGATGTTTTTGTTAGAACCCCGTTAATAATGACCTGGCAAATGATTTGAAGTGATCGAATGAGGAACTTGATTTCTTGGTTCACAGCAGATGAACTTTGAGGCTTATTAATGACTGCAGTCTGTGCTGGGTGTTCCTCCCGTTTTGTGGCACCATTTGGACCTCAGGATTTCTTGAATAACATTCCCCTGCAGATAGTTGGTTGGAGCTGCCCTTATTTTAAGACTGTTTGTATTCTGTGGGTTCTCAAGAAGTAACGAGTGGGGCTTTCTTAGAGATAACTCTCCTAGGATTAAATCCAAGGGAGTGGTTTTTAAACATTTTTCTTCCACAACTCCCTGAGAACTCCTGCCAAGAGCACTGCCCATTTCATCCCTCTTAATTGCACACAGGAAGACAGAAGAGGATATCATCATCTTGTCTTTATTTAGTCTAGGGGGATACAGGATTGCTCAGTGAATATGGTTCACTGTGAGTTGATAAGCATAGGCAAGAACACAGGAGATGTGGAAGGAGTTGTAAGATAGGCAAAAGCTGCCATCACTGTTAACAAGGATGACAAACTCAGGCTCCACTTCCCTCGCATATTTTGGAACTTCCTAGTGATGTGTAGAAAAATTACACTTCCTAAATTTAAGAAACCTTTCAAAGAGTTATCACAGAAATGATGGCATCGGAACTTCAAGAGCAATCCCAAATTGGATGTCATTAACCACAGCAGGGCCAGGCTTTTTAGTTTGACTTTTGTGATAGAGTTTCAGTTCCTGGCCTGAGTTAAAACACTGAATTCAACAGATGTTGATTAACATGAAAGCATAAGGGATGTCGGTACAATGCAAAGTTAGTGACTACTTTAGGATCAGTGTGTAGATTTAGCCCATGAACCTTACACATGGAAACCTTGCTCTAACACCATATTATAATGATTTTTAATTAGAAATATATCTTTCTAGTGCTTATGTTAACAACCTTGTTGAGTCCTAATCTCTATTAAATTGACTTGGGTTCTTAGGGAAGAGAAATAGTAAGAGAATAAGTTTGTAGTATCTAATTGTGTTTTCCATTATTGTTGTGGGAATTGTATTTTCTTATTAGTGAATTGAAAAAATTATAAAAGAAAATTTTGAAAAGAAAAGAGTATTGGTGGTAATAATTATTGTTCTGAAACACACATATTTAACTAGATGCAAAAATGTCAATCTAATTTACAAGTGTAACAGTCCTGGGTAACTAGGCCCACAGAAAGTTGCATGAGTTTGAAATTACACAGACTGGGATGTGAATCCTGATCTTTGACAGTTACTTTAGCACTCTGAGCCTCAAGTTTGTCAGAGTTAGAATGACAGTAATCATAACCATTCTGCAAGGATGATATTGTAAGAATGAAAACATCTAACATATTTTAGTAAAAGCAATCCTCCTAGAATCAAAATGCTGGCACGGTACATCTTCTATAAATTGTAACTATTAGTAAAAGTCCTTTCCAGCCATAAAAAAAATTTCAGCAGGGCTGGGGATGTAGCTCAAGCGGTAGCGCGCTCGCCTGGCATGCGTGCAGCCCGGGTTCGATCCTCAGCACCACATACCAAACAAAAATGTTGTGTCCGCCGAAAACTAAAAAATAAATATTAAAAAAAAAATTTCAGCAGCAGCAAGTTTAAGAACTGTGCATTTCAGTTAGATTTGCATGGGTGTATGGAAACACACAGGCAGGTAGCACATGTTGAAATGTTTTGTTCATTGAGTTCATTTCTCCATTCACTCACCATATTGATGAAAACTCAGAATAGTGCTTGTCCTAAAACGATCTTTCACTTATGGTAGAAAATACTGACCAAACCAGTAAATGCATATTAATATATACTTTTTGTTTAATCACAATGTTCTAATGAAATCAGTATGATCAAAATATAAAATTTGGCTTTTACTGATTTCTAGAATTAGTTAATACTAAAATTGAATCCCTAAAAATCATGTAAGTAAAAGTTATTCAGATATGCTACTACACCTCAGATAATGTTGCTATTCCTTTAAGAAAATTGGTAATGGCTAAACTAATGATTAATCAGTAGTAATCAATAAGATTATATATAGCCAATTTATACACAAAAGGCAATCAAATGTCATAGTATAAATCTATTTTATGCCTATGGTTAAAGAAATTTTAAAGTTTCAAATTCCAATAATGATAAAATATTACCTTAAGTGTATGAAGAATATTTTAGCTTGTGTTTGACACAAATATTTTATGGAGGAAGAACATACTGTAACTCTTTCTTCAGCAGAGGATATTTTTTAAAGCAGGAATAAATCTGTTTCCAAATCATACACAATGAAGTTGCAAAAAAAAAAACAAAAAAAAAACAGTGCCTTCTCCAAAGTCAAGTGTAAAGAAGCACTGTAAATATCATGAATAAATGTCACCTCCTCACAGTATTAATAAATGGGGAAATAAAGCATGTCTCTTATCTTTTTTGGCATAATTTAAGATAGTTTATTATTTTGGAGCAGCAAGCAGTGAGCACTTGTTAGATATCATCATTTGGTCACAGATTTGTAAATATATCAATTCTGTTGCTGAGAGAAGGATTATCCTCAACCTACTCCATTGAAAATAATTACAGCATATTCATAAATGTTTTTGACATGTGAATTTCATCAGGTTTTCATTTATATTTATATATGCTCAAAGTTTACTATTAGTTACTTATCAAGTGTTTTATAGTATTTGACACTGAAGTTTTGCCTTTAGAAGTTATGATCTTCTTGATCTTCTCATTCTGTTTTTAAGAAAAAGACTGTAACATTTAAAAATTTACTTTACTTTAAACTTAGTTTTTCAGCATCTGAACCTCTACAATGTCTTCCTTTGGTAATATTTTGTTCTGTGGTCTATGCTGTCAGAATGAAAACTTGATTGACAGAATTGAAATTTGAAATAAAATTGCATGCTTTGTACTTTATTACCTGTGAGAAACATAATCCACAAAAGATTCACTCATTTTTAAAAATATTTGTTTAGTTGTAAATGAACACACAGTATCTTTATTTATTTTTATGTGGATTGAACACAGTATCTTTATTTATTTTCATGAGTATTGAACCCAGTGCCTCACACATGGGAGGCAAGCACTTTACCACTGAGCTACAGCCTCAGCCCCAAGAGTCACTAATTTTTACATAAATATACAAACATAAATTTAAGGCATACCCATTAGGAGGGTTGAAGTAGATTCCTTGAAGTGGCATAATAAGAGGTAATTTTAGGTAGAGAGAGGGCAGAGGAATATATAAGTGTCACACCAAGGCCAAGTTTAAAATGCATTCAAAGGAATGTTTGGTTATTAATAAAATAATTTTGTAATTTTATTCTCTATCTTGATCAGAGTTATCTAAGAAGAAAACATCCCCTAGCATTATTATCCATATCTTAGGCCATATATCATACCCCTGAAGTGCCACAGACCACACAAGTCATGGACTATGAGAGATCTCAGATTGGGGATGAATGCCTTTGTCTATAATCTGACAACTTGAGAATTTTCTGTTGAGTCTTTTCATCCAAAGAGGAAGAAAGTAGGCCATTAGGCAATCTCACCTATTGGGAAGGAACAGGAGTTTGGATTTAATCAACCCAGTAGTTTGGGGCAAGTTATTTTATCCAGTTGAACCTCAGTTTATTTGTGATAATTTTGTGGTAATATTGCCTATCTGAAAGTGCAGCATGTGAAGTTCAGATGTGAAAATGTAAGTGACAAACACCATAAACTGTTAAGGGCAGTGCAAGTGTTGTATTGAGTGTTGTTATGTACAAAAAGTTAACTTCGGTTGGAATAGAGAGTAATATATGATGCCCTAGAAGAATTACAGTTTCATTCTCAATGGATTGGTGTCAGTCTTCAAAGATGGCCCAACCAACAGCAGGACTGGCTCTTTCAGCCCCAGGGCGTGAGTTAACTAAAGACTAAGAAAACAGTACTTCCTCCCCTTCTACCACCACTACCACTCTATCTAATCACAAAACAGAGTCAGGATGGATTCTTGAGAGTAACTGAAACAGATCGGTGTCCATTGTGTGGAAAATCAAGGATTTCCTTAGATAGAAAAAAGGTATAACCCAAATTTATTGGAGAAGAAAAAGTTCTTTGTCAAGGAAGGAAAGAGAAGGGAGTTTCCAGGCTGCTGAGAGTGCCAAAGAAAGGAAAGGTCTTCATGGAGACGCTGCAGAATTCCAGATGCTTCCAAGAAAACCTGGTACCCACCCCCTCTTAACAATTTAATCATTAATCACAGAGCATTATGAGAGAGCCTCCAGTTTCTCCTGGAGAATACCTCACCATTCACAGCAGCAAAATCTCATCTGATAACAAGAGAGGGCCTTTTGGCAGCTGCTAGAGCACCAGTCCAACCAGTAACGTGGTTTCTGGCCGGTCACTAATTCCTGTTGGAAACTTATCAGCTTCTGTCTCTAGCAGCAGAATCCTGCCTGATAAGAGAAGAGGCTCATCTGCTGGTAGCAGACCCCCGCCCCCAGCCTCCCCAGTTTATCTGCTTCCGACCAGTTCATAAATCAGTCTGGGGGATTGTTTTCTGGAGGGAGGGCGCTGTGTTGTTTTACCCAAATGTATTTCTCTCCTGGTAACAATTAATACTTTAATAGGAGCCCTTAGCCGGGGACATTAGGAAGTTAGTTAGAGACATCTCGCAGGCGCCTCCTCCCTTGTCAGTGACAAGGTAAGGTAATCCTATACACAGGCTGCTATTGTGAGCTGAGAAACTGGCCTCCTTCACTGCCAGAGACCAGATGCACCTCTTCTATCCTAATCTGTAAACGACTTAAAGGGGCCTTATCTCGGGGCTCTTCGGCTTCATTTCATGCTTGATTTACTTTAATTTGTCTGATAGGGCACAAGGATTTGGAGACGGCCCATCTTTCTGCAGAAAACGTTCAGATTTTTTTTTTCTCTGGCATTGTTGTGTTGGGTTTTTGGATTTTTTTTTTTTGAAAAAAAATTTTTTTTTTAAATGTGGAAGAAATCTCGCTCCAGTGCAGCAAGCTGCTTGAGTGTGTTTAGATTTAAGCTACCCCAGCAGAAAAGAGTTTGTGAAGTGGTGTGATTGTGTGATGGGCCCCATTTACATTGAAATCACATTATGCGATATATCAGGATTCCTGAAGGGAGCGGTGCAGTAGAGCGCCTGGCCCACAAGATCCTTTGAAAGGCCTATATATAGCAGCAACAATTGATAGGAGATTTTACAGGAGGCTTTATAAATATGTAAATAGGTGTTATCTGATTGGGTTCTGTGGCTACACATCTGTACCTCAAAGGAAGCATAGCTGTGAGAACTACCAGGAAAACAGTAGTTTGCATTCTAAGTGAGTCTGAGAAATAGAAATGTTTCACAGGTTGACAGCAGGTCAGGGTGGAGGCACTTTGCATACCTTGGAGGGGAAGCTGTCTGCCAAGGAGGGGATCCCTTCCCTCTCCCAGGAAGAGAGACATCCCACTCACCAAGTTTCATTTGTTTTATAACAGTGCTCAGATCTGTGGCTGTTGACCTTTCACCCTTCTTGTTATTTCTTTAAATTGTTCATGCAATATGGTGCCAGGGGGAATTGCTCTTACGTTTTTTGCATTTTAAAAAATGTACTTGCAGTGACCCAAGGGAAAGAAAATAAAGTCTTTGGTACATTGATCCCTTGATTAGTTATTTCCTAAATGAAAATGGAAATACTATTAAAGCAGTAATAATGTTCCATCTTAATAGTTGAGGAGTCAATAAATGGCTCCCATGTGCTTCATTAAGGATCTTAATGAAGCCATTTTTGATGGCTGAACTTTACATTATCCTTTTTTCTATTCTCTTCTCACTTCTTACTTTTTTTTTTTATTTTAAAGGTAGGAAACATTTAAAGAAGAGAAGTAGATGTATGAACTGTTTTACTGTTTGACAGATTTTTTATATCAATATGGTTGCCACTGCTAAAATAAGTCATGGTGTTTTTTTTGTTGTTGTTGTTGTTTTTTACTAAATTCTTATGCAGAAGAAAAACCACAAGGATTTCTATTTCATATAAGACATAATTAAAATAAAATAGGAATGCTTGATCTGTAACAGATTCATGGAGTTAGGAGATCAGTTTCCCACCCACTCAGTATTCTTGGATTTGTGGTCATCTAGATACCACACACATACACACCCGCGCACACATTACAGTGATCCAACATGCCTCCACCTCATCCCAAAGCAATAACTGAGATTAACCAGTCCTAGTTCATCTGCTGTGTCTTTCCCATCACTTAATGTTGAGCTGTTCTTAACCTCTATGTAATCTTATCCTTGTCTCTTCTCTACCACTCTAGAAGTTGTAGTTGGAGCTTGCTCTGTCTACATAGGTAGTCCTGGAGACTGTAAAAGAGCCATGTCTCCTTAATCCTCTAGGAAGTCTAGGTTTGAAACATATTAGACACTTTACTCTCAAAGTCCAACAAAGGCAAAAATAACTATAATGTTGGGAACACGGTGCCTGGGTAGTGGGCTATTTTGGTGTATTAGGGCAGAGACTTTTCATATCATTATAGTTTTCAAGAAATTGTGTCACTTTGAAATCTTGTGCTATAGGAGATTCACTATAAGGAAATGATAGCAAATACTATGTAGATAGAAAATAAAATGATTAATTATGGTTAAAATAGGCAAAATGTATTTTATCTTTATGCATCTGATTTCCCCCCTCCCTATTCCCATTTCTTAGGAAAGGTCTCTCAGTGAAATGACATGATTTAAGGTGATTGGGATTATTTTCTGAATGTCCAGTAGTGTGATTACAAACAAACTCTGACCAGAAGTTATTGTTTATTCAAGTCAATAATTGTTTAGAGCACTGCTTCCTATCACAGGATAATAGTTAAGTTACCAGTAGGAAAAACTGGAGTATAGACTTAGGCTCCAGAGTTGGGTCTCTGTTTTTGTGGGTTTACTCCCCTCCCCCTTCTCCTCCCCTCCCAAAAAATCTCAAGAATGCCCATCCCTTAATGTTACACAAGACATCCTTAATGTTTCCAAGGATTGAAGATTAAAAGAAATGAAAATTTGTTCACTGCCTTGGAAATTTTTATCTTCTTCTCTGGGATCGGTATACTGGCTTTATACTAGGAGAGTGTCAATGGTCAGATGCCTGATGTTTGAGACAATAGATCTGCAAACACTGCAAGATCCCAGATTCAAGCCTCCTTGTAGCACTCAGGAATGCTCATTCCTTGGGCCAGCAGCTAAATATGCCTGGGGAACAAGCATGATCATCAAAATTGGCTGGTCCTGTTCAGATTGGCATGCAGGAAACATCTATTGTTGATGTTCTCCTCCTTTCCAGATGCCACTCAACCTTCAGCAGCTCCTAGGTCCTCACTGCCACCTTTTTCTCACTTTCCCTTTCATAGATAACTTCTTCTTCCAGGAAGATTCTGATAAACCTGTCCACCCTGAGAGGGAAATAACTGATGAAGTGTAAGTTATTTCCCCTTTGGGGCTTATTTTCATTTTAGCAGATACCAAAATATAAAGACAAAAAATTCCAGTAGTTCTAGTGAGGAGTTGGGCTTCTATGTGTTTCTCAGTTCTCCACATAGACAGTGTCTCATCATCAGTGCTGACCCAAATTAGATAATGATTGACAAGAACCTCTGCTTTATTCTGATGCTAAAGGACTTCGTGAAATGGACAGAGATATTCAGTGTAGATGCTTCTGAACTATTCACTCTGTTGCTCTATTAACCTTTTTGGAATTGTAGTTGGAAAGTTTTATGTTAGGCCAAAATTATTTGGGTCTTTTTGAGAAAAAATATTATTTGTATAATTAACATGTGAAGGACATGGATGATGAAGTCAGGGGGTCATGGGCTCATATTTCATCTCTGACCCTCATCAACTAGTTGACTTTGGGTCTCAATTTCTTCTTTTTGGAAAAAGGAAATAATAATAAGTACCCACGAAGACTTCTTGTTAGAATTAAATGCAAGATTCTTTTGCCAAATGTTAAATGTCATTTCTGACACACAGAAACCATTCTATGAATAGTGGATAGTAGTAATAATGAAAAAGTTTGGCGTTTTAATTTTAAGTACTAGGTATTCATTTCCACACAAAATCAATAGTCAATCATGTGTTATAAATTTCTTCTTTATGCTGGCTTTTAGTGGTCGTTGATTAATTGTGGGGATCCAGAGGTTTTATTTTTGTTAAAGGGTGGACATGTTTCAAAAAGTATCACTGAAAGAAAAATAAGCCCCTAAAGTTGTCAATGATTTAATATGCATGATTAACTTTATAAATGTTAAAGGAGTATATTGTTTATCTGTAAATTAATTGGTCAAATAGTCATATCTTTGATTTAAGACACTAAAGCCAAAAGAGGAAAATTTATATTTTTCTAAAATGGTAGCTTTTTTTTCTATAAGAACTTTTGTAGGACAGATAGTCCTTGAAAATTTTTATTTAGTTCACATATCGTATGCCAAAAATGCATACATATATATGTATGTATGTGCATGTATATATGCATGTTATTATATGTATATTTTTTACTCTTCAGTGTAGGAATAGCATCAGTTTTCCATTGTTAAATTACGGTTTTGTGAATTTTTGCAAGGTTAGTATCTTTGGTTAAGTGCTAACTGTGTATGAGTAATGATTTTTGTTTATGTTAAAGACAGCACTTGTAATGAGTGAGTTTCAGCCAGCAAGGTAGATTTTGTCTTTCTGGTTGTAGAATGGAGGGCTAATATGCAAAACAGCTGGGAAATAAGAAAGAGGTCCTTCTGGTTACAGACGGAAACAGGTGAGTCAGATTTGGTAAATTACATTTTCTTTATATTGGACATAATTTTCTATCCTGTATTTTTCTCAAGGCCTTTTATGAATTCCAGCTTCTGTCTTTTCTTATATTTATGGTTTCACTAAAATCCTCAGGTAGCGAAATACCTGCACTCATGAATCATTTGCAGATAATAGTGGTTCAGACACTCTCTGTCCAAATTGATAATGGGTATCTGATCCAAAGCGATGCCTGTTTTTTAAGGTCTATATAAGGAGTTCATGGGGAAAAAAAATCCCTTTCTCTCTGATCTCATGTTCATTATCATGTCCAGTGGTTAGTATCCTAAATGTAGAATACTGGCAAACTAGAGAGATGCTCTATTGTTCGACTCTCTAGATTACTTTATAAAAGGCACATCTATCCCTGACAAAATCTCTCTGCACTTTGTGCTATTACTACTCCTAAGAAAGATGGAGATTGATAGTTATATTTCTTCTTTATTTCTGTTTTCTGGGTTAAATACTTGCGTCAGCATTTATGAAGTTATATTCTGAAAAATTATGCTTCTGTTTATTCTGTATGAAAATATGCTTTGTAAAAGCATTGAATTTATTTATGATATTTAATTTTATATGTAGCGTATTTTCCATTTCATTAAAGTATAGATTGACTTATTTGAATCATTTTTAAGGGTGGAATAGATAATTCTCTTTAGGAAATAATGTTGCTTTAATCACCAAGTCTCAATCTACAGAGTGCAAAAGAGTCACCTTGGGAACTAGTTAAAAATGTAGATCTCCGGATTATAACCACAAAGTTTTGAAGTGAATAGGTCTAAAATGAGTTTTTTTCTTAAATATGAAAGCCAGATAGGTCTTAAAACACACCATTCACTGACAGGGATTTTCACTCACAAATTACATTTTCTGACTTTCATATGTAGCCTACACATATCTAGGATCAGTCCTCTGTACAGCCCCACTATGTGGGTGCCCAGAGTGTGTTATGAATGGATGGACAATGTAAATCCCTCACAATCTCCACTGTCTCTTGTCTAACACTGTTATTCCCTGGGAAAAGTCTCGCTATGAACAATGCATTGCTTTTTCTTGCCATGACACATTTGATTCCAAACTCAGCCTGAAGCATACTCTTCTCTCACCTGCTTTCTGAGCCTCAGCTCAATTATCACCTCCCCAGGGAAGCCATGCCTGACCTCCCTTTGGGTCTCCATTTCACTAGCTCCCATCCTGACATGTACTCTTTATTCTAGCACTTGCCACAGTTGCAATTTACTCTCTGCTTCTGTGAATGTTTGATTGTTACTTTTCCTTTTCACCACACCCAAAGCTCAGCAAAACACAGTGGCTTGTTTGTTTATGGATATAGACACTAAGGTTAATATAAGACCTGCACGTAGTAGGCTCCTTTGTCAATATTCTCATAAATGAATGCACTCATCTTGTCCTCTCTAAAAGATTCATAGTATATTAAGGTTATGCATTAGTTATTTATATGTTAGAATGAATGAATGCTTGGAAAAGGGGTGACATTAGCGTTTTCAGTAACTCAGAAAGGCACACTATCCCTGGAAGGGAAGTGCTGAGACAGAACAGGATGTGCACGGAAGAAAATTCCTTGAACTTTGGGTAACAAGAAAAGTTGTCAAATCGGATGAATTACTAGTTCCAAATATAATTATTAATTTTAAAAATGAAGATATATTAAGGTAATTTTTTTAATAAATTCAGGTATACTTTGTAATATTAGAAATGTTTAGCTCTGATTCTACTTTCCATCTTCTATGGGGGCTATATTTAAATAGGAGGATCAAGTGCTTATTGGGTGCTATGTGCTAGGTAGGCTCTGTGGTTATACTTTGTGAGTAACTTCTCATTTGGTTTTCACTGCTATCCCTAGAATAGAAATCAAAATCCCCTGAGAACATATGTCCATTCACTTAATATCTTATTTGTTAGAAATTTTTAAAATTAGTTTTGTTTTGTTTTTAGATTCTCAGGGGAGATCCTCAACTCCTGTTTTTGCATTCTTATACTATTAAGAATTTTTTTTCAGTTCTTTTCTTTTTCTTTATTTCTTTATTTTTCATTTTCTTTCTTTCTTTCTTCTTTTCTTTTCTCTTCTTTATTTATTTTTGGTACCAGGGATTGAACCCAGGGGCATTTAACCACGAAGGCACATCCTAGCTCTTTTTATTTTTTATTTATGTGTTTAATTTTGAGATAGGGTTTTGCCAAGTTGCTTAGGGCCTTGCTAAGTTTCTGAGGCTGGCTTTGAATTTGTGATCCTCCTGCCTCAGCCTCCTGAGCCACTGGTATTACAGGTGTGTGCCACCACACCAGATGAGAAAATTTTTGTGAAAGGTAACAGAGCCTGATATGAATTGTATAGAGAAAGAATTAGATTACATAACTGAAAATACCAAAGGATGGTGAGGCCTGCAGGTTGCATTCTCTGGTTCTTTGTTGTCTTCTGGTGCTACCCAATGGCAGGTTTCATCCTCATTCTTTGATTAGGTTTTCCTGGTAATGGTCACCCCTTCTGGACTCCCTACACCTGCTAAATAGCTTAGAGCTGGGAAGTCATATGTCTAGGCATTTTTTTTTTTTTACAAAACCCTTGATAATAACTTTTATTGCTCTGCCTTGAATTGCAAGTCCACTTGTTGAACTAGTTATTCTGGAAGAGAGAATGAGAAGCATATTGATCCTGTTTCATATTTTAGCCCTCCCATGAAACTGGGGACTCGGTTTTTCTTAAACAATATAGAAATTTGTAGACTTGCAGGAAGAGCGGAATGAAGGGATTATAGGAAGATCAGTCTGTGAGGTCTTGAAATTAATTGAGTAGTAAAATGTAGTAAAATTGAATAGTATAGGCTAAATCTTACTTGAGGACAATTAATATTTGAAGATGATGTCCTTAGCTATATGTAATTTTTGATACCCTAAACAAAGGGAGTTATTTCTGCAAAGCTACATTTTGAATCTTTGAGAAAGTTGGTCTATTAAACAGAGTCTGAACATCATTTAGGAGAAACACATATCTGGTCACTCATGCTGTACTTGGCATAGCCATGTATTTGGATATTTACAGTGATGAAATTAATAATTTATAGCACATGAAATACAGCTATTGGACTGTTTTTTCCCATTTCTCTCCATTGACAATACCACTCACTACTATGTCAAATATAGTTATTACATAGTTGAAATTTATAGAAAGTTGTGTGTCCAGCATTGTTTCCAAGTTTTATGTCCAGTCTTCTCCACAACCTTGTGAAATAGCCACTACTGTTATCCCCATTTTCCAGGAAGATGAGTGAGTCCCCACAGTTAGTGAGTGTAAGTAATGTAGGAATGCAAACCTGTGTCTCCTCCTTCTAGACCTCTTCCTCTTAATACAGTAATAATCTCTGTCCAGGATCATAAGAATAAAGAGTCTCTTCCATTCATTGCCTAAGTGACTTCCTGTTATTTTTTGACTTTTTGTCTTTTGGATTTTGAAACAAGTTTTGGGGAACCACTCAGCATCCCTCTGTAATGTACTTCAGAACAAAGAATCTAGAATAGAATCTTTTTGTGGATGTAAACACATTGTTATATTTGTGATAAACCAAATTAAGGTTTATAACTTGCATCACCCTCGGCAAGGATAAGAGTTGTTTAGTCTTAAGTTATTATTTTTTTTTTTTAATGAGACAACTAGTTTAAGTGAATGAATTGGCATTAAGGATCCTGATTCCATTGTGTGGGATAAAACTATGATTCACTCTGTTACTCTGGAAAGTGATTCTCCTTGACAACTTGATATAAATAAAGAACTACAACCATTCTTTTTTCCCCCCAGCTTTTGAGGTATATTTGACAAATAAAAATTCTATATATTTCACGTGCACAGCATGACATTTTTATATATTTATATTTATATAAACTGTATGTATAATTTATATAAAAATTTATATATAAATATGCATTTATTTATTGATTGATATATTCTCTCCAAAATTAAGCTAATTAACATATTGGTCACCTAAGTTAGATTTTTGTGTGTGGTGAGAGCATGTAAGTTCTATTCTAAGCAAATGACAGTCTTTTATAACTCTGATCATTATTTCCTCCTCTTTTAGAACTAGCCATTTTTTACTTTATCATCATAACATGAATAACAACAAAATTGGCAAAATATTTTTTCCCTGAAGATTTTGGGACCAAGTTCATTTTATCTCAGTCAGAGGCACTCTGAAATTGCTAACATCATTGTCTTCTCCTAAATGCTTCTTCTGTAACTACCCAAGAATTTGGAAAAATAAATGTCATCCTAGAAGAGGGCAGTCCACGATTGTAACTCATATATTCATATATTTGTCACCCTTTCCCTCTGTGTACACAAACCCTGCCTACACACCTGTGAATCATCAGCGTGTTCATACAGGAGCCTGTGCTGAGATTTCCTCCTGCTTTGTAGATCTATTAACATAGACACAATTATATTTCATCTTTTTAGCTCAGATGGATAGCAACTCATCTTTCATGGTACAGTTTATTTATTCAAATTAAAGTTTAATTTCACTTGTAGATTTGATAAAACGCTTACCCTCTGTTGATTTAGTCTTCTCAAATGTCCAAACATTTTTATAGTTTTACACATCTCTCATGCATAAAAAATTGAGAGTGTGCGTGTTGATTTGCTGGAGATGAGTCATGCGCTGAAATCATGCAGATTCCTTTGTGTTATTACAACCACAGAACTGCTACAAGCAGAGAAAAAAAATAGGAGGAGTTGGCCTGAAAGGAGGTGTTTTCCATGAATGTAATTGTTATGAATAAAAATATGAAAAACCTAGTGGAACAGTGCATACATTAAAAAAATATGTGCTGTACTAGCAATACAATGGTGTGTTCCCTAAACTATTTTAGATTTCTACATTTTGGGATATGGATCCTGTGGGGTTATCTTGAGATTAAACTAGACCACAACTTTAATAAAGTTATAGACAACTTTGTGATATGACAATTGTGTGGGTCTCTAAGGATATTAAGAAAAAAATATTTGCTAGTTAAGGACAACTCCACTTTAGGATTTGAGAACAAATAAATGTAACTAGCCTTTGTAGGATGATGTGTGCATCACAAATACAAATTAATTAAAATTCTTTCTTTCAAAAATCTCATGGGATAATAGCATTCAATTTTACAGATGAAATTGAAGCTCCACAAGATTCAATAACCTGTCTAATGTCACATAGCTAGTAAGTGGCCAAACTGATATTCAAACCCTTTTTCAGAGCCCACATGCTTAAACTGCTATGCTATGGTATATAATCCATGTATGAGTAGGCAAGGCATATATGGATTTTATCATGAGGTTTTGAGAGAATTAAAGTAATATATACTAGTAAAATTTCATTGAATACGAGCTGTTTTGATTTACAGTTTTGAGTTCAAGGTATAAATTCCAATTACTCAAATAACAATGAGAAATGACCCTATAGATAGAAAAATGGAAAAGTGTCAGAATCCTAAAGTATCTTCCTAAATATTATTATGTTAAAGATTTTTAGATAGTGTTGAAAATGGGCATTGTCCTGATCCTGTATTTCCATACACTAGTTGGCTTGTGGTATATATTACAGAACACAGACTGGAATTAACAAAGTTAATTAGTTAGGGAATATATTTGCATTGTGCAATGTTTTTGAGTTATAATGAACTGGAATTCAGATCTCACATCCATAATAAAGAGATGCGTTGTCACACAGCATAGAAACAGTGGGCTGTATGGTTTGATGTCCTTGTGTCTCTCTCACCATGGTCTGAGGTATGTTGACATTAATTTGGATGGCCAGGATTTGGGTTCGCTTTTATGTGTTCTCCAGAATTCTCTCAGAAATTTTTAGACATGATTTTGTATATTTTGACTAACCTATTATCTTATAGTTAGTATAGCTATATATTGCTATAAAGCACCTTTATTATTGCAATGCCTGTGGGGAAAAATAGCTTTGTGCTGGCCAAAAATTCTCTATTTCCGACCTCTCCTTTTCTGATTAAAATAATTGTTTTTATAACATGAATTCTTCTTAGGAACACAAATACCCTGTTGTCATAGAAGACACCATAGCAAGGGAAAAGAAAATAAAACAACTATTTAATTGATGATGAGGCATCAGAAAGATAATAAATTTAAGTGTTAATGCATATGAGGTAACCTCCTATAGTTAAAGGCAAACATCTTAAAGTAAAATAAAAGCTATGTCCTATTTTAGTACAAGAAAAAATAAAGGTAGAACAATTCATCCTTTGAAAAAGAAATTAAATAGACATAAAATGTGGTGTATAAGTGGTCACCATGCAGTCAATATGTATTTGGGATCAGCCTCTTAAGCACTATGTACAAGCTAAAACATGCAGGTAGTTCAATTACTTACTAATATCAACAGAATGTGAAGGCACAGCATGGAAAAATAGAAGAAAATTATCTTTTTGTTGCATGATCCTGTGGTAAGCTTTGCAGTACTATTTAAGAGAAAAATACATACTTCAGTTCAACATAACTAAGCTACATACCATGGTACAATGTCACACACGCATGAGCCTGAATGTGCGTGTGACATGGGGCCTTTCTTCCAGCAGCCTCAGCCTACTTGGGAAGGTGGATGCTTAATAAAAGTGAGTCCTTCTAGTAAGTGATGTCATAGAGGACCAAAGTGCTCCAGTGGTCTACTGCAGTAGAGATGATTTCTGGGTAAGAAAAATATGAAGTGGGCTTTTGGGGAATAAGTGGGTTTTGAGGTGGATTTTCGAGTATGGGTGATTGATAGGAGGATATTTTATTATATGAAGAAAGGGTCCAACTTTAGAGAACTTTAGAGAAGATTTATGGACAGTTTTGGAGGGAGGAAGACATATGGGGATGGCTGGGGCCTTAAAGTGTTGAGATAAGCTGATAATGGAGATGTCAAGCATTGCTAAAGACTTGGAATGCCACCCTGGGTCGTTTAGGAAATTGCTTTGTCAAAATGATCATGAATAATTTACATATGTGTTGAAGTGTGGTGTAGCTAAAGAGATCAGAATTCAAGATGGTAGACAGAGCATATGTGCTCACAAATCCTGCTGCTCAAATCCTGTGAAATGTCAGAAAGAGGGGTACACACACACTCACACACACACACACACACACACACACACATAGGCATGAACACACATAGGCATGCACACACAGTGGGCTGGAAAACAGGAAAGAGGGCCATTAGTAAACCCAGAAGCTGAGCAATTTCTAGAAATTAGAAAATAAATAGAACTGGACTTATGAAAGCAAAACTTAAAAAATATAGCTCCTGATATTTTTAGGGAAAACAACAACAATGATATACAGTAAGAGTTTTAGTGAAGTTCTCAGCTAACAGAAATATATTAAAGGTAATGGTGAAGGATCTAATCATCACAGCATGTAATTAATGACTTTAAGAAATTTTATAAATATAAAATAAAGTGCACTTAATTCATTGAATTGACAGAAAGCTATAAAACTTACAAGTGATGAAATGAGGAACTTCCTAAGAACCAGAGGCAAAAAATGAAGAAGAACTTACCCTATTATATAAGTACAGTAATTAGATCAATATGTTACTCATAAGTGTAAGAAAGAACAATTGAAAGAGTCATAGAGTAATTGTCTAGAAATCAACTCGTGCATATATAAGTATTTGATGGTGATAAATATATATGCAAATAAAGAACTAGAATGAGCTATTTAATAAATGTCGTGTTGTCAATTAGCTTACCACTTGGAAATAAGATAATATGAGATCTCAAATTGTTAATAGCATTTTCCTCTGGTGAGAGAAATAGAATAAAAAAAAACTTAAAAGGAAACTTTTACCTTTCAAAACTATATGTTTTTGGTGATATTTGTAAGTGTATATTCAGGCATTACTCATATAAACTTTAAAAGAAAAAAGTAAGAAACAATAAAAGAAAAACTTCTTTGATTTCTCACATATGGCTAACTTACATGTTTTTCCTACAGGGAATGTAATACTTCTGTAAAATTGGAACAAAAAACATTGTGCTTTATAAATCAGCAGAGTTCAAGTCTATGTATTCTTATGTTGAGAAAGGATATTGAAACTATGTTTCTGGGTAGTGCTCAAACACTGTTATTTCAATTTAAAGGTGTATCATTCATCTTCTCTAATTGGCTCTGCATGTTTGGAAGACAAACACTTTTTGCAAGGAAGTCTGGCTTGGTCCCAGCACAAAACCTTCTTTTTAACCCTGAAGCTCTGCTGCCTTCTGTCAGCTCAGTAGCTGCTGGACTTTAGGTGCTCTGGTAGTGTTACCAGTCTCTACTGGTAACAGCATGGTGGTCTGAATTAAGCACTGGGTCTAGCTCTTCCTTGAGCCTTAGCCCTGATGTTGAGCAACTTAGTTTTAATTCAGGTTTTTTTTTTTTTTTTTTTTTTTTTTTTTTTTT